>NW_023605194.1:7661862-8405018 GCF_014898055.3 Talpa occidentalis
TTTCAGGGCAGTGAGAACTTGAGATGCCGGTTGTCCAGCTCTGAGCACAGTGCTGGCAGGTAGTAGAGGCTTAAGAAATGCAAGGTAGATAAATGTGAATGAACTTTTCACTGACATTGTTCAGATGCAAATCATAGTCTCTAAAGCACACTGATGAATCACAAAAGAAGGTGATAGAATGTTCCTAGAAAAATTCTTCTTCATCCTGCAAAGGAGCAGACATTTTTTAGTCAAAAGGGAATTCAGGCCAATATTAAGAAGTAATAATTCTCGAAGTAGTAAAAATGACAAACACTAGTGGTTATTCCAACAGATGTCAAGTTTACATAATTGGGGAGTAAAATAAGATTTTTTTGGATAAAATTTCCAGTTGTAAGAGTTCCAAGAGAAGTTAATAGGTGCTTTATGAAAATAGGGTTCCTGGCTATAATAATTTGGGAAAATACACACATAGAAAAGTTTTCTTTTGGTGGGGGAGCTATGGCGACTGCACCTGCAGGAGAAATCCTGTTCTGTCCAAAATGAACAGGATGCAAACAGTGGTACTTAATTAAAGAAAATTGGAAAAAAACAGAATCACAAGAGAAAATCATCATACTCCTTAATAATTAGCACGTAGAAAAAAAGTTTTCTTTTACTGCAGATCTTTTGGGAACCGTTAACATGTTAATCCACAGCGTGAATTTCCTAAATGAGAATGGAGCTCGTGGAGTGTTTCCCAAATACATTTGGCCATTGGACTCCAGCTTCCCCCAGTCCATTTTTGGAACTAGCATTGCATGGAGAACAGCACTGGGAAAACACGTCATGATTTCTGGTGGCTTCTGTGCCCGATCAAAGGCTGGATGTTTTCAGAGGTTCAGACAGGCTCTCATGCTGGGTACAACTGTCTCTGGGCTGTGACACTGGTTATGAAGTGACAGGCTTATCAGAGACCTTTCGGTGTGGCAGCAAGGACACCAGGCACTGGGCCTGTCATTTTTAAGACAACAGGTGGGTGGTTTCTGCAGGTGGTTTCCCACAGGCTGCCCATAGGCTGCATGTATTGGGTGCCAGGGGTCCCAGAGAGCCAGAGAGGCCAGCTGCCCCAAGCACCCTCCATCTCTTGTGGGGCCCAAGCCCCTCTGCTTCCAGAAGCTCTCCCTGTAGTGCTGGAACACAGGTGGGATTTCTGGTTCCTGGAGCTGTCACCTTTAACCTTCACTTGCTGCCACCACCAGTGACTGCCCAACACCACCCTCCACCCCAGAATCCAGGATCCAGGAAAAACTTGCTGGCCTTAATCTCCTTTAGCTGGAAGTCACCCTTTACACTTCTGCTCTCGCTCTTAGCGATTCAGTCCGTGACTCATGAGGGGGGCAGGGGAATGAGTTTTTTAACTGGGTGTCCTTGTGCCCACCTAAAATTTAGGGCCCTCTTACAAAGAAAGAAGGGGCTCCTGGGAGGATACTGGGAGGTAACTAGCTGTCTGCTGGAACATCTGTTGCTTTACTTTGGACAAGGCACGCTTTTCTTTTTTTCTAATTAAAAACTCCATGCATGCTCATTGATAAAAATCTGAAAAATATTAACAATTTTCGAAAGAAAAGAGCAACAATGACCACTCATCCTGCTTCCTCGAGACCTCCGTTATTAGCACTGTATGTTCCCTCCCAATTTTGAAGTCGTAGCTTACATTTGATTTTATATCCTGCTTTTTCACCGTATTTTCACTTGTCATTGAAAACCCTTCACAAATGTTTTTACAACGACATGAGATCCTATCATACAGTAGCAGTCAGAGGCACCATAATTTACTTAGTCATGCCTCTAATGGCTAGTGGAATTGTTAGCAATTTTTCGTTATTATCAATATAGACCATTTCCTGAGTTTTGACCTAATTTTGGATTATTTCCTCAGGTTTGATTCCTAGAAGTGGAATGACGGGGTCACATGGGCTGATGTTTTAAAGTTTCTGGATATATAACACCGATTGCTTTCCTGAAAGCTGATTCATCTCACTCCCTCCAGATTTAAAAAATCATGTTGTTTTTTGTTTTTGTGCCGGTGGTGGCCCATGGAGTCTCCGTGTCTCCTTAACTAACTGGCAAGCTACTGTTGCGTCAGGCAACACCACACTGATAAAGAAACGGGAGTCGATCCCCAGCCATGGTTTCAGTCTTATCAACAAGACTTTTCACTGATCAGCTTCTGGGGTCCCTTGTCATACATCGGTCCTCAGCCAATGTTCCTGGTCATACCACATGATGCATAAGTCAGGAGTACATTCGTGCATCGTTCCTCAGTCCCCTGGGGCGTTCCCGGTCATACCTCCTGATGCCTAGCCTTCCAAGCTTTATGCTCTCGGCTGATTTGAAAGGCACCTGGTAAGGTTTGGCTCTGACAGATTAACTGGGAAGTTCTGACCTTGTGTAGGAATGCAGACCTGCAGGTAACAAAATGGTGGCCAAACAGGCTGCTTAGGATTAGCAGACCCACAAGCTACCACACCACTGATGTCCTCATGCTGTTGAGAAGATGGGGACCATGGGCACGGCACCCTCAGACTGGGTGCCCCTGGATATCATTAATGTTCTAGGAAAACCTTTGGCCGCAGCTTTGTGCCTCATGTGTTGCGTGATGTGGACTTTCATCAACAGTGACTTTTACACCTGCTCAGTATTTAACTGCCTGTGTCCCTGGCTTGTTCATTCAGACTCTGAGGACCTGAGGAGTAAAAACTATCACCTCGGTCCGGCCTGCCCGTTCTGAAGGATCAGTTTTCTTAACTCCAGTGGCCTTAGTGATGTTGTCACCAACTCTTTTTTTTTTTTTTTTTTTTAAAGATTTATTTATTTATTTATACAAGCGCTGGGTACAGTCAGAAGCGCAGGAGGGTGAGAGAATTCACCAGAGCCAGAGCGGGGAGCAGAGCAGGCAGAAGGACCGAAGGACACTGCTGAGGGGAGCAGCGGGCGGCAGGAGAGGTCTGCGCGCCATGTGGGACCCTCCTCCGGTGGCCGGGGAGCAGCCGGGGATCGAACCGGCGCTGCAGAGGCTGCGGGCAGCTTCGCAACCCAGCGCTCAACCGCTGCGCCACCGGGGAGGCCCGTCACCAACTCTTTAGGAAGGGCACCAGGGGCCAGTCTTTGGGGCCAGCAGACACAGCACCATTCCCCATCCACAGTGGCAGCAGCTCGTGTCAGGTAAGCTGAATGCTTTGCCTTCTGCAAACCTGACGTGATTGTGCCGCTTTCCTTTAATACCCTTTAAAGAGACCATGTTATCGTAGAACAGTTTAAGACTATATCACATTGCAAAGGCAGTAAAGGTCTCATATGAGCCCCCTCCAGTTTCTCCTGCTATTAACATCTTACATTACTGCAGTGCATTTGTCACAATTAATGGACAAATGTTGATACGTTATTATTAACTGAAGCTCACACTTTATTCAGACTTCCCTAGTTTTTACCAAATGCCCCCTCTCTCTGTTCCAGGACGCGATGACAGGACCTCACGTATATTAGCTGCCATGTCTGACTCTTCTCTACCGGGACAGTTTCTGACGCTTTCCTTGGGTTTGATGGCTTGGGCAGTTTTGAGGAGCACTGATCAGATATTTTGTGGAATGTCCCTCAATAGAGATGTGTCCTTTTTTATCCCTTATTTTTCAGGAGTAAGATCACAGAGTTACATCGCCGGTTCTCCATCTTCATTCATCTTATGGACATGATTCCTCACTTTCGATGCAAACCTGTCACTGGGCTGGGAAGTGTTTGCTGGGCTTCTGCCCTGAGAGTCGCTTCCTCCTCCTTTCCATACTGTGTTCTTTGTTTTTTAAAATTTTTAAATTTTTGTATAGAAGAACGGGGGTGTAGGCCAGAAGTGTGTGTGTGTGTTGGGGTGAGAGGATTCACCAGAGACAGAGTGGGGAGCAGAACAGGTGTATCTACTGAAATACACTCCTGAGGAGTGCAGCAAATGAGACAGGAGAGCGGCTCGAACTCAGGCCTTGGAGTGATAATGCTGAGACTGAGCCCCTAGGCCACCAGGGAGGCCCTCCAATGGCAAAATTTTTACCTACAAAAACCACGGAGCTGACAAGGCTGAAGTAGTTCCTTATGGCTTGAAAATACATAACATGGTATGTGTCTTATCTAAGAGATCCATTTGGAAAAAGTTGGAACTTTACCAAAATTGGATGTTCCTTAAGATAAGACCATTGTCTTGAGTCATCTTTGACTCAGATACACTGATTGAAATGCACTGCTGAGGGGAGCAGCGGAGAAACAGGAGAGGTCTGCTGCACCATGTGGGTAGCTCCCTGGCCGGGGGTCAAACTTGTGTGGCTGTGGCTGCAGATAGCTTCATAAGTTGCATCTTAACCCTTTGCACCATTGTCCTGAGTCATCTTTGGAAAAAGTTGGAACTTTACCAAAATTGGATGTTCCTTAACACAAAACCATTGTCTTGAGTCCTTCTTGCTGCAATGTTGGGTGAAGGCCTTGGTGAAGCAATATGTGTGGGAAATTGTTAAGCTGCTTTGTGCCTTGGAGGAAATTTTAAGAACGATGTCAACTGTTCTTATCCACCCCAAATTCATTAAAATCTATGCTAATGTTTTGAAGCAGTGCAGAAATTGCCATTTCTCTTCGCCATGCGTTGGGATGAAGGTATGGACAGATCTTGGCAGAGCCAACTCCTTCCTGGTTTCCATCTATTATTTGCACAGGGACAATAGCAAATGAAGATTTCTATTTCCTGAATCTGTTTGGAAAGTTCAAGGACTTCATGTAGTTTTGTTTATTAATTAAATTTTTTGAGATAAATGTAGATTTGCATCAGTTTTAAGAACGAATGCAGCGTGGTCTCCCATATCCTTTGTGGAGTTTTCCCCAAAGATAGCATCTTACAAAATTGTACTGCAGTGTCACAGTTAGAATATTCACGTTGATCCATCACCACAATTCCTTGTGGTGCTCTTTTATCATCACATCCACTTCCTTCCTACCCCCACCTCCTGAGCCCCTATCAACCACAAACCTGTTCTACTAAGTATGTTATTTTCGTTGTTTTAGGAATATTGTATAAATAGAAATGTAACCTTTTGAGACTGCGATTTTTCTTCACTCAGAATAATTCCCTGAAGATTTATTCATGGGGTTTTTATATTAGTAGTTTGTCCCTTTTTGTTACGAAGTAGTATTCCTTCGGTAGTCCCATAGCTGTTGAACCAGACTCCCTTCAGAGGACATCTGGGTTGTTTCCATATTTTGACTATTGTGAAAAAGGCTTCTGTAAACATTCATTACAGGTTTAGGTGTGTAGGTTAACAATCTTTCATCTTCTGAAAGACATGGAGCAACTTCTTGCCTGGCCTCCATAGTTTCTGATGAGAAATCTGTAAATGTAATTGTTTCCCTCCTAAAGGTACACTTTTTTTTTTTTTAAAGATTTATTTATTTATGCATATAAGACCTGGGGTACAGAGGTGTTGAGGGGGGTGAGAGGATTCACCAGAGACAGAGCGGGAAGCAGAACAAGCAGACTGACTGAAATACACTGTGAGGGGAGCAGCGGGTGAGTCCGGAGAGGTCTGCTGCACCATGTGGGAAGCTCCCTGGCTGGGGCTTGAACTTGTGTGGCTGTGGCTGCAGATAGCTTCATAGGTTGCATCTTAACCCCTTGCACCACCAGGGAGGCCCCAAGGTACAGTGGCTTTTTTATTTTTTGGGGGGGATGCTTTCAAGACTATTCCTTTGCATTTAGTTTTTAGAAGTTTAATCATGCTGAGTCTTCATATGCCTTTCTTTGAGTTTATCCTATTGGGATTCACCCAGTTTCTCAGATTGGTAGGTGTCTGCCTCTTACTAGTCTTCTGCCATTATTTCTTTGAGAACTTCCAGCCCACCCTTTCTCCTGCTCCCCCTTTCTCGTCTCCTCTGAAACTCTGATGATATGATATTCGAATGTTAGGTCTTGTACTGTAGAACTACAGGTGCCTGTGGGTCTTGTTCTCTCTCTTCTTTAAAGTCTATTTCTTTCTATTGTTTAGATTGGGTAATTTCTGTTACCCAGGATGATAGTGATTCAATATTGCATCAAACACTACATTATTAATATTGTTCTACCCCGTTTCCTACTTCTGTCTCCTTCTCTTGGCTGTTGAGTTCATCCACTGAGCTTTGACTTCAGTTATACTTTTCAGTCCCAAAATTTTTGTTTCTTATTTCTATTTCTATTTCTTTGTGGAGGCTTTCTATTGTTTCATGTGCTGCAGGTGCATTTTAAACATCCTTATCACGACTGATTTTAAATCTTTGTCACATTATTCTAACTTTTTTTTTTTTAGATTTATCTTTATTTATTTATTTATTTATTTATTTATTTATTTATTTATTTATACATACAAGCACTGGGTACAGTTAGAAGTGTGGGAGGGTGAGAGAATTCACCAGAGCCAGAGCAGGGAGCAGAACAGGCAGACTGATGAAGTACACTGCTGAGGGGAGCAGCGGGCGGCAGGAGAGGTCTGCGCGCCATATGGGACCCTCCTCCGGTGGCCGGGGAGCAGCCGGGGATCGAACCGGCACTGCAGAGGCTGCGGGCAGCTTTGCAAGCCAGCGCTCAACCGCTGCACCACTGGGGAGGCCCTATTCTAACATTTTTGTTGATGTTGGCACCAGTTGATTAAATATTTTCCTCTAGTTTGAACTCTTTCTGGTTCTTGGTATGGGAGTGATTTTTGATTAAAATCTTGGCATGAGACTTAGTATCTTAGTTAAGCCTTTTGTTTTAGCTGGATTTCTCTGATACTACTGTAGTAGGGGAGTCGTAATGTTGCCTTGTTACTAGAGGTGGAGGTGTAAGTCTAGGTTCTACTTGACATTTGTTGACATCTAAGTGAGAGGGGGAGGCTCCTTGCTCCTGCTGTCTGGTGTTCTGACTTTCCATGTGACCTTCGCTGTGCTGCAAGTGTGGGGTGGGGACTTAGTACCACTCTGGGGGAAGTGGAAGTCCTGGCTTTCTGTTCTTCTCTGATATGATCTGGGTAGGGGTGTTGGAACACCTGTGCCAGCCTTGAGAGGGTGGACGTTCATTCTGCCCACTTGACTTTTGCTGGCATGGGCCACAGTTTTCACTGTGATGTTTGACTGGAGTAGGGCGGTTATTGGCTAAAGGTGTCCTGTCTTGCTGGACTGGTTCTTTCCTGTCCCTTTGAGCAGAGAGAGCAAGCTTTTGAAAATTTTCCTCTGTGTAGGCTGGCATTTTTCACTCTCGTTCTCTTCCACACCTACAAATATGTGGGATATATGAAGCCAATAGAAAACCCAGGGAACTCACAAGTTGTTTCTTGGAGGAGGTTCCTAGTCAGTCTGCCTTCTCTCCGCTTTTCAATCCTCTTGTTTGTATTATATATAAATGTGTAGGGCTTTTAGTTCCATGGAGTGGAAGAAATAGGGGAAAGTATGTCTAGTCTACCTTCCTAGAAGTGGAAATATCTTCTGGACTCATGGATATTTGCTTTATACTTTGGGTTCTAATTTGATCCTACTGTTTCTTATTTTGCTCAAAAATTTACAGCTATCGTCATAATCCACTTGAACGGCTTCAAGGGCCAGGGAAGCGAAGGTCTTCATTTTGGTGTAGAAGAAGTGATTTGACTTTCTCCACTGGCCTTTCAAGCCCTTCTCAGCTTATAGTTTGAGTAGAGGACTAACGTGAAACCGTTTCTGTGGCGCCCCCAGTAGCTGTCCTACACGAATTAGAGCAGGCAAAGACCCCAAACTCGTATCTCTCTTCCCTGTGTGCTTGATCGTGTCCATTTGACTGTGATAATTCTTCCTCCCACCTTAGCTGGTGAGGAGATGGGATACAGCCAAGGTGCTCACTTTCACCTGGGTGGCAGCATGGAAACATGAAAAATGTGCTGGGGAACACAAAAGGACAGTGATCAGAAAGGCTTTTTCTTTCAACTGAAATCGTGATGTTTTGGGCATCGGCTAGCGTTTCCCAAGTTATTTATAACTGTCCATCCCTGTTAGGGGATATATGTTTTATCTATAAATAGGTAATCTTTCCTAATCAAGTGATAAATGTGTGTGTCCCAAATGGAAGCCCCATAGTTAGCCACCTCATTACAGAAGTTCAGGTGAATAATGGAAATATTACCAGCATGACACTGGATCAGATGCTTCAAGATACTCAGTGTTGGATGTTAGGGATCTGGGAATCTTTTTTTTTTTTTTTGGTGGATAATCCTTCTTGTCAGCAGAGGCAGCCCTGGCCATCCAAGTTTTTTTTTTTTTAGGATGATGCTTCTAAACAGCGTCCGAGATGCTTCCTCTTCCTGGCAGCTAATGATCATGTGTCGGAGGCTGTGCTGTGTTCCTTTGGTGCTTCTGTCCATGCAGCCGGCATCTGGCTCCTTATCTCTAGCCCTTTTTTTTTAAAAAAAAGATTTATTTATTTATTTATACAAGAACTGGGGTACACCTCAGCAGTGTACCTCGGTCCTTCTGCCTGTTCTGCTTCCCGCTCTGGCTCTGGTGAATTCTCTCATCCTCCTGCGCTTCTGACTGTATCCAGTGTTTGTATAAATAAATAAATAAATAAATCTTTAAAAAAAAAAAAAAAGAACTGGGGTACAGGTCAGTAGCGCGGGAGGGTGAGAGGATTCACCAGAGCCAGAGTGGGGGAACAGAACAGGCAGACTGACTGAAGACACCGCTGAGGGGAGCAGCAGGTGAGGCAGGAGAGGTCTGCTGCACCATGTGGGGTTCTCCCTGGCCGGCAGGGAATCGAACCGGCGCTGCAGAGGCTGCGGACAGCTTCGCAGCGCGGCATTCAACTGCTGCGCCACCAGGGAGGCCCCAGATCAGATTTTTTAATTTGAATTTTTAATTAATTTTTAAAATGAAGTACCATTATTTTACACCCTATTTTGATGGACTTTTTAATATCGCCAGGTGACTTGAATGGGCAGGTGTCAGAGATTGAGAAACCCTGTTCAAGTTCACAAGGACCAAATCTCACTTTCTAGAAACAGACCCCAATGTTCAGAGATGGGGTAGCCCCAGGACCCTCAGGTGCTGCCCAGTTTTCTGCACAGAAAGGGTCTCTGGTGGAATAAAGCTCCTGCTATTTATTTATCTTCATTCATTCATTCATTCATTCATTCACGTATTCATTCATTCATTCACTCATGTATTTATGTTTACCTTGTATTTAGAATTTCTTTTTAATTGGTTGAGAACATTGAATGATGGAGAGATTTCACATGGAAGTCCAGATTTCAGAACTCACTAGAAATGTCATCGTTTCTGGTAAGGCTTGGCTGGAGCTGAGCAGCTGCTGGTGGCAATGCTGCTCTCTCCTACAGACATGTCTCCACTGCCTCCATGATTCCCATCGCTGCCCCCCAGAGCCCTGGGGTTACCCTCACTCTATCACTACCTCTGTATTTCTCCCGTGATGTCCTTCCTCATAGGGACATGTGCTCTACTAGATGGCAGACACCTCCAGGTCTTCAACCTGAGAGCGCTGATAATGTCTGGCCACTGTCTGGTTGTCACAAGTGGGAGCAGAAGTGGGCAGAACTGCTGGCTTCTCATGCTAGAGGTCAGAGATGCTGCTGGACACCCCTCAAAACAGGGGACAGCCCCTGCAACCGCAACTACCCATCCCAAAAGACGACAGTGCTGACATTGAGATACTACCCCTTAAGAATTTTTGCATCTATGTTTATGGGAGGTACTGGTTTGGAGTCATTTTCTTGTATATCTGCCACACTTTGGTGCCAGGGTAAGGGAACCTCAGGGGATGTCTTAAGGGTAGTGTTTGTGCTTATCTCTGAATCACCCCAGTCTCCGTGCCTCGCTGGTGGCACATAGTAGCTGGTCAATTAAAAGTCAGTTGGCAGCCCGACTGATGTCACACTGTGTAGATGTGCCCTCTGCTCCCTCTGGGTTTCGGCTTAACATGTTGGCTCTTTACTCCACAGGCACCATATGGCCCTGTGATAAATGAGTGAGTCAATAAAAGGCTGCAGTATGTGAAGTCAGTGATCTTATGAATGAAATCCAGAATAGGCACACAATTATTTTGCTGAAGAAAGGGACTAATTAAACACAAGATCACATAAGCACGCTTGTTGGGAGAAGCCAAGGCGTTCAGCTGCGGAGGACTCTGCTCTGTCCCTGAGAAGGGCAGTGGGGAGGAAGTCTTGATCAGATTTTTCATGATCAAAGGTGTCCTTAAAATCAGTCTTTTCATTAACCCCATGAAGAATGATACTGACCTAATGGGATGTTTCAGGCGGCATAAATTAATTATCAATTGCTGCAAAGGAACTGTCGGTACCTGGCGCTGTGCTTTTGCAGGAAGGGGTCACAGGGAATTCAGTTGACACTGAGGGAGCTGCTATTAATTAGCCCCAGGGGCGGGTGTGCTGAACTGAGGCCTCCCATTGCCCTTTTGGGGACCACTTGGGAATGAGGATCACGCAGTGTGCAGGACTTCCCCTGGCCACCACTGCGCCTGGCCCTGTAGCTCTGCCCAGCTCTGATGGGGTGACCAGCTATTTGGGTTTGCCGGGACTGTCCCACTTTTTTTTAGCACGGAAGTTTGGAGTCCTGGGAAATCCCTCTACAGGTTGTGAAAAGCCCTGATTATAGAAGGTTGTAGAAAAAGTATAAAACCCTCTCTGCAGCCCATACGTAGAGCAGAGGTGCCAAGTCCTCATGCTGCAGCACATTTGTTGAAGGTCATTTGCCGTCTGGAGTGACTGTGGCTATGTGGACCTCGACCATGATTGTTGGCACCCCCATGGGGAGCACTTTGAAGCTGTCCTGGCTCTGGATCCGGCCTGAAAAGAATGGCCAGGGTGTGGCCTGTGGTCAGGGGTCCAGCTGGTTTTCCAGCTCACATGGGCCACGTGGGAATGCTGTCTAACCTTGCAGGACTTGCCTTCCATCAGATCAACAGGCTTAACGAGAGCACCCCTGGGGGATTGTAATGAGGAACAAAGGAGCCAGTGTATGAAATACCTACAGCAGGGCTTGGTTCTGCGTAAGTGATCCATAATGTTACCTGCCGTTAATAAAGTAATTGTTTCTGTCCTGACTATTACTGCTGTTACTGTCCTATCATTGTTGGTGCAAACAGCTGAGTAGGTGTGATCAGACAGACATGTGAGTGCCTGGGGGGACTATTGTATGTGGCAGGGAGGCATGGGGTGATTGCCTTAGACCGGTCTCTCTGCTGGACTTAAACTCCAGTCACCTGAGTAGGTCTTAATGTGGAGGTGAGAAACAGGAGGAGGCCAGCTGGGGTCCCCAAAGACCCAGGTTTAGACACACAGTGGATACACTCATCTTTCTCCCTGGGGGTTCTATTTCATACAGGAGGGCCTGAGGAGGGGGGGACATATAGATCCCCAGATGTTCGGGTTATTAACTTCTTGACCTTGGTGACATGAATGAGACATGAATGAGGGGTGTCAGAGGAGACATGGGCATCCCACAGCTGAGTCTGCCCTCCTCTGTCCTCATAGCTTCCTAGGTAGTACTCTTGGGTCTTCTTTCTGTGTGGAATCAGCCATCCCCCTTTCACGCCATGGCCATTAAAAAAATATGCATGCTTTTTTCTTATTAAAAAATGATTAACATAGGGCCTCCCTGGTGGTGCAGGGGTTAATTCTCAGCACTGTCAAGCTGTCACCAGCCACTGTGGCATGAGTTTGATTCCCGGCCAGGGAGTTACCCACAAGGTGCAGCAGACCTCTCCTGTCTCACCTGCTGCTCCCCTCAACAGTGCATTTCAGTAGATCCGCCTGTTCTGTTCCCCACTCTGTCTCTGGTGAATCCTCTCACCCCCTGCACCTCTGATCTACACCCCAATTCTTATATGCGTAAATAAAAAAATCTTTAAAAAAATAAAAAATAAAAATAAAATTTAGCCCTTCTGATAGGTGTGTGGGGGTATCTCATTGTGGTTTAATTTAATAACTGTGCCTTTTAACATCATTTTATGTGATTTTAAAAAATAGGTTTATGTTTTCTTACTACTGAGTTTTGATAATTCTTTATCCTGCTTTTGGGTGTTTGTTGGAGATACATTTCAAAGTATTTCTTCCCAGTCTGTGGCTTTTTTTTTTTTTTTTCATTGTCAGATGTTTTTAGTTTGGTAAAATTCAACACATTAATTTTTCCTTTCATAAGTTGTGATTTTGGTTTCATATGTATTATGAAACATGGCCCATCAGTGCTTTGTTCACTTAAAAAAAATTCTTTTTTCTATTTTCATTGTGATGCTTACTGCAATGTCTTCAAGTTTGCAAATCTTTTCTTCTGTGATATTTAGTTTGCTACGAATTCCTTTCACAGTACTTTTTATCTCAGACATTGTAGTTTAAAATCTCTTGATTTGTGTCATTTTTATACCTTCTGTGTCTCTATACTTAATTTTTCAAATATATAGAATACAGCTTTTTCTGTTTTTCTTAAGATTTTTGAGGTTGAACTGATAGAATTGTAACACATTTAAAGGGTAGAATATGGGGCCTCCCTGGTGGCGCAACCTCTGAGGCTAGCAGCAGCCACTGCAAGCATGGGTTCGATCCCTGGCCAGGGAGAAACCCAGATGGTGCAGCAGACTTCTCCTGACTCGCCTGCTGCTCCCCTCAGCAGTGTATTTCAGTCAGTCTGCCTGTTCTGTTCCCCACTCTGTCTCTGGTGAATCCTCTCACCCCCCGCATCGCTGGCCTGTACCCCAGTTCTTGTATGCATAAAATAAAAAATAAATCTTTAAAAAGACACAACAACAGAGTTCCTGAGCCAACAGCTCAGGGGATGGCTGAGAAACCAGAACATTTAAAAAAAAAAAAAATGGGCAGAGTATGTTGATTTGATACATGCATACATCACTAGAATGTAGGTTAGTATTATTTGAATGTTCTTGTCTGATCACTCTAGAGTCTGTATTAAGATAAGAGATTGATAATGATTGACTGTCCCCCTCATCATGACTGTGATTTTTCTGCTTCTTTGCCTGCCTGGTAATTTTTCACTGGATTCTAGACATTCTGCTTTTACGTTTTGTGTGTCAGATGTTTCTGTTTTCCTGTGAGTATCATTGAGCATTGTTCTGGATGCAGTTACATTATTTAAAAACACTGATCCTCTTGAGTCTTACCTTTAGGATTTGTTAGGCAGGACCAGAGCTGTGTGAGTTTGGGGCTAACTATTCCCTAGTACTGAACCAAGTCTCTTGCCGGTGAATTATGACATTTTCCAGCCTGGTTGCGGGGCTGGCCCTACTCCCAGTCCTTCGAGTACTGTGCTGTTCACTCTCATCCTCTGGGTAGTTGACTCCCCCCTCTTGCATAGTTTTCTCACATGCCATGTGGACCACTGTTGGGTGCTCCTTGGGGACCCTCTGGAGGTCTCTGGAGCCTTCTCTTTCAAACTCTGCTACTTTGTCCAGTGAACCCCTGCTGCCCTGTCTCCCTGGACTTTCAGTTCTGTCTCCTTAACATGGGGATTCTCCCTCTCTGTGCTGCAGTCTGGAACTTCTTCCACTGCAGCCAGCTCTGTGGGGTCAGCTGCTGTTTCCTGACTTTCTGGGATGGCTGTCTTTCATTGCCCAGCGCTCAACCTCCCAAAAACTCTTGTCTCAAAATATTTTTGTCCAGTTTTTTAATTGTTTCAGGCTGGAGGGTAAATCTGGTTCCTCTTTCTCCATGTCGGCCAGAAGCAGGAGTCCAAATCTTCTGTTTTACAAGGTCAGATTCCACCTACATCATGGGTTTTTGGTTTAAACTCATTGTAGCGACTGCATGAGTTGGAACATTTTGCTATCGTCTTCGTATCTGATCTGCCTTACACTGTTTTGATGACCTCTATGCTTTCCCCTGAATTCTGTGACTTAATACATTCTATTTTTACTCTCTAATCTTGATTGACTTTCATCCTCTAATGCAATAAATTTCTCTTCTGACTAATACTATCTGACATGCACACAATACTTTTCTCCTCCACCCTCGCACCCAGCAAACAAGGAAGAGGGGTACTGCCCGCTGCTGTGGACTGGATGGTGTCCCCACCACTCCCAGTTCATATGTTGAAACCCTAATCTCCAATGTGATATTATTGGGAGGTGGGACCTTTGGAAGGTGATCAGGTTTACATGAAGGGTCCCCTGTTAATGTCCCTGTAAGAGGACTCACTCTCTGTCTCTTTGTCTCTGTCTCTCTCTCTCACACATGCACAGAGAGGCAAGCCTTCATGAAGGTATATTGAGAGAGGACCTGTCTACAGGGCGGGAAGAGCTCTTACCAGAAACCAACCCCCACTGGCTCTGGGCCTTGACGTCCCAGCCTCCATAGCTGTGAGATGTGAATCCTGCTGTTTTAGGCACCAGCCCGTGGGCTCTGGTTATGGTGCCTGAGCTGACAGATGTGCCACCTTTGTGCACATTTGCCCTGTGGCTCTCTCTTCCTCTGCAGGCTGCCATCTTGGAGATATTCATTCCTTCAAGCTGTTCTGGAACCTGTCCTGACTTTTCACCTCTTGACCTGTCCCGGACCTCACCTTCTGCCTCCCTGGTCCCTACTAGGCTTGTCCTTCTGAAGTCCCTGTCCTGCACGCGGCTCCATGACACAGACACCCATCCCAGAACAGCCCTTCTCATACCCTCCAGGGGCCCCTGTTGTCCTCAGAAGGGGCACTCAAAGGTCTGGAATTTCTTCCACCATGTTGCCTTTTCCAATCAACCTATTTTCTCCTTGGTGCCCTCTATGGGCGTCGTCTCCCCCAGCCTGGGCGTCTACAGGTGTGGGTGAGGGCCTGCTCTGCCACCACGCGCTTTCCATCATGAGAGGCTGTCATTTTGTGTCTCTTGAGGTTCTATGGGAAGTTTGATTTGAAGAAAAAGTTTGGAAACCACTGATTTCACCCCGAGAGGGAAGGCGACCCACCTAATCATAAGCAGCTAAATGGCAGATCTTGTGCTCAACTCTGGTTTCCTGTCTCTCGGCCAAGTTCTTTTCTACTGGCCGGCCCCTTGCAGGGATAAAGCAGCAGCCAAATCAAGAAGGGGTGTGTGTGTGTGTGTGTGTGTGTGTGGTCCTCATTATTGTTACAAAAGTCCTGAATGAAGCAGAGGGCTTTTTTTTTTTTGCTTCCATTTATGGTGAGAAAGGCCCCATCTGGTGGGGGTCCTGGTGTGTTACCAGGAGGGACCAGAACCAGGCTGAGGCCTTTGACAGCACCCCCACCCCCACTCTGGGCCCTGTCTCTCCTGTTCCTTTGCTGTCCCCTCTCCAGCTCCTGGCTAATTGAAATTGGTGGTTCAGAAGCTCAGCCACATTCCCACTCTGGGCTTCTGGGCTGGAGATTGTCATTAAATTAACTGTGAAGATTTTCTATGCGGGTTGGGAGGCAGTGACGCAGGGGGCAGGGGATGTGGCGGGACTCGGGAGCTGTCATTTGCTTCTCCAGCCAGCTCGGAGCTGCTGCCCTGGGCGCCTGGAGATGCGATAATTCAATTGGGGGAGCATCACCTCCCCTAGCCTGGGCCGGGCCCAGACACACGCTCCAACCACCCGGCAGCCAGACGGATTTGCGAAATGGAACAATTAAATCTAAAGCGAGCTGTCTGAACTGATTTTTCCCCTTTATCCTCAGCCAGTTCTGCAAACACTCTTCCCGGCATTGTCTTCATTAGTGGCTGAGACAGCCTGGACAGGACTCAAGTGGCTGCTCTAAACTGTGGGCTGCAAGGCCAGCTCCTGGCCCACCCACCACCTGCCTGCACCATTTGGATGTCCCCCTCCCGGTGCCCCTAAAGTCAACCACTCTGGGGCGTGCCTGGATTTCAGGGCCGCACACCTGTGCAGGCCTGATTCCTGGCCACCTTGCCTTCCAGCCCAAAGCAGACGGCACCTCCTGGAGTTATGTGGGCAGTGCCCCCACATGGGGCTCCCCATAAGCCAGAAGGATCGTTCCAGAGGTCATTGCTCATGTTCTGACTCCTTTGGGTCTGGTGCTCGCTGTGCAGGCGTGGGAGGGGAGGGACTCGCCATCATGTAGAAAGCTCCATCTCATCAGTCACTTCCGTCCAACATGATCGGTGCACACAGGTTTGGTGCCTGCTCAGCAGGCCCGTCCCATTTGTTTGGGACAGAGAGAATAGGGAAAAGAGAGGAGTCCAGATGAGGCTCTGGGCAATGTTCTGATGTAGCTTCTAGAAAGGTCAAATGTCAGTCTTCAAGATGGGGAAACTGGGGTTCCGAGAGGAGAGGGGAGGACTCACCAATACACTGTGGAGGGATGTGGAGCAGACTGACCTCTGTTGTTCTCTGATGCCCTGGCACATAGCCCTGGGGTCCCAGTGTGACTCCTGGCACAGTGGGTGCTTAATAACTGAATTAATGGTAGCAACAGTGATGGAGCTAAGAAGTGGTCATTAGATCTTCAGCAACTCAAAGTCAGCACTGTGTTGTCTTTGTCCCCATGTACCCAGAGCCCAGAACAGATCTGGTATACAGTTGATGCTCAATAAAGGCATATTAAATAAGTCAATGTAATTGGGAGCAGGATGGCTGGTTGGAAGCAGAGTCCACTTCTCCTGCATGTAGTGGTCTCGATGATCAAATGCCAAAGGCGAGCTCTTGTACCTACATGTGTAAATATACACATATGCACTTATGTGCACAAGAGAAAAACACGCCAAGCTCTCGGCGTAGACCTGAATGTCTGCAGTCAGTGAGCCAGCTCTTCCGAGGAGCTCAGGGTGTCTTCTGTGACCTGCTCTTTCCTGCTCTCTGTCTCTGTGAGCAGCATCATTCTTGGTGAGGCCCAGAATCCTCCAGGACTTACTTGCACGTGTAATTAACCACCTCACCCTCTAGATTCTGCTCTGCATCTCCCACCAGCTTAAGCTCAGAGGTGCTGCCTCTGCTCTCTGCTTCCCGAGCATCTCCCCCGGCCCCTCTCTGCTCTTGTCTCCTCAGCCATTTTCAGACCTTCTGGCTCCCCAAATGGGCCAGGCTCCTGCCTCTGTGTTCCTTTGCTTGGAGCTGAGTCTCTAACCAAACCAAACTGGATTATTTTTACTGACTCCTCTGGCCCTAACTCAGACATCCCCTCCTCCTGGTTGCCTCCTACCCTTTTCCGGGTCTCCCATGTGGCTACTTTGTCTTCATTGCCATCAGTGCCCCTGGCTGGCAGTCTGCGGGTTGGTGTCCCCACGGTTACCAGCACATTATCCAGCATACCTGTTTGCTCTGTTCCACCAACAGGTAATGATGTAGTTGACTTGATCTTTGAGGGACAATACAGGGTCCTTACTGAGAACGTTGGCTTGAGATTTGAATCCTGCCTCTACTATTGTTTAAAAAGCGGTCAAACGCATAGTGCCTCAGTTTTATCACCTGTAAAATGGGCATCAAATAGTGACCCTTTCAGGGGATGGTGAGGATTAAGTGAGAAAACACAAATATAGGCATTTAGAATAGCATCTGGCTTTCTAGAAGCACGTATTTCCCTTCTGATTGTGCTTTTGAATTCGCTCCTTATATATTCCCAGAAGTAAGATTATCGGATCAAAGTTTAGAAGGTTTTTATGGCTCTTGAAATGTTTTGACAAATTGCTTTTGAAAAGATTGTGCCTCTTCCACTCCCATCAGCATCATCGGAGCCACATCTGGTTGCTTTCTCATGTCTTCCTGAATCGTATTTGCCATAATTCAAAGTGCAGCTCTTGGAAGATGAAAACCACAGTGGAATTTCTGGGCTTTCGGGCCCTCCACTTACCCTCTCCACTCAGCTCAACACCCCCCTCCCAGCCCAGGGGACCCTCTTGTTCCTTGAGTGTTCCTCCTGCACTGCTGTCCAGCTAAGGAGTCCCTGGGCTTCCATCACCCCCTGGGCCCACCCCTGGGTGTTGCTCACATTACCCCCCCCACCCCCCAGAAACCCCTGGCTACTTAGCACCCAGCACCTCCCTCTGGCTCTGACAAGCATCCTGATTCCTGTTCTTTTTTTTTTTTTTTAAAGATTTATTTATTTATGCATGTAAGAGCTGGGGTACAGGCCAGAGATGCAGTGGGTGAGTAGATTCACCAGAGACAGAGTGGGGAGCAGAACAGGCAGATCTGCTGAAATACACTGCTGAGGGGAGCAGCGGGCGAGGCAGGAGAGGTCTGCTGTGCCATGTGGGTAGCTCTCTGGCTGGGGATCACACTCGTGCTGCAGAGGCTGCAGACAGCTTCATAGTGCTGCATCTTAACCCCTTGCACCACCAGAGAGGCCCCATGATTCCTATTCTTCTTGTTTCCCCCTCATCAGGGAGACTCAGGGCTCTTTTTACCTCCTGGGTCCTCCAGCACCCATCACTCAAGGAGTTGACCTTTTCCCAGAAGCCAGGAGATTTTCTCAGCAACCTCAATTTCAGGCCCTGGGGATACTAGTTGCCTCAGAGCCAAGGGGGTCCTCAGGCCCTGGCTATCTTTGGAGAGCAGAGGGTCGGGGTGGGGTGAGAAAAGTTTGGTGACAGCAACATGCAGATTTAGATTTCACTAGATGGCTTTGTCACTCCAGCTTCAACCATGCTGACCTATGCTAGGAACTTCCTAGATTCATGCCTGTTGATTGATTAATCACCCCCCCCTCACCCTCACGCCCCCCTAATCCTCTGACATTACAGGAAAAGGGAATCTTTGTGTTTTGTGTGTGTTTGTGTTGCTGAGCAGACTCAAAAGAGTCCACGAGCTCTTTATGGAGATTAAATCCCACCTGCACTGGCCAGCACCGGAAGGCTGAGGGTCCATTAAAAGGTTTATAATTATGTTAATATTGCAAAGTTCAGGCTCCAAAACTGGGAGCTCTTTAACCCTGCTCCCCTCAAAAAATAAATAAATAAAACAAACCTCAAACCCACTACTAAATTGCAGTCCACCTGGGGTCCATTTGAAAGAGCGGCGTGAAATCTTTCTTTGGGTTCGGGGCAGGCCCAACCCAGTCCTTTATTTCAGAGTCGTTTTGTAGCTAATCACAAGCCACATAGTGTATAAGTCCCCGTTAAGAATACATGCAATTGTTTGCAAGGTACATTCTGGAAATTCGGCTTTGGCATTCTCCCACTTCCAGGACTGCACGCGGGGACTTTTGGCAAGTGAAGGACCTGGAAATAGAACCACTCTTTTTATAACTACCCCATTACTTTTAATGACCATTTCTCCCCTTAAGTGCAGCAAAGTATGGAAATATTGCCATGCTCTTTGGTGCAATTTTCCTACTGTGATTTTTTTTTTTTTGCCATTAAAAGCCCCAAGAGAGCGCATTTCTCTACCTACTTATTTGCTACTGTCAAAAGATAGCAAAATCCATGAAAAAACTCAACTGTCAATCCCCTACAAATATGCAATTATTTCAGGCTGATGTTTTAAGCAAAAACGGTTATGATGGCGGGAGTTTGTGCCTCTTCTCTGAGCAGGGGTGCAGGGAGGTTTCTGCCTCTGGCTCTTCCACCTGTTCTGGGCAGCTCCCGGGAACACCTGTTCTGACACGCAGGGGTGAATGGCCACAGGAAGAGCCCTGACATTTGGCTGAATTAAATGCCAGGTTTGGTGCCCTTTTGCGCACTCTTTGGTGAGGGGCACGCCCGAAGGGATTTCTCGTGCAGCCTCATGAAGCCCATCATTCCAGGACAATACCCTGGGATGCTGGGCAGTAAAAGACGGAAGGTCTGGGAGAGAGGAGGAAATAGATGATCCTGTCCCCACAATAATACAGGGAAGATATATAAAGGGAAGTAAGGGGTAATGTTCTTGAAAGATAAACAATTGACTGCCTGTCACAAATAATTGATGACTGAGATCCTGGAGAGTGTGGCCATGATAAAAAATACATCTAGAAGTGTACACACACCATATTCTCCTGACATATCATTGCTTTTCCTCTGTGCAGGAATCTTTGCAGGATCAAATTAGAAGCACTGTTTGCTGAAAGGCAATATTCTCCACTGTAGGCTTGTGAAAGCGGCGCGCCTTGTCTCCCGGGGCGCCTTCGTTTGACTTTCATCTTGATATTGAACTTAAGCCTCGTATTTTATGATAAATGCATGTAGCCCTTGGCCCACCTGCTAATGACTCCTGCCCCTCCAGTGAAAGTTTCACTCACCAGAAGGGCTAGGGGTGAACTCATCCGATGACTTGAACTTCAGTATTAATTAACTAAAACCTTCCTCTGTTGTACATTCCTTTGTGGGATTCCGCCAAAGTGCATTTGCTTGCTTTGCTGTCTTGCCTGTGTCAAGAATACCATTGTGAAGGGAATTGAATTCCTGGAGGAAGAAGGCTCCCTGTGGTTCTGCATGGCTGAGAGGGCAACGCGAGACCAGCAGGTGGGAGCGGCAGAGAGCCTGACATCAGTCCCTGGGGGTTGAGTTTCCTGCCCCAGAATAGAAATGCTGGGCTACCTTGGGGGGTCATGAGTCCCCCTCCCACCTCTGTTATTGGGGGGAATTTTGGTGGAGCAGAATTAACTCTTGGAAGGGCTGCTCCTTGGCATCACCTACTTGACAACCTTCCAATTTGGTGACATCGTGACCGCACATACCCCCACATCCTTAGTGCATTGGTGCAAGATGACCCCACTCCAGCCAGCAGCACCCAGCACATTTTTGTGGACTTGGCCAGCCCCTGCTGCTCGTGCTGAGATTCTGGGGGTTCATATCCCTGTGGTCTGACCACCTCCAACCAGAGACTGGTGGAGATGAACACCCCAGGCCCCTCATCCTTCAGGTGGGATAAGTATGAGCTTTGTGTATACCCTGGCTCCCCGAGTCTCCCCAGGGGTTTAAGCTGCAGCTGCCTGTGGTGGCAGCTGACTTGATAAACACTATTTGCTGGGTGAGGGCAGGAGCTTACGTCCGGGGTGCCCTCCCTCTCTGCCTCACACCCCAGGTTTGTGCTCATTTGTTCTTACCTCCCCCGTGTAGTATAGATGTCAGTTTGCCTCTGGGGGAGCCCCAACTATTAGTGACTATGTTGTCCAGACCCATGGCCTGACCATGAGGAGTATTCGAAATCAGGGCTAGTGAACATGGCCCAGAGCTCCCAGGCACCATCTTGAGGGGGGCCTTCCCAGCCTGGTGGGAACAGAAAGGATTCTCCCATACTCCCTGCTTGCTCACCCCACCCCCTGGACCTTCTCAGCGGAGGTCCCGTCGGGCCCACTGCTGCAGAATGTCTCTGTTCCAGGTGACGAGGCCCTGGCTTTGCTGTTTGTGACCCTCTCTACCTTGTAACCCTGTTATTCAGAACTGAAGGTCTCACACTAGCACCTAGTTTTTCCAGGTGCTGAAGGCCAACGTCCTGTTCCCCAAATTCCTGGAAACAGCTCAGCCCACGCAGGCCTTTTCCTGCTTGTCGCGGAGACAGCCTCGCTCCAGCCAGCTCTGTCCAGCTGCCAGGGTGTGACTGAGATGGAACTTGACTATAGATTTCAGGGCAGAAACGTCGGGCGGTTGGGCAGACTGTGTCTGAGCCCAGCTGGACACGCGCCGTGAGATGTCATCTCGTCTCCTCAAGGTCCAGGGCGGGGACTTGGAATTGTCATTCATTGAAGCCCCTGGTGCGGCACATCTGTGAGGCCCCAAATTCTGTGTTTGAGTGTTTCTGTGTTTCTGAATATCACGGGCAAGTCTTGTCTGCCACAGCCCTGAGTCAGCTTCTTGTTAAAGAACCGGGGCAGGGTCACCCGGAGGAGATGAAGTAACTCAGGTGTGAAGGTGGAGCCGGTGAGTCAGTCCCCACTCAGGGTGGCGGCACTGAAATGTCTGGGCCTCTCAGCATGTTTCTGGCTGTTTCTGCTTCTCTTTATGGTGCCCAAGGCCAGTCACCTCCCCTGAGGGCATCAAGATGGGAGGACCAGCCTGCACCTCACTCTTGGCTGGAAGATGCTCCAGCTTCTTTCTCTGTGGTTCCCTCCAGGGTTACTTGACTTGTCTGTCCCAGAGAGAGTCTTATGGGAGGCGTGGACTCGAGTATATCAACACCGTTTAGAGAGGAAGGGCCCCCTGACTCCCCACAGTTAGGACGGGGTTTTCTTTGATTTCCAGTCATTGCAAGTCTGACATCCAGGCATCTAGAAGGTCCCCAGGAAGCTGGCTGTTTAAACCTGTAAAAACAGCATAAAACAGTAAAACCTTAAAATGAACACTAAAGAACATTTAAAAATATCCCCCTTGACATTTTCCCTCCCCAAGGCAACTCCTTCCTTCCGGTTTTCCAGTTTTGCGGGTCCGGGTGATGTCAGGCGACCCTGTGGCAGACACAGCTTTTTCTTGTCACTTTTTTTTTTTTTTTAAGATTTATTTATTCATGCATACAAGACCCGGGGTACAGGCCAGATGTGCGTGAGGGTGAGAGGATTCACCAGAGACAGAGTGGGGAGCAGAACAGGCAGACTGACTGAAATACACTGCTGAGGGGAGCAGCGGGCAAGACAGGAGAGGTCTGCTGCACCATGTGGGGGATCGAACCTGTGCTGCAGAGGCTGTGGACAGCTTCACAGTGCTGATCTCAACCACCTGCGCCACCAGGGGAGGCCCCTCTTATCACTTTCTATGGGAAGCATTTCTCCACAGAGAAATGCTACAGAGACTTCATGGTGAATATTTTAACCTTTGTGAAATCTCAGCGTCCAGATTAAAAGAACTGATCCCTCTTGCTGGAAGCCGAGGGGGTCTCTAATCCTGGTTTACTGCAATGAGCATCTTCATAAAGAAAATGCTCTGTGTGCATTTGATCTCTCCCTTTGCATCCAGTCTAGGAGGGAATTATTGGGCCCAAGGGAGACGTCCCTCTGGTTTGGGAGGGCGATCTCTCTATATTGCTCTCCCCAAGGGCTGCCACCGTCCTCCGCCTCCCAGTGGGCTCTTCGAAGCCTGTTAGGTCTGTGCGAGCAGAAAAGAGTCTAAAAGGATTTCTAGCTTCCTCTTCTGTTTGTCTCAAAAGTCATCCCCATCCTCTTGATGGAGACTTAGAATGACACCTTCATCCAAAAAAATCTTTGGCATTGCGTGCTATCTTGGAAGACCCTAAGTGCCCCCTAAAGGTCAAAGGTGAAGGTCATAACACACACTTGGCTGGCAGGCAGGGGCTTCCTCTGTTCCTTAGATTATCTTGCCTTGTTCTTATAGTAGCTCTCCCGTGTTGGGACTTGTTTTTTTCTGTTCAAAAATGAGGAAATCGAGGCATGAGAGATGAAGGGCCTTGTTTCAGGGCTGGTATTTTGGTCTACCTTGTTTTACAGAGACAAAAACTGTGATATCAGGTGTTTCAATATGTTTGTGAAGGAAGATGATTGTCAGGTTCAGTGCATCTTTTGAAAGAAAGACTGGCTTTGACTGGGGTGAGGCAGCCTGAGGATCAGCCTGAATCAGATTCATTCTAGACCTACAGCACATGGTCTAGACCATGAGGCACATGGTCACAGGTGTGCTACCCACCATCAGTTAATGGTCTGCAGATGCAGTGAGCCTTAACATAGGGAAGGCTGGGGAGTCAGAGAAGACTTCCTGGAGGAGGTGTTTCAGCTACAATTAAAAGGATAACTAATTAACTAGAAAAGGGTCATGGACGAGGTGGGAGACCACCTTAGCAGGGGGAATAGTGGGTGCAAAGGCCTGTGGTGGTGGTGCGGGGACCTAGCTGTGTTTGAGAAACAGGAAAGGCTCAGTGCAGAGCAGGCAGCCACGTGCTGTCTGGTTCCAGCCTCTGTGGGTAGGGAGAGAAGCACTACAGGTGAGCCCTTCTTGGGAGGGGTTCCAGGTGGTGCTCCAGATGGCCCACAAGCTGAAGGTGAGCGACTAGGGCATGGTGGCTGCCGTGCATTGGCGTCTCCAAACTTGTTTCTCCTCCAGCCAGTTGGGGAGGTTGGAGAGCTGAAACCACATTTCCCAGGCTCCTTGTCAGCTAGTGTTCTGGGTGAAAATCAGATGCAGGCACACAAAATTTGGACAGAGGAAGTTCAGCATAAGCCTGCTTTCTATCCCTGCAGGCCACTTTCTGATGATAAACAAGACCATGGAAATGTGAGGGTTTCTGCCTCTATCACCTCCTGGCTGCAGAGAGTTGTGGTGGCAATAGCTGCAGCAGTGGCCACCTCAGAGGGCAAAGGTCCCCTGTTGGGTCTGTTCTATTTGTCTGGGAGTTGTTCCTGATGGCCAGCCTGCACTTGCTCCTCTAGCCCTTCCAGTAACATGAGTGTGTAACTGCTGTTCAGATGCTGAAGGGGATGCCGCCAGTCCCCACACCCTCCCCCAAACCATTGGGATTCACCTGCGGTGTGATACATAGTTCCTACCTTCTCTCCAGGCTTGCCTGAGCCACTGTGCTCTGAGGGTGTTTCCAACACAGCAATTCACTCTTTTAAATGCACCTCACCTCCTGAGGGTGTTAATGTCCTGGGGACACTTTTAGCCAGTGGGGGATGAAATTTGGCAGGTGAGTGCCCAGTTTTCTGTACCTGGGTGAAATTCCACAACATGATTCACATGATTTCTCAGAGGGTCTTCACTGAGATTGAGTTCCAATTGCCCACAATATTCATTCACCCATTATCACACCCTTTGTTGATTTTCCTCCTTATCCCACCTCCCTTTCCCTACTTCCAAATGAGCCCCCAAATGGACCACCTGCCCCTCAGCCCTTGTCATAGACTCTGCTTTGGAAGAGGTGTTGGGGGGCGGCGCTCAAGCTAAGGCAAATAAGAATGCAGAGAAATTTCTCTATGTGTGTTTTTCAAAATGACAAGGACAAAAAACTGAGAGTAAAAAACACTGATTTCTTGGTAGGGACCTGCATTAGAACTTTTCAATCAAGTTAAACATATTACAGGTAATCATGTCACGGTGTTTTGAATATGTAAATTCCAAGTTTTCAGCCTTTTAGTAGTAAGAATGGTATTCTAACACATGGAAACAGACTACTAAACTTATAAAAACTGCATAGCTATTTTATTCATTGATCCATCCACCCATGCACCCATGCATGCATCCATCCATCATCCATCCATCCATCCATCCATCCATCCATCCATCCATCCATCCATCCATCCATTCATCCATCATCCATCTATCTCCATCCATCCACCCATCCATCCATCCATCCATCCATCCATCCATCCATCCATCCATCCATATCCATCCATCCATCCATCCATCCATCCATCCATCCATCTATCCATCCATCATCCATCTATCTCCATCCATCCATCCATCTCTCTCTCTCCATCCATCCATCCATCCATCCATCCATCCATCTCTCTCCATCCATCCATCCATCCATATCCATCCATCCATCCATCCATCCATCCATCCATCCATCTCCATCCATCCATCCATCCATCCACATCCATCCGTCCATCCATCCATCCATCCATCCATCCATCCATCCATCCATCCATCCATATCCATCCGTCCATCCATCCATCCATCCATCCATCCATCCATCCATCCATCCACCCAGCCAGCAACCATTTACCAAACTTCTGCTGTGCCCAGCATTGTGCTAATAGACTTTGTGTCTTCATGTTACCCATGGTCTGATTAGTTCCTGTGGCAAATGTGATTCTGACATTTTGACTGGCATTCTGATTTCTGTACATCATGCAGTTAGTACAGCCGTAAGAACGCAATCTTAATGGCAGTGAGTGGTCTTATCATATAAACATAACATTTCCATCGACCCTGAAAAGTGTCTCCAACATTCAAACTATGTCTCTCTTTTATGAAAATGACCTGCATTCAGACAGTGCTTCCAAGGAACTACATTTAGTTTGAGAAACTGCTCTGAACTTTGGAGTCATTAAACTTAGTGTGCACGCGGGTGTGTGTGTGCATATGACAGAGAAAAATGACAGCTTGCGGTGTATATATTGAAACTGCATAAGATTGCCATCACTGCTAATAATACATCATAATTACTCCTATAGGGTTAAGCTTTTCTCTTTCCTCTTCCACCTGCCTTGCTGAGATAACCTCTAAGGATGTCCTGGAAGGCAGTGGGGCTGGAATTCAAGAGCTGTCATGACAGCTGAGCTCTCCATGCGATTCATTATGTTGAAAAGATGGGAGGAGAGGGTTGTCTGCAAAGATAATGACTGTGCAATTTCCAGTCCATTCTCCTTGCAGCCAGATCTTGGAGGCAGCCCATGGACCAATTTCATCAAGTCGACCCTGCTCATCCCTCATCCATCTATATTGGGAAAGAGGTGGTGTCTGGCTCCAGCAGAAGCAGTCTGAAATCTTGGTTGCATGGGCCTGTGGGGGGAGGAAGAGCTGGCTGGGGAAAGAGACTGGGGCTCATCCGCAGAGTGGCACTGGGGATCTAATGATGAGGTGACATCAGTGGGACTCAGTCCAGAGGGAGGGTGGGGGTGGGAGGGTGTGTGGAGGGTGGCGGGTGGGCCGGGGAGCAGCAGCAGATTAACTCCCAACCCAGGCTACAGCCCTGTGCTTTCTCTTTATTCCCAGCTTTGTGCTGAGAACCAGGCAAAGCAGGAGCTCCATAAATGTTTGTTGTCAGACTGAGAAAACCCTGATAGAAGATTACGTGCAGGGAGGCAATCATTGTCGTGGTTCCCATGGGAAATAAAGTCACATTCTTTTTCAGTTCCTGCCGATGGAATGAGATTCTCCCTAGGAAAATTCTAGCCCATTAGCAGCATCAATCTTGGACTCTGTTGAGAGGTCTCCTGTGCAGACACCCCCAGCCCTGCCCTGGAGGGCACTGACGACGTCCAGGGACCGGGAACGCTGCTGCTGCTGTGTCTCTCATCACAGCTAAAACCAGAGCAATCCTGCGTGGTCCCCCGAGGGAGCCAAGTCAAGCTTTAAACACAAAGGCGGTGGTTTGTCCTAACTGGAAAGTGGCGAATGTCACACATACGGGACGCGTCACGCAGGTTTCCATTCACACTTGCAAGGCTGGTTCATTTTCCTTCGCAGCCCGGCTTCCTTCCCTTTGTCCCCTCTCCATTTGTCAGTGTGCCCTTGGCAGAGTCTCAAGGTGATGGCCACTGCCGAAAGAGTGGCTTTGCCTGCTTACAGCGAGGTACAGGAAGCGCTGGAAATGACAGAAAGGAGCTGGAGAGCAAAATGAGAAGAATTATTCAATTCAGTTGTGTTTTTGAAATCTTTCTTGCGTCCCCCCTTCCTCAAGAGAATTGTTTATCTGCTTGCTTGGCGAACGGCAGAGACTGCTAGTTGTCCCTCTAAATCTAGTCTCTGCTCTCTTCTACAGCAAAAAAAACCCCGAGAATTTAACTGAGCATAGAACTCCATGGAGTAAAGACTGCATGTCTTAGTCTCGCTCATGGCTATGTCACCAGGTGACGAAATAAATTCTGGGGACATTGATGTCCAGCAGAGGTGATGTCTTCGGCTTTCTTTTCTCTTTTTCTTTCATTACTAGAAACAATGGAAGTCTAATTTACGTACAGCTCTCAGGTGTACTTAGATATACATTTGCCGAGATAAAGTACATTTCCAGAACTCAAGGAAGTTCTCTATAACCCCTTTTCCAATTAATCTCTCCCGGTGTCCCAGTCCAGACAGCCCCCTACTTTGGGTTAGCCACTGTCCTGAGATTTCTAGCACAGAGGCTAGTTCTGTCTGTCTTTGAACTACAGCGTGGTCCTTTTGTAGCTGGTTTAATTCATTCAGCTCAATGTGAAAGTCATCCCTGTTACTTGTATCAAATAATCATTTCTTTTATTGCTGAGCAGTGTTCATGAGCTGTCTCATTTGACTTATCCATTCTCCTGCCAGTGATGTCAAGTTTCTCATTTTGGCTATTAGATTAAGGCTGCTACGACTATCCTTGTTCAAATCCTTCATTTGCCCTCATTTATTTTAAGAATAGGATTTTGGGGTCAGTGGATTGGGGGTTTGTTTCACTATAAGAAATTGCGGGCTTCCCTGGTGGAGCAAGGGGTTAAGCAACACACTATGAAGCCATCCGCAGCCTCTGCATCACAAGTTCAATCCCCGGCCAGCCAGGGAGAAACCCACATGGCGAGGCAGACCTCTCCAGTCTCGCCCGCTGCTCCCCTCAGCAGTGTATTTCAGTCAATCTGCCTGTTCTGTTCCCCACTCTGTCTCTGGTGAATCCTCTCACCCCCCACATCTCTGGCCTGTGCCCCAGCTCTTGTATGCATAAATAAATAAATCTTTTTTTTTTAAAAAAGAAATTGCCATAGAGTTTTCCAAAGTGGTTGCCGATTTTATGTTTCCACCAGCAACATATGAAAAGTCCAGTTGCTTCATTTTCTCAGCAATGTTTGGTCTGATCAGTCTTTTAAGTGTTCTTCATTCTAATGGCTTTAATTATGATCCAGCTTTTAAGAACATGTTTGTACCAGATATTATATGTTTTCATTTCTCTTGTATGAAAACCTAGGACTTGAATTACTAAATTATAGACATTACTTGATAAGAAACGAACAGACTTTTCCCATAGTGATTGTACCCTCTGCATTACTGCCATCAATGTATCAGAGTTAAAGTTGCTCCATGTTCTTGCCAACACTTGGTGGTGGTTTCAATTTTAACTGTTTTAGTGGGTGCAGAGTGGCATCTAATTGTAGCTTTAATTTGTGTGTTTTCCTGTGACTATTAATGTTTTATGTTATGCCCTGTGACTAACATATTTCATGTGTTTACTTGCCATCTATATATTTTATTTTATGAAATATCTATTCAAGTCTTTGTCCTGCTCCCTTTTTTATTGGGCTTTTTTTTTTTGAGTTGCAAGAATTATTTATATATTGTGAATACAAATCCTTTATGAGAGCTATATTTTCCACATATTTTCTTCAGTGGCTTGCTTAACTCTTGTTTTTCAAAAGAGCAAATCTTTTAATTTTGATGAAATGAAAGTTATCACTTTCCCTTTTTAATGGTTAACATTTGTATGTGCTTTTTATGACATCTTTCCTCAAATATGTGAAGCTATTGTCAAGTGATTTCCCTTAGAGGATTTATAATATTAACTTTTACATTAGGGGTTGTGATATATCTCCTGTTGAATTTTTCATGTGAATGAGGTGGGGGTTGAGGTGCATTATTTCCGCCACGTGGATGTCTAGTTGTTCTAGCATAATTTATAAAAAGACCTCCTCTCCTCACTGAACTGCCTAAAACTTTTTAAACTGCTTTAAACTGTGGGTCTACGCTGCTCCCCTCAGCAGTGTGCTTATTTGATCTGCCTGCTCTGCTCCCCACCTCTGTCTCTGGTGGGTCCTCTCACCCCACCGCACCTCTGGCCTGTACCACAGCTCTTGTATGCATAATTAAATAAATCTTTACAAAAATGAACTGTGGGTCTAGTTATGAACTCTGCTTTCTATTCCATTAATATTTTTGTCTTTTTTTTTTTTAAAAAGATTTATTTATTTATACAAGAACTGGGTACAGGCGAGAGGTATGGGAGGGTGAGAGGATTCACCAGAGACAGAGTGGGGAGCAGAACAGGCAGATCTACTGAAATCTACTGCTGAGGGGAGCAGCAGGTGAGGCAGGAGAGGTCTGCCTTGCCATGTGGGAATCTCTCTGGCCGGCTGGGAATCATACTTGCGCTGCAGAGGCTGCGGACAGCTTTGCAGCATTGTGCACAACTCGCTGCACCACTGGGGAGGCCCTATTATTTTTGTCCTAATGTAAATGCCACTCTCTTGACTACTGTTAGTCTTATAGTAAGTATTGGAATCAAGTAGCATGAATTTTTCAAAATTACTTTGGCTGGGGCCTCCCTGGTGGCACAGGGGTTAAGCACAGCACTGTGAAGCTGTCTGCAGCCTCTGCAGCACAAGTTTGATCCCCGGCCAGGGAGATACCCACATGGCGCAGCAGACCTCTCCTATCTTGCCCGCTGCTCCCCTCAGCAGTGTATTTCAGTCAGTCTGCCTGTTCTGCTCCCCACTGTCTCTGGTGAATCCCCTCACCCCCCCACATCTGGCCTGTCCCTACCCCAGTTCTTGGATGCATAAATAAATAAATATTAAAAAAATTACTTTGGCTAGTCAGATCAATTTCTATGTAAATTTCAAAGTCAGTTTTTCAATTTTTACAAAAATGGAATTTTGTTTTGATTGCTTTGAAACTGGGAAAAATTGACAGTATCTGACAATATAAAGGCTTTATAATCCATGAGCATTGCACTTCATCTTTTAGGACTCCTTTAACTCAGCAATGTTTGTGATTATCAGTGTAGAAGTTTTGCATGTCTTTTGTTAAATTTGCCCCTAAGTATTTTTATTTTTTTTATTTTTTATTTTTTATTTTAAATATTTATTTATTTATACAAGCACTGGGTACAGTCAGAGGCGCGGGAGGGCGAAAAATTCACCAGAGCCAGAGCGGGGAGCAGAGCAGGCAGAAGGACCGAGGTACACTGCTGAGGGGAGCAGCGGGCAGCGGGAGAGGTCTGCACGCCATGTGGGACCCTCCTCAGTGGCCGGGGAGCAGCCAGGGATCGAACCGGTGCTGCAGAGGCTGCAGGCAGCTTCGCAACCCAGCGCTCAACCGCTGCGCCACCGGGGAGGCCCCCCCTAAGTATTTTTAAAATGCTATTGTAGATATTCTACTTTTAAAAATATCACCTTGCAATTATTTACTGCTGGCATGTAGAAATTCAAATGATTTTTACATATTGTTTTTGTATCCTATGGTGTTGCTAAATCTATACTTACTAGATTTCGTAATTTTTCAGATATATTTCTGTAAACAATCATGTGCTTTGAAGATAATTTTACTTCTCTATTTACTTCTCTTTCTTATTTCACTGTCTGGGAACTCCTGTCCTCTATTGAATAGAAATGACGAGAACAGATGTATTTACCATAGTCTTGATCTTGAGAAAGCATTTAATTTGTCACATTATTTTTTATTTTATTTTTATGTTTTAAATTTTTTTTAAAAGATTTATTTATTTATACAAGCACTGGGTACTATCAGAAGCACGGGGGGTGAGAGAATTCACCAGAGCCAGAGCAGGGAACAGAACAGGCAGACTTGACGAAATACACTGCTGAGGGGAGCAGCGGGTGGCAGGAGAGGTCTGCGCGCCATGTGGGACCCTCGCCCAGCGGCCGGGGATCGAACCGGCGCTGCAGAGGCTGCGGGCAGCCTCGCAACCCAGCGCTCAACCACTGCACCACCGGGGAGGCCCTAATTTGTCACATTAACTGTGATGTTAACTGTAATATTTTCATAACTGTGCTTTATAAGACTGAGGAAGTTTTCTTCTCTTTGTATTTTGCTGAGAGGTGTTTCTTGTTTGTTTTTGTTGTTTTGAATAATGAATGAATTTTGAATTTTGCTACAAGTTTTTCTGTATCTACGGTGATGATTATCTGATTTTCCCCTATTTGGTCAATGTGGTGAACTGTGCTGATTGGGGTGTGTGTGTGTGTATGTTAATTCTTTAAATAAATCCTTCTTGGTTGAAGGTGTGTTATCTCTTTTACATATTGCTAAACTTTTGTTGAGGATTTTTGTGTCTATATTCATGAAGACTATTACTCTGTATTTGTATTTTCTTGTAATTTCTGTTTCAGATAGAAGGTTATAGAAACCTCATCAAAAACAATTAACAAAAGTTTCTTTCTTTTGTTTTTATGCAAGAGTTTTGAAAAGATTAATATAATTTCTTCCTTAAATAGATTTCACCAAGGAAGCCATCTGGGACTGGAGTTTTCTTTGTGGGAAGGTTTTTTAATGATTAATATTTTTTTGGACTGGCATAGGACTCTTCAGATTTTCTGTTTCGTCTTATGTCAGGTTTGGAAAGTTGTGTCTTACAAGGAATGTGTCCATGTAATTAATTTAAGAAGTCAACTTTATTGGCATAAAGTTTTTCATATTATCCCCCTATTATCCTTTTAGTGTATGTAAATCTACAGTCATACCCCTCTTTTATTCCTAATATTGGCAATTTAATTTTTTTTTTTTTAAAGATTTATTTATTTATTTTTTTATTTATACATGCACTGGGTACAGTCAGAAGCCCAGGAGGGTGAGAGAATTCACTAGAGCCAGAGCGGGGAGCAGAGCAGGCAGAAGGACCGAAGGACACTGCTGAGGGGAGCAGCGGGCGGCAGGAGAGGTCTGCACGCCCTGTGGGACCCTCCTCCGGTGGCAGGGGAGCAGCCGGGGATCGAACCTGCGTTGCAGAGGCCAAGGGCAGCGTCGCAACCCAGCACTCAACCGCTGCGCCATCGGGGAGGCCCTGGCAATTTAATTTTTTCTATTTTTTTCTTGATTAGCTTGGCTAGGGTTTATCAATTTTATTAACTTATCAACAAATCAACTTTTGGCCTTAGCACCATTTCTATTGTTCATATTTTTTATTTCACCAATTTCCACTCAGTTGTTTTCTTCTTTCTACTTATTTTACATTTTTTACTTTGGTTTTTCTGGAATTTTAAAGTGGAGGCTTAGATGATTGATTTTAAATCTTCAAAGCTTTTAAAGATGTAAAATTCCATCTATGTACTTCTTCAGCTGTATCACATAAATTTTTATGTTTCTTTTTTATTATCATTCAGTTGGAAATATTTTCTAATCTTCTTGCGATTTCTTCTGTGATGCATGGGCTGTTTAATTTCCAGATATTCAAGGATTTTCTAGGTCTGTTTATTATTGATTTGTAATTGAACAATATGTGGACAGAGAATCATACTCTGAAATATTTTGATATATTAAAAATATTTAAGACTTTAATTATGGCTTATTAACTTGTAAATCCTAACTAGTCAGTCAAGTTGGCTGACAGTATTCAAAGTTTTTATATTCCCAGTGATAATTTGCTTGCTTTTATGAGTTTATGAGAAGATAATGTTAAACTGTTCTTTTATGTTTGTAGATTTGTTTGTTGCTTTCTTTTCTGTCAAATTTTGCCACATGTATTTAGAGGTTATTAGGTGATATGCATTGAAGATTACATGTTTTTAATGAATTGGCTCTTTATAATTATGAATTCTCCCCTTGTCTAGGGCATATATACTTATCATAAATTCTGCCTTGTCTAATAGCAGCATAGCCACTCCATCTTCCTTGTGATTAATTTTTGCATGGTATAGCTTTTCTATCCTTTTACATTTGGCTTTTGTATTTAAAGCAGGCCTATTGTGGTCAGCATGTAATTTGGTTTTGCATTTATATCTAGTCTGACAATCTCTGCCTTTTTTTTTTTTTTTTTTTTTTTGTGGAACCCTTGCTGGTGGCCGGGGATCCAGCCAGCACTGCAGAGGCTGCGGGCAGCCTCACAACATAGCGCTCAACCGCTGCGCCACCAGGGGAGGCCCCATTCTCTGCCTTTTAATAGGAATGCTTAATCCATTCACGGGTGGTGCAATTATTGATAGGGTTGTATCCAATTTACTTTTCTATTATTTGTTTTCTTTTTGTTCCATCTATTCTTTGTTCTTTTTTCCCTGTCTTCTTTGGGATTAGGAAGTACGTATTTCATATTTTGTCTTATATCTTCCATTGGATTTTCAATACTTTTGCAGTGGTTCCTCTAGGGATTAAATATATATCCTCAATTGATCATTGTCTACCCCGAATTCATGAATAATGTAAGAGCCTCTACTCTCTTCCCATCTTTTGCACTACTGTCTTATTCAACTTTTACATATATTAAAAATCTCCCAATATATTCTCCCAATACATGTTTTTGATTATAGAGTTTCTATTTCAATTTTTATGTTGATATAACCTATATATTCAACCATTCTAGTAATCTTTCCTCTAAAGTATTTAACTTGTTATAACAGTAAGTTTAAATTTCTTTATTAATTCCAACAACTAGTGTGTTTGTGGAACTGTTTCTATTGGCTATAATTCTCCTGATTTTGGGTTACATGTTCTTTGCATGGTTCACACTTTTTTGTTGTGAGGACAAAAGTGTAATATGGGGGACACTGGAACAATGCAGGGGTTAGGGGCACTCACCCTCATGGAATTGAAAACCCTCATGTAACTTTGATTCCCCCTAAATTTAACTTCTAATAGCTGCTGTTGACCTGCTGTTAACACAAACAACACATAATTTGTGTTTTCTCTTCACTAAGTGGAAGTGGATGATAACAAAGATCTCCATCCTGGTGGTCTCTCATTGAAAGGGCTGAGGGGGAGGAAGAAGGGTCTTGCTGCCTAGGGGTGGGGCTGAGGGTAGGGGAGTGGGTAAGGGGTTAGGGTGGCAGGGGAGGGTGAGGCAGGTCATTTCTCTCTGACCTCTGCTTTTTCATTTATCTAAAAATACTTCTGTGAGGTACAACCCTTCTACCATTTGCTGTAGCTTCAATTCAAGTGTTCTAGAAGGGTCCATGCTTAAAAGAAGTCAGAAGCCTCTGGATCATGGGACCCTTCTGCTGATTGTCCACCGTGAATTTGTTTGCAAGTGTGGCTGGGCTATGTGGGGCTTCTTCCTGACAGTGGGCTCTGGCATGGAGGCCTCACTTCTGCTGAGCCATTGTAAGGGGCAGGAATGGACACTGTGCAGGTTTTCTAGGATCCCATGCAGACCGGGTAAAGGAGGAGTCAGAGTCCTCAGTGGTTTTGCAGGTCTTTTATTGGGGTTCACCAGGCATATGGCAGGCAGGGGTGCTGGGGGGCCGGGAGGCTGGCAGGCCTCCCAGCCCCCAGCAGGTCTTCACTCTGTGGGCCCTCCGGCCTTCTCTCAGCTTCTGCTTCTCTTGCTTCTCGCTCGGCTTCTGCTCGGCTTCTCTTTTGGCTGCTTTCTCAGCTTCTGCTGGCGTCCCTGTGACGCCACCCTTAAAAGCCCAGTCTTAGCCCAGGGGAATCCTATCTACATCTGCCCACACCCTACTCCAGGTGCCCACCATCAGGCATGCATTCAGGACTGCAAGGATCCATCATCTATCCTGATGGCGGAAGGGCAGAAAAGCCTGACCTTTTCTTTAGCCTACAGCCATCCTCGGTGAATTCCTTGTGTCGCTTGATGGAGCCCTCCAAACCCCTGCTGTCCAAGGCTCAGCTCTCTTTTGGCCTGTTTTGGTAGCCTTCAGGTGTGCGCAAACCCTCTCCTCTGCCTTGCAGCTGGTGTGAGGGGTAGGGAGTCTCCTCCTGGAGTCTGCTTGGATGTGGCTTTAATTTTTTTTAAAGATTTATTTATTTATGCATACAAGAGCTAGGGTACAGGGCAGAGGAGCTGGGGGTGAGAGGATTCACCAGAGAGTGGGGAACAGAACAGGCAGACTGACTGAAATACACTGCTGAGGGGAGCAGTGGGGAGGCAGGAGAGGTCTGCTGTGACATGTGGGTTGCTCCCTGGCTGGCTGAGGATTGAACTCGTGCTGCAGAGGCTGCAGATTGCTTCATAGTGTGGTGCTTAACCCCTTGTGCCACCAGGGAGGCCTGGGTCTGGCTTTAATTAAATAGAATTCACCTGTTATTTGTGCGCCCACCTCCCCCTTAAAAAACAATCCACTGAGTGAGCTGGGCAGAGGCTGGATGGCAATTTCAGATATTTGGGGTTCACTGCATTCTACTCCTGGGGCCCACATCCAAGATCCATGATCACCCCAGGCCGTGTGGGACTAAGGGGTTTACCCTGATGACCTATGAGGGAAGCAATGAGAACCCTAGTAGGTCTGTGGTACCCAGGAGTACAAAGCATACATGCTCAGCCCAGATCCTTTAATTTATAGCTTAAGTCCATCTCTGTCTGACTTCACCCACATCCCTAATCACTTCCTCTGTTTCCCAAATGTGGAACCAGAACGTTCCAGACTATAATGTGCACCGGGATCACCCAGGGTCTTGGGAACATGTAGACTCTGACTGAGAAAGTCTGGGAGGGGTCTGAGATTCTGTGTTTCTAAAAGCTTCTGGGGGATACCGACACTGCTGGTCCCCAGACCAGACTTTGAGTAGCAGGAAGCAAGACCACATGTTGCTCTTCCTCTAATGACTATTTATTTCTTGCATGTGGTTTTCCTCATTATAGCACTAACAAGTGGGGATCGCCGTGTTCTGTGTGTGGGGCACCCTGGAGCGGGGGCTACCGAGTCCAGTCTCAGCTGGGCTCTCGGCTCCACTGGCTGTGTTCCAGCTTGGTTCACCTCCTCTTGAAATGATGAGAATGTAAACAAAAACCTCAGAAGATTTGATGCAGCTGTGCTGGAAGTTTCCTCCTATTTTGTTAGCTTTTCCCCATATCTCCTCTGAATCTACTCACTTGACGTTTCTAGTCTTCAGCCTAATACATTTCCCTTCTAAAATAAACATTTTAATTTTGATGAATAGTGCCCAACTCTTCCACCTCATACTGATATTTTATATTTTTATAAAGATCTCACGACCAATGTTTTCCTGTCAACGGACATCAGCAAACTACTCAACCCTCTGCGTTTCACTCCATTCACATGTAAAACGGAGCCCCATAATTCCTAAGATGATGTTATCTTCCTTTCCCGACTTTAATCAGATTTGGTAAGATGACAGACTTGGAGACAACTGCCTTGAAAGAATAGCACAGTCAGAGCCTTGGCTGTGGTTTCCATGAGAAGGAGCGGGTGAGGTAGGGACATACGTTTGAGCATGTTTAGAATTGGCTACTTTGGATACTGTCTGTAGGATCTGAGCTTGAAGGATGGTTTCTGGCTGTCTGGTTCCTGTCCCGGGGCTTAGTGCAGAAGGAATATTGGCTGGTGTATGAGTTAGAGACGGGGAAGGTTTGTCAGTATAGGCTCTGGTCCGCATGGCTTGTATATCTTGTCCCATGGAGGATTGTTCACTGTCTTGAGGAATTAGCTACCCCAGGAGGGGCCTTTTCTCCAGGATCAGCAAGATGCCAAATACAGGAAATAAAAAAAAAAAAATCCATGATTAATGCATGTTGTTAAGCATGGCTCAGGGTCATTTACACCCCTGCTTTCTACCCCCTTCCCAGACTCCCCTTTGCCACATCAAGTGAAGAGACAACTTATGTAAACGCGGTGACTTCTTACCAGATGACTGTCCCCATGCACCCCTCCTGGAGAGACTTCTCTTGCTGTCTCTTCTTTATGGGAAGTCAATGATAGTGCTGCTTCCCACTTACAGGATTTCCAAATGACTGTGCAGCCACAGACCATGTCACCCTGAGCCCTGGTGTTCACAGGAAGAGGACAAACGCCCCAGGTTTTTGTCTCTGTGAAGTCAAAGGATTGCTTCTGCATTTCTTTTTCATGCTGGTAGAATGAGGCTAATTTTGACTTCCTTGCGGCTCTGATTCCAAGTGAATAACTAGAAGCAGCAAGCAACAGGGTTGGAGCCTGCTGCTGCAGTTAGAAATAAATTGCATGTGCATGGATTCCAGAGGAAAGTTGCCCTGTGTGGGGAGCAGGAGGGGGTGGGCACTGGGAACAGACTAATCTTCATCAGTCTGAGCACTAGGGCTTCTTCTTGGAAGGTGACTCAGAGCCCCAGGGAACAGCCCTCCCTGTGAGTTTGAAAAGCTCAAGAGAGATGATGCAATAAAGTCAGCAAACAGTCATTTTTGGAAAGTGGGGGGATAAGGGCTGGTGAGGCAGGTGCCATTATTACCTTGGAGCTCAATGAAAAACAGGCTGTTGGGTTCCCTGCTGTCAGGCTGTCTCTGGAGCGGGCACCTGCATCCATGGGGAGCTTTTAGCCATACTTAACCACAATGATCAGATGAGCTAACTTAATGTGGCTCAGAGCTCAGGGGACTTAATTGCCTCCCTTGAGCAGGTGTCCCCAGGTAGGATGAGTCTCAGGGCCATGTGAATCTGTGTTTTGTGAGGTCATCAAGGATGCCTCGTCCTTTCTACCTCTTTCTTCTATCCAAAGTGTCAGATTCATTTTAGGAGTGGTTCCCTTCTTTGTAGGTTTGTGGCCAGCAGTAAACAAGGTTACTTTTCCCCCATTTATTTTGGGAAGAGAGAGAAACTTCCTAGTCTTAGTCTTAAAAGTAAAGAACCATTTTCTAGAAACCTCCAGTACACTTCTTAGCTTGTCTTATTGGCTAGAATCAGTCCCCAGACCCAGGGGAAGGCTGATCACCAAGGCCTGGGCTCTCACTTTGGCCACTAAAGAAGGGAGAAGGGATTCCATGGTCCACAGTGACTAAGTGGGGCCCCCCTGGAAGCAGGGTCAGTCGGTCCCTGAAACTGAACTGTGACCACACCCGGCAGAGGGTGCACTGGTGTCAAGGAGTCAGCCACTGTGGCAGCCACAGCCTTTTATCTTGGGAGCCAGGTGATCTACACTCAGTCGCTTACTAGTTGTGTGACTTTGGGCAAATGGCTTTACCTCTCTGAGCCTTTGTTTTGCATTTTTGAAATGGGGAGAAAGATAAGTTTTCCTTAATGTTCAGATTGTGAGGGTCTAATGAGGAATTGGGTGCAAAGGCCCTGACGTGAGGGTCAGAACATCTATCTCTCCACGAGCTCCTTAGTTGGCCGGGGTTAAGCAGACCAGTGCCAGCCTCTAGGAGATGATTGTCAAGGATTGTGCAGAGGCAGACACTGATGAGCACGAGTTAACGGCAAAGGAAGAAGCCTGGACAAGTGGAGAGGATCCTGGAAGTGACGCCGTGTTCTTGGGCCACGGCTGCTGCTGTTAACCTTGATGACTTGCCCACAGTATTTTCCCCTTTGCAAGTAATTAGTATTTCGTGCGCAAATCTTTATGACTATGTAAATATCTTGTTTATCCTCCAATTTTTACCCACATGTTTTAGCCTCCATTAATGATTCTTGCCTGAGTCGATTTTTACTACAATGCTTCCAAATTGGGATTGTCTAACTCTATTAACCCATATCTTTTTCAGCCACTGCTCCAGCTTAAATCAGACAGCCTGGGCCCCTGGTCCTTAATGGGGGTGTTTTTGGTTCTCAGATCCCAGGGAACTAAATCCTGACCCCCTCTGCCTCCTTCTAGACTTCCAGCCAAGTAGCCCCAAGCTTCAGCCCATTTCATGTTTTATTTTTCTTGGGTTTTGGTCCATGGAAAACTTCATATATTTTTAAAATTTTCTCCTTATGTATTTTATATGTTGTTGCTTTGAGTTTGAAGTTGGGATGTGATGCTGTAAGGGGCAGGAACTGGGCACAGTGCAGGTTTTCTGATCCCATGCAGACCGGGTAAAGGAGGAGTCAGAGTCCTCAGTGGTTTTGCAGGTTTTTATTGGGGTTCAGCGGGTATGCGCTGGGGGGCTGGGAGGCTGGCAGTCCTCCCAGCCCCCAGCAAATCTTCACTCTATCTGTGCTCTCTGGCGTTCTCTGCTTCTGCTTCGGCTTCTCCTTCAGCTTCTGCTGCTGCTACTGCTGCTGCTGGCGTCCCCGTGACACCGCTCTTAAAAGCCCAGTCTCAGCCCAGGTGAATCCCATCTACCTATGCCCACACCCTATTCCAGGTGCCCGCCATCAGGCATGTATTCAGGACAAGGATCCATCACCTATCCTGATGGCGGAAGGGCAGAAAAGCCTGATATTTTCTTTACCCTACAGATGCTCAGTAGAGGTACTTGAATGATGTCTTGTCTGGGCTCCATTAAGGAAAAAAAGGTGATTGTCCAGAGTGATGCTTGACGACAATACCGTCCTACTTTAGCTCCGTATGCCAAGGTGGCATAGAAGAATGACAAATAGAAAGCTGGGCGGGGGGGTTCGAGAATACCGGGTCTTGTGTCCTGCAATACCCCCTACCTGCTAACATGCTGTGTGTCTTTGGACAAATGATTTAACCTCTCTAGGTCTCAGGGCTCTCCCTTGAAACAGTGATGTTGTCTGCCTTACCTCCAAGCTCCTTGCAGTTCCAGGTGTCTACAGGGGGATTGTTTAAAACAGTGTTCTCTGTTACAGTTGGACGGACTTTTGGGAGTATTTGTTCAGTTCAGGCAAATGGTAAATGTGTCGGCCACTCTAATGAAATGAGTACATTTTTGCTCTAAATGTCATGGATGTTTATTATCAGATTAAACTACAGCAGGCCTAATTTTAGCTTTTCCAATTCAAGTGGAGCAGTGAAGATTAAATGTTAGGCATAATTAAAGATGCAGATGTAGTTATATTGAATTATAAACCTCATTAAGTGCAACGTTTCAGGAAGCCCCTGAGACCAGTTACAAAGGACTTTAGTTGTAGTGCTGCAGTTATTAAAATATTGTAAAGTAAATCTCACTCCAAAAATATTATGACTGGGATGGAGGGGGTTTGAAAAACGTCATTGGAGTTGGTTTCATGGGTAATTTCCTTGCTCTGTTTGCAAATGGTTGGGAGGGGTAAGTTTTCCTTGGCATCCCGGAAAAAGGCCTCTGGGGAGACTGGTGCCCCTCCCTCCACCCTGAAGAGGGCTCTATTCTCCTGGGCCAGAGGGAAGGGCAACCTCAAAGTCGCTTGGATTCCATTCCAGGAATTGGTAGAAGGGGAGCTGGGGGAGAGATTTTCTAAGGGCTGGAAAGTCATATTATATATGTAGAAAGAAAGGGTCTCTGGGTGACATTTTCATTTTTTCTGTCTGTAAAAATGTAAATTAGGGCCTCCCTGGTGGTGCAAGGGGTTAAGACACAACCTATCAAGCTATCCGTACCCACTGCAGCACGAGTTCAATCCCTGGCTGGCCAGGGAGCTACCCACATGGCACAGCAGACCTCTCCTGCCTCGCCCACTGCTCCCCTCAGCCGTGTATTTCAGTCATTCTGCCTGTTCTATTCCCCACTCTGTCTCTGGTGAATCCTCTCACCCCCCATACCTCTGGCTGCTACCCCAGCTCTTGTATGCATAAATAAATCTTAAAAAATATATAAATTATATAAATTCATCAAATATGGAATTGAATGAAGAAATGAAAAAATCCAACTACTTCAAGATAATCACTGTTAATATTTTGGTGCATGTTTATCTCACATGCTTGCTTCTCAAATTTGACAAAAAATAATGGGTCATACCTAAAAAGCTGTGTTGCCATCTATTTTTCATATAACATCAAGTAGGCATCGCTCCACATCAATAAATAGTTCTAGTGGGTATTGACATTTCGTCATGGGCATTGTGGACTGGCCAGTTCTCCTGGGCTTGGCTGCCTCACGCAAGTGTCTGTGGGTCATATGTAGGTTGGATGAGCTTGGGTGGCCTTGGCTTGGATAGCTGGGTGGTTTGGGTTAGCTCAATGGTCCAGACATGTTCTCAGGACAAGGGACAAAACAGAAAAAGGCAAGCACATTTTCAAGTCTCCTCTTGAGTCCAATGTGTCAATATCCCATTGATCAAAGATGTCTCATGGCTGAGCTTGACATCAAGAGGAGAAGAAGGGAGGAGCTGCAAAGTCACGTTTCAAAATGCTTGGATATAAGGTGGGTATTGTTTTGGCGTGTTTAATGGAATCTCTTTCCCATAGGCAGTTGAAGCAGATGCACATTTAACATTTCTATATGTATTTATAAACTGTCCAGCAGATGGGCCCAGTTTACACTGCCATAAACCTTGTTCCAGTGATGTGTGAGTATGTTCTTTGAGGAGCTTTTGGCTAATGGATCCTATTTCTGCTTCCCAACAGGCACTCTCCACTCAGGGGGACTCTTTTTTTTTTTTAATTTTTTTTTTTTTTTTAAGAGGCACGTATTTTATTCATTTATTTATTTATGTCAGAAGCACGGGAGGGTGAGAGAATTCACCAGAGCCAGAGCGGGGAGCAGAGCAGGCAGACTGAAGTACACTGCTGAGGGGAGCAGCGGGCGGCAGGAGAGGTCTGCGCGCCATGTGGGACCCTCCTCCAGTGGCCGGGGAGCAGCCGGGGATCGAACCGGCGCTGCAGAGGCCGTGGGCAGCCTCGCAACCCAGCGCTCAACCGCTGTGCCACCGGGGAGGCCCACAGGGGGACTCTTTTTTCCTCGCTGTTCCATGAACATCTCATGCTGTTCTTGTTTCGGGTCCTGCTGGTCTTCCCTATGGTGCAGGGTCTTCCTCCCTCCACCCTCCTATCTCTGCCCACTATATATCCAAATCCTGAACATTTTCCAAGCCCTGTCACCTCTGTGGCTCTGGATCGGGCCTTCCTCTGAGCTGGTAGGGAGACCAACTGGTCTTAGTTTGGCCAGGATTTTGCTGGTTTTAATGTAAAGTTCTGCATCTTGGGAAATGCATCATTGCTGGGTAACGCCCGCCAGCTGGGCACCATAAGAGAGGGGGTCAGTGAACTTTATTTTTTAAAATTAATTAATTATTTATTTTTAAAAAGATTTATTTATTTTTATACAAGAACTGGGGTACAGACCAGATGCATGAGAGGGTAAGAAGATTCACCAGATACAGAGTGGGGAGCAGAACAGGCAGACTGACGAAATACACTGCTGAGGGGAGCGGTAGGCGAGTCAGGAGAGATCTGCTTTGCCATGTGGGAGTCTCCCCAGCGGGCCGGGATTGAACCCACACTGCAGAGGCTGTGGACAGCTTCACAGTGTGGTGCTCAACTGCCTGCACCACTGGGGAGGCCCCAAACTTTAAATGGTCAGATGGTGAATATTTTAGGCTTTGTGACCACATGGTCTCTGTCTCAAGTACTCGACTGTCATTGCAAGAAAGCAGCCGTCGAGGGTATGTAACAAATGGGCAGATCTGTGTTCCATTGAAGCTTTGTTTACAAAAACAGCCAGTTTGGTACACGTGTCATATTTTTTGACTCCTATTTGAATGCTTCAAGCATAGTTGAAATATAATTTAATGTTTTCTCATGCTGTTTTACATGGATTAGTTTTGTCTCATTGTTTGGATGTAAGGGAAGTTTAACATCTTCCCATCATACTGTCACTTAACAGCTGTGTGAACTTAGGTAGGTTACTTAACCTTTGTGGTCTCAGTATCCTCAATGGCAGGATAGTAATGGCATTGACCTGTAGGCATTTGTGAATATGAAACGAGTCAACCTTTGTGCAGTGTCTGGTGTGTAGGGAGTGCTCAGTAAATGCTGGAAGCTGTCATTCTCCTCCTCCAGGTGACCTTATTTATTTATTTATTTATTTATTATTTTTTTTTTAATAGAGGCATGTTTTTTTAATTTATTTGTTTGTTTGTTTGTTTTGTTTATACATGCACTGGGTACAGTCAGAAGCGCGGGAGGGTGAGAGAATTCACCAGAGCCAGAGCGGGGAGCAGAGCAGGCAGAAGGACCGAAGTACACTGCTGAGGGGAGCAGCGGGCGGCAGGAGAGGTCTGCGCGCCATGTGGGACCCTCCTCTGGTGGCCGGGGAGCAGCTGGGGATCGAACCGGCGCCGCAGAGGCTGCGGGCAGCTTCGCAACCCAGCGCTCAACCGCTGCGCCACCGGGGAGGCCCTCCTCCAGGTGACTTTTTCAGGAGCCAGCACAATTGTGCTTATAGAGACTCAACAGATAGAATCATAGAGACAGATGATAGTAAAGTGGGAAGGACCCTCAAAGAATGTTTAATTCAACACTCTCCTTTTAAATGTGAGCACTAAGGAGTCACCCCTATATTCCGTATTAAGGAGGGCGAACAGGGGCTGTGGTGACAAGGTGGTGGCGTGGAGGTCACTAACGCTCAGCTCAGGAGTGATCTAGAAGGGACCCCGGGAAAGCAAAGCAGGAACCTGAGGTGCGACCTAAGCCCAGTTCCTCGTATAAGTGTCCTGACTCCGGTGTGAGCAGGGCTGTCGCACTGACCCGCCTGGGCAGTGGCTCCTTCTGTCACAGCACACGGAGGACAGTGGTCAGAGCTCAGGCCAGAGCTCAGGGGCGATGCCAGGTGCCAGGCTTGTGAGAAGACACTCCACGCACGCAGGCCCTGCACGACCTCTGCCCTTCTCTTGGAGCCGGAGGACAAGGCCAAGGAGACCCCGGCAGCTGCTGGCCCAGTGACCTCCCGGCCAGGACCCTCCACCTTCGTCCTCAGGCACCTGGTCAGGACACTCCTTCTATCTGGTGCTGGCGCAGCTTTGATCTGGGGAAGTGAAAGTTCAGCCAGGCCCCCTGCTGCCACCTTTGCACTGAGAGCGAGACTTGGAGACTTCGTGGTCTCGCTGGCTGGAGGCATCCACTTCCCGGTAATTAAACAAGTGGAGATCAAAGCTGACAAATCCCGTCTCACAGCACAGCAGATGAAAGGTAAATATTGCCAGCAACAGTTTTTTCCTCATTAAAAGTGAGATGTGAAGCGTCTTCTTACTGTAAAGGATATGCTCAAGGTCACTGCAGACATGCTACCTGGTCTCACTCCTTTTATTATTCCACACCAATTTTATCCTGTGTAATGGAGCAGGTTAACTTGAGGGGATTGCAGAGGCTGAATCACAGCAAATGAACCAGAAGACAAGTAAGGAAGAGCTCTGAGGGGGCAGCCAGCGCCGTGGGGATCTGTCACAGGCACCGTCACGCCGACCTTGCCTTTGTTGGGTGGGTCTGAGGCCAGTATCTGAAGTGGGTCCTGGAGTCCTACCCACAGGATCGCAGGCAGATGGCTCAAAGCTCTCTTGGCAGGGCTCCTGAAAAGGCGGACTGAGAGCTGCTGTTTTCTTTGTAAGGCAAGTTCACCAAAGAGCGCATCCCTGAGGATGAATGCGGGACAGCTGGTCTACCAGCCTGGGTCCTTAAATGCCTGCTGGGTTTTGTCATCAGGTTCTTCTCAGTGCAAAGGACAGAACTCGCTAGAAGAGCTCAAGTGAAGGGCAGGTGGCTGCTGTGAGTAAATCACAGAGAACAGGAATAGGAGAGCTGCTCCTGGAGTGCACAGAGCCGCTGGGCGGGGAGGAAGACAGGCCCCGGCTGCCCACTCCCCCTTCACTCTCTGACTCCCCCCGGCTGTATCCTTACTGCTTCCTCCTGACTCTGCCTTCGCGCCAGCTCCAGTGGCTGCTCCGGATGCCCCTCAGGTCCTCTCTGCCCAGGGATTAACTCTTGAGTCCCTCATTCCCCAGCTCCAGAGAGAGAGGGAGAGAGAGAGAGAAAGAAAGAGTGAGAACAAGCGTGAGCTGACTGGCTTCAGTGGTTGTCTCAAGTCAGGCTGTCTAAATCATAGGTTTCTATCATCCTGTGGTGGTCTGGGGACCCACCCCTGATCCAGTTAACTGTAGGATGGAGCCACTCCCCAGAGTCACATGGTGAAAAATGCCAGCTGCCCCCTCAGCGGCAGGTATGGTAGCAAAATTCCCCTCGTGAGTGCTCTGGCTGTGTTAGGCTGCAGAGGACATAGTAAGGGGTGTCAGGTCAGGTGGACGGCTTGGGTTGTACTCTTGGCTGGGCTGATTTTAGCAGGTGCTTTTTTTCTTTAGAGTAATTGACATATCCTAAAAATCACCCCTTCAAGGCACGCAATTCCATGGTTTTTATTATGCTTGTAAGATTTTGCAATCATCACCACTATCCTATTCCACAATATTTACATCACCCCTTAGAGAAACTGTACCCATTAGCAGTCACTTCCTATTCCTCGTCCCCCAGCTCTAGGCAGCCATGATCTAGTCTCTATGAATTTGTGTGATCTGGCCAGTTCCTCCTGCTAGCTGAAAGTAGAAGATTCCTAGTTGGTATGATTCAGGATGTTATGTTTTGAGCCTGGGAATGCTTAAACTTTTTCTTCCATGTAAATTAATGCTAATAGCATTCCCAAACTCCAAAAACAACCTATGAAATCATATCAAATAGGAACGTCTTGCTTTCACATAGTGGGGGAAACCCGTAAACTGCATGCTATAATGTGTGGTCTTTTCTCTTTGTCTTCTTTTATTTAGCATTTTGTTTTAAAACAAAATCCATATTGTTGCAAGGACAAGTACTTCATTTATTTGTATGTCTGGATAATATTTCATTTGATTGAATGTAGTATATTTTATTTTTCCATTCACCAGTGGATGGACATTGGCTTTTATGAATAATGCTGCTATGAATATTTGTGTACAAGTTTCTATGCAAATGTGAATTTTCATTTGTCTCGTGAACATACCTAGGAGTGGAATATAAGAGTAATTCTGTATTTAACTTTTTGAGGAACTGCCAGACCGTTTACCATAATGGCCACACCATTTCACATTCCCACCAGCAGCATACAGCAGTTCTGATTTTTCCATGTCTTCACCAACACTTATTATTTGTCTTTCTGAGGACAGGCTCCCAGTGGGCATGAAGTGGCATCTCATTTCCATATCCCCAATGACACATGACTTGAGTATCCTTTCATGTGCTTATAGCCACTTGATCTCTCCTTTGGAGAAATGTCTATTCAAATCCTTTCCCAAGTGAAAATAATTCTCTCATTGTTGATTTACTAGCTCAATCTCTTTGGGACCAACATTTCTCATCTTTTTTTTTTTTTTTTAAAGATTTATTTATTTATTTATACAAGCACCGGGTACAGTCAGAAGCATGGGAGGGTGAGAGAATTCACCAGAGTGGGGAACAGAACAGGCAGACTGATGAAACACACTGCTGAGGGGAGCAGCGGGCAGCAGGAGAGGTCTGTCGCGCCATGTGGGACCCTCGCAGGCGGCCGGGGATCGAACTGGCGCTACAGAGGCCACGGGCAGCTTCACAGCCCAGTGCTCAACCATGGCGCCACCTGGGGAGGCCCCAAAATTTCTCATCTTAACAGTAGGAGTGCCTGCCTCACAAGGTTTTTGGGGGCCATTACATGATGTAGGACAGGCGGTACCTAACACGGTTCCTGATTGATGGAAAAACTCTCAATATGCCACTGTGAAGAATACTTACTTTCTTGATAGCATACTCTGTCCTCCACCATGGAACCTTCCGTGGGGGTGGGTGGGGAGAACAATGCAAGTGTCTTTTTTTTTTTTAAAGATTTTTTTTTAAATGTATTTTTATACAAGAACCGGGGTTCAGGACAGATGCGCGGGAGGGTGAGAGGATTCACCAGAGAAAGAGTGGGGAACAGAACAGGCAGACTGACCAAAGTACACTGCTGAGGGGAGCAGCGGGGAGACAGGAGAGGTCTGCCTCACCATGTGGGATTCTCGCCGGCTGGCCAGGATCGAACCCGCACTGCAGAGTCTGCGGACAGCTTCACAGCGTAGCGCCTCAACCGCCTGTGCCACCGGGGAGGCCCCAAAGCAACTGTTTTGATAAACAGCCTTGCAGCTAAGGGTCTGGATGGAGGGTGAGGACCCTCATCCCCCCTCAGGACCAAACTTCAGTTACAACAGATAGTTGGTACCATTTTTTGCTCAGTAGGGTTTCAAACCAAAGGGCAGAGCTGAGGACAATAGCAGAACTTGGGAAGTGACAAAAGAAGACAAGCTGGCGAGCGCCCAGGGAAAGCATTTCAGAGAACACAGAACTTTTAAAGGTGAATTTAATGAAGCTTCCCCTTGTGGTGTGTGCTATGAATGTCTCCCCGCTAAAGAGCTAATAAAAACTCCGTCTCACTAAGCATCGTAGTATTGAATGTTTTTGAGAGAATGCCAGGAGAGGCTTCTGGTTGGAGGGTTGGGGGTGGGGACCCCACACTGGATGCGTGTGAGAGCGGGTGTAGGAGTCTTTCCCCACTGCCCACAGGGGCTGTGTTCCCGGGGTGGGCCCTGTCCTCCGCGATGCGCAGAGGGTCTGCACCGAGCAGGGAGCAGCTAGCCCTGCTGTCTGGGGCGCTGCTGAGTCTGGTCCCCCCCCACCCCGAATGGAAAGAGCGTGGAGATCAGGGTTCTGCTGCTGGGTCTGCGCTGGGTCTGCAGTGGGTGTGGCCTGAAAACACGCACCCTGGGGCCCCAGCAGGGCTTCTAGGTTCTTTCAGACTCCAGTAGGGAGAAGACTGGTTTTGGCTCGGCATCGCCTGGCAGAGTGCAGCTGGCAGCCGCAGATGCCCCATCTCGGGTGCCTGAGATGAAATCTCCCCCTTCTCAAGGAGCAGGTTTTGCTGAGGCTCGAGGCTGCTCGGCCCCCACGTGGGATTCTGCCTGGAGGGAGGACCACTGCCCGCGGGAGCCTGAGTGCAGGTCTGAAGAACACTTGAGCACAGCTCTTTCCAAACACCTGCGATCCGTTGATCCAGGGACACACACAGATTCAGCGCCTTCTGTGCAGCACACCCTGAAGCAGGCTCGGTGGAGAGACAGCGAAGGAGACCTGCCATTTTCTGAAAGTGGTTTCCCCCCAGTGGCGAGGATAGAGTGAGACCAACCGCAGGCAGAGCCCTGGGCTGATGAGGGAGTTGCCACCACGGTTGAGAGTGAGCCGCCGTGGTGAGTGGGTCCCTGTGGCTGGGGTTTGCGGAAGGGTGAGGAGGCCTTGGAAAAGGGCAGGGTGTTCATGGCTGAGAGCCCCCAGGAGCCAGAGAGTGGCAGGGCCGATGTGTGCGATGGGGGGCAGGGCAGAGGGGGTGACTCCTGCAGCTGGAGCACAGAGTACGTGGGTACCTGACTGGGAGGGGAGGCTGAAGAGGAGTCTGGAATAAGTGGGGTCAGGCCAGGAAGTTTAGTCTATTCTGGAGGCATTAAGTGACAGGAGGAGGGTTTTCAGCAGTTTGCCTCACCTAGGAGCAAAGCGAGATAGAAGAGGCGAGCAAGAAAGATGGGGGGCTGTGGCTGTGAAGGTTAGTTATAATTAGCTATGTTTAGGGGTGATCATCTATCATGGGTATGTTTTTTGCAGAGTCCTTTCTGATGCATCCTTGTCTCAGATGCACCTGAAACACGCCCAGGGACCCTGCAGTCCAGCCCTGAGCAGTGTTGGCTGCTGGAAGACCCCAGGGCCTGGACGTTAGTGGGGGTGATGGTGGGATGGAGATCTCTGGGATGGTCTGGGAAGATGGGAAAGTCCACTCCAGGGCGGGACCAAGTGAGGATGGAGAGGCGGGTCAGGGAGGACGTAGAGTGGAGCTGGTTAAGCTGTGAGTCCCTTTGATGCGGGGGTTGGGGGGCCAGGCCTTTCCCGGTGCTGGCATTTCCTGCACAAGGTCTGGGTTAGAGGACAGCAGCCTGCTCCACCCCAGCAGTCAGGGTCCCCACTCTCAAATCCCTTCTTTGCTAGGTGCAAAGGTCCCTTCCTCTTCCTGGTTCCACAGGAAGATTGAGCGGCGGGGTTGCTAGAAGTTCCTACATCAGCTGATCAAGGGGCAGTGTTTATGAATGTCAGCTGGCCCTGGCCGGGGCCGCACATCCAGGCTTGTTCCGTGGATTCAGCATCATCAAGACACAAGGGAGCACTTGCCTTCCAGGACAGAGACTCGGTGACCGTGAATGTCCTGAGCTGGGGCTGGTGGTTGGGAGGGGGAGGGCGCCTCTTCCCCTCTTCTGAGCCAGAGAACAGCCTTTCCAAGAGATATAAGAGTTTGTCAAGGGCCCTGGTTCTTCGAGACCCTCCCACAAAAGTGTGGGGATGGAGGATGACTCTGAACCTGTATTTTTAACAAGTGAGTCTGATGCCTTCTAAAGTTTGCTCACTACTGGTTTGGGAAAAACTTGCGCAGAGAAAGGAAGAGGCTGTGCATTTTAACCCAGATCTACTGGGGTTTCAGTGAGCTTGACTAGAAGAGGCCATTGGATGTCCTCTTCCGTGGAAGACAGCCAAGAAATGTGAATATCTGTGTGAATACCCTTCAAGGTTTATGCAAAAAATTGTTACCTTTTTGTAAGTAATAAGCCACCTGGTTTTTGGTGCATCCTACCAGCCTGTGCATAAGTGAGAATCATGTTATAAGTAATAATTCCAATTAATCTGATTCTACCCCAGCGTACACACTGGGTCTCCAAGTCCCATTACAAAGCACCTGAGCCCTTAGGAACGTCCCATGAATAATGTAAACGAGCTCAGTATCACATCCTCTCCCACTAGGTGGCGCCATGGTAACCCACTCTTCTGCTAGGGCATCTACCATCTTTGACAGGGCATCTCCTGGGTAGGTACCCCAGTCACCCCCACTGAAGTTCGGGTCCTGAGGTCTCCCAGTCGTCAATGCTATTTAGGGTTCAACTGCAGAGTCACTGTTAATATTTAAGTTGCTTCTGAGACAAGGATGAAGGAGATAAGGACTGTGCAAAAAGTATACCCATAATGTTTCCATAACCTAAAGTAACTAATAATGATTTGTTAATATCATTGGGTGTCAAGTCAGGTTTTCAATTTCTGGTTATTTGAATCAGGAGGCACAAAATGTTCATGCTTTGTGATTGGTTGATTTGTCTCCTGAGTGTCTTTAATTCTGCAGCTTCCCGCTCCATCTTCTTTTTCTCTCTTCCAATTTAATGTGCTCTACACCAGGCTCTTTGCCCTGTGGTGTTCCCACAGTCTGGGTTTTGGGGATTTCATCCCTCTGGTGTCCCTTAACATGCTCTTCTGTCTGTTGTATTTCCTCGAATTGTAGTTGGACCCTGAAATCTGATCAGATTCAAGTTCAACTTTGGAGGGTCAATACTACTTCATAGGTGGTGTTGGGTTCTTCCATCAGGAGACATAATTTCAGGTCCTCTTCTCCCCCTGCCTCCCCTCCCATTTCTATTACTCTCTCTCTATGATATTAGCAGCCACTGATGCTTAGGGGAGGATCAATAATGAGGATCAATGCTTAGGTCCATTAATTTATTAGGTATTTCTAAATAGTGACTTTCTAATTCTATCATTTCTTCTTTTTTCCTTGGGATACTTCTATAATGAGAAACTCCCCTCCATCAAGTACTCTTTGGTTTCCCAGAGGTATAGTCCTTTTTGGAGAGACAGGTTAAATACTTGATTCCTTTGCTTTAATCAGTTTTCAAAGTAATGAAATTTTCTAGTATCCATATATAGGGTGATAAATTAAAAAAAAAAAAGAAAAATGTATATAGAGCCATCCTGGAAAGTCTGGGTCATAACCAGATAGAGCCTGCAGGCATGAAACGAAACCACACCAGTGTTGAAATTTGACCAGTTAGGGGCTTCCCAGTGGCGTGGTGGGTTGGGCACTGTGCTGTGGGCTGTCCGCAGCCTCTGCAGCACAGTTGGATCCCCGCTGGCCAGGGAGCTATCTACATGGCGCAGCAGACCTCTCCTGTCACGCCCGCTGCTCCCCTCAGCAGTGTACTTCGGTCAGTCTGCCTGTTCTGGTCCCCGCTCTGTCTCTGGTGAATTCTCTCACCCTCCCACGCCTCTGACCTGACCCCAGTTCTTGTATGAATAACTGAGTCTTAAAGAAAAAAGAAAGAAAAAAGAAAAAAAAAAAGAAAAGAAATTTGACCAATCACTGCTTGACAAACTCCACCAATCAGAACTGTGCTGGCTGGACAACCTCATTTTTGTATGCAGACTAGCCCCGTCCCTTTGCCTTTTGGCAGCTCCCTCAGAGATCCTGGGGGACAGGGCTCCAGTCCTCCTTGAGTCTATAGCTCTAGACTGCAGTCCTGGGGCCCCACGTAAGTAGTTGAGCTGCGAGCTATAACCCATCTGCTGCAACTGGACTGGGTTAGACTTCTGTATTGCAGATGATCTGGGGACCCCCCACGGGACCCCCAACAAGCCGGTACAGGTGTGTCCTCACTTAGATCTGAGTGGGACTCCAGCTGCCTTCATATAACCCTTCCCTTGCCTTTTCCCTTCCTTCTAGTTCAAGGCCAGGACTAACCACTTGCCTGTCCCCAGAGGGTCTGACTCCAAAGATTCATTGAGCTCCGTGTGAGGACGGAGGGCTGAGCATTGCAGGATACAGAGGATCCTGTTCCCCGGCATATTGAGAGGATTCAGAGTCAGCTGATGTGGTTTCCAGGCCGGGCTTTGCCTTGATAACCTGCCCAGGCCTTGTTTTTTCCACTATAAATAGGGATTCTCATCTGCACATGGGGCAGTGGTGAAAGCTCAGAGGGCAATGTGAGGATGAAGTGGGATTGTGTCTGGGGCAGGACTGTGACTTGGATCTGTTTACAGTTGTTTCTCTGGAGGGCCTCTGTGCCCTGGGGTGCAGCAGAAGGATGGGGTGGGGTTTGGGTCCTAAATATCATTTGTTGCTGGTGACAAATCCGAACCCGAGCACCTGGCTTGCCAAGGCTGTCAGGGAATTTATTTTGCCTCTAAATGCCTCAGTAACCAAGCCGCCCACGGGGTCCCCCGCACAGTCGGTGTACTGAGATAATTGCTCAAGTACTTTGTTAAAAGCGAGAAGCTCTCCACATTTCCATTAACTCCCTGTGTGGGGCAGTTCCAGCCCACTGCTCCGGGTACCATTTACAGTTCAATTTCTGCATCGTGATGGACCGAAATACCTGAGACTCGCTTCTGCTTCTCTCTGCAAACCACATGATTCCCAAACAGCAGCGATTCATCAGCTCGCTCTTCACTGGACCTTCTTGTAATCATCTCCTCCTCCTGATCTGCCTGTCCCTCCTCCTCTTCAACTGATGGGGCCCTGAATACATTTCACTTTGAATTTCAAATGTCCCAAGAAGTGCTTTCATCTACAGTAGGAACTGATGAGTTAATTTCTTAGGAAATAAACCCAGCACACAGGAGCTGTTATAATTCCCTGCCCCCAATGCCAACATCACAAAGAATAGCACAGTAGCCCATAAATCTACTCCTTGCATATGTTTACTTAATCACATTGGAATTCTGTTTGAACTTGACCCCGGGGGATAGAGATTACAGAACTGGCTGGTAGCTAAAGTAATCCACTGAAAGAGTTGAGTGTCACAAGAGAACTTCAGGATAAGATGCAGAAGGGATTGTATGTGAATAGCACCAAACCAGTGTGACTTCTACACCACTGGATTCTGACGACTCAGCTCTGGGTCAGCCTCCTCACCTTAGGCTGTGGGCTGCAAAAGGGCCAGGAGGATACAGTTTCTTTGAAAATCCACATGTGCCTGCTTCTACTTTGAATTTCCAAGTGGCATGCTAATTAAGTGTGGGGTCTGGGCTAGGCAGGCTGGTGGAATGGCTAGTGTTGACTTTGCTCAAGTCTAAGGGGCAAGTGCAGATCTGGGAACTGAAGAGGACGAGGTCAGGCCGGGCAAGTCCAGGGACAGCCAGGAGGAGCGGGCAGGGTGCCAGGGGTGGGGGGAGTGAAGGGACAGGTCCAAGATCACCACTGTCAGTAGGTCGCAGGCAGCCAACTCATTGCTATGGATGGGCGCTCGCTGACTGTCACGAACACCTGGAGTAGAAGGGGTTAGCACAGGGGTCAGCTCACTCTGACCTGATGCCTGCTTTTTTTTTTGTATAGCCTTCGAGCTAAGAATGGCTTTGTGTATGTTTAAATGGTTGGGAAAAAAATCAAAAGAATAACATTTAGTGACATGTAAAACATATGAAATTCAAATGTTAGTGACTATAAATACAGTTTATCGGAACACGGCCACACTCGTGCATTTACATAATGTCTCAGACAGCTTGGGGGCTGCTGTGACAGAGCTGGGCTGTGCCCGAGCTCTGTGGACCACAGAGTCCAGGACACTAATTACCTGTCCCTTTACAGAACGTGCCTGTTGCCAACGTGGATGAGTCCCATTTAGAAGCGGAGGTCTGAGTCAGCTTGGGTTCTGGATGAAACCAAGGTCAAGTGAAATGAGCCATGAAACAAGGTTCTACCTGTACCTCTTCACAGCACCTAATGGAGGTGGTGTCAGTGAGGGTCAGCATGTGCTCATTACCTGTCTCAGAAAGTGGCTGCCCTCTAAGAACTTGCGGACGGAGCCCCATGTACATTTCAAGGCTCCCAAGGCTGGGACGGCGCCCAAAAATTGGCTGGGAAATGTTTTCAGACCCGGTGCAGTACCCGAACCAATTGCTGAGCTTTAAAAATGGTGTTCTGGGCCACCGTTCTTGGAGAGGCTGATTCCGTAGGTCTGGGGCGGTGTTGTCCACCTCCTTCCTGTTTGGGGCCTTCTCATGGGCAACTCTATGTGATTCTTAGAATGTTCTTCCCCTGCTGAGTCAGCCAATTTCACTGCTTCTCAGGCCCCAGCTTAACATATCCTCAAGGAAGTTTTCCTTAACCTCCCTGATGGGACTGTTTTGTAGGTTTCTTCATAGCACCTCAACAATTGTAGTGTGTACGTGTGTGTGTGTGTGTGTGTGATTTCTTATTCCCAGTCTCCCATATAAGGCTGTAAATTTTGAGTGGAGGGACCACATTTCTCATTTCTAGCTGTATGCCCAGGAACCAGAACAGTGCTCTACTCAGTAAGTATTCATTGAATGAATGGACGAATGGATGGCCGAGTAGATTACCATATGAACAGATGGATGAAGGGAGTGGGTGGTGGAGAGATAAGGGGTTGGGTGGTAGATGAAAAGATAGATGGAATGAATGGATGGGTAGAAGAATAAGTGATTAGACAATGGGTGGGTGGATGGATGAACTGGGTGTTTGGGTGTACAGGTGAATTGGGGCTGCTGAGTCCTGAATTCATCCTTGGGAGGCCCCAGTAGAGAAAATTATTTTCTGTCTCAGCCTCATTCCATTTGTGCTCTTGCTTTTTCCTCACCAACAGTAACCTCTACTGGTATAGCTGACAGAGGAGAGGCTGGATGGCTGCTAGCCATCCAGAGAATGACACTCTGGGAAGATGGCTGCCTACAGGGAGGTAGCAAAGTGGCCTGGCAGGCCCCAGTGAAGATAGGGCCCCTGCCCTGATCTCATTTCCCCCAAGTTCTTCTACCAGTTAGGATCACTTGGATGTCATGTATGAATATGAACCGCAAAAGTTGCTGAGCTGGGCCCTCTTTAGTCAGATTCTGCACAGTGAGTGGCCAGCCGTTGGGGCTGATGTTTCGCTACAAACAACCTGATCCCTGCTTATCCCCTAAAGCAGGAGTCAGCAAACCTTTTTAATCAAGGACCAGATAGTAAATATTTGCTTTTGAGAGTTGTAATTACTCAATTCTGCTGTTGTAGCATAAAAGCAGCCACAGAGAATATGCAAATAAATAAATGTGACTTTGTTCAATGCAACTTTGCAAACATAGGGAGATTCAGCCCATAAGCTAGAGTTTGCCAACTCTTGGCTTAGAGCAGTAATTTTTCAAGTGTGGTCTTTGGACCAAGAGCATTAGCATCACCCGAGGCCATGTTAGCAATGCAAGTTCTTGGGCCCTGCCCTGGTCCTGCTGGCTCAGAAACAAATATGTTCAGTTTGTACCATTTCCTTCTGAGACTCCAACCACATGAACATTAGCTGTGGGAAGTTATGCCAGAGATCACTGAGGCTCTTAATTTTTCAAAAATCTTTCTTCCCTCCTCTTTTTCATTTTGGTTAATTTCTATTGCTGTTTTCACATTCATAAATCTTTTCTTTTGTAATATCTAAACTTTCACTAATCCCATCCAGTGTAGCTTTCTATCTGAGACATAGTATTTGCTGCTGTGACATCTAAAAATTTGATTGTGGCCTTTTAGACTATCTTGCATGTTTCAGTGTAACTTTTCAACTTAGAGACTATAATTCTAACAACTGTTTTCATGTTCTTGAGTGCTAAATATAGCATCTGTGGTCAATTCTGGCTTGATTTCAATTGATTGCTTTTCCTCCTCACTGTAGTCATGCTTTTCTGCTTTGTTTCAAGTCTAGTAATCTTTGATTGGATATCAGGCATTGTCATTTTACTTTTTTGGGTAATGGATGTTTTTGACTCCTAGAGCTTTTTTCCTGCAAGGCTCAAATTATAGTGAGTCTTGCTTTGAGGATTTGGTAGGCAGAACCAGAGCAGAAGTCAGTCTAGGGTTAATTATTACCCACAACTGAGGCAAGACCTTTTTGAAAACTCAATGCCCAGTGAGGGATGGATGCACCCACCTGGTGGGTGGAGTACACACTGTTCTTGGACCTCCTTTTCAGAGATAATTCCATGGCCCTGGGTAGTTTCCTGGCACGCACATGCTGATCGGCCTCCTCTCAACACCCAAAGTCAGCTCAGTAGGTCTCTAGAGTTCTCTCTGCGGAATTCTCTCCTCTCTTCACTGTCCTCCAACCTCCAGCCACCTGGGTGTCCCCCAACTCTCGGCGCCATCTCTTCAACTCGCAGAGTTGACTGGGTTCCTCTAGGGCTTTCCTTTCCTCCTCCACATCTGGAGAGCTTGTGAAGGCAGCAAGCTAGGGTGGTCCTGGGTTTTCTCTTATTAATTTCCTGCGTCTCGTGTTCACTGTCTGTTAGTTATGTTCGGTAGTGAAAATATCACCCACTCTTGGTTGAATGTGCATCTGTCAGTAAATACTTTGATCTTTGATGTTCTCATTGGGAAGAAATAGTCACTTAGACACTACATTGTAAGACATTTGGTTCATGAGCTCCAATGAGGTAGTCATTTTCATATACAGTTGAGGAAACTGAGGCTCACACAGACAAATTGACAGCTTGCCTGACCTCCACCTTCTGACATTTTCATCCCTGGAGGTTTCCCTCCTTGTGTACTTGCTAGTCCCTGGCTGTCTGGACGCCTTCCTCTTCAAACCAGAGCCCACCTGGGAGCACAGTATGAGCTGAGTTCTGGCCTGTTTCTTAGTATGGGCTGCACGCCAGAATCATCAGCAACACCAGGAACTTGCTGGAGATGCAGGGACTTGTTCCCATCCCAGACCCGTTGAATCAGCACCTGAATGTTAGTACGATCTTAGGTGGTGTTTTGTGCGCGTTACAGTTTGGGACATAGTTAGAAAAGAGTCCTAGGTCTTGACCTTGACTTCCTGGAAGCGCAGTATTGAGGTGCAGTGGGAGGAGGAACAGCTAGAAACCAGTCTCACAGGCAGGGTGAGCCTGAAGGTCCCGACCTCTCCTTCAGTGGCGATTCATGTTCCTGGAACTGCCCATCTTGGACAAGGCTCCTGGAGGAGCCAGTTGGATCTACCCTTGCCCTCTGGGACTTTGTCTAGACCATAGTTTTCCAGGAAGCCGTGACTCACCCTGTCACATCCACCTGCCAGGTGCTGGCCTGGCTGGAGGCCGGTGAGCTGAGCTCCAGGAGGAGACAGGAAGGCCTCTGGCGGGGGAGGGAAGAGAAAGTGGGTGGCGGGGAGGGGCACATGGTAGTGCCTTCCCTGCTCAACTGGCCCAGGCCAACGGGGGCCGCTGCAGCATTGCCCCCCACTCCCCAGCCCTCCAGCTTGGCAGGTGGTAAGACAACTGGGTGGGCCACCTCCGTACCTAGCCTCTGGAGGCTTTGCCTCTGCATTTCCACGAGAATGTTTCTGGAAAAGCCTCCAGATTCCTACTCCATAGGATAGAGGCCTCAGAGCTGATGGTCCGGCTGGACCAAAACCACAGGGAAGAGAGTTAATGGAGCCATTTGTTTCTCTTTATTTCTTCTGAGGCCCTTATTCTGCAACTCACCCAAATTGCCCCCGGGGGGGTGGCACCCTAAGGTCCAAAAAGCTGCAAAGAGCTCCAGACACAAGTAGAATTTTTCTCCTAACTCTGTGACCCTTCTCTAGACAAAGGATTCCCAGATTCTGGGAAGGATTCTGACTACTACCTACAACTGCCCAATATTTGTGTACCATCCTGCAAACAGGTGTTAGGGGAAATGCCAGCACACCTGTGGTGTCAGAGAGACCTGGCTCTGGACGGATCTGGAACTGCACCTTGTGTGAGCTGTGAGCACTCAGCAGGCTCAGAATCTTTGCGCCTTGAATCCCTCACCCCGGCAGTGGGGTGATCTAGATAATAAGATCTACCTGAAAGGGTTTCAAAGCAGTGAAAGCGTCTTTTCCCTGTTCTGCTACTGTTATCACTAATTCAGTGGCTCTCGAACTTGACATTGCCTCTGAGTCACCGAGTCACCGAGAGGGCTTATTAAAACACAGGAGCCTGGGCCCACTTCAGAGTTTCTGGGAAGCGCGCCTGGGGTAGACTTGGAGAATTTGCATTTCGTACATATTTCCTGGTGATGGTGGTCCAGTGACTTCGCTCTGACACCGGCTGGCTTAGTCGGGCTTTCTTTCTCCCCAGGAATGAAGAGAAGGCAACCCAGCTGCTCCCTGGAGTCACTGAAGAGCTCTTCAAACTGTGGGGTTGCCTGGCTTGCCCCAGGCCACTTAGGTCAGGGTCTTTGCAGAGCGTGGCTAGATAGTGGCTCAGAACTCCCAGGTGATTCTAACATGTATCCGAGGAGAGATCCGACTTGAATTGCTGAGTCAAAATTCCTCCTTGGGCAGATGTGGGACTCTGGCTCTGCTCATGGACTTCTAGGGCAAGAGGCCTTGAACGTGACTTCCTCTGACCTTTTATCAAAAACAAACAAGCTTTCAGGTGAAGGCCCCGGTCAGCGAGCACACATGGCCCATGAGCCTGGCCGCCTTGCTCGGCAGAATTAATTACTTTGTCTCTGTACGGATCTTCCACTGAGTCTGCTATCAGTATGTATTTCATTTTTCTCTTGAGAGTTAGTTGTTTATATAACTTGGAGCTACCTGCGGGCAGGGAGCGGGTCTTGCTTCAGCTTTATGATTTCCCTGCAGAGTCCAGCTTGGCATCCAGCTCAGAACAGCCTCATCACGAGGTATTGAAAAAGAAATAAAATCCAATGGATTGGTGATCCTGCCCAATCTCCAGTCACAGAAGCATGCTGAAACGAAGCAGAGACAGCTAATAATCCAGGCTACCATATCACCCAATTAAATATGAATCCATGGATCATTGTGTGGAGTTTTGCTTCAAATCCCTGCTTTTATTGTCAACATGCACCTCACTGTTAACCCAGTCCTGCATCTTATTACAGTAACTGAAGCCACTTAGAAATAACTGCTCCGTGATATTTAGCAAATTATTTTTAATCTGATGGGTAAACTCACATTAGTGCAGCTGTTCATGTCAAAGAGAAGGGAACAGCACGAGGGGTGTTTTGGGTGCCTGCTGGGCTCACTCGCTTCATAAAAGAAGCTTGTTATCTTGCGTTCTGTCTCTGGCCGTGCTATTTCTGCTGGGGTAAGCTGTCACCGGCTTGTCGCTGGTGGCAATAATCAAACTTGAATAATGGGAACGATCCTCATTCACTGAGAAGGCCCTGACTAAACCAGTTTTCCAAGATGGAGGAGGCATCCTCGCCCCGATCTTGTTTTCTCAAGCCTTGTGCTGGGCAGGTGTCCCGTACACCCTCCTCTCTATTGAGTTTTCTTTTTCTTCTGTGGAACTCACTCCCAAGGCCCAGAGCATCCTTGGGCTGCCAGCTTGGTTCACCTGCTGTGGGACTTAGATCTTCCAGCAGAGCTGCTTCTGTGTTCCTAGAGACAGGCTTTCCCCAGGCATTTGCATGTCTGTGTCCTCATCATTCAGGTCTCAGCTGAAATGTCACTTCTTCAGAGAAGCCCTCCCTGACTACCTGTTTAAAACAGCGCCCACGCTGCCAGCAGTCCCGTCCACAGTCGGCTGTGTGAGTGAGCCGCGTTGGACACAAAACTCAGCCAGGCCTTAGGTAACCGCAGCTGTAGCCAATATCTGACCGTCTGGCATGGGAAACGCCCAGAAGTTTATTCAGCTGACCTTAGTCAACTCACGAGACCAGAAGAGTGGTTGGGGCTGTTGTGGCCAAGCAGAGTGTTTGCTTAGTTTCCCCTTTCAATCACTCTGTGAGAAGAAACTATTTTCTTTAGAAAGAGAAAATGGGCCACAAGTAGCTATTTGATCCACACAACTTTGCTATCCTCACTTGATCCAGGGTAAACTGAGGTTCCGAGGGATCAGAAAATTTGTGTGGGGGACCCGGTGGCCATGGGGTTGGTAAGAGGCCCTAAGGGCCCAAGGCTTGCACTCCCCAGCCCCCAAGCGCTGTTCTGCCCGTGTGTGGCTCTTGTCCCCTGTGCACCCACGTTTCTTCTCAACGGACCCTCCTCAGGAGCGCCTCTCTCCCTGTCAGCACAGTGGCTAACATTTGTAAGCTGTGCTAAGAACAGTGCTGGGCAAAAATAAATTCCAGATGGAGCAAAGTGCTAAACAAACAAAAACGAGAATAGAATATTTGCAGAAAATATAGGAGAATATTTTTATAATCTTGGGGAGTGTAAGCCTTCCTCCCCGAGGCACAAAACCCAGATGCTGCTGAGGAAAAGTCAGACATCCTTGACTAGATAGAAACAAAACAACTTCAGACTGACAAAGACACGGGGTTAGAGTGAAGCACAGTCCCAGAGAAAATGGTTTCTTCACATCTGAGAAAGAATTAATATTCTAAGCATTCCACGAGAAAAATCAAAGGAACCAACTGAGACTATGGGTAAAGGATCTGGTGAAGACAAATCCCAAAAGAGAAACTGTGACTGGAACAAGTCCTATAAAAATGGACTTGACCTTGGGGCCTCCCTGGTGGCGCAAGAGGTTAAGCACCACACTATGAAGCAATCTGCAGCCTCTGCAGCAAGAGTTCAATCCCCGGTCGGCCAGGGAGCTACCCACATGGTGCAGCAGACCTCTCCTGGCTCGCCCGCCACTCCCCTCAGCAGTGTTTTCAGTCAGTCTGCCTGTTCTGCTCCCCACTCTGTCTCTGCTGAATCCCCTCACCCCCCGCATCACTGACCTGTACCCCAGCTCTTGTATGCATAAATAAATAAATCTTAAAAAAAAATGGACTTGACTGTTTCCCTCCAGGCCAGGAAAAGGCTGAAAGAACAAAACATTTTGTTAAAAACTCTGATGACTTTTTAAAATTTGATGATAGTCAGTAATGTGGAGGGCGCAGGAGCAAAGGTGTTGTCATGCCTGGCTGGAGTGTGTAATAGCATGATTGTGGCCCTGAAGTGCTTTGTGCCTCTCAGGATGTGACACTTTCCCAGTAACCTTCTAGAACATGCTAGTCCACGTGGCAGCCACCTGCCATGAACCACGGTGACTAGTGAGTGGGGTATGTTAGTGTGAACTGGGGTGTGCTGTAAGTGCGAAATACAGTGCGTCTTGATGACTTAGTATGAAAAAGATGCTATCAAATATCATTAATACATTTTTAATATAGATAACAGGTTGACAGAACACATAGATATATCGAATACAAAATAATTTTTAAAATTAATTTTGCTTGTTTCCTTTTGCTTTTTTAATATGGCTACTAACGAATTTAAAGTGACATCTGTGGACAGAGCTATTTCACAGTACAGTTGAGTTAACCCTTTTGGTGGGGGGCGTACAGAAGTGTGGTTTGGCTCAGCTTGGGGTTAATTCTCTATCCTTAATTAAAGGGGTCACACGAAATAAGGTTTCTGTCTCCCCAGCCTAGAATAAGAGTGGGTTTAGGAAGGGTCAGAGGAGCAGGGTGTGATGGGAAGGTTCCTGTCCCTCTTGGCCAAAGTGCTCCCTTGTACGTTACTCTAAGGCCTCTGCTGTAAGACAACCTGCCCCTTTGAGCCAAACAAGGGTCCTATTTCTAAGGAGAACAGGAGAATGACCACCGGGAGTGACGGCCGTGAAAAGCCATGCCCGGAACCTCACCCCTGTGAGCTCACTGTGAGGCTTTCCCTGGCCTTGCCGGCCTGCTGAAGGTTGGGGAGACATGGAACGTTGGTCACTGGGCTCCTGAGCCTTGTCTGTCCTGTCTGGGATCACCCCCTCCTGACCAGCCCAAGCTTCTGCCTCCGACTCGGTTTTTCTGCGCTTCTAAGGCAGCCTCTGGAGACCCCTGGGAAGGTCAGAGCTGCGAAAGGCTGTTTTCTGTTGTCTAACCAGTAGGGAAGTTGCTATTCTGCTGCTTTGGCCTCACCCACTGAGAAAACTCTGCTGGCTTCGGGCCATGGGCTGTAGCCTGCAGCCTGTCTGCATGTGCACCGACACCAACACCCTACTAACTCACCCCCACCCCACACCCTGCCAGCTCCCTCACACATGTACATATCCCCTCATTCTTGCTGCGATACACACCTACATCCCCCTGATAACCCGTGCTCTCTTGCACACACACACACATACGCACACACACACACGTGCGCACGCACACACACACACACACACACACACACACACACACACACACACACACACACGGAAAGTAAGCTCTTTCATCTGGAACAACTCCGCGGGCAAATAGCTCCTACGTGGGCAGATCTCAGTCAGTTGTCGGAGCATGTTGAGGGCCCCAGGGACCCCAAGTCCCTTGGGCATCTGGGGGCAGTGCAGGCACCTTTATTATTCATCCTTTCAGCTGGGCAACCTCACAAATCAAATATGGGGGTACATATTTAAAACTATTTTCATGGCAGTCGTTTTCCCACTTAATCCCCCAGAGCTAACAATATGGAATCATTTTCCTTAACAAATGACCTCCTTTAACTTCATTAGTTCATAATTAATTTGCGAGCATGTAACCAAGATAATTAACACTCGTGATTAAAGGCAGGCAGAAGAAGAAACCTTTTTTTTTCATGGCCAAGGCATGAAAATCCAGCCGACCGCCAGTTTTCCTCACAATTCAATGCATTGAAGGTGGTGGGGATTTATGTTTTTTGCTTAAAACTTTAAGATGGTGGCGAGACAAATTGGCTTCGCCAGGGAGCATTTGATTACCAACTTAGTTTTGGATAATTTTTGCTTTCTCTCCCTCATAGCTTCCGAAGATATGAAGCCAGAGAATCAAATGAAACTGGGTATGTTTAATGGAGACTTTAAATCCCTGGAGAGACCTCAGTCTGTCGGAGATGCAGGCAGAGGCTGGGCCCAGGGAGTGGAGAAAGCTGCCAAGGACCTCATGCCCACCCTAGCGACACCATCCTGTCTGGGTGGCCCTGGGCGTCGTGCAATTGACCCTTGAACGAGGTGTGGGGCTAGAGGAGACGACCCCACTGAAGGGTAAGTGAAAAAGTGTCAGGCTTTCCTGCCCTCCTGCCATCAGGATAGATGATGGATCTACGGTCCTGCATGCATGCCTGATGGCGGGCACCTGGAGTAGGGTGTGGGCATAGGTAGATGGGATTCACCTGGGCTCATACTGCGCTTATAAGGGCGGTGTCATGGGGAAGCCAGCAGAAGAATGAACGGAATTGCAAAGAAGCAGGACAATGAGAGAAGCAGAGAGAATGCGATAGAACACTGCAGCGCCCAGACAGAGTGAAGACTTGCTGGGTTTTGGAGGCCTGCCAGCCTCCTGGGCCCCCAGAACCCCTGCCTGCTGTATGCCTGGTAAATCCCAATAAAAGCCTGCAAGAGCCACTGAGGGCTCCAGAACCCTCTCCTCCTTTACCCCGTCTGCTCGGGTCATAGAGAACCTGCTCTGTGTCCTCCTGCCGCTGCACCCACGTAGCCCAAAATCCCAGTATGCCAACTACAGGCGCCCTTGGGTAGCTGTGGCAGACACTTTTCAGGACCCCCAGCTCCTCTCTTGGATTCCCTTCTACTGGGCCTCCATAGCCCAGGGCTCTGCATCCTGTTATTAAACCAACCGTGGATGCAGGTTGACTGCCTGGACCTATGCCTTGGAGAGAAAAAAATCCGGTACGAGTGGACCCACCCAGCCCAAACCCACGTTGTTCAGGGACCAACTGCAGTTTGCAAAGTCCTTTCGCTCCCTTTTCCCACTTGGAGCCCACTCGGCTCTGTGAGGAGGACCAGGCAGGGGGTCTCTGTGTCACAGAGAAGGCGGGGGAGTGGGCGGAGTTGAGGTCAAGGCTGGGATCTGCGCATTCTGGGGGAAGCCTGCTTTGCCTTTTGATCCACTTCTCCGCCCGCCAGCCCGCACTATCAGTCAGTAGGGAGGAGGGTAACTTGGCCAAGACGCAGGCTGGAGAGGTAGGGTGCGGTTGGGGCCCCAGCCACGGGGGGCCAGGGCTCGCACGCTTCTAGCAGTGGCTCCAGGTTTCCCAGGATGTGACCTACCCGCAGGCTGCTTGCTCAGCTGGCCTAGGCTGGGGCCCACGGAAGGGGTAGAAAGCCCAGTGCCTCAAGGCCTCAGGGATGCAGTGCGTGAGTGGGGGAGGGTGGCAGCCACAGGCAGGAAGCGAGGAATCCCACGCAGTCCCTCCGACAGGCAGATCCACGGATGAAAATGGGGCTGCTTTCTCTTTGGCCCCTCGGGGCTTCCCTGCCTTATACAAAACCCACTCAGCTCATTCGACTCCTCTCCTGGGTCTCTGGAGAAGGAGGGCTCCCGCAGGGGGGCTGTAGTTGGAGACAGCTCCAAGCCTCAGAGATGGAGGGGAGGGCAGCTTTCTGGCATCTTTCCAGGGTGCGCCCCTCCCCAACCCCAGGAGCATTTGCTCTGTGGGGTAAGAGGTAGGCACTTCAGGGGTTGCAGAGACCCCCTGGGACACAGCAGCACCCAGATACCCTCCCTCCCATTGCCCCCAGCGTGCAAGGTGGGGAGAAGCAGAACAGCAGCTGTTCTGCAAGGCTGTGATCTTTAATTCATACCCAGCTCCTTCCAGAAAGGACTGACGGCTGCCTGCTAGGAGTTTGGCTTTGATGAAGCTAAAGGGATTTCAGGTGGTCCCTGGGGCCAGGCGTGACTGCATAAAGACCATGTATGAGGCAGATTCCCACGTGCTGTCTTCATAGGGCTGCTGCAGTCAGAATAGCCATCTCCATGCGACGGATGGGGAAACCGAGGCTGAGAGGGTGAGGCTACTAGCCCAAGGTCCCACACCTGGGGAAGGCAGGATTTCAGTCCATTTGGGTAGCACCCAAAAGGGTTCCCTGGGAGGCAGAGGCTGATACCATCTGAACTCTGCCCGAAATCTCTTAGGCACCGCCCAGCTCTGCATATGACCCAGAGGGTTCCAGCCACCCACCAAACTCTGGCCCATAGTTGTCTGGGCACGTTTCCCCCAAACTTGGCTGTTCTTTCATGGACTTTTCGTTATGCAGAGGAAGGAGATGCGGAATGGAACTGGCCCTCTGTGTGCTTATACACACAGACCTGGCCACAGGCACCGCTCCCCACCTCCCCAGCCAAAGCAGGTGAAGAGGCCGGCAAGCACACGGCTCTGAAGTCCCATGACCAGCTTCCAGTGTCGGCATTGCCGCTAGGGATGTATCAGTCAGCTCGGGCTGCCGTAACAAAATATCACAGACTGGATGACTTAAACCTTGGAAATTTATTCTCACAGTTCTGAGGCGGGAAGTGCAAGGTCTCGATTGGTTTTCCCTGAGGTTTCTCTCCTCAGCTTGCAGGTGGCACCTCCTTGCTGTGCCCTTACATGGCCTTCCCCTCTGTGATGGATTCCTCTGTCTCTTCTGCTTATAAGGACACCCGTCCTATTGGATTAGGCTTCTACCCTTGGGACCTTCTCTAATTTTACTCTTTAGAAGTTCCATCTTCACACACACTCACATTGGAGGTTAGGAGTTCAACATAAGAATATGGGGGACACAGTTCAGTCTGAACAGGTGAACGTGGGCAGGAGTCCCCTCAAGCCTTGGTTTCCTTCTCTGCACAGGCTTTGAGGGAATTAAATGAGATAGTACATGTAGACCAAGGCCTGGAATGTGCACTCACCCCTCTGTCAGGCTAGAGGGTGACCAGAACAGTGTCCTGCTTATCAGGTGCCGCTCAAGCTCACAGTTCCAGAGATCAGAACTGTAAGGATTTTGACCTTTGACACCAAATGCTGCTTTTGCAAATGACGAAACAGACTGACCTAGTAACTCCTCAAGGGTTTGAACGTGGCAACCTGTTTCCATGGTCTTCAAGCCATTTCTGTGACAGGGAGGGGCCAGGAGCAGGCTCCCCTGCCTGAGGGGGCTGCCCATAAGGCATTGGGACAATTCAGTTCATCTTTCCCTATGGTTTTATGGATGGTTTCCCTCTTTTTTACCAGAGTGCCTGTTACAGGGAACAAATAAAAGCCATTCACTACCAAAGCCTACACCTGAGTCCTGGCCGCTCCTCCGTGAACAGGCGACCCAGCTTGTGGTGTGATGATCTCAAGCCCTCCCAAGGGCAGTCGAACGTTCCCTTGCCTTATCCCGCCTGGCATCTGTGTCTCCCTGGGCATTTGGGGGGAAGTGTGAGAACCACTAGGCTTCAGTCAGAAGGGCTGGTGACTCACTTGTTTTGACAGTGTAATATCCCCAGTTAAAAATAACACTGAAGCTGCACAACAAAATTCCCAACAAGGCTTGGCAGCTCAATGGCACAGCCACACTCCCAGCTTCCTTCCAACTGAACCCCAATTGTGCTCAGATATGGGGTGCTATGCAGTCGGGGACAGTCTGGACCCCAGCTCTCAGCCTTTTGCCAACAATGGCTTTAGGGCTGGGCAGGTGACCTTGTTCGACCAATGGGACTTGAGGGAAGTCTCCTGGGGACTTGATTTAGATATGAGAGGCCCCCTCCCCCACGGGCAAGTCTTGGGGACAGTGGTCTGGAGAGGAGATGTCTTACAGCAGGAAGTCAGGTGAAGCCAGTGAGTTCTCAGAGGCGGTGGCCGGAGTCCTGGTGTTGCGGTGCCATGAAACCACCAGGCCCTGCTACCTTCAGACTCCTTGCAAACCTCTACTGTTTAAGTCAAGTGTGCTCAGGTGCTACTTGTGCCAGGCCGTTCAGCTGGACGCCAGAGGGGCGACGAGGCCCTTGGCCAGGTGCAGCTAAGAGAAGATCTGCTTCCACGCGTGGAAGGACTTGCTGCTGAGGACACCTGGGGCGGCTCTCCGTCTTGCTGTTTCACCTCATGGCAGGCGATCAGATGCTGCTCCATCTTCCCTTAGCCTGACCCAGTGCTGGTCCCTCTCCCACTGCGTGCCGGGCTGGGCACGGCCCTGAGAACGAGATGGTGTCGATGGCTCCCAGCCTGACGGATGCTCGCTCTCACAGTTCCAGGTCAGCCCTGCTCCGCTGCCCACCCCCCACCCACCTCCACAGCTCGCCTGATTTCTGGACTGTAATTTTGCATGTGGCTCCAATAAGCAGCGACTGAAGACAGCACATGGGCCAGGTGGCAGGTGCCCTGTGCCGCCCCCTCCCCACGCCATCTTTGCATTTGGCTGATGGAAAGGTTGAGGGACTGGCTCCGGGGTCTGAGTCAGGCTGCCTGGCGTCACCCTCTGTGCTCTCTCTGCTGGTCCTTCCTTGTCAGATGGGGTGGGGTTGGTAGTGGAATGGTCAGGGAGGGTCCCGGCATGAGGCTAAGAGGATCAGGTGAGCCTGGGCTCGCGGCGCAGCCCTTCGAAGTGCATTTGACTGAGGGACTGAGGAGTTTGCCTGGAGGGGGCCCCTAAGGCAGAGTTGGGAAGAGAGTCCAGCCCAGTGTCCCCCTTGGCATGGGGGAAGGCGGAGCGAGACCAGCGTGGCTTGGGGCGTCAGCCATCTTGTGTGGGGGGAGCATTTCCAAGAAGATCTGTGAGTGCCGGCACATTGCCTATTGAGCTGTTATTGACCTGTAGCATGAGGTGGAGTCCTAAGTGGGGGGAGGTCCTGGCATGTTGCCAAGTGGTGCTGGGTAGTGTGACTCCCACATGGACAGGTCTAAGGACCCCGGGAAATGTCCTGGCAGAGCCAGGTATGCAGAGGGGCTGTGTGAGCTCTCCTAACTCAGGAGGGCTCCCTTGAGGGCTCTGCCCTGGAGGAGAGCTGTGGGTGAGCTGTCTGCTGCTCTGGCGAAGGTGGTAGTTGAGGGTGGTACGCCTGGCCCACGCCGGCACTTATGTGTTGGGCCACAGCTTTATGTTTCTAAATGGTCACCTTATGTGCAAGGTAGTCAGCATGCGTACAAGGGCCTGGCAATACCCTCTAGCTGCCTCTTGGACTGCAAAGCTCTCTGGGCTCATACAAAGTCTGCAGATCTGGTGTGGCCTGTTTCCTGAGTCCAGTCTTGGGGGCCGCTGGCTGCCAATGGAGAGACCTGGTTTGGGTGGGCGGTGTGTCAGGTTTCCTAGGCCTGAGCACAGAGTGCCCACATGCCCTCCAGATTTTCCCTGAGAAAACACAGAGAGGTCTGGGAGAGGGTGCCCTGCTGCAAGAGTAAGCCCTTCCCTCCAGTGTCCCCACCGAAGACTTCCAGGGCCGAGGGTGCTTCTGGCGGCCACTCCTGTTAGAGGCAGGTGTGTGCCTGCCAACCGAGCAGCATCTTGCTGATAAAACCTAATGAGCTGTGCTTTACAATAACACGGTCCTGCCATGTGGCTTCCTCCTGGGGCTGCCCATCTGTCGTCCCTGGGAGGCCGCTCTTGGTGCAGCTGGAACCCTCCCCCATCACTGAATCAGGAGAGAGCCGAGGTCCCCGGAGCCAGGCCCGCATGCAGGCCAGCAAATCTCCATGCTTACCCCGTGCCAGCTCCTGGCCACCCTCCAGGCTCTCAACGACACCGCCAGATGGTAGCTAACGGAGGGTGAAAGGCTCCTGGAAGGCCTGGCCATGGACTGGTGGGTATCTGGCCGGCCAGAAGGCACCCTGACCATGGCTGTGGGGAGGCCTTCAGGTGTGGCCTGCCTTTGCTTGGCCCACACAGCTCTTGTTCCTGACCCCTTGCCAGCCATCCTTCCTTTCCTCTGCTGTCACTGTCCCCAGGGACCTGCCAGCTGGACACTTTTCCATTGTAAAGGACAAGCAAAGACAGGGTGTTGTGGATGTGGACAGTCCACAGGCCTGGGCCAGGGCATTCTAGGGGGCAGGGGTGCTGCTGCATGGCCTCTTCCCTGTGGACATGCCAGGAGCCCCAGCCTTGCTCTTCCCGGGAGTCAAGGCTGGAGACATCCCACATGTGGCCCTGTGGTTTGTCCTGCCCCAGAGCCACGGGCGGGGCTGTTCAGGTAAAGCTGTCTGACCTCCCTTGTCAGGGCTGTGACTGATGGTCACTTTGTCCCCTGCTGGTTTGAAGCATCATCCTGGAGAGGCCAGTTCACCAGTCCAGTCCCCCCCAGTATCTTCTCCTCCCTCCAGACACCCCCCTCCTGCCCTATTTGGCTAGAGAAGAGGAGGTAGGCGAGGTCAGATGACGGAACAGGCCGGGTCAGGGCAGATCCAGTTCCCCATCATGCAAAAAAATATCGTGATAAAAAATGTGGCCAACTCTGGGACATCTGCCTTCCTCGGGGAGCACGTGATGAACTGTCCTCCTCAGGAGGAAGTGCACGTGTCTGGCTGCATGCAAGGAGCCCGTCAAGCCGTCGTGGGACCAGGCTGTGCTGGACTCACGGAGGGCGTCTGGGCTGCTTGGTGGTCGGTGCCGGGGAAGGCGGAGGTGCTCTGCACAACAAAGCTCGGGGGCCTTTTTGGAATTGTAGGGGTCTGGGAACAAAACAGCAGCGCTGCAGATGCTGGCACCCAGGCTGGTGCGGTGGCCGAGGCTCTTTTTGAGAGCTGTTCCAAGATTTCATTTTACATTTGTTTTATGGATCTATCTGCCTTCTCAAGGCCCATGGGTGGGAGGGACCCAGCTCCATGGTTGGGTGGAGGCCATGTGCACACAAAGAAGTAGCTACCCATCACAGAGCAGGAAGCGGGAACCAGCGGAGGCAGGATGAGTGTGTGGTAACCAAGGAATGTCTGTGGCTGGGACGTGGGATGGGTTTGGGGGCAATGAGGTCTAGCTTTTAAGGGGCAGACAGACCTCAGGTGACACCTGGATCATATCCCCTCTGGAAAGGCCCTTAAGCTCACAGTGTGGGTGATGACTTTGCTCTGCTGGATACAGACCTGTTACCTGGCGATATTTCTGGCCAGCCCTGCTGTCTCCACCTCCCTGGCTTGAAAGCAGAGATGAGTCTGAAGTCCAGGTCTGGGGATGCAGAGCTTAAAATGGGCACCAGCATCCCCGTGGACATAAGGATGCGGGGCATTTGAATGATTTTTTTTAAAAATTCTGCTTATTCTTATCTCAACCAATGGGGAGTATATGGCAGAAATGCAAATCAAATCCACAATGAGCGATCACCTCATGCCCGTGAGAATGGGCTATATCAAAAGGATAACAAACAAGGCTGGCAAGGGTGTGGAGGAAAGGAACACTTTGGCACTCTTGGTGGGAATAAAAATGGGTGCAGCCACTATGGAAAATAGTATGAAGGCACTTAAGAAAATTAAGAGTAGAACTACCACAGATCCAGCCATTACACTTCTAGGCATCTATCTGAAGAATGTGAAAACACTAATTGGATATATCTGCACCCCTATGTTCATTGCCAGCTATTCACAAGAGCCAAGATTTGGAAACAACCTAGGCGCCCATCAGCTGGTGAATAGATGAAAATGTGGCATATATACTCAATGGAATACTACTCAGCCATTAAAAATATGAAGTCTTGTCATTTGTGACAACACAGAGGGACCTTGAGGGGATTATGCTAAGTGAAACTAGTCAAAGGGAGAAAGACAAATACCTTATGCTTTCTTTCATGTGGGATATAAGGAAACAAAGCAAACCTTTAGATTCTGACATCAGAATGATGGTTATGAGATGGGGAGCAGCTGGGGGGAGAGGGGTAGGTGGAAAAGACTTGGTGGTGGAGGTGTGGCCCATACATTTGGAGGTGTGAAACAGCTTCCTGAAAACTGACCAAACTTATACAATGTTACAAACCTATGTTACCTAAAACAAAACAAAATAGTGAACCAACACACAAGAAAACAAGCCCCAATTTCAACTGTAGCTTAAAGACAATGGGGATGTAAGTCTGCCTCATGTGGGCTCCAGGCTATCCTAAGCTTGGGATCCCAGCTGAGGTGAAAGTGGGTCAGTCTAAGCCCTGCTCGGGTGGGGATGAGGTGGGGGTGGAGAAGGCTGGCCCAGGTTCTCAGCAACGATAGGCTTGGTGCTCTCTGCTGGGAGGTGGCTCTGCTCCACCAGGGATCAAGAACTAACAAGGTGGAACACTAAACCCAGCTGTGTCCTTTTCGTGTTGACCTGTGGGGAGCCCAGTCTGCAGCAGCTTTTGTTACCACCTCTGTCTGGGCCCCCAGGGAGGCCCGCTTAGCACAGAACCATGCTGCAGGGGCATGGAGCTGATGCTGTTTTCCAAATGCCATTTTAATTGTCACAACAGTTATTACAATTTTAATGGTTATAGCAGCCCTGTGAGGCAGACATAAAGCTGGATCTCTGTGGCACAAGTGCCTGGAAGCTGAGGGGCAGCCGTGCTTCCCACCATGCTGCCCAGCGTGTGCAGGTGGAGGCTGGTGCACGCTGCTCTGGAAAGTGGAGGCATGGCGGGACCTTTTCCCACCTGCTGCCTGTGGTCATCCCCTCCCTGGCGCCAGCCAGATTTGGCACGGGGGCATTGTCCCCCCCACCCCCAGCAGTCGGTGCAAGGGGCAGTGGCAACAGGTGGCAGCCCATCACCGCCAGTTTCAGCAGCCCAGCTGGGCTCAGGCTGCTGGCAATGGCCAGTGGCCCCAGGTCAGGGCTGCAGGGATGGGCATTGGGCCCCACCTGGCCAGCACCAGCACTGGCTTCTGCAGCTGCAGGTAGTAGAGGCCTATGGCACTGCAGACCAACATGGCAGGCTCCCAGCAGAGCCCATCCTGCAGCAGCTGGGACCCGTGTCCGAGGGCTGCTGCAGGGTCACCCCTCTCCCCATTGGTTGCATTATTACATACAGCCCCCTGAAGGAGCACTGTCTGCAGTATGCTGCTAGCCTCCGGCCTGAGGCCAATTCCAGCCCGCAAGCCTGCCCTGGCCTCAGGGCTGGGTCAGGTTTGTGCGGGCACCAAGTTTTCCCATATATAGTTGGCACCTGGATGGTAAAATGGACCAGTCAGGTATAAGTTCACAGCACAGTGTCAATGGACTTTGAGGATGAAGATGCTGGGCCTTTAACCCCAGTTCCAAGATGGGAGCGCCCGCCCTGGAGAAGGAGTGTGGAATTCTCAGTAGATACACCCTCTTCCCAGGGCTCCTCTCCCTGGGGTGTTCTTTGGGGCCATGCACCGGGTGCTGCTTCCTGGGCCTTCAGAGCTCCTGGGTGTGGGGAGGTATATTTTCTTTTTCTTTTCTTTCTTTTTTTTTTTTTTTAAAGATCTATTTATTTATGCACACAAGAGCTGGGGTATAGGCCAGAGGTGCGGGGAGGGGGGGGATGAGGGGGTGGGGGTGGGGTGGGGGTGGGTGGGTGAGAGGATTCACCAGAGACAGAGGGCTGGATGCCTGAGTGAGGAATTCTGCAAGTCCTGGGCAGAAGCATGCTGGCCTCAGTGAGGGCTGAGGGGAGGGGTAGCATTTTCTGGCTTCCTGACTTCTGCCAGGGGGCATGACAGGGAAACACCCTTTGTGGCAGCTGAGTTCCCGGGGAGGCTGGTCTGACTGGATTCTATGCTGTGTTTTCTTTCCTCTTTGCATCCGTGTCCCTTTACCAGGATCTCCTGGAGAAAGAAAATAGGGATTTTTATAAGAGCTGCCACTGATAAAGGGAATGGGGAACTTTGGGTTTCCCTCTCACCCCAGGATGGTTCTGTGAGTGCCTGCTCCCCAGAAATGAGGGGGAAAAGGACTGAAATGGCCCCAGGGAGCAGCTTCCCATCTGAGCAGGCTCAGACTCTGAAGTGCCTGTTGCCATGGCAAACAGTCATTTAGGAAGAGCCAAGTAGGTCCTTCTAGAACCCCGCCCCACAAGTCACGCTGTGACCCAGCACAGTGTAAATGGGCTTTGAAGATGAAGATGCTGGGCCTTTAACTCAAATCTAAGCATAATATTTGACCCCATCTTTGATGTGCACATGTGTAGAGGTTTTTGGAGGAAGAGTGTCCAGTGCTCACAAGCCCTGGGCCTTAGAACAGCAATTCTTCTCCACACTGATGAATCTGAATCTTTGCATTGAGCCAGAACTGAATGCCACTCCCAAGCTAGTTGGCTGGGGGTTTTCCTCCTGGACCTTGCCTGTCCCCACATCAAATACTCAGGAGCAATTCACTGGCCAGCGACTGAGGTTGGGTATTGTTTTGAGAGGTCAGCTAGTTATCTCCCTTTTTTCAGGCTGCTGGGTGGATAGAATAGCTCTAGCATAGAACCTGGCCCCAAGGAGGGGCAAAATGCATGTTTATTCCTATCCCTCAGCTTTATTAGCCCTGGGACACTCTGCCCTGCCATCCTCACCTTCCCCTAAATCTAGAAATTTGAGAGAAAGCCTAGAGGGCTTCCTGGAGGTGGTGCTTCTACACCCAAAGCAGAATGTACCTGTTTAAAATCATGATGATGCCATGCATAGTCTACATGCTGTCTCTGTTGCTGTAGATTTCCCTGTTCTGCACATTTCATATAAATGGAAGCACATGATAGTTGGGCCTTCAAGACTGGCTTCTTTGATCCTGCATAATGTTCTCAGGGCTCATCCTTGTTGTAGCATGTATTTGTACTTTGTTCCTTTTATTGTGGAATAATCTGTTGTATGGATAGACAACATTTTATTTTATTTATTCACCAGTTGATGGACATTTGGGCTGTATCTACTTGGGGCTGTTATGAACATTCATGTACAAGTTTTCTGTAGATATATGTTCTCAGAAAGTTATATATATCATTCAGTCCTCAACACCCTGCAAGGTGGGTCATAGTATCCCTAAGGTGCAGAGAGGTTGGTTCACTTGCCAAGGTTACACAGCTTGTACAGTGGTGGAGATGAGAGCTGAACCCAGGCAGTCTTGCCTTAGAGCCCTTGTGCACCAACACTCTGCTGGGTTACCTGGAAGAAACTCACACATTCTATAGTGTTTATGAAATGAGCGGCTGAATTAGACAAATTAGACCGTGGCCTGGCTCTCACGAGACCCATAATATGGTTGCTTTCTTGCAGACAGCTTCTCTCTAATTAAGCTCTGCAATACTCTCGGGGTTGGAAACTCGGAGAGAAGCTTGGCTGGAACCAGCTATTCTGAAGTTGTGGCCGACGCTGACAGCATAAAGGGACACACTCAGGCGGGGATAAGGCTGTGGGTTCCTAAGGGAGAGAAGAGCCAGCCATGGGGTCTGAAAGAATTGAGAAGTCACAGAAAAGTTCCTCTTCAGAGAGGCAAACAGGAAATCTGTTGTTTTTCTTGAAGTGGGAGACATTGACGCTCACGTGGGTGCCTGGAACATCTCTACAGTGGTTCCCAGCTGCTGTCCCCCGTCACCTCTCACAGGGTAGCCAGGAGGGTTAATTGGGTTGGGGGGAACTGTCCTGGGGTTAGCTGAGCTGAGTCATCTTGAACAGCTACAGGTAAGCAGTGCAGAAGTTCAAGATCAGGGATAGCCTCATCCAGGCGACAGGGAGCTTAGAGACACGGCGGGCTCCGAGCCCAGCAGTGCTGACCGCTGCATCTGCAAAATCGGCCACAGCCTGCGCTCCGTGATCTTCTTTGTCCTTTTTAGCAGCAACTACTCCATAAGCACCTCAATTTTGGGGGATGTGACTTTGACCTTTATAAACTAGTCATCAATGTGAGGCTCAAATATAGTTTTGACCCCACTGAAAAACTTGCAGTATTCACAGAATCCAGTGCAAACTCCTCCCCGGCTCTCAGCATCTCAGGCTCAGCTCCTGTCTCCACCCTCAGCACTAACCTCTTGGCTCTCCTGGCCTCCTCGTCCTCCCTCTCTCCCCCACAACTATCATTCTGGGTCCTGTACCCTCCTTTCTCCCTGCCCAAGCCTACTTGTTTTGGCTCTCCAGTTTTTGCTCAATCTCCTTCCAGTCTGGAATGGCTCTTCTGGACAGCCCCAGTCAATGTCTCCTCCTCGGGAAGCTTCTTCAGTCCTTCTGGCCATCGTCTCTCTCTCTTCCTCCACCTTCCTCCTGCCTTTCTCAGCATGGCCCCTTGCCTGCAGTTGGGAGAGGTATTTAAGTCTATTTAAGGCTTGTCCTGGGAGGCAGGACAACATTGCCTTTGTACCTGCTCTTCCCCTAGCCTGGCACAGGGTCTCCACATAGCAGTTCAGTCCATGGGCTGCCAGCAAGCCCTGAGCAGAGGGCTATAGTGAAAAGAATTTTCCAGAGTCCACAGAGATCCAGGTGTCCTGATGCCCTTTGAGCTGAATTCTGGTACAAAGACATACTCCCTGATGGAAAACCTCAGTCCAGTGACTGCCTCAGCAAATGAGCCACGAGCCGACTGCAAGGCGGGATCCCCAAGAGGGATTCCCTCTCCCATGGCGACATTTGGCTACTGGCAGCCAGACTTAGGGAAAATGCACCGGCTTTCTGTAATATAGAGGTGGGTGTCTTGTCTTTACTTCCTTTCCTTTTAAAATAAAGGCAAGACCTGGGAATGAGTAAATAAATGAAGACAGTACAGAAAGATCTAGAGGAAATATTGTCTCCTTCCTCTTGATCTCTAGTCCTTTCCATTTCCTATGCACTCCAATGAGAAAACTGTGTGCACATATGTGTGTAGAAGTGTGTGTGTGTACATACACATGAACTTTAAAACAATCACAGAAGGGGAGTGTACTATACACACACGATCCACATCTTACTTTTTCCACTGAACAATAAAGCACAACAAGTTAAATGGGAGGGGAGCAAGGATGACCTGGACAGGGACAAGGAATTTATGGTCACAAGGCTGGTCACTGACTTGGATTAACCAAGATTTGCATCCTTCCCTACATAAACACTTTCCCTGAGCATTTCTCTGAGCTGCAGGGAGGGAGAATTCCTGAAAAATCTAAGGCTCTATCAGCAGGAAAGAAAGGGTAATGCATTTGGGTAGGCAACCGATATGACTTTATTAATGATTATTTATTTATTCATGATGATGAAAAATAAGTTGAAATTCTGAAATCTCTTTTTTTTAATTAATTAATTTATTTATACAAGCACTGGGTACAGTCAGAAGAGCGGGAGGGTGAGAGAATTCACCAGAGCCAGAGCAGAGAGCAGAACAGGCAGACTGACGAAGTGCACTGCTCAGGGGAGCAGCGGGTGGCAGGAGAGGTCTACGTGCCATGTGGGACCCTTGCCAGTGGCCGGGGATTGAACCGGCTCTGCAGAGGCTGCAGGCAGCTTCACAGCCCAGCGTTCAACTGCTGGGCCACCAGGGGACGCCCCTGAAATCTCTTTTTTAAAGATTTGTTCTTATTTATTTATGCATACAAGAACTGGGGTGTAGGCCAGTGGTACAGGAAGTAAGAGGATTCACCAGAGACAGAGTGGGGAACGGAACAGGCTGATCTAGTGAAATACACTGCTGAGGGGAGCAGTGGGCGAGATAGGCGGAATCTGCTGCGCCATGCAGGTCAGCTCCCTGGCTGGGGGATCAAACTGATGCTGCAGTGCCTGGTGATAGCTCTATTATTATTATTATTATTATTATTATTTATTTTTTACATCATTGTTCATTTTTAAACAATATTTGCTTTGGTGATAGCTTGATAGTGCTGAGACTTAACCCCTTGCGCCACCAGGGAGGCCTGATTGTCAATTATTGATACAAAAGTTTTCAGAACAATTAGGCACCAAATTCCAGAGCATAGAAAAATCACCATTTATTTAATCCATGGGTCTGTGGGTCAGCTGCGGGTCAGGTGCGGGTCAGGTGCGGGTCAGCCTAAGTCTGGCTGGGGGTGGCTCAACTATCTTCATCCTCCTGTGACCAGTGACCAGCTAGAGTATGTTCTTCTCACAGAGATGGCGAGGGTGCAAGAGCCCAAGCCCTAGTGAGGAAGCCTGTTTCAATCTTCTACTTGTATCATGTCTGCTAATTTGCTAAAGCAGGTCAGGTGTGCACATTTACCATCATGGGGCTCGACCCGTCTAGTGGGGGAGGGGGGCGGGCTGCAGAGTCAAATGGCTGAGGGTGTGGGTACAGGAAAAGGCAACAAATTGGGGTCAGTGACACAATCTACCACAAGGGAAACAAAAAAGCAAGTTCAGGGTAGCTTGAACAAATACTCTTATTTTTAAACTGTGCTTTCAAATCAAAGCCCAAATTTGTTTAGACTATAGGAGAATTTAGGGATGTTCAGGTGAATTATAAGCATTAAAAATAAGTGGGTGGTTTGCCAAGGCTCTCAAAAAGCAGATTTTCCTGGTTCTGAATGTTACTAGTACCTGTGATAATATTAGCAACATGTATCGGGGATCAGTTTCCACAGAGCTAACTCTCCCTACTGCGCCTTCTCCTGCTCTTCCAAAAATGATGCGGAGTGTGTACTGAGGAAATAGATGAAGACTGAGGAAATAGATGAAGACCCATAGACCGGAACATACCAGCTATTCAGGGCAGAGACTCAGAGGCAGGATGGGGAGTGGGGAAGCTTTACAGTGACTAATGGGGCTGACTTTGGGTGTGTCCTGATTGAAGTCATTGGTGTGGGGACCCTGGAAGCCAGGAACTAGAAATGGGGCATTTTAACATGATTGGTGCTGATTTGGAAACCGGCAGGAATAGGGAAGCTGGCAGACACTGGTGGTGTCCTCGCTTTTCTGGCCACACTGTTGCAGAGGCTGCGGCTTTGAGGATGGGTTGCCCCAGAGGCGTGGTCAGAATTCTTCCCTTACCTCTGGCCTGGCCACTGTCTGTTTGAATATTCAGTCTCTCGAGACCCCCTGGAGAAAGCCCCAACACTCAGCGTAGCAGAAAGGGGCTTGCACTTTCCTCCCAACAGCCTTCCTGGCACAGACGCACAGCTGCCCACTCAGCAAGCGTGTGGCCTCCCCACAGCACGCCTTCCTGGGCGCTCTCCTGCGGTCGAATCCTTTCCATTGCTTCCCACTTGTCCATCGAGGTCAGGCTCAAGGTCCCCCCTTCTCTGCACATTTTCCCAAGCTCTTCCTCCACCTCCCCTGGCTCTACCCCACACAGAATTAATTGTTCCTTCCTCTGCGTTCCCCAAACAACCTGTGTGAACATTACTAGGAAAGGGCTGGATCACACTGCACAAAAGCCCTTTGTCAGCTGCGTGTGTCTTTCTTTGTGTTGTGGATACCTTGAAGGAAAGCATATGCTTTGTGTCTCATATAGAACCTTGCAGAAAGTGGGTTCATAACAAATGATTTTGGAGACAGAGGAGGAAGAGAGGAAGGAAGAGAGGAGGGGCTGTCATAGGTAGGGCTGACAGATCAGACGCAGGACACTCACTTAGGTTTGAATTCCAGATAAACAATGAATCTTTGCTAGTACATGCTCCAAAGATTGCATTACAGTCTTAAAAATATTGCTCAGGATATACTTACACTAATAATTGTCTATCTGAAACAAATTCAGCAGGGCATCCTGCATTCTTCGGAGCTCAGGTCAGCAACCCTAGCACAGAGCAAACACCGAGTTAAACTTCAAACCGCTTCGAATCTGAGGCCAAGAGGAAATCTCCCCCGACCACGCTTCTCTTCCCCACCAGGCCAGAACTCTGCCCCTGACCCTGGTGCTGTGCAGGGTGGCTGCCATTGTGCCAGCTGATAACACCCCCAAGTGGCTGGCTTCTTCCCTGGAGGTCAGAAACCAGGCTGCAGAGTCCAAAGGAGAGACATGGATGTGGGAGGGAAAAGACAGGAGCAGGGAGCCTCGTGGTCCTAAAAGAGTGGAAGTTGCTTTTCTAGTTTCCTTCACATCACAAAACAGGGAAACACAACCAAGCTCTTCTTTGCATGGGGAAGCAAAATTTCGAGAAGTCCTGTGCGGTCACGGGAGAGGAAAAGACAATCTGGGCTACCCTGGATCCTGCTTCCCATTGGGACCCCACTTCACCCCTTAAAATCCTGGGGAAGAGGGCCTCCCCGGTGGCGCAGCGGTTGAGCGCTGGGTTGCGAAGCTGCCCGCGGCCTCTGTGGCTCCGGTTCGATCCCTGGCTGCTCCCAGGCCACCGGAGGAGGGTCCCACATGGCGCGCAGACCTCTCCTGCCGCCCGCTGCTCCCCTCAGCAGTGTACTTCGGTCCTTCTGCCTGCTCTGCTCCCCGCTCTGGCTCTGGTGAATTCTCTCACCCTCCCGCGCTTCTGACTGTACCCAGTGCATGTATAAACAAAACAAACGAACAAACAAACAAATAAATAAATAAAAACATGCCTCTAAAAAAAAAAAAATAAAAATAAAAAAAAAAAGAAGTATAAAAAAAAAAAAAAGTCCTGGGGAAGAGGTATGCAGTGGGTTGAAGGTGACCCTCAAAACCAGCAGATGTGAACTTCCAGATGAGCTGACTTTCCCCAGTCCTTCCAGCTTAGTGGTCTTCCCGGGCCGGCAGCAGGCTCTGCTCCATCAGGCTCATGGGAACCGACTGCGTGGCTGGAGGTGGGTCGCGGCAAACACACACAGACCGGTTCCTGAATGTGTCTGCGCGGCTTGTTTTACTTCTGCCCCCCAAGTATGAGGTCGGCACAGTGGTTGCCGTGTCCATGTTAAGATGAGGCAACCAAGGTTTAGGGAGTTTAAGTGACTCAGGGAAACCACGGAGGAGGGATTCGTACCCACCACTTCTGGCCTTCTTGTGGCTGCCTCGCGCCCCACCCACGCCTCACTGTCTGTCCTCTTGACGCGGTGAAAGGATGAAGACTAAAAGGGAATTTTTAGAGTCCTTCAGGGCCCCAGCTGGTCCCTCCAGGCTCCCACTGTGGGTCAGGAGAAACTGGTTTCCCAGGACGGTGGCTGCTGCAGCCGGAGGGCCTGGCCAGACCAGGAAGAGGGCACCCATGGAGGACATTAGGAGGAGAAAGACACAGGGCCCAGGAGCGGGCTGCTTCCGTCACCACCGCCTGGGAGGGGAGCCAGGGGCGGCTCCAGCCGGAGGCGAGACCCAGTGGCTGCCAAGTGCTGTCCCTGGACCCAGGTGGTGCTCATTCTGCACAGGGACAAAGCTAGCGCCATGGCAGGTCTGTGCCAGGCAGGGTATGCAGCCAATAGTTTTTCCCCTGCTGGCGGTCAGTGGGAGCCCTTCTGTCTGTCCATCCTCCCTCAGACAGACAAAAAGCACAGATTGGATTACCCTGGAGCTGTGCACCAACTGCTGGGCCCACTTGCAGCTTCCAGCGCTAGTTGCTGGGGAGTGAGGAACCTTCAGTCCTCAGAGGGGCTCGTGTCCCAGTTCGCTAGGACCTGCAAGCTGTCGCTTTCCATTATAGTAGACTGTTTTCTGTGATTATTTTGTTTGCATATTTATATGCTTTCCTTCCCATCTCTCTCCATCACTGAACCTTAAGCCCCTACCAAGGCTGAGGCCTCGTCTATTTCTCCTCAGTAGCTCCAGCGCGACACCATGTTGCACAATACAAATTTGTTAGGGAAATTCTCTGAGACATTATTCTAATTTAACACAGCAGGAAAGCGGCGTTCAGAAATCTTGGGTGACTTGCTCAACTTATACAACTGGTGAATTTAGAAACCAAATTCTAGTGCAGGTCTGACTGACTTTGAAAGCTGTGAGGATTCTCTAAAGCATGAGGCAGACAGCACCACCTTGGAAGGAGAGATAGTTTGAGTGCACAAACACATTTAATACTATGGAGGCGTAATATAAGTCAATCCTGATGATTTCAAGAAGATAATGTTTCCAACAAAAGGGAAGATCTCAAGCTTAGAGCCAGACCATCAGCATGAGGTTTGGCTGTGAGACGCAGAAAGTTTGAAAAGATAGGTTGGATGAGAAAAGGTGTGTTTCCCTCTCCTGTCAATGAACCAGAACTAACCCTGGCAGATAACCCAGGGTTAGAAATGGGTGATTGTTTGGAATCTGTGATTGTCAGGAATCCAGATTCCTTCTACTCTGTTGCTCTGACTTTTACCGTGTAGAATCTACTTTACAGCCAAATATAGTTGCTACAGCTCCAACCATCACATCCACCTTCTAGTCATCAGGAAAAAGGGTAGATCAGCCCTTTTCTTTTAAAGGCACTTTCTGAAAGTCATACGCAGCAATTCAGTTCATGTTCCTTCAGCTGCTGGAGAATTAATTGAAGGAGGGGAGTGAGGAGCCAATAATTTTATCCCTGTTGCTGTAATTGGAGCCCAACATTTATAAGGTTTATGGGTTCATTGCACTTGGCAGAGCCTCTGAGCCTGGAAGTTTTGATTGAAAGATCAAGAAGTGCTTTGTTGTTGCACAAGCTATGAAGTGGGACTTGCCTTCTGCCTCAGGGCATAGGACCGATGAGGACCAGGAGTCACTCTGCACTGGGCTGCGTGAGGGACACCGGCGAGGGATGACTTCTTCCATCCCCAGTAAAGTCGTGCTGCTCCCCCCATTGTGCCACCAAGCCTAATGAAGGGGAAAGGTTGCAAAAACTGTCCCTGGAGGAACTGGGGTACATGTAGGGGCAGGAGCATGGCACACATCCCCATCAGATTACGCTCAGCTCCTAGATGTTCTGATCTCCATTTGCACCTCATGAGCAGGGAGAAGAGGCAGGGCTAGGCCAGCACTGTCTGCCCAAAGGGGGCCCTGGACATCTACTCGTGTGAGTTTCTTGGGCATTCCGGGGACACAGTGGGAGAAACCCACAGGTGTGTGTCAGTGGGTGCAGCTTAGGTGTATGTTGGACCCCAATTGCTCACTCAGTGTATTTCAGAACTTGAAACGGGGTGGTTATCTAATATTGTGAAAGTACTAAATGCCACTGAATGGCACACCTTAAAACAGTTTATTTTATGTTATGTAGATTTTACCAAAAATTTAAAATGTGCAAGGGGGCTGGGAAAATGTCATCCCTGGCAGGTCAACCACTGCTCCCTGGTGACAACCCAGCAGTCCAGAAGGGGGTCACGTATTGGTGAACAGCGAAATATCTGCGTGTATTTTTTTCTCCTTCCCCTCAGAAGATACTCATCTCCTCCCCAAGGGAGGCAATACACAGACCTCTCAGGTCAATGGATTCGTCCAACTTAGAGATGACAGTGTGCACGGATGTGGCTTCTCTTGCTTTGGTGACAGAGGTACATGATGGTCAGGCTTTTCTGCCCTCCCGTCATTGGGGTTGTTGATGGTCCTGTGGTCCTGAATGCATTCCTGATGGCGGACACCTGGAGTAGGGTGTGGGCATACCTGGGCTGAGACTGGGCTTATAAGGGCGGCATCACAGAGCGAACAGAGGGAAGGAAAACAAGAGAGAGACCGGAAGAGAACGAGCAGAGAAGCAGAGGCCACGAGAGAAGGCCGGAGAGCCCAGACAGTGAAGATTCGCTGGGGGCTTGGGAGGCCTGCCAGCCTCCCAGCCCCCCAGCACCCCTGCCTGCCATGTACCTGGTAAACTCAATAAAAGCCTGAAAAAGCCACTGAGGACTTCAGGACTCCTCCTTTACCCGTCTGCTCAGATCACAGAGATCCTGCTCTGTCCCATCCTGCCATTGCAGGGACTTACACACTGAAAAGGCAGGTTGCCTGCATCCTCCCGCCTGCTCGCCCGGTACACAGACCACACATCAAAAGTGTGTTCAGAAGGGAAGAAAGGCAGAGAGAGTGACCCCCCCCCGCCAGCCTCTGGCAATTGTGAGCCCCTGCTGGTCAGGCACCCAGGAGGTGGGACCATGGGTGACCTGCCTTCAATAGCCCCTATTCTGATTTCTGGGAGGGGGTCCCCAGTCCATTTTCTTTATGGCCCTGACTCAACCCTCTGAGAGATTTTTCCTAGATAATTATCTCCTGGGCCACATCTAAAGTGAATGTTGGGGAGTTTGCCCTACTTAGAGCCTGAACAGCTTGCACAAGCCAGCTTCCTGCCTGTGCAATCTTGGGGCCCCACGGGTTGGTCAATGCTTGAGCAGTCAAAATCTTTGCTAGTTTGGGCTCGTCATTTCTTTGGCAATAAAACATCTTAAAATTGTAGACTTTTCACTAGACACACAGACATGTTGTGTGTGATTTTACTTATGTGATGTTCAAGAAAAGGCAAAAATGAATCAGGACCCTTGGGGTCTATTGGAGACCTACAGACAAGGTTCAGAGGGGCTAAATGATCAGCCTAAAGTCACACAGCCAGTTTGCGCAGAGGCAGGATTAGGATCCAGGTCTTCACATTTACAGCCCAGGGAGCAGTCTCTCACACTTGGTTCTCAGAGAGTGAACAGACAAGGCTTCTCCTACTGCGTGTTTTTCTTTTTGTGCTTTTAATTAGCATATATGAAATACACTGCCAATCTAATTTAATTATAATTAGGTAACCAGAAGGCTGATTATGTTGTAAATTTAGATTAAAGAGCTGTTGTTTTCAATTAGGTTTGATTGTAAAGTGCTTTGACACTTTTTCCAGCCTCAAGGAAAGTTCATGATGTAACTTCCCATTTCATCGCTGGCATTTTGCTCCGAGGTCTGTTGAACTGGACTAAAGTTCCCAGGACACCTTGTGTCTGGTGCAGATATGGACGTCGTCTATATCCCATAAGTGGCGATGGCCACTGGATGCCCCTGGGCTGTTGCATCTGGGTGCCTTCAGCCGTATGCAATAGAGGGTCAACTTTAAAGGACTCAGCTCTCAAGGAGACTTAATGTCTCACGCTGTCAGCGCAAAGGTGAGTTCCGGTGTAGGGTAAGGTAAAAGTATCAGGCTTTTCTGCCCTCCCGCCATCAGGATAGATGACGGAACCCTGCGGTCCTGAATGCATGCCTCATGGCGGGCACCTGGAGTAGGGTGTGGGCATAGGTAGATGGGATTCACCTGGGCTGAGACTGGGCTTTTAAGGGCGGCGTCAAGGGGACACCAGCAGGAACAGAGAAGCTGAGAGAGAAGCAGAGCCCTGAGAAGAGCAGAGAGAACATGAGAGAAGGCCAGAGAGCCCAGAGTAAAGACTTGCTGGGTGCTGGGAGGCCTGCCAGCCTCCTGACCCCCAGCGCCCCTGCCTGTCATGTACCTGGTACACGGTACCAGGTAATTGCAATAAAAGCCTGCAAAATCCACTGAGGACTCTCCAGGACTCCTCCTTACCCAGTCTGCTTGGATCTTAGAAGAACCTGCTCCATGCCCATTCCTGTCCCTACATCTGGGTTGGTTAATTTGCTTTCTCAACATCCTGGAGTGCCCAGCCCAATTTCTTGCACTACCAACTTCAGCATGCTGGTTTCCATTCTCAGGCTTGTCTATAAGTAGTTGTGGGGTGCTTGCTGCAGTCCCAAGCTTTTCTGCAGTCCCAGAAGAGGACATTCCTTCTTTGCATTCCTCGAGCCTCTAGCAGATGTCGCATCTCCTGGCCAGGATTGTAGCCCAGACCCATTCTCAAGTCAGCCCCTGTGCCTACAGAATCACTGTGGTTGGCTTGGGCAAATCACGATTCATTCTTTAGCATCTTTCCTGGAGCCGGGAGTGGCCTGATACCCGTCAACACAATGGAGGCTACAGGAATGGGGAGTGGCTGTTGGCTAGGATACTGATGGTCTGTGCTTGGAACCAGTGTGGCCTCAACCTCGGCAGATCCGGTTGAAGCCAGGTCTGCAATGTTCAGAATCTGGTATTCTGGGCCAAGTGGAAAGCTGGATAATGCACTGGCTGTCCTGGCTCCCAGAGTCCTTTGGTTTTAGAGTAGTTCAGAGTCCAGAGGAAAGGTGGCCCCCACTGGATGGAAAAAAACCCTGGTATGCGTTTGGCACACAGTAGGAGTTGCCTTTCCTGCCTTAGAATGACAACCCCAGCTCAATGGCCTTCCTTTTGCTCTCTGTCGAGCCACCAGAGTTGGGATTACTGTGCTCCGGGAGAGACACTCACCTGGGGAGAGATACTGCACCCCGGGACAGACACTGCACCCCGGGAGAGACACTGCCTCCTGGGAGAGAGGTTTCCATCTTGCCTCTCTGGGGACACACAGGCAGCCCCGTATTCTTATGAAACGAGTTCCTTAGAATGTTGCTGGGACAACTGAGTGCCTGAAAGTTGAACAACGGATCCACACACTTTATGAGGGGCTGCTCCATTCTCAGAGAGCTAAAGATAGGATCTCCCCCCATCACAACTATCTTTTTTCAACAATCCTTGACAGTATTTTGTTACTTTGGACTTAATTTTGTTTTTTGATTTTGGAACTAGACCCACGAACACCTGGCAGCGCAGTGGCTAGAGATCAGTCTCTGTCGCCTTCTGGAATGGTTTCCACCTGGGTCTAAATGGGATTAATTTGACAACTTTTGAAAAAGCACTGGTGTCAGATTATCCAGTTTTCTATTTGCTACTCATTTTTACAAAATAAGAAGACAAAACAACAATAACAAAAACAACCAATGAGCCACGCCCTATTCACAAATGTGTGCTGCAGACCGATAATGGGAGCTGCCGAGGTGGCCCCGATGGCTGGCGGGGGGCCTCTCCATGCCCAGGCTGGAAATGTCTGGGTTCCGGATATGAGGGCAGTTTGGGGTGTAATGTAGAAAAGTGCTGACTGTGTGAAGCAAATGGCCCCATTTGTATCTGCCCCTTTTAAATGTGACAAGATACATACCAACTCCTACCACCTGGTCAGGGTGGCCTTTAAAAGGCCCTGGCCGCTACCCAGGCTAGTCCCTGGGAAGCTGGCCTCGAGATGGTGAAGCATCCCGCTCCTGTCGCCGGAAATGCCAACGAGAATTGCCTGGATTGACTGGCCGTGAAGAGCCAGGTGTTCTGTGTTCACTATTGCCAGCCGCTGTGCTGCCCTTGGCACCTGTCCGTGCTGGCTGATGGCAGAAGGCCAGTCCTGAATTTCACCCCCAGGAAGGTTCCCCCACCCCTTCCAGGCAGAGCTAAACTGTGTTAGGCCCAGGTGTTCCCTTCCCCAAATGTTCCACTGGAACTGGGTCCATTGGACCTCTCCATGTGGTGCCGTCACTTAATGTGCAAGAAATAACTTTAATTCTCATCGCCAAATTTCTCGGCAACCTCTCTCCTGCTGCATCCCTCACCCTCTCCTCCTGCACAGTCCCTGTCGCCACGCCTTTAGAACACTTCTTTCATGTATTTTTTCCTTCAAGTGTCCCCTCCAGGTCTTTGCCTTAAGCTCATGCTTAGCTATCCCCTGAGCACGGCTTCCATGGTGATCCCTCTTGGGGGACTCATTTCTCACATGCTATATTCCTCCAATAAGGAGGTGGGGGTATCTTCCTTTCTCCCCCAACGAGAGCTCCACTGAGCCTGTCGTTTTCCACCCTTCTGCCCCGTAGTGAGAATCTCCGGATCTTGTTCCTTTCATTTCCGGGCTTCCTTCTTCTTCACATCAGCTCCTGCTGTCATTCTCGTGAGGGAATGAGGGCTGGATGGGCCTTCCAATCCCATGGAGTCTTAATTCCCTGGCTTTCTCGCCAGACACAGTTCTAATATTTGCAGCAAGAGTATAAAGGGAGCTGGTCTGTATGTCCAAATATTTAAATGTTATCCATCCAGCCTTCATACTGTTAAATCACTCGTCCTGCCCCTTGCGTGTGATGACAAAATAAAAAGTATCTGTACAGTTGTAAGGTAGCAAAGATGATTGAATTTAACTATTTTGATGTATGTCTGAGTGCTCTTTCCATGAGCCTATTGTTTAGATACATAATAAAATATATACACATAATTCATAAATTATGTTTATTCCATAAACATTAATTTTCTTGCCTTCATTTAAGTAAATTACTAATTATGTTGTTATAATCAAGACTGTCTCATAATCTGTGTTCTATTGAGAGTAATAACTAATTCGACAACCTTCTGGGGACAGTATGGCTGTTAGGGTCTTTGGTTCTTTTTCATTAATTTCAAAATGGAAAAACTGTTCAGCTGAGGTTGGAGAAAGTGGGATTGTCAATTAGCAACACTTAGGTTGGAAATGAACCATGAGCTCAATGTATATATGCATATGTCCTTGATATATCATGAGTTTAATCGGTAACGTTTTGATGGGGTTAGGTTGTATGTGATCAGTTATTGTTGCAGGAAATAGTTCAAATACTTTAATTTCATTACATAAATTGCTGTCACCTATATCATGAGTTGAACTATATCTTAAAAGCAATATCAAGATTCGTACAGTAATTTAAAGTCTTTCCCTTTCAAACTTTTCAGCGTTGAGATATAATAAGAAAACTGACAACAGCAGCATTTTACTTGTTAAAATCTTTCTCCAGATTACATTTTGATCTTCAAGGGCCAAAAATAGTCTCTGCAGACATTAGCTTGGAGAAATTTTATACAAGTCTTCTTCATAATGATGCAAACATTTTGCTTCCTTTAAAATTTTCTTTAAAAATTGAGGTTTTACAAAGTGAAATATACTTCAATCTATACAGTTTTTTTAAAAAAAGATTTATTTATGCATACAGGAACTGAGGTACAGTCCAGAGGTGTGGGGTGTGAGAGGATTTACCAGAGACAGAGTGAGGAATAGAACAGGCAGATTGACTGAATTAACTGCTAAGGGGAGCAGAGGGCGAGACAGGAGAGGTCTGCTGCACCATGTAGGTTGCTCCCTGGCCGGAGGGGGGATCGAACTCCTGCTGCAGTGGCTGCGGACAGTTTCATAGGTTGCATCTTAACCCTTTGCACCACAGGGAGGCCCCCTACACAGTTTTCTTTTGTAAACAATAGTCCACACCAAATAACTGCGGGCAGTGCAAATACAAAAGTGATTTTATTTTCCAGTTAATAGTTTAATACTTTATTTAAATAAATTGACTCATATTTGAGGATCTTCTATTGTTTTACTTAATTTTTCAAGAGCATCTCTTCTGTCTTGTCTCAGTTAAATCATGATGCTTCAACACAGCCAGAAGTTCCAAGATTGGGAGTTAGAACACAAAAATGGCACTTAGTGTAACAGGGAAATGATACTTTGTTATGTAAGTAGAAGGGATTTCAGAAGTTAATTAATATGTCTTTTCTTTCAGTGAAGTGCTGCTGTTGCTCTGATCCTCCCTGCCCTCTGATATGTCACTGTCTCATATGTCAGTGGTAGACACCACCCAGAAAACTTCATTGCATCTTGAAGCAGCTGCTTCTGGTTTTGAGGGTGTAGGGTGTAGAGCTGCAACACTGAATTTCTAATTCAAGCATTCAACTTGTTGGTTATGACCTATCCTGCTTGTTTCTTGATTAAGAACAGACATTCTTGCAATAGCACTTCAACCTCATGGAGCCCTCCCATTCATAAACAACTCCACCTTCTTTCCAGCCAGCTGCTCCATCTGTCTTTATTTTCATAGTCAGCTTTGAGCCCATGACTGGTTCAGGATTTCCATTGCTCACCCAACTCTTCTTCCATTGTGTGCATCTGATAACAACCTTGCTTTGGATGAGGATGGCCAGCTACCCAGGTTTACAATAGCAGCTGCGTCCTCTTTCCCTCACCTTCAATATTTAATCCAATTCCTCTCCATTCTAACACCACTGTAAGTCTGCAGCCCCTTCTTTCTAAGCTCTCGAACTTCCTCCTAGTCCAAGCTACCGTCATCTTTTGCTTGAAGTATTGCCATGATTCTCTCCCAGAGTATGGAAATTGACAGCAGCAGCATGCTAATTGTTAAAATATTTCTCTAGATTATATCTTGGTCTCTAGGGGTCAAAAACAGCCCCTATAGAAATGGTGGTTTCTTCTCAATCCTTCCTTCCCTATAGACCACTCCCCTCAGGGCAGTTAGTTGCCTTGATTGAAGAAATCACATCTTTAGAGAACTTCCTCACCTCTTCTCCATCCAGACAGAAACACAGATTCCCCACCAGGACATGCATAACCTGGTGATTCCTACCCTTCGCCCATAAGCCATTTAAGCCCTTATCCGTTTCCCTCTCCTGCCCTTCGCTCAAGTCTCATTTCCTTTCTTTTAGTTCTAGGATGATGTCAACACCTTTTATATTCTGTGGTTTCTTCTGGAATTTTCTCTAATTTGTTTCTGATTAACTTCTACCTACCTTTTTGTTAAAGGAAGATTGCCTTATAACATTATGTAAGTTTCAGGTACACATCATTGAAAATCAACGTGTATATGTATTACATTAAGTATAATACCCACTGTCAGTCATAGCAGAAATAGACCTTTTCAGAGAGGTTCTCCGTGATTATACAAAGTAAAGTAATTTCCTTTGTTGTGCCCTCTCATAGCACCTGCTGTTTCCTTCCATAGTGTTTGTCATGTTTTGGTTCAAGAAAGTAACTGTTTAATACTTGGCATCCCAGTAGAATGGAAACTCCTGGGTGTCAGAAAACCTTTTTGTCTGTTTATTGATGTAGTCCCAACATAGTGCCCGAACACAAAAATATTTGTGAATGACTGAGTGAGAGGGCAAAGCCTGTCCCTGTCCCTGACATTGCCACCACTGTGCTTTAGGAAAAGTCTTTTTTCCTACAGTTCTTTCTACCTAAAGTCGTTTCCTTCAACTCCTAAATTCTTCAGGTTAGTGGAGTGATTCTGCTACATTATGTCTGTTCTCCTACTAGCATGGCATTTAAAATACAGATGCTGGGCCTCCACGTTGGCGCACTGGTTGAGCGCTGGGTTGCGAAGCCTGCAGCCTCTGCAGCACCGGTTCGATCCCCGGCCACCGGCGAGGGTCCCACATAGCGCGCAGACCTCTCCTGCTGCCCGCTGCTCTCCTCAGCAGTGTACTTCGGTCCTTCTGCCTGTTCTGCTCCCTGCTCTGGCTCTGGTGAATTCTCTCACCCTCCCGCGCTTCTGACTGTACCCAGTGCTTGTATAAATAAATAAATCTTTAAAAAAAAATAAAATACAGATGCTGACAATGTAAAAGAAAGGAACATTCAACATGGAAAGAAATCCCTAACAGAGAATACTGCCCCACGTGGCCACACCAGTTTAATATCAGCAGTAATGACAGTGCACTGAGGCTTGGGTTATTTGCACGTCCCTAATCTCTTACCTTTAGCCAAGATCATTCCAATAAACTTTGCCTTTAGACTTCCAAATGCATTACACATTCACAAGTCATTTCTTTGTCAAATGCTGTGTTGTTACCACTATAATACCCTAGGGATTAAAAAAGAATTCAGTCCTATGTTAAAACAGTTGATCAAAGTTCTTAAGTTTTCCATGCTAATACCTTCATGAAATCAACAGTAAATTTAAAAATGAAATAGCAATGAATAGAAATCATCTATCTTGCTGTATGTTGTCTGCCACAACCTTTTCTGATTCAATTAGTTTTTATGACTCACCAGCCACATGTATCTCTTTCCTCTTCTTGCTAAACTCTGAGCAATTTCACCCTTCACTAACAATGCAAGAAGGAGGTGTGTAGGATAGATAAAAAGATGTAAAAGCAGCAATCACAAACTTTGCTTTCTCTTAGGGAAAATGCATCTCATAGTGAAGGCTATGTTTTAAGTGTTTGCAACAGAAGAAAGGACTGTCGATATGAAGTAAGGTTTCAAGTGGATTTAAATCATGCATTTATCATTCAAAAATATTAAATTGCAATGATTATTCTGTGGTAAAGGTGACATGGAGGCCTTTAAAGCCACTCAAAGACTAATTGTTAATAAGAAAGTCTCTGTGTGTCCCCTTCCAAGTCTTAACTGTTTAGACAATTAGCCACATAATTATTTTGAATAGAATAAGAACATGTTCCATCTTTCTTGATTTTAATCAGTACCTATACAATTTCCCACAAATATATTTATTAATGAGGTATTTATGAAAGGGAGGGAGGAGGTGGGTTGGGATGATGTTATGCAATGGATAAACTCTGGGGGATTAGCTATTTGGGCTTATAATGGGCATTTTGCCTTCTTAGCAACCATTTAAACCTCCCAACTTGATTCCAATTTTTGTGTATGTATCCACCCTCCCTTCTTAGCCAATGTACTTAAGGAGCCAGTCCCACTGAGGTTTCAGAAGTGGGTCTTATTTTCCAGAAATATATCCGTATCCTTTCCAGGAAACAGGTCTGGAACAGAGGTCTGTGTGCCATGTAGATTGATTCAGGAATGGGCTAATGAAACATTGAGAGGGTCTTTTCTGAGGGCTTCTAGGAAAGAAGTTACTCATAATAGACAGCTTCCAGAAGTCATGGGCCCTCTTCATCTGGACATTGTGTGGATGAGGCATTAGTCTGTGATAGCCATTTTGCTGGCAGCCTGAGAATGAAGCCTTCAAAAAAGGACAAGACTGAGAAGCAGAACAGGAGCTAGATAGGACCACACCTCACCTTTGCCCTTTCTAGACCTTATCAGTCTTCTAGCCAATGAATAACATTGAGTTTTATGCAATTTTAACCTACACTTTCTGTTTCTACATGTCTAAGCAAACATTTTAATGTGTAGAATCCAGATTTATACTTAACATATATATTTTACATATATAGTGGGTAAATGGTTGCTAGTAATGTCATCCTCCATTGCTATATCCCAGGACAAATCATCAAAGATGATAAGTTTATAACTTTTTAAATATGTCTTTAAATGTAATGTAACAATGTCTTATAGTAGCCATGAAATCAGCAAGTTACCAGAATGTTCATGTTGTTTCCCTTCAGAAGGTAGTGTTTCTTCTTATTTATGGCAAGTTGCACCCTGTCAGTGACAACTTTGGTCCAACCATTACTAGATTTTTCCATAATGGTGTGCTTAACCAGTCACAGCAAAAAAAAAAAAAAAAAAAAAAAGTCTAACATTGATCATTTTGGCAGTACACATGTGAAGGGCTTAATGTTCCCCAGTGTGCTGGGTAAAACTCCTGGAGTAGGACCTTACTAGAATGGGTGTTATATGACTATGATAATACCAGTCCCTTCAGTTCTAAATATCTTCTAAGTTCCATCATGATTTTGTAACCCGTGAGTTGATTGGAAGAGGTGTGGTGGTTTACAAGATGTCTCTTGATTATTGATTTCTAATTTAATACATATTGGTCAGAGAATGTGGGTTGCTATGCTACCAATCATTAGATGTGTAGAGACACTCACTTTATGACCCAGTAGGTTAAATTTTTGTAAATGTTTTACATATTCTTGAAAGAAATGTCTTTTCTTCAGTCATCAAATGCAATGTTCCTTATGTATCCATCAATCAGACTTGGTAGTTGTGTTATTCAAATCTTCGGGTATTCTAAAGGGTTTGATTCCCTTTGATCTGTGTATTTAGTTTCTTGTGGCTGCTGTAACAAATTACCACATACAGGATGACTTAAAACAACAGAAAGTATTCTCTCACAGTTCTGGAAGCCCAAATCTGAAATCAAGAGAGCAATAGGGTTGCATTCTCACTGGAAGCTCTAGCGGAGATTCCATCCTTTGCCTCTTCCAGCTTTGAGAGACTGCATCACCCCAATTTCTGCCTGTATACCACCTCTTACTCTTCTCTGTCTATGCCTCTTCTGTCTTCTCTTTGCTCCATCTCCCCCTGCCTTTTTCTGAGGACAGTTGTTAGTAGGCTTATGTCCTACTTGGTTATGCATAACCCAAGGGGATTTCACTTTTAATAACTAAGTTATAAAATAACACAGTTTCCAGGGATTAATTAGTACAGGGACCCAGCTTTTTGGGGGTTACAATTCAACCCACTGCGATCTATAATATTTAGTGATGTATGTGGAAAAGCACTTACTCTGTTGGTAGATTTCTCTTTCTTTTTTGTGCCTTTATCAATTTTTGCTTTGCCTATTTTGTGACCATGTTATTACAGACACATTTATGTATCTTCCTTGTATATTTTTTATTATGTAGAAACTTTTCTTATTCACACAGACACACCCTACCTAGAAAGTTTATGGATGACAAACTATCAGTTGTCTGAAAGACTATGAAGTTTTCTTTCTTTCAGCCCTATTGTGCTGGGCATTCTGAGGTTAGTCTTTTACCCTGTAGCATTTCACTCAATTGTGTTTTAATTAAAAAAAATTTTTCCCTTTTTTTGTATTCCCCCCCAAAATTCCAGGACACGTTTCAGGTCCAGGTAGTAAAATAAATAAATAAAAAAAAGTATATACACCATTAATTTATATGAGAACTGTCTGAAATTAAATGATTCTAAATGATTGGTAACAACTTTTAGTACAGAATATATTAGGGAAACATAGGTAGACAAGCTGAAGCAAATGTGGACACTGAGATACATCAGAGACACAATTTCTCAGGGACTGAAGAGATTCTTCTCCCCACACTAATTACATATCTGGGGAAATATTTATTACCTACTAGCTTCAACGTAATAATCGATTTTCCAAGGCAACTTCCTTATCACCAGTATCTAGAATGAGCAATAAACAACACATATTCTCATATAATATGCTGCTACGGCTATAATTCGAGAACGCAGATCTCCTCTGAGGAAGGGAAGAAATTAGAGCTCATCCTCTTTCTTCCACCCCCAAGCCTCTCACGGGTGTTTGTAGTCACATTTGCAAAGCAGCGTACTTGGCATTTCTCGCTTTAAAATGTCTGGTCTCCGTGTGTGGCGGCGTTAAGGAACATATCTCAAATGCATTATTTTTTTCGCTAACCAGCGACGTTTCGCTTTCTATTCTCGTGTTTCTGGGTTTGCATCCAGCAGGCTGAGGCTCGCGGTCAGGCGCCTCAAGGGCCGCCCCGGGCGCTCCCACCCATTTAGAAAGCGCGACCCGGGCCCTCCGGCGGCCCCCGGGCTCCGTCCTCGAGCAAAGGCCGGGCTTCCAGCACCTGTGCGGCGCGAGGGCCCCGAATCCCGAGAAAAGCACCGACAGCGGCCCAGAGACCCCGCCGGGCCGGGGGGCTCACGGCCCGCACCTTCAGCGCCCGGCCCGCTCCCTGTTGTCCTGGTAACCAGAAACACGCAAGCGCAGACAAGCTCCCTTGTCACGTGAGGCCGAGCCGGGGGCGGGGCCGACGACGGTGCTCCGGGCCCGTCGCCCCACCCCTCCGGGCGCGGGGCCGTCGCAGGCCGCGGAACCTCTGCCCGCTCGCGTCCGGGCGCCTCCCGCCTCCCGCCCCTGGTCGCTGGGCCTTCGCGAGGCGCGCTCCCCGCACCACGTGCCCGCCTGGCCACGCCCCCGCCGCCCTTTCCAACTGCCTGTTGGGCGCTGCCGTAAAATGTCGTGAGCGGCGCCGCCGCTTTACGGCTGCCTCTCCCAGCCCCGCGCCCGGGAGCGCCGCCGCCGTCAGCGCGTCGCCAGGAGCCGGCCCCGCGGCGAGAGAGCGGCCCGGCGGCCGCTGCCCCTGCCCGCCGCCCGCCCCGGCGATGTGAGTCGAGGCGGCCGCCGTGCCCCTGCCCGGGGTAGAGCCGGGCGGCAGGTGCCTGCGCGGCGGCGGGCGCGGGCCTCAGGATGGAGGAGAGCATGGAGGAGGAGGAGTGGTGCAGCTACGAGGCGATGATGGACGACCAGAACCACAACAACTGGGAGGCCGCGGCGGACGGCTTCCGCCCGCCCCCGCCGGCGCCCGCCGCGCTCCCGGCCCCGGCGCGGGAGCCCCCGGGGGGCCGCTGCTGGCGGCGCCCGCGGGCGCCGTGGACAGGAAGGGCCCCAAGGAGGGGCCGCCGCCGGAGCCCAACGGGGTGATCATGATGCTCAAGAGCTGCGACGCGGCCGCCGCGGCCAAGGCGGCCCCCGCGCCCGCGCCCGGCGCCACCATCAACATCAACACCTCCACCTCCAAGTTCTGTGAGTGCCCGGCCCGCGCCCCGGCGCGCGGCGCCCGCTCCTTTGTTCCCGGCCGGGGCTGCGCCCCCCCCGCCGCCCGCCGCCCTCCCCGCGCCCGGCTGCGCGCCTGGCCGGCCTGGGGGCGCCGCGGGGTCCCCCCCCCCAGTCTCCGACGCGACCCCGGTCGCCCCCGGCCGCCTCGGCGTGGGGAGGCCCCTCCCCGCCCCGTGAAGTTCCACTCGCGGACGTGGAGGTTTGTGAAATGCGCTGCCCGAGGCCCGAGGGGCCTTTCAGTATTTTATTTTATTTTATTTTTGCATCCAGAGAGAAAAGAAATCTGGCAGCTCGCGCTTTCAGCTTGTCCGCGTTACACAAGTCAGGAATGAGAAAGTTGACCCATATACCTGCGCCTCGCTCCCGCCTCCTGCGGCGCACGCCGGGCGCCCGGGTAGGGGGTGTGGGGGGGGGCTTTGGAGACACGTCGATGCAGCGGGAGCTGCCACATCCCGTTGGAAGCTAATAATGTATAAAATTACTTTCCAGAGCCTGCCCTGGAGAGTCAGCTATTAAGCATGTTCACAAATCCAAGATTCTCTTGGATGTTGAACTTCAGGTTAGGGGTCCGCCGTGAGGCCCAGCTGCAGGCAGAAGGAGTCAAGACCAGAATCTGTTTTGCAATCTGAAGCTGACCCAGCCAGGATGTATGTCCGCTGCCCCAGCGAGGACAGGAATAAAGTGCTTTTGCTTTGGGTGGGTTGTTTTGGAGGTGGTGGTGGTAGTTATTGACCGTCACAGCCAGATTTTTCTCTATTAATAACTGCAAGTTTTGAATGGCATCTGGTAAAGCAACTGGCGATTTCATTCCTAGTTACTAATTTTATCCAGCGGTACCAGTAATTGTCCAATTAGTTGTGCAGAGAATGTTTGCCTTGATTCGGATGTATAGTCACAGCCTTACACATTTTCTTGTGTGTGGTTTGGTTGGCCTTCACCGTGCTGCTTCAGTCAGAGACATAGGTAGCGATGGTTGGTCAAATTTACACGCCACTTTTACCACACTCTGCATACATAAGAAACTGTTTATATTACATAGTTTGTGTATTGAAGTTTATGTGATGAAATCAGACTTTGGACGTCTGGCAGGGTGACTAAATGCTGAAGGAAGTTTACTTTAGTGTTAAAGCATAGTTCACTTGGGAAAATTCAAAAAACACCGTAAAACTAAGAGCAGATATGTGAAGTTAGTAATAAAAGAAAGACTTATCAAACCAGAAGATTGTTCTGTAAGGATTTGTAAGCTAGGCAGAACTCCGGTAACACTGATGAAGAAAAAAAAGCAAAGTCAATGAGTGAAAAAATGGGGAATGACTACAAATGAAATTTCTTAAAAGAATTTGATGAATTACTGTAGGTTAATTTGAAAGCCTAGGGGAAATGTATAAATTCTTAAAAATCTACAAAGCTGCTCTCAGAAGAAATGGATAACAAATTCATGAATTAAAAAATATTTAATAAGCTGACTTTTAAGGAGAAAACTTTGACACTTTAATTGGAACTGCAGAGGGCCTAATAATAAATGAAAAAGTTCCCTAGCTCTTGGTGTAAGGTGACTTAAAAGAATGTCAGTTTTCTCCAATTTATCCAGTCAGCCAAAATACTATCAAATTTCTAGTTTGACAAACTCAGTAACCTAAATCTAAGAGTTACATGGCAGGTGGGATAAAGTTTATGAATAGTTAAATTAATCTTAAAGATTTGTTTTGGTGGGGTTTTTCCTTATCAAAAAGATCCTGACCCAAGGTTGTAGTAAGAAGATTGTAGTATCAATGCGAGGCAGAAAAGCAGACTGGGAGAACAAATGAAGAGACTTACCTGTGTGTTCAGGAACGGAAGCTAAAGGCGGCCTCATAAATCACTGGACAGGTGAGTCATGTTTAGGGAGAGCGCCTTCTGTTTGTAAGAAAAACAAACCTACCGCCACAGACAGCATGGACTTTAGATAGGTTAAAGACCTAACCTAAATGTGTCAGGATAAACTGTGAAGTTAATGGAAGACCTCATTGAAGAAGTCCTTTGCCTAGGGACTTGGATGGACTTCTTAGAGCTTCAAAAACGGATAAAGGTGAAAAAGTAATAACTTTGGATATATACAAATTGAAGATTTTCATTCAGCAGAAGCTGAAAGAAGTCACTTGCAGTCACTAAAATTGGCAAGGATTATTATCGAGACAAGGAACTACACAGCAATAAAATGGACAAAAAATACTTCGCAGAAAAAAACAGGCTGAGGGTATTAACTAGTTTACAGAATTGGAAATCAAACAAGCATAGAAAGAGGTGTTTGAAATTATTAGAGAGGTGCAGATTAAAATAGCAATGCGATGTGTACCCCACCTGTCGGGTTGGCAAAAAGTAGAAATCTGTATGGTAACAAATGTGGGGACAGGGGAAAAGAGGATTTGCTAGTAGGACTAACAGCATAGCAGTGGGCGTGTGAGGTGTGAAGATGCTCCAACATTCTGTGGGCTAGTTAACGAATGACAGCTGCAGAGTCGGAGGCTGGGCTGTGACAGTGAAGGTGTGCTTCAGGACTGTCGGATGAAAAGAGCTTCTGGTGGTCTGTTTTTGGAAAAGACTGGAAAAGCATTTGTTAGTGTGATAGATGCACTCTAGGTCCCAGGGAATGTGTTGATCTGTCCTAGTACAGACCCTCCAGGAACAGCAGCTACGGTTGCAGTCTCCACTCGAACTTGATTTGCCAGTAATCCCATTATTCTCCAAGCCCTTTCCCCTCTTTGCTGGCCAGATAGGCTCGTGAAACTGAAACCAGGCTGTCCTGACAGTCACCATCTCTGTGTCGTAAGTCTCTGAAGTTGCTCTCTTCCTATGCAATTTCCAGAAGGGTCTGCTGTTGTCTTGGGTTTATTATTTTGGTAGGAAGGGGCGGACCTAGGGGATTTTAACCATTAGCCCTTATTTCATAGTTGATAGAGCCTTTAACTGTAAATTCAGGAAAAGCGGGTCGGAGAAATTACGGGCTGGGTCCCTGAATCCCCTGGGCCCGCCGTGAGCGGGATTGAGGCCAGCACACTGTTAATCACTGTGACACCACAACCGATCTCAATGGCTCAGCACAGTGACATTTGGTCCCCAAGGGTTAGCATTGGCTTAGAGCCAGTGTTGAGCAACCCCTGAAAAGCCCAAGCGATTCTTTCTCAAATGCGCAGCCTCCTTGACACGTAGCTGCGTGTTCTGTGGGAAAAGACGAGGAGGAGGATGTTTAAGTTTGCTCTCGGTGGGACTTTATTGAGTCCTTGGCGGACCCCATCCTTTCCTTTATTCCGGAGGCTCTGTGTGTGCCGGCAGGCTCCGTCTGGGCGTGGGCGGGGCGGGGGCGGGGGGGGGGGGGGGGATGTCGTAGCGCTCCATTGTGGCTGCTCAGTCAGACCCCTGCTTGATATGCCTCCTTCCCCCCTCTTCCCTCTCCGTTATACAGCTTGTCATACAGCTCGTGCAATTCCTGCCCGTCCCTTGTTCCTGAGGACGCCATGGTTAGCCGTCACCAAAGAGCAGGCCACTCAGAGACTTCGAGGATAGCCACACCCACTTCGTAGCCCAGGGTTAAGTGTCTCTGGGGTGTCAGACTGTGATTCTTACTATCCTGCTGAGAGTAGGGAGCCCCTTTTAATGGCAGTATCGCCCATCTTTAACCCAGAACAAAAAAGGGACAGCCAGGACAGCATTTTACAAGGATAGTTTTGCATTCTCCAGTGTACTTACTTCCTTGGTGAAGGGGCTCCTCAGAGACAGTTTAAAAGTGTGTGTGTGTGTGTGTGTGTGTGTGTGTGTGTGTGTGTCTATGTGTATGTCCATGCTGGACATGATAGACATCCTCTCCCTGTCTTTATGAGTCTGGATTCATTCCTCCATGCACTGAGGAATTTTTGATGTCCTGACTTCCTTCTTTTTTCTTCCTCATTTCCTTGCCCTTCCTCTTTTTCATTTCCTATTTTCTCCTACACCTTTTCTCCTTCCTCTTCCATTTCTATTCAGTAAAGTGTACCCATTTTAGATATGTAGATGAATGAGGTTTGCTTCATGTAACTGGTGTGGGCAGCCTAAAAGCCCCTTGCTGTCGTGACTGGATGCTGGCGGAAGCCCGGAGACTCCTGCACCAGACAGCAAGTCATCCATTCCTCGGTAGAGCTGACAGCATGGAAATCACCACGTTTGTGCAGTTCCCTTTACCGCCAAGAAACCCGGGGCGCCACACGGTATGGCGGCCATGGATGTGCCCTCAGTGGGCTTGTATTTCAACTGAATAATATTAAACTTGGGGCATTTACTCCTTTTATAGAAAGCAGCAAGGAAGCCAGGGGGAGACCTTACTTCATCTTTCAAGGTTGTCAGCTACAGAGAGGTCGAGGTGAAGAGCAGTTGGTCAGATCCTGGTGGTCTTTGCACAGTCAGCAAGCCATGTAGGAGTCCCAGGGGCCCCTGGAGGACTCTCTGCAAAGGCGACCGCTGCAACTGAGAGGACATTTCTACCAATGAGATGCTGCTTATGACGTTTTGCAGCCAGTACCCCTGTCCCTGGCCCCAGACACTGACTGATGTCCTTTCTGTTTTACTGGTTTTTGTGTAAATGGAATCATACATTCTATGTTTATCTTTGTTCTTTTTTGCATGCATCAGCAATACCTTTTTGTGACTGAGTTTTATTTTTGATATGCCACAAATTATTCATTAGTTGGCGATTACTTGGATTGTCTCCAGTTTTGACTGCGATGAATAAAGCTGCTATCAAAAATGCACACGGTTTTATGTTGATGTGGTTTTTCGCATAATACCACCGGCTTCATCGCCTATTACCTGTGTGTTTATGAGTGACTATCAAACTTTTCCAAAGTGGTTGGTTGTACGTAATCATCTCGACCAACAAAGTATGAGAATACCAGGTCGGTTGCGTCACATGTTTACTGGAAACTTCTAGCCTGTGGGCTTCACATTCTTGATACTGCTAGTCTTTCTGGAGGGTGAGTAGTGGTATCTCAGTGTAGTTTCATTTTGCATTTCCCTTTTACACTTGTAGTGGGCTTCATGTTATTGGCCTTCCAGGTGATTTTGTTCGAGTGTGCTTAGATCTTTGGCTTATTTATTGTGTTGTGTGTTTTACCGTGTGGTGAGAATTCATTATAAGTCTTGGCTACATGTTATGCCAGCTAATACGTCTTATCAGTGTTTTCTCTGTGGCTTGTCTTATTATGAAGAACAGAAAGTTTTAAATTTATACCTGCATACTTTTTTGTTGTTGAAATTATTCCTAAAACTTTTTAATAGTTTGTCGCTGGTGTTTACGGACTGTTCAGCTAATCAATATTTTTGTCTGCTTATGAAACCGTTCAGTCTTGTTTCTGTTTATTCTGTAGAGTCACTGCACATGATGCCACTCAGGCACTTGGAAAGAACTGGAATGATTGTTACTTGATACCTTCCTTTTTATTGGTGTCTTTTCATGTGTGGGGGGCGTGGGTGGGGTGTGTGTGTACAAGATACATGCTGGTAGCCTCTGAAATAGTGTGTATGGATAGAAAGTTTCAGGTCTTGCATATCATAAAATGCTGCTTTCACATTTTATTTTGTTTTATTTTTATTTATCTATTTATTTTTAAAGATTTATTTATTGATACAAGCACTGGGGTACAGGCCAGAGGCTCGGGAGGGTGAGAGAATTCACGAGAGACAGAGCAGGTAGAAGAAGAGGCAGAAGGACCGAAATACACTGCTGAGGGGAGCAGCAGGCGAGGCAGGAGAGGTGTGTGGCGCCATGTGGGAATCTCCCTGGCCCGCCGGGAATGGAACCGGCGCTGCAGAGGCTGTGGACAGTTTCACTGCGCTGTGCTCAACTCGCTTGCACCACCGGGGAGGTCCTGCTTTCACATTTTATTGACAGTTTGACTGGCTGTGAGATTATTAACTGAAAATAATTTTTCCTTGGAATTTTTAAAGTGCTGCCTCCTTCACTTTACGTTTGAAGTGTTACAAAGGAGAATTCAGTTGACTTTTGAGAAAATTTCTTCCATATTTTCTTATATTAATGTGTCGGTATTTTTCTTGCTCTGCTTTTTCTCTTTTCACTTTTCTCTGAAATTATTAGTCAGATGTGGAATTTTTTTTTAAATGAGTCTGTTAACTCTTTTTCTACATTCTTTTTCTCAGTGGTTTTGGAGCATTCCTTGATTTTTTTTTTCCTTATTGGATTTTTTTTTAAAGCTGTATTTTTAATTTTAAAGGCATTTGAATTTCTTCTTTCACATGATAGTGTTTTTCATTTTCTGAATATAGCAAGCTTCTTTTTTTGAACGTAAAAAATTTTCTTCTGTTCTCTGTTTCTACCTTTTCTTCTGTCTGAGACTTCCTGCAAATCCTGGTGATTCTTAGTTATTAATTCATATTTAAAAGTGAAAAAGGCTAATTGTTGTTCTTTGTTTATAATAAGGGCCTTGTCAGGTGTAAGTGTTGGGATTCACTTTAGGCTAATTGGATGCAGAGCTGCTGCTGTGCTGAGAAACTGTCAGATGTTAGTATATGAATGTCTTTTCCTTGGGACTGTCCAATTTCTTAAGGAAAGACTCTTCCTTTCTGGGAGAATGTTGGGGGTGGGTAGGTGGAGCAGAAAGTAAAAGTGTGTTTCTCCTGGTGGTTGGCATTCCAGAATTAAAGAGAAGCGGGGTGAGATATTTGAGCATCTACTACAAACACATACCTACCCAGCAACCCACGTAACTGTGTCTTGGCATCCCAAGCTGTTATCTTTGGTTTCCGCGCAGAATAACCCTTCTCTTTTCTTTCTACTGTTTAGTCTACAGACATCCAACCCCCACCTCCCTCCTTGCAGCACCCCCGCCATTGCATCCTTTCCTCAAGTCTTGAATTTCTCAGGGTCTTGCAAGGCAAGATTAGTTCCTCCTCAGTAGCACTTACTGCCTTATAGCTGCTACTTTAAGGTTAAACTTTACTGGTTTTGATGGCATGGAGAGATTGACTTGTTTAAATCTTACAGGAAATTACAGAATTTTAAAATTGGCAGACCTGCAATTAGCATGGTTTACACCTGTGTAATCGCAGTTGAGCAGATATTTTCTATTGGAATTTGAATATTACGGGATTTTGGATTAGCTGGAGTTGAAGCCATAGAGGATGTGTTGATAGCCCTTGATCTTTTCATGCACTATCTCTTATATTCATTTCAGGAGCTATGTCACTGACTGAAGTATGATATTGTAATTATAGAAGAATGTTGCAGTAACTATTCTAAGAAATGTAGATGTCCATCTGCTGGTAGGTTGTGCTGGTTTTTGGTAGGGTGATGAAGTCTACTATTCTAGCACATTTCCTCAAATTGAGAAGTCTGGATTTCGAGCCAGTAAAACAGTAATGGAATATATTTCCTATAACGTCTTATGGTATTTTGGGGGGGAAAAATGAGTTATTTGAAGCAATACAAAGCAGGTTATATAATTTTATATTTGTAGTCTTACAAGCCCTGTCTGGGCCAAAATGTTTTCCTTTTATTGGTGGGGGTGTAGGATGGGGTGGGGTGGAAAACATAGGAACCCTTTGAGAAAATCTTAATGAGGAGTAAAAGAAAAGGAAGACATTGGTGTTATCTAGTTAGTTTACATGAATGTAACTCGTGTTTACATAGATGTGAGAATGTTATGAAGAGTGATTTCTTAATGATCAAAGTAGACTTTTTTTGTTGTACATAGCTTTTAAATTGAATTATGCAAACTACAAGTTCTAAAACATAGAACTCCACATACATGCACACCTGAAGCTTGGCAACCTTTTATTGTTTTTTTTGTCCTCAATAAGAAAAAGATATTTAAAGTATTTGGTAACTTCTTTTTGTTATTAAAGTACTAGACATACAACATGTTGGTTTCAGGTGTATACTGAAATACTGTCTACTACAGTATTTCCCATCAATTCTCAGTAATTTTTCTAATTTCTAGTATATTACCATGCTATACACTACATCCCCATGACTCATTTATTTTATAACTGGAAATCTGTACTTCTTGATATGCCCTTCACCAATATCACCCCAATTCCTCTCCCCTCTAGTAACCATTAAACTCTTCTTTATATCCATAAGTTTTGTTTCATAGATTCCACATGTAAGTGAAATCATACAGTGTTTGTATTTCTCTGACTGATCAGCCCAATATTCCTCAAGATCTATTCATGTTATTGCAAATGGCAGGGTTTCCTTTTTAAAGGTTGCATGGTATTCCACCATAGGTATATACAACTATATAACACTTTTGTATTCCTCTATCGACGGGCACTTACATTATTTCCAAATCTTGGCTATTGTAAAGAACACTGCCGTGAACACAGGGCTGTTTATCTTTCTGAATTAGAGTTTTTGTTTCTTTCCGATTAATACCCAGAAGTGGAATTGCTGTTGGTAGTTCCATTTTTAATATTTTTTTTAAGATTTACTTATTTTTATACAAGAGCTGGCGTACAGGCCAGATGCGTGGGAGGGTGAGAGGATTCAACAGAGACAGAGCGGGGAGCAGAACAGACAAACAACTGAAATACACTGCTGAGCGGAGCAGCGGGTGTGACAGGAGAGGTCTGCAACATTATGTGGGAATATTCCTGGGAATATTCCGGGAATCGAACCGGCGCTGCAAAGGCTGCAGACAGCTTCACAGCACTGCACTCAACCCGCTGCGCCACCGGGGAGGCCCACCATTTTTAATATTTTGAGGAATTTCCATACTGTTTTTTCCATACTGTTTTTTATAGTGGCTGTGCCAATTTGGATTTTCACCAAGAGTACCTGGGGTTTCCCTTTTTTCTACATTCTCATCAATGTGTTCATTTATTCCTCCCTCCCTCCCTCCCTCCCTCCCTCCCTCCCTCTCTCAGTGCTTTTTGATGACAGCCAATCTGACAGATATGAGATGATATCTCATTGTGGTTTTGATTTGCATTTCCCTGGTGACTTGTGATCTTGAGCGTCTTTCATGTGCCTGTTGGCTATCTATATGTCTTCTTTGGAAAAATATCTATTCATATCCGCTGCCCATTTTTTAAATCAGGTGATTTTCTTGTTACTGAGTTATATGACTTTATATGTTTTGGATATTAACCCCTCATCAGACATATGATTCGCAAATATCTTCCATTCAGTCGGCTGCAATTTCATTTTGTTGATGATTTCCTTTGCTGTGCAGTAGCTTTCTTGTTTGCATTAGCCCCATTTGTTTATTTTTGCTTTTGTTTCCCTTTGGAGATAGAGCCAAAAAAATAAAAAATAAAAAAACAAAGCTGTGATTGATGTCAAGGAGCTTACGTCCTATATTTTTTCTGTTTTTGTGGTTTCAGCTTTTACATTCAAGTCTTTAATCCATTTTGAGTCACCTCTGCATGTGCTGTGTGATTGTGGTCCAGTTTCCTTCTTTTGCATGTGACTGTGCAGTCTTCCCAACGCTGTTTATGGAAGAGGACGTCCTTTCCCTGCTGTGTATTCTGGCTTCCTTTGTGATGAATTATTGACCCTAGGTACATGGGTTTATTTCTGGACTCTGTTCTTTTCCCCTGATCTTTGTCTCTCTTTCCTATTTTGATTACTGTAGTTCTGTAGTATAGTTTGAAATTAGGGAGATTGAGGCCTCTAGCTTTGTACTTGGTAACTTCTTTTATTTTTTTTTTTAAAACAGGGCCGTTCTCTTAGGAGCAACTAATATCTCCTTTGCCAGTATGAAATTCTTTTCTTTTCTTTTTTTTTAAAGATTTATTTATTTATTTATGCAAGCACTGGGTACAGGCAGAAGCGCAGGAGGGTGAGAGAATTCACCAGAGCCAGAGCGGGGAGCAGAACGGGCAGAAGGACCGAAGTACACTGCTGAGGGGAGCAGCGGGCGCGGCAGGAGAGGTCTGGGCGCCATGTGGGACCCTCGCCAGCAGCTGGGGATTGAACCGGTGCTGCAGAGGCTGCGGGCAGCTTTGCAGCCCAGCACTCAACCACTGCGCCACTGGGGAGGCCCAAGTTATTTTCCTTTTTGAGAAAAATACCTGAACTTTTAAAAAATAAAAATAAAGATTTAAGCCCCACTTATTTATTATAATATACTACCTTGCTTTGATTCTGATTTTTCTCTTCCCGCTTTCTTTTCTTTTATTCCCAAAGCAATCCATCCTCCCTCCTCCCCCATTATGCAGGCTTTCTTCTTGGTTTTCAGCTTCCCTCTATTCATTATTTGATAGTCTTCAGTTATCCTCTTGTGCTGGGGGAGCAGAACATTGTCCCAAGTGGTAATGTTTTGGCCAGCACAGATTTACTAGATTGCTTTTGGTAGACAAACACAGTGGGGTAGCCAGAGTCATTGTTTTGTTTTTTTTTAAGATGCTGTAGGGTAGGTAAAAGGTATCAGGCTTTTCTGCCCTCCCGCCAGTAGGATAGATGAGGGAACCCTGTGGTCCTGAATGCATGCCTGATGGCAGGCACCTGGAGTGGGTACACCTGGGCTGAGAGACTGGACTTTTAAGGGCAGCATCACGGGGACGCCAGCAGAAGCCGAGAGAGAAGCAAGAGAAGCAGAAGCCGAGAGAAGGCCGGAGAGCCCAGATAGAGTGAAGACTTGCTGGGGGCTGGGAGGCCTGCCAGCCTCCCGGCCCCTCAGCACCCCTGCCTGCTGTGTACCTGGTAAACCCCAATAAAAGCCTGCAAAAGCCACTGAGGACTCTGACTCCTCCTTTACCTGGTCTGCTGGATATTAGAAAACCTGCACTGTGGTCTTCCTGCCCTTACAGATGGCATATGCTAGCCAGAGTTAAATAGAAAACCCAGAGTGTCACCCCATTCTGTCATATTATCTATTGTTATTAAATATAGTTAATCTAAGAAGTCATTGTGTTTGAGGTATAATTTAGCCAATTAAATTTTACTTGCGTCATAATTACCATAACTGTATCTTTAAGGATTCCATTCTAAATGAAAGCAGCTCTTTTGGTGGGCAGAAGTATATGGAAAAGTAGTGAGTCTTTGATATGAAGACAGTCTTCATTTGACTTTCCATTTCAAGTTGTTCAGAATCAGAAATCATGTGCTAGCAATTGATGTGGTTCTCAAACTTTAGCAGCCATAAGAATCAGCCTGGAGGGCACACACATTTGTGTATCATGTCAGTCATTATGTCTGTCCCCCCCTCCCTTACTCATTCAGTGATTCTGAGTTGCACCTGGCAGTTTGCGTGTACAATGAATTTCTAGGGGATGCTCATGCTTTTCTGGGTATCTCAAGTGGTTGAGAACCACTTACATAGTGATCAGTGTTTGCAGCAGGCCAAGAATGAAATAATACTTGCTATACTTTCTGAATGTATCCTCCCCTTACAAACAACAACAAAAACAGCTCAAAAGGACTATCAAATAGGAATTACCTGGTTTGCTTTTACCTGTGTGAAATAAAATAGGCTTTAAGCTTTAATTCCAGAACTAGTAAATAGTATGCTTTGGACTGTTTTTATATTAAGCATTTATTTTGACTCTTATTGAATTAATTTACTTCACATCTGTAATTGAGTACCTGCCATGTGTGAGTCACTCTTTGGAGCTGGGGCTGTAGCAGTGAATTTCTCTTCTGGGGGCTTCTGACTAGTTTGAGGGAGATTGGTAATAAAATGTCAAGTTTTGGTAAGTTAGATATATTGAACATAAATATTCCTGCTAAATTGTATAGCTGTAGTATTTTCTTATTTATTGGCAGCCTGATAATATTTCCTGAACTTTAGATCCAGCTATTCCACAGGCTTTAGACCTTATTTTAGTAAAGGTCAATTAAACTATTTTCTCAGTAGTACTTATGCCACATGAACTTGATCTTCCAAATATGTGTTTCTAGGGTTAAGCTTTGCAGCATGATGTTTTGAGAATGCGAGGGTTTTAAAACGGTTTGAACTTGAATGTCTCTAGGGGCACTGCATTCTCCACTGTGTTGACTTGTTCACTTTTATCTTCAGAAGGCCTGCTTTACTAAATGCTTATGTTAATGGCCTGGGTCTTGTAAGCATTTGATTTTTTAATGCCTTTAAACAGTTTAAAAAGTAGTGCATTATTTTCAAACTAGAAAATCTAATATAAAATTTCATGCCATTTAGTGGTGATGTTAGTGTTCTTTAGGTTGCATGCTTTATATTTCTTTGGGTCACTGTGAACTTTGTGGGCAGAGTTGAAAGTGATTATATTTCTCTAAGGAGGATCTAGTTTTAAAATTCAAGATGACACACACACCCGCGCACACACACTTTGAGGTTGTATGTGTCAGATGTTAAATAAGCCAAACCAATTGTAAATTTTTTTTTTTTTAAATCAGAGTGGTTACTCTTCAGGTTGAGGTTACCAAGGAAAGGTTCCTGGTTGTCATTTTAAGTGTTAACTGTAGAATATGATGAAACACCTTCCTAATCTTTGGCTAAGAGTGTATACGGTTCATTCTGTTCATCAAGCTATAACCAATACCATAGATGTTTGTCTGTGTTCTGCAGTTCTTTTGCTATTGTAATGCAGATTGTCTGGTCTCCAGAGAAGAAAGCCTTAGACTGTTCAGGCTGCTGTAACAGATTGCTGTGGACTCAGTGGCATATTTATTTCTCACAGTTTGGATGCTGAGAAGTCTACGATCAAGGTGCTGGCAGATTTGAAGTCTGTTGAGAGCCTTTTTCCTGGTTCATAGAAGGCAGTCATCTTGCTGTGTCCTCACAAGGGGCCACTCTGGGGCTCTCTGGAGTTACTAATCCCATTTATGGGGGCTCCACCCTCATGGCCTAATTACCTCCCAAAGGACCCACGTCCTGATACCATCACACTGTAGGTTGGAATTTCAACATGAATTTTGAGGATACAGACAATCCCTAACAGCTGGCATGAAAGGCCAACTGAACTGACTTCCCGGTTATTTTTCAAGTAAAAAATATTTGTGGAAACAGATGTATATGGGTTTAATGTATATGTTTGAAAATAAAGCTTTTTTTGGAGGTGAAATAGGCTTTAAGATTTCCTATGGTGATCCATGCCTTTTTCACTTGGGTTTTAGTCTTTTCAAAGATATTTTAAAGCTTATGAAAGACACTTGAGAGGCATGGGCGATCACTGCTTCTGGAGTGGGGCTTTCACTTCGAACTTACAGCTGTAGAGCTCAATATTTTAGTTTTTTTTCCCTCCTTATCTTTGACTGGGTGATTTGCTAAAGTTGAAGTCTGTGTTTTAGAAGTAAAAGTCCCCCTAACTGTAGCCCTGGAGCTTCTTGAACTTAGTGGCCAGGCAGCCCACATGTCGGGTCTACGCAGTGCCAGCAAGCATCTGGCAGGTTCATTATGGATTTGGGCAGATGGGTCAGCAGAGTTTCGGAGCCTTCAGTGGGTTTTACAGGCCTTTAATGCTCTCTCAGGGAACTGGGTGCATAGGCACACCAGGCAGGGAGGCTGGCAGGTGTCCAGCAGTGGGTGTGTGTGTGTTGGGGGTGGTGGTGGCAGGCTGGCAGGCAGGCAGCCAAGCCACCCAGCCCCACAAGAATCTTTACTACAGTCTTCTCTGGGCGCTTTGGCGTTTTCTCTCAGGCGCGTGGCCTAGCTGCTCATCCTCTCATGGCCAGTTTCTGACAGCACTGTATCTCCCTGGCCTCTGGCTCAGGTGTGTACACGCATGAGTGTGCACCCATACCGCAGGTGTTCACAATGAGGTACATGTGCCCCAACCCCACACTCTCAAGTGCCTTCTGTATTAACATGATCAAGGCTGCAGGTGATCCAGGCTGCCAGAGGCTAGTGGCGTAAAAAGTCTGATGAACCCATTTACCCTACATTTGGTATTGAAATTTTCTTTCTGAGTGTCACTTCCCTGCTTAAATCTCAACTCTCAGTGTAGAGCAGGAAAGTGGCGTGGTTTAGGCGATACACTGGTAAGGGGATTTGGGGATTCAATAACCTAGACTCTCCTTTTTTCTTTTTTTTTTAACTGTTTTCTTTGAATCCTTCTGAAAGCAGAGTGGCAATACTTTGGAGCTGCTGTGTGACACTTCTCAGTATCTCCCCAGCTGGCTCCCCTGTTCACAGGACAGCAAGCTTCAGGCTTGGGAGGTTCGGCCGGCTTTGGCACCCTGGTGGAATTTAATAACACCGCATTTATTTCTGTATTGCCTTCTGTCTAATGACAAATGATATTGCTTTTTTATTTTTGATGGGTTTCTTTAAAAAAAAAAAAAACAAAACCAAAAAACTCCAGCATTTTTAAGCACAAAGGGGCGGTACTAGGAGGCGCCCACAGAGGGGTGGGCCAGCGAGACAGGGAAGGTCAGCAAGCTGGCGAGGAAGCCAGCGCTGTGGGTGAGTGGAGCATCAGCCCAGTGGGGAGTTCTCGGAGTCAATGTAGCACCTGGCCCTCAGCCTGCTCCCACCTGCCGGCCAGGGGCGATCCTGGGGTGTTTACACTGAATTCTCATCAGGCGTATTGCCACCAGGCACTTCCTGTGGGCAGAGCAGCCCTGGCAGCTGGAGAGAATGCCGAGGCAAATAATGGTAGGTGTTGACAGTGACCTTTGTGGACAGAGTAAATGGGTGGGGCACCAGCAGTTTCTGCTGCACCCCAAATATGCTAAGCTTCGCCTACATTCTCCTCTTCTTGGTAAACAGCAACCCCATCTTTTGATGCTCTGGCCAAAAACTTCAGAGTCACCCTTAACCCCGTCTCATATCTCACATCCAGACCACATCTTATCGGCTCTACTTCTAAAATGTATTCAAAATCTGACTTCTCTTCTGGCCCTCACTTCTACCACATGGTTCAACCCCCCTCCCCTCTGTCCCCCATCAACCCCACTGCCTTCCAACTTAGGGTGCTCCTAACATAGCACCTGGAACGAGCGGTAGAATTACACTGCACACATCAGATTGCGTCGCTGCTCAGCTCGAAACCTTCCAGATGCCTCCATCTTACTCTGAGTAAAAGCCAGGCGTCGTTGCAGTGGCCTGTAGCCCTCCGCTCGCCGCCTGCCGCCTGGTGCATGTCTGACGTGCGTGCGTGTAGGCCTGTGTCCTCTGTTCTTGGCCTTCCATGCAGTCTGGATGTTCCTTTCTTTCCCCTTCCCTTCCATGCAGGTTATGGGATTCGTTCGTAAACTAGGTTTATTTGTCACAATTTGCATTGTATCTTTACCACTACATCCTGGCTGATTTTTAAAATGAAATTTTCCTCAGTAAATCTTACTTTTATAGTGTGCAGTTCTCTTGGTTTTGACAACAGCGTGGAGTGGTGTATCCACTATCATGGTTCCATGTAGAGCATTTCATTTCCCTGAAAACGTTCCTGTTGCAGGGAAAACCCTACAAGGAAACTGCCCTTCTCCCCACTTTCCAGCCTTTATTTGGTGTCACATGAGATCTTAGCCTTTTCGGCCCGATTTTTCTCCTAGCAGAATGCATTTAAGGGTATTCATATTGTGCGATCTTACGAAGATTACTGTGTAAACCAGCAGTTCTTTACTCAAATGTCCTTTAGAATAAATTTATTAAAGCCAAAAATGAAAAAGTGAATTGATTTAAAGAAAATTGAACAAAAATGATAGGGGCGGTGTGGTACGTAGGAGAAACATCTTGAGTAAGATTTGGAGATCATCAGTGTGACACAGACACGCTAGGGGAAGGCTGATTTATCTGCTGTACCTCCACCCGTAATTAGCCATCTACTCTGGGGAAGGCAACCCTTTGTTCTTCAGTTTCTGGTAAAGTGATCAGTAAAATACCCGATCTGGCTGTCAGCGTAAGACACCAGCATCTGTGGGGCTTTGGGCAGCTCTGTAGCTTTAGCATTCTGTTGCGAAGCAGCTGGTCTCCAAAGTTGTTAGGATCAGCACTTAGGGATGCTTTCTTAACATGTAAGGTGCTTTCTTAACCTGTAGTGAGGAAATTAGAGCCAGCCGGCAGGAATGAGGTAAGCCTCCAGCTCAAGGCCCTAGTTCACGGAGGTCCTTCCTGCTGGACTTACCAAGCGTGAGATGGAGCGAGCCTGAGTGGGAGCTGCGGTAGTGCCTGGGGCTCCAGTGGTGCGTGATAACCTGCGAGCTCTGGCAGCCGCTTTTGTTACTGTGGCATCTGGACTTGAATGCCCATAGTTCTGTCCTTAGGTAGGTCTCAGTGAGAGAGAGTGATTCGGGGGGTTCGTAGCTTCCCAGAGTCTCACTGTGGTTCCTGGACGAGGCCGTCTTGTCACATCTTTGACAGTCTGTGCGTGTTTGAGACACCTACTGCTAATAGAAACTTACAGGAACCCTCAAGGAGACCACTGATGTTTACTGATTTGGTTTTCGTTTTTAAAGATGGACAGACTCATAGTAATTCCTTTTTAAATCACAATTAATGACTTCTTAAAATCTTTGATCAGGTTGCCCTTTTGTTTTTAAATTGGAAATTGAGTTGTCAATGTGAAATCAGTAATGTTTTATTTACATGTGACCCATAGTAATATTTATTTTACTTTTTACTTGTAGTAATGAATGTTATAACTATTGAAGATTATAAGAGCACATACTGGCCAAAATTGGATGGTGCCATAGATCAGCTTTTAACCCAGAGTCCTGGTGACTATATCCCCATATCCTATGAACAGATATACAGGTAAGTCAGAGTTAATTTGTCTGGGTTTGAGAGGGTATGTTGGGTTCTTAGCCGCTTGAAATAGGACAGTATGTATGCAGAAAACATACAATACGTAAGATGAAGCTCTCAGCTATTTACAAATGGAGGTTTGGTTAAAACTGTTTGCTCAAAATTGGTTTTCAAATCAAGATTTGAATTAACCCCACTCAGACTTCTTCCCACTTCAGCCTGCCACCCGTTATAGAAAATAAAAAACTTTGGAGGAGAGTGAAAAAAGGCAAGAATGACAGTGAAATAGGTATTTTTAGCTTCCAAGGAGTCTCTAGCTTAGTCTGTTGATGTTTATCGACACAGTTCTAGTTTTGGTTATTTGTTCCCAGCTCCTGGTAAATGAAAGCAGCACAATAGGGAGGAATTGGTGTGTGTGGGGTGTGTGTGTGTGTGTGTGTGTGTGTGTGTGTGTAATATCAACTTAGTGATGAGGAAGAAGTGACAACTGTTACAGCTGTGATTGGTCACTTAGTTTAAGCCTGAAATTATTTGACCTGTGCTGTATATGGAAAGTGTGCTTTTACCTTGGGTGGAATTAAGCACTTTAACGCTAACTTAGTTTTTCTGTTGTTTTTCTCCCTGTAGTTGTGTGTATAAATGTGTATGCCAGCAGCACTCAGAACAGATGTATAGTGATCTGATTAAGAAGATAACTAATCACTTACAGAGAGTTTCAAAGGAGCTGCAGGTAAAGAACTGATTGTGTGGGTTTTGCTTCCTTGGGATCTTCGACTGTTTGGAATTTGCTTATGTAATATATATATCTAGATGCTATTTAATTTGATTATGATGTAAAATTATAAATATTTTCTAGGTGAATAGTGATCAAACTGTCTAATCTTTGGAGTAGATTGTTAATATGAAAATTTGATGAAATCATGAAAATTTTTAGATTGAATTTATTTCAGACTTTAACTGATTCTATTTATTACCGTGATAATGTTTCTTTTATTTTTTCTGTTAAGTTCAGGATTTGTTGACTTTTATACTATAAATGTGTATGTTAATTTTTTTCTAGAACCTTTTTTAAAAATTTGAAGAGTGGATTACCAACTAGTTTCTAATATTTGCTAATATAAAAACTGAAGCCAACATCTTGTTGATAAACCCTCTAAAGATGACCGTTATCCCAGCTGTAAAATCTGGGGCAAATTATGGAAAATATTCTGTTTAAGGAAGTACTGGGCCTCTTGATCCCCACTCCACCCCTCCCCACCTCAGAAAAGTTTCCAGTGCTTGAAGGTCAGGTACTATCTTTATGCCAGGACCAGATCACATTTTAGTGCTGGAGTAGAAATGACAGATGTGTAGAAGTCACCCAGTGATAGATAAGCAGGGCCCACACCTGGCAGTCCCACAGCAGGAAAGGGTGCTAGCAGTCTGAAATCATCGCTTCTAGCAAGTGCTGGGCATGATTTGGGCTTGGATGTTGTTCATCTATCTTGTAAACTGATGTGTCTTAGTGTTAACCCCAAATGATTACTGTACCAACTACCTTTTTTTTTTTTTTAAATTATAGCCAATGCTGTGTTTTACCGTAGCCAAGTAAATGCTTTCTTCACATTTTTGTCTCTAAGTACAAACATATTTAGTGCCTAGGCATTGCGGATAACTTTAGCTGTAACTCAAGATTGGTGCATTTTAACTTTAAATGATGTGCTTACCAATTCTTCACCCCACTTTCTCTCTGAATTCCCACATTTGTATAATTTATTGTCAGATCCTGTTTGCTTCCTATTTCTATCTTGGTTTTTGTTCTCTACCGTCCATTTGGTATTATCCAGTTCAGGCCACCATCACTTCATATATTTTACTGAAATGCTCATCATAGCTGGTTGCTCTGACTTATTCTTGGATTTCAGTCAGAGTGACTGTTTGCCTCTCTGCTCCTGCATGCTGAACTTACTTCAGGTCGGTAGACATTTCATGGGCTCTCTCACCTTTTGGCCTTTGCCATGTTAACTTGACTGCTTGGCACATTCTTTTTTCCCCTCTGCCTTTATTATTTGGTGAGCATGAACTCAGTCTTTAGGCTACACCTTAGACATTATTTGTTTTGGGAAACATCTTGTTCCCTCAAGTCTGGGTTTGGGGTCCCTCCTACACCCACTACGTTTTTATAGTTCATCATGTATTATAATTTCTTGTTTACCTGTTTTCTTTATCCTCACACTCTACCTCCTATCCCTCCTTACTCTGTTCTGAGAGGGCAGAATTTTTCTGTCTTTATTAGTGTGTTGTCATTACCTAGTCCAGTCCTTGATACTTACGAGGCATTGAATACTTAGTGAATAAAATGTATATTGAATGTCTACAAATAAATATTTACCATTTGTTGGATAGTGAAAGGTGTTCTTGTAGGACTCTGAGTGTGAGCGTGCCTTTAACTTGAAGCTGGGAGGTCTTTCAGGTGCAGGCAGTACCAGAGCTTTTATTTCCGTAGGCCAGCAAAGACTCAGTGACCTCAAAAAGGACTGTTTTAACACTGTTTTGCTATTATTGAAATGTCAAGGATTCTTCTAGAGCAGAAAGCAAGCCATTTCTGTTCAAAATTATAAGGATTAAAAATGTTACTTGTCTTGCTTATAAAAGTTGTCTGTGAAATGTGAATTGGAGCCACGTAATGTGCATCAGACCTGTGCTGTGCCTTCCCTGTGGGTCATTCGTTTGACTGAGAGCAGGGTGATGTGCTGAATTTGTCATGTTGCGCTTTCTGCTTGAGTAGATTTTTCTTATATTCAGTTTTGTAACACTGAAAGACCTCTTTTCATTCTTATGGTTAGAAGATTATTGTGAAAATCTTTTAAAAATTGGGGGGCTATAGCATTGTATTATCAGGCTCAAACTAATTATGGTTTGGGAAGACAGGGGCTACATTTTTTGGCATGAGTTTTCGAAACCAGTTATCAATAAGTTGAAGGTAAACTGTTGGCCACACAGGATCTCTGAAATTCAGAGTGTTTCTGAGCTTTTGGAGGGGGTGGATTCCCGTCAGTATGTGAGAGCTCAGTTACTAATAGTACTGCAGTGAGTAATCAATCTTGTGAGTAATTTATGAGGGCCACATGGGGGTCTCCAAGACTTGTACCTGCGTGTACTTCTGCCAGTTATGTATGTATCAGAGTGCTTGTTTCCCCGACCCTTACCAAGGCAGTGGACTGTGAAATTAAATAACCTTCGTTTTATCTTAATGCAGGAATAATTCTTATTAAAAATTAAAACATAGCTAGAGAGTGATAGCTCGACATATGTTTATTGGTAAATGTAAAAGCAAGGTAAAATATAAAACCAGGAAATTTAATTTTCAGAGTCACTGCATGTCTCAGAATTTAGCAGTATGGCTTGTGAAAAAAATCTTACTTCACATGAACCTTTTTGTCAGATTATAGAGTCTAGCTATTATTAGGTAACAGTGGAGTAGACAAAAACACGGGGCACTGGGCTTTTTGTCTTAAGTCTGCTGCCCAGCAGCTTCTTGTGATTAAAATGCTAATATCACCTCCTGTAAATTTTCTCAACACCAGATGAAGTGGCTTTATAAGTTTTAAGATATTTTTCTTCTACTTCCTGCTTGGCAAAGGCCACTTCATTCTTTTTTCCAGGCATGCACCCATTTGTGTTGTCTTCCTGGAGCCTTTGCACTGCCCTCAAAACAAAACAGAACAGGCAGTTGGAACTTCTGCTTCTGTGTACTCAGCATCTTGGCAGTAATAGCTCTGTTAACTCTATAACACAGCCGATTGTGCTACGTTGTTTCTAAAACTTCCATGTCTCCCCATTGTACAGGTGATCCTTTGAGGCTAGGGACTCTGTTTTGTCTTTTAATCTTTAGTACCTGACCCAGTTACACCTCAGCAACCGCTTATTGAAGGTTGGGCAACCGAAATTTGACCTATCCTGGTGGAAAGGGTGGCGTAATTAGCCTTGTATGACCACTAATCTTTTTGTTTTCTCAATGCTTACTCATTTTCTTACTTTATTGTTCAGTTAATTCAGTTCATTAATTGATTGTAACAAGTATGTGGTACAATCCCGGGGAAATCTCTGCTTTGTAGAGGCTTTCAGGTAGTTTCACTAGGATGAAACAATAATACAGGCCAGGCCTGGGGCCCAGAGCAGTGTTTCTGGGTGGAGCCTTTTGTTGGCAGCTCTGAGTTTCGAAATGAAGTACTGTTACTGTGAGCTGAAACCAGAATGTGGCGATGAATTGCCTTTGGCAGATAGTCAGAAATTTAGCGTTGGGGTTGTTAAATCAATGATTTGGACCTTCAGGACGGCAGCCTCTGTCTTTCAAGGGCATCTTAAAATAGCTGCTGGTTTGTCTAGTTTATATTTCAGTGTGACTTCTCTCTCACAAGGTGTATGTTCTTGGAGAGGCTGAAGAGTTTATGATATAATCTTCCCTATTCCCCAGTTATTCACTTAAAAACTAGAGAATACTGTTTTTGATATTTTAAAAGATTATTTTAATTTGTTCAACCTAAAGGTTTGCATAAACAGCATAATCTAATTGCTGCCTCTTTAAAAAGAATGTGGCTTTCATTTTGGAAAGAATAACTTTGCCATCACTTCAGTAACTTTGAAAAGTTTTTATTGTTTTTAAATTAATAAAAACATGTAACTAAACTATATGTAACCCCACTCAGTTTTCTGCTTACTGTTATTTTTTGTACTTGTACATCCATACTTTTTTACTTACTGTTTTACTCACTATGGGATTGTTTGAACTGTGACAGTATATTTTGCCTTAGTTTTTAAAAAAATCTACTTCCCTCTATATTTAAGTGTGATAATGAAATTCTCTATTTTATTTTCCCTTTTTATGTCTCAAAACCCTCCAAATGTCAGTTTCCAATTTTTTTTTTTTTTGATATAACAATGAACAATAGAAATAGAACATGATAGAGGGAAAATTGGCTAGTTTAGTGAATGATATTCTGGTTAGTTTTGGAGACTTTTAGCAGTCACTGTTCTTTGGGTAGGGGTCAGACTAGGGTGTCCAAATGCCTTGGGTTTCTTCTTAGGGTACCTCATATTCACGTCTGACTTTACTTCTTTATTCAAGTCAGTTTCATTCTCAGACTTGAGGTTTCACATTCATCTTTGACCCCTTTTTTCTCCCTCACTTTTCTCTAGGTGAGAGTCAAAGTTGATAGAAATCTTTAATTTTATTGGGTTCTGCCCCCTTTTGTTCCCATTGTTGTCATCCTTTGTGTGTCACTTATTACCTCATGCTTGCACTAGTGTCATGTTCGCCTAAGTGGTTTGTCTTTTAGTCTTTTGGTTGAGTAGTCTTCTAAAACTGTTAATTTGATGGGCATACACTCTTGTTCAAAAACCTTAAAAACTCCCTGTTGCCTTTCTCAGTTAATCGAAGTGGATTGCTTGGTCACTATAAAATACGGAGCTGGTTGATTGGTTGTAGGGGTTTGCTGCGGGAAACCTGATGACACAGATAACACTTTCCTGTCCACATATGCCAGGTACTCTTTTAGGTACCACTGTAGATAGATCTTGATAAGACTGAATGATTTAGACCAACCCTTCAACTGAAAACAATTTTAAATAATGGATCCGGGATCTAATAAAAAAGTAGAGTTAATAGGACCAAGATCTGGAGAAGAAGGAAACTCAGGGGGACTACCTCTGAGCTATTTCTGTACTGGGCAATCTTTTATTCAGAGACAGAGGCTATTAGGTTGAGAAGTTTAATAGAGCTTTAAGGGACTGAGAAGGATAGAGACAGGGTACCTTAGGGAGTGTAGGCCCAGGAAACCGAAGGCTCATACCCAAGAACGGTCAGAATAACAAGTTAGAGGTGAACTTGTAGCTGGTGCCTGATTCCTAACTGGAGTCAGATGGTGTGGGTTTTCTAGTGCCTCTAGATGCTTGCTGGAAGCTAAGGTAAATTATCTCCGCAAAAAAAATAACATCCTAGGCATCAGTTTGTTTCCACCATTTTTCATGAACAGTGCTTGACACAATCAGAAATAACTAGTAGTATTAACAGTAGGTGATCATAAAACCAAGAGAAATCGTGACACATCTTTAGACAAGATTGAGAGAATTCATTGCCTATAATCTTTCACTTTGAAGAAACAGGGAAGAATTGTCCTTCAGATACAAGGAAAATGTCCCTAGATAAAGACTTGCAGAATCAGGTGAGAATGAAGAAAACAGAAATTAAATAAGTGATCGTAGCATGAAAAATGATGTATAAAATGTATAAAATTTAAAAAATATGGAAAAAATAATGTCAAAATACATGACAGTTGCATATAAGTTGGAAGAGAGTAAATGGATTTGAAAATGTTGTATAAGAAGAAGTAAGAGTACGCATTTCTTTTAGGCTATGGTAAAACAAGAATGCAGTCTGTAATCTTAGGGTAACTACTAAGAGGACAGCAAATGAAAATATAATTAACAAGATAAAAGGGAAAATGGAATAATTTAAAATAAGCAAAGAAATCAGGAAAGGCTAGAGAAAGATATCCAGAAAACAGATGGGCCAGTGGAAATCAGTTAAGATAGATTTAGACCAGTTTATCAATTCTTATATAAGGGTTAAAGACTGTTGCATTTCAAAAAGTAAACAGTTATAGGACTGAATGTAGTACTGCACCCTTAATAAAATTTGCTAACATGAGGCATAAGGAGACAGAAAGATTGTAAGTAAATGATGGAAAAAGGTATACCAGTAAGTATTAGCCAGAAGAAAGATGATGCAGCTGCACTGATACAACAAGCAGTAGATTCAGAGCAAAGGTGTTAACTGGCTATAGAGAGAACCTTTTAGTATGACAAGGTTCAGTTACTAGGAAGATGATGATTCCAAATTTGTATATATCCAATAATATAGCCACAAAAAGAGCAGAACCCAAAGGAGTAGCAAATCTACAATCCTAGTAAGACATCAGCTCAGAGTTCAGCGTGAATGTGAGGCTCCATAAGAAGAAACCCACGGTGATATGCCCGTTGGGTATTTGGACACCTTCGTCTGACTCTCCCCAGAACTGTGACTGCTGCAACGGACTTCTCCCAAACTGGTCAAGAATATGATTCACTGAACTAGTAAACCAGTTTTCTCTTTCTTGTTATCCTACTCATTAGTATATCAGAACATCAGAATTGGAAATTCACATTTTGAGAATTGGAATTCACACATTCACACGGAAAAGGAAGAGTAAATGTTGGAAGTCGGGAGACTGATAGTTGTGGTTTGTGGGAAGGGTGTACTGATCATTTTAATACCCTGGAAGGTGATGAGTAATAGGCGAGAGAGAGGAAATGAGGCCCAAACCTTGCTAATATTTCCCCTGTACAACTTGCCCTGCCGTCTCCCTAATATAGGGCCTTTTTGGTAGTTGCCTGAAAAATAGAAAAAGATTGCTCGTTTGCTTATAGGCCCGGCACTTTCCCTCTGTCCATTTGGTTTATTTTTTAGATTTACCATGTCATCCATTTTCTTAACCTGCCGACTGTCCATTTACCCAAAAATTTGCAGAAGCCCATTTGCCTCCACAAGGGTTTCCAGGCTCTACGCACTCTAAACCCAGCAAGGCGGTCTAACCATATTTTGCTTTATCTTTGTCTCTTTATATATATATATCTCTCTTTGTGTCTTTCTAATATCTTTAATTTCAAATATCTTTGTGCATTTTCCATGGTTTCTCATGGTTTCTTCTTTCCTCCTCTTTCTTTCTCCAAAGGGGACAATCTCCTTGTCTGTGAGGGTCCACTATTCCTCATAGGCTTAATCTCTTCCTTTTCATTGCTTCTCTGTCACTTTATTTGTGTTGTTGCTGTAGTCTTTAGCACTTTGGCATATACTTAGTTACTAAGGAGGATGTCACAACTTTGTGACACTGAGCTTCTGGAGGGGGTAAGAATGCTGACTTAGTGTGGTTTCCTGAGCCCATTGTCTTCTGAAACTAAGTTGAGTAAGCGCTCGTGCTGGTCATAACGCTGTTGACCAAGTGTCTCTAATGCTCTTCCGTCTGAATACGTGGTAAGATTGTGCTTTTCTAGTCCATGGAAGTTGAATTGGCTCAGTGACTGGCTTTGGCCTGTGAACGGTGAGAGTGCACCCAGAGCCGAGCCTGCGAGGTTCACTGCAATTCCCCATGTTCCCCTTTCCGTGCCAGCGTTCCGGGGTGGAGGCTCCTGAATGTGGGCCCCTGAGTAAAGCTAAGAGGGAACAGACTTTCCAGATGGGCTTGGAATATATGTGTGAAAGATAACTTTTCTGTATTTGTTTTCCTGATTTTTAAAATTTTTTTTGAGACGCAAATCACATATCCCAACATTATCTTGTAAGAGTGTGTATCTCAGTGTGTTTTAGTGTAATCACAGAATTGTGCCACCATCACCATTAATTTCAAAACGTTTTAGTTACCCCAGGAAGAACCCCCAAATTCATTAGCAGTCACTCAGTTTCCTCCCTCCCTCAGCTGCTAGCAATCACCAGTCTCCTCTGTCTCTGGCTTTGCCTGTTCTGGACATTTCACAGAAATGGAATCAGACAATATGTGGCCTTTTGTGTCTGACTTAGTTTAGCTTAGTATTTTTCAAGGTACATCATGTTTACAGCATGATTAATACTTCATTCCTTTTTGTGACTGAATTCTAGTCCATTGTGTGGTTATGCTGTGTTTTGCTTATCCACACTTCATTATCTTAAGTCCCTGAGAATTTGGGGGTCGTTTTTGTTGACTGATACATCAGTCAAAGAATTTGAATTCAAGTTTAGAATTTGAATTTGACAATATTTAGAATACACTGTTTTGCCCCACTACATAAGGATAATTGAACTTAATGGACATAAGCTCCTTTACTCATAAAACTGTCTTAAATGACACTCCCATATTTTGATTAGTTTTGTGTAGATCTGAATTGAAGCTGTGTGGACATTTTCGCTGCATGTAGTATTGATAAATTTATTGTATGTTTTAATGTGCTTTATCAAATTGAGAGTATATATTCACTTTCACCAAATAAAAATATTCTCATTTTGACCCAGTAATACTAGCCAGTAATCCACCAGCAAATGTGTTTCTTCCAGCAGGTTCTTTGTCCATGATTTGTAACTTACATTGTACATTTCCCCAGTAAATAAAGTGTTTAATCAGAGACTTAGTTCCCAGGCCAGGTAAATAACGATTGTAGGGAATAGCATCGACAGTGCACCCTGCATTCAGTGTCCTGAGGAGAAACCACAGAAACAGATGAAAGAAAATGGTAGAGCAGTTTCTTCCTCAAGGCTGAATTTAGAAGAGTTTAAATGAACATTTATCAGGTATTTTGATTAAAATGAATTAAAATTTAAGCCATTTATTAAAATAAGATTAGTTTTGATTTTCTTAAGCTAAATATATCTTGGTTGAGTTATAGTTTGATTCTCAAACCAATTAATAATGGAAATTAATAGAAATTAAACCACAATCAGCCAACATTACTTAACTTTGAGTCACTTCACAGACACCAGATTACAAATAAAAATGTTACTGCCGAGCTACGATTGAGCCAGATTCTGTTGCTGTTTGAAATCGGAGAAAGGGTTGTGTTGCTATTTGTGTTTTGTCCAGCGGGTGGCAGCATAACTCAACTAGTGTCTTGTACATGTCATTTTGAAATTTTATTTTAAATGACTGCTTTCTGTATCTGTTGAAACACAAGTGTCTGGGTTTTTTTTTTTTTTTTTTTTTAAAGATTTTTCACTGCATGAAAAGTATGCTTTTTGACCCCTTGCTAGAGTGAAGGAGATCTTTAATTAGGGAGATTGCTGATTGCCTTTCTATATATATTTTAAGTAAAATGAGTATCATTGCCAACTGGTAAGTTGTGGATGTTCTACTGAAATTTTTTCTGAATAAGCTATTTGGAGATCTATTTTTTAAAATCCAAACTAGAACTAACACAGTTGTTATGGCAAAGCTGTTCCTGTCTCACCTTGCCAGTCCTGCCTCATTTTCCCTTGTGTGTATATGGGGCTGGGAGTGGGCAAGTTGCCTGCACTTTACTGAGCTGCAGTATACTTTCCTTTTGAATAGTGCAGAAACTGGAAGGGGGGTTTTCTACCCCTACCACAGTGGTAGCAGACCTTTGCCTAATGTAGGAGGCCTCCCCATCCTGCCTGCTCTCCGGTGGTAGGTAGGTTTTTCCTCAGGTCACCAGACACCAGGGTGCAGGTGCAACTCTGGCTCTTCCCTTTGGCAAATGGCTTTTGCTTTGTATCTGAGCAGGTCCAGGCCATGGTGTGGCCGCTAATCACTATCTTTTTGCTCGTGGAGGGCCTGGAGTGTGCGTGGACTTCATTTTCTCCTGCTCCATCCTCAGACTTTGACAGACCTAGCACATCTGTACCAGGTGAAGATCTCTCTCACTGCCCTTAACCTTCTCTCAAAGACCCAGTGGAAACCCAAGGAAAAGGGCTGAGGAGTTTGTGTTTGTCCCCCTTGTATGGAGGCTCCCAGGAATTCTACGCTGTCAGTCCACAGTTGGCCTCTAATGACTCAGTACAATTTCTGTTGTTTTCTTACCATTACTGCTGCCATCCAACGGAGACGCAGTTCACATGTCCCTTCTTTCCTTAGAGGAGCTTGTCCATCTGGAATTCATTTCACCTGTTTGGACATTGCAGATGTAAAATACAGAGACCTCAGAAAGTGGATCACATAAGTTAACAGCTTTCTCTTATCATGAGGATAGGACTCGTGTTCTCTCAGCTCTTTGCTTCCTAAGTGGAGGTGGCACTTCATCTCCACCTTTACAGTCACTGAACTTGGTAACAGTCAAGAAGCTAAAGTCAAGAGGTCAAAGAAAATTTGCCAGTAGTCTTAACTTAGTGTTAAAGTGTTAGTGGATTGTTACTCATTAGTCATATTGTTAGTCATATTGTTACTCATTTCAGTGTAGTCTGCAGCTGCATTGTCACTGGTGTCCAGCGGTGCCTGCCCAGTGTTGTGTGATAGTTATTCCTCAGCCTGCTCTTGAATCCTCCAGCCTTCCTTCAGAGCTGCTCTCATTCTTTTGAAGTGGGCTAAGGCGGTGGTTTCTAAATGCCAGACAGCTGCTGGACCAGCTTTTTTTTAGAATCCCCTGAAGTTCTCATTAAAAATACACTGCTAGAAACTTTCGGAGTCAGGTCTTTGGAAAGTAGCAAAGGAATCTGCATCACTAGTAAGGCCTTCAGTGACTGGGAGACCAGCATCCCTCGGGATCCACTGGCTTGTGGGGTGTTAGTCATTATTAGGAGGGAGTCATCTTTTGGTTAAATAAGATCATGTTGTTGCTGAAGCCACTCAGCACATTTGCACCGCAGAAGTGCTAGTCTGGATTGGAAGTGTCCCTGCAAAGTTGGACAGAATAAACACAAAGCACAGTCTAAGGAGCTAATGAAGAGGAGCTGATGCTGTAGACAATGGTGTATCCACACAGTCATTCAAATTATATTGTAGAACTGTATTAGGCCTGGGGTAGTCATGTTGTCATAAAATTAACATATATCTAATAAGTGTAATTGACCAATCCTCCTTATCTGGCTTTCAAAATTAAAGATAACAAGCTTTCTTCCTGTGAAGTTTTGGTTTATATATGGGATCTGATCAGTGTGCTTCCAAAGCAATGTATATGTGTGTGTGCACCTGCGTATAAATATATAGATAGTTAGCAGGTTGACTCTTTAAAACTAGGTGCCAAAAATTACTTTGTTCTTATGTAGTAATATTGTCATCGAGTTTTGCCTTTTTTAGGTTTCAATTTTTTCTTTAAAATACTGTCTACAAGAGGGCCTCCTCAGTGGCATAGTGGATTGAGCGCCGCGCTGTGAAGCTGCCCGCAGCCTCTGCAGCGCCGGTTCGATTCCTGACTGGCCAGGGAGAAACCCACATGGCGAGGCAGACCTCTCCTGCCTTGCCTGCTGCTACCTTCAGCAGCGTCTTCAGTCCTTCTGTTTGTTCTGCTGCCTGCTCTGTCTCGCATGAATTCTCTCACCCTCCCGCACCTCTGGTCTGTACCCCAGTTCTTGTATAAGTAAATAAATCTTAAAAAAAAAATACTGTCTGCAAGAGAATACCTATGAAGTTACTCATTGTAGCATTGCGCTAACAAAAGATTAGCAACGAGTTATTGATATGGGGCCAGTTTAAATTGATTGTACGTTCAAACATTGTACTGATATCACTAGGTTTCTTAAAGTTTGCTTCAGAGATCTCTGAGGGTTCCCGAAATCCTTTCAGGGAATCTGCAAAATCAAAACCATTTTTCTGGTGCTAGTAATACTAGTTGTCCTCTTCACTATTGACTTTTGCTCTGATGGTGCAAAATCAATGGTGGGGAAAATGATTGGTGCTTTAGCATGAATCTTCCTACACACTCAAACTAGAAAATAAAACAAAAACAAACCATTTAGAATGTCCTAGATGAAGCATTGAAATTAGTTTTGCTAAATTGTGACTTGAGTATACTTAAAAAAATATCCTGTATCAAGAACTGGAAGCTGCATGCCAAAGTACAGTAATTGTTTTGAGGAAAAAACACTTGAATAGTTGTACAAGTTTTTTGTTTTTCTTTTTAAAGACTTATTTATTTATTTATACAAGCACTGGGTACAGTCAGAAGCGTGGGAGGGTGAGAGATACACTGGTGAGGGAAGCAGTGGGTTCAGCAGGAGAGGCTTGCGCGCCATGTGGGACCCTCGCCGGCGGCTGGGATCGAACCAGCACTGTAGAGGCTGCGGGCAGCTTCGCAGCCCAGCGCTCAACTGCTGCGCCACCTGGGGAGGCTCTAAAATAGTGGTACAAGTTTAGAGCTAAACCAGTTGCGTTTTTCTCCTGTATAACATTCTTTATTTGAAAAAATGCTTTCTCAAAAATGATGATGTTTGTTACTTCAAGGAGAGCAACTGACAGTAGTTGTTGCCAGGGATAAAATTTGAGCTTTGAAATGAAAATTAGAATTTTGGAAACCCATATCTACTGCAATGACCTCAATAGCTGTCCAGTACTTATAAAGACCCTTCTGGGGAGACTGGTAGTGATATTAGCAAAATTAATTTTTTTGATGTTGAAGAGTAAAATGTGTCATCATTTGGATAACTCAGTGAGTCAGTATTTTCCAAATGTCCAATTTGTGATGTTATAAAATGTATGTGTGAAAGATCATTCAAAGTAGGAGACCCATGGGGCTCAGTGTGACAGAGTACAGAGGGCTCATTGATAGTTTCAGATCTCATGTTGCAACTCACCTTTAAACAACCACCACACATCAAATTTCACAGTATCCACAATTATCTGAAATACGCCTTTTCCGGGGCCTCCCTGGTGGTGCAAAAGGGGTTAAGACGCAGCACTATGAAGCTATCCACAGCCACTGCAGCACGAGTTTGATCCCTGACCAGGGAGCTACCCATATGGCGCAGCAGACCTCTCCTGACTTGCCTGCTGCTCCCCTCAGCAGTGTATTTCAGTCTGCCTGTTCTGTTCCCCACCCTGTCTCTGGTGAATCCTCTCACCCCCACACCTCTGGCCTATTACCCCTGCCCTTTGTATGCATAAATAAATTTAAAAAACAAACGCCTTTCCCCCCTCTGTATCCATCTGAAGCTAGATTTTCTTTATTTTAACCAGAACAACACATCACAACATATCACAACGGGTTCAGTGCAGAGGTGGTGTGAAAATACATGTCTTCTGTTCAGCCAGATTAGAGAGACCTGAAAAAATATAACAATAATACCTCTCTTTTTAACAGTTCTTTTTGTGTTTTGAAATATGTAGTTTTTTATATATAACTGTAGTTTATAGTATATGTAACTATTTTAACATTAAGCTGTTAAAATGCAATGAACTTGTCATTTTAGAATGCATGAATACATATTTTTAAAACCCAGTTTTAATTTCTGATACCGTAAATATTCATAGGCATAGCCCACATTATAAAAAATAACCTTTTAGAAGGAATCTTCAATTATTTTTAAGAGTTAAAGGGTTCCTGAAACCAAAATGTTTGAGAACTACTAGTATAAAACAGTCTCCAAGATATATTGTTAGGAAAAGTACAGATCTTTGTACTTGTATGACTTTCTTATATATATATAAAATTCTTCTGGAAGAATATAAAGAAATGAAATGTGGTTGGTCCCAGAAAGGAATGAAAGGTAAATTCCTTAATATAAACCTATTTGAACTCATTTGAATTTTAAGCCAGATGAGTGCATTAGTCATTAAAAGAAAAAAAAAGAAAACATTCTTACCAACTTTATTACAAATTTCAGGGAATGGAGGTCTGTTGTGAAAAGTTGGAGCAAGTTTGGAGTAATGGTTATTTTTCTGGCAGTTTGATTTTCCTTGTTTTGTTTGAGAAGAAAATTAAGCTTGCTTATTTTAAGGGTAAAAATATTTAATTTACTGGGAAGCTGGGGAAAATTTTTTTCATTTATTGTCCAAGGCAAATACATTAATATTGAAATAATGTAAATCAAATAGGTAGCAGTTTCCCCAGTGGCCCAAAGTATACTGCCCTTAAGTTTTAAGGAGGGACAATATGATTAGTTTTTTAATAGCAGTTATTCCTAGTAAATGGTTGGATTTATTTTAGTAGACTGTTATAACTTACAGGCCTGTAGCTTAAAATTTTTGGAATAAGAGCTGCATGAAATGTGGAAGTAAAAAAATTAAAGTTCTGACATTTGATTCAATATAAAAAGTACTTTTTAATACTCGTAACCTTTGAGGCTTTGGGAATTATTGGAAAAGAATAACTAAGGGACTCAATTTTATTTCTTCTGTCTCCTGTTAAGTGTGCCTTTTGATCAATACTCATGCTTTTAACTTTTGGAAAGTATCCTTTTAAGAACAGGGGAAATTATTTTAATGCAAAAGCCCTTCAAATTTTTCTGTTTTTCATATAACACTTCTGAAACTTGTTTCTTTGAATAATGAAATATCATTTCCAGAATTCTTTGAAACCATTTACAGAAAGGTATTACTTGTGATTCTGTTCATAAGTTATAGTTAAAAGTTCACCCATAATATGAAAGCATTTCACCCAGTTTCTTTAATAAAGAATTTGTTAACGTAACCAAAAATGCCTTTAATAATTGTAATGGTTTTTCCAGATCCAAATATAGTTTGGTTCCAATAGGAAATGTCTATATAGTGTTGATGGGTAGTCAATTCAGAAAGCTTACTTACTTTTACTAGTTACTTATGCATGTATATTGTTGGACATTTTTCAGAGCACTTACACATTTTTTTCTTTGGTTCTTAGCACTTGGATATAGCACAATTAGCATTTTTTACTATTTTAGGTATGGAGATTGAAGTGAATTGCCTAATGTCATAAAGCCGCGTTAACAGTAGACTTAAGCAGGCTAGATTAGATCTCGATTTTAAACAAGACTGTTCTGTTGTGCTCCAGGCTCTGTTGTCTGTGCTGGGGTTATAAAAACTCAGACCTCCAGGGACTTGGGGTTTCATGGTGACACCACCCAGGGGGAGAGGTGATAAGTGCAGTGGTGCTGGCGAAGGACCAATATCTCAGTGAGTTTTGAGACAGTGACACACATTTGCAGCATGAATAGGAGAAGTTAGCCAGGTCGAGTCAGTCAGAAAGCGGGCCTTTCAGGCAGTGAGCGTGTGGAGGAGGCCACAGCCCACCCACTGGTGCTGTTTGGGAACCACTGGCCTCTCTCTGGGGCTACTGTGCTGGGCTGCGGGTGTGGGTGAGCGGGATGTGATAACAGCGAGGCAAGTGGAGCACCTTGAATTGGAAGTTTGAACTTTTTCCTAACGGTTTCAGGGTTTTAAAAAGAGTGTAAATGGATGGAAGGACTCAGATTGGCCTGGGTTTGAGCCTCAGTTCTTGCGCTTACTGTCTGTGGGGACTATTTCTGAGCCCCAGTTGCCTCATGTGAAATAGAAATAAAGTTCAACTTGCAGTCAGTTAGGAAGCCTAAGACAATTAAATGTAAAGGAAGCATCTAGCATGCAGCAAGCCTGCAAGGAAGTATCAGTAGTGGAAGGTGAATTAGGAACAAGGACGGTCTCTTCACGTGTTGTGAGCTGTTGAGTAGGACTGAAAACATTGTGAGTGAAATCTTATTTCAAAATAGTATTGGAACATGTGGGCATTTCTAGAATAGTTTAGCTGAAATGGTTTTGCAGTTTCGTATATATAAATTTAATATTTAGGAATCCTTTAATGTGGCTTTTCCTTACATTCTTATTTGAAAGCAAGTCTTTTATATAAGATTATCCTGTCAGGTTGAGGTTGCAATGAGTTAATACATAATTGTGCAGAATCAGTTCTGTTTGCATGTTTTGGTTTATTATTTCCTGATACTCTAATTTTAGACAAATTACTTGCCTATTTGTATGTTTCTTCAGTATTAAAATGATAATTAATTTGGCTTTATGAGAATAAATTTTTTTTGAGAAGAAATACTCCCTGGAATTTTTTTTTTTTTTTTTTTAAATAAAACACCTTGTCTTACTCTACTTGGGTTGCCACAAACTGGGTGGTTTAAACAACAGAAACTTACTTCCCATAGTTCTGGAGGCTGGGAAGTCTAAGAGGCGCCAACTGATTGGTTCCTGGTGAGAGCTCTTCCTGGCTCTGTTGGCACATGGCCTTTCCTCTGATCGTGTGTGGGAGAAGTTCTCTGTTGTCTCTTACTGTAAGAACACTAATCCTATAGGATGAGGGCCTCACTCTTACTACCTTGTTTAACCCTATTTCCTTACTCCAAATACAGCTGCACCGGGGTTAGAGCTTCAACATAAACATTTGGGAGGGTCATATAGGTTTAGTCCCTTACATGCAATAACATTGCAAGTGTTTTCTTTTGATGGTTTTGTGACTTGGCATTTGGTAACAATGAGCTAAGTGCCAGGCATGTATTAGGTGTATTTTACTGCTCTCCAGAACTGCAGCTATATATGGATCATTTTAGTCCTGACTTTCTAGCAAATAAATAATGTTTATAATTGGTTGTAGAAGTGGCTTACAACCGAGTTAGTATAGAACTCAGAATATTATTGTGCTTAAGATCGTTCTAAAAATTGAATAGCCATTTTAATAGTATATTAAGCCTGTACCACTTCGTTTAATTTTTTTCTCTTTATCCGGGTCCAAATATAGTTTGATTCCCATAGGAAATGTATGTGTAATTCAGTGATGATTTTGAAAATTTTATCATTTATCTTAATTCACCCTCTTACTCCTTCAGAGAGCAGCCCTTTTAATGGTATGGTTTTCAAAAATAGCTGAATCAAACCTCAGATTGGTATAGCAGATTTGGGAACAAAGTAGACATCCTAACTAACCTTAAGGATGTAAACCTCCTCATTTTCTCTGTGAGTTTCAGTATAAATTATGGATTCCTTATAATAAGACCATTTGCATTTTAGGTTGTGACAGAAGATCTTTGTATCTGGTTTCCCAGAATGATCACATTTATGTTTTTCCTCACAGGCCAGCCCTCCAGATCTCTATATTGAAAGATTTAATATAGCTCTTGGACAATATATGGGAGCATTGCAGAGCATTGTGCCTCTTTTCATATATATGGTAAGTTAGAACTGTTTCCAGCTTCCAGATACCCAAGAGTACTGGGCTAAGCACAGATGGATGCAGAGAATTAAGTGTATTTTTCTCGTGCTGTGTATTATGTTAGAAGTGGAAGTCTATTTCAGTAATGTTTCATAGTGTTGACATAGAAGAACTATTTACCCTTTTTCTGTTTGAAAATTCCACCAGTAACATTGCTGACTAGATAATTATTAGATAGTAACAATCAGCAGTCCCCCAGTGAACATTTATGTAATTTCTGCCATCTGTGCTTGGTCCTGTGCTTGGGAAAGAAAAGGTATGTTAAGAATGGTTTCTGGTCCTCAGAAAGTAGAACATTGAGACTTGTATCTAAAAATATGATGTATGACAGATGCCAGGTAAATCATTCCATAAAAATAAAGTATAAAACATGCTTTCATTCTAATGATTGATTTCATTTGGAGGCTTGTGCCCTGAGTATAGTTTGTGGACTTGATTTCATTGGAAGCCCCTCCCTTCACCCTTTTTAAATAGTATAAAGTCACAGAATCTAGGTTTCATTTGAATGGCGGGCCCTAGAAACCACTGTGCCATGTCTTTGTTTATTAGTTTAGGGAATGGGATATTTAGACTGATCCTGCTTCCTGTAGTAAACATATGTAATACCGGTTTTCAAAATGACTTATTCCCCACAAGATACACTTTATTAAAAAAAATTGTCTTTTAAAAATTAGATTGAAGAAGACAGGAAACTGATTCATACTTTCCTGTAGAGCCTTTGTTAAATTTTATGGTAAGATCCTAAGGTTTAAAAATTTGCTTTCATTTAAAAATAAACTTCAGACTTATTTTTCCAGCAAAATTAAAGTAGGGCATCTTAGTTTGTAAAATGAAACTTAACTACATCTTCCAAAGATTTAAGAGCTTGAATCTCATTTCTAGTTATTTGTGAAAATTTGTTAAGTAAATTGTTCTCATTGTTCAGAAAATAGAAATGTCTTGAACTTTGACACTATTTTGTTGGAAAAGTTTATTTCTTAAAGAAATAGTTTGGAATGTTAACCTTATACTCAGCAAACTGTCCTTTGTAGTCACAGTAATAGAAGAATTTTTTCCCCCAAAAAGTAGCTGGGGAAAAATTGTAGTAAATTTGCAAAACACGACAAAGGTATGTTCTCCTTGGTAATTTGAAAAGATTAACAACCCTAATTTTGTTGAAAAGGTGGACAAAAAGTGTAGGTCACAGAAAAAATACAAATGGCTTATAAACATGAAAATACATCCAACATCTTAAAGACCTACAAAATGGTTAACTTTTTTAACCTCTTTTGGTTGGTGAAATTGAAAGTTGATAAAATCACCAATTCTGGTGGCTCTAGAGAAACAAGCTCCTCACACTCTGTAGGGATCTGTAAGGAAATATAAGGGGGTGCCAATTGGTAAAACCTCTTTGGAAGACTTTCTGGCATTGTTCATTGTTAAAAATGTACAGACTTTTTGACTCAGAAATTCTACCTCTAGGAAGTTATGCAGATAAGCTCATAAATATATGTAAATATATGTGTATCAGAATTATGCCGCATTGTTTTTAATAGTAGACTATTGGGGAAAATCTGTATTATTAGCAAGGGACTAATTTAAATAATTTATGGAAGATACAGTAGGAAAATATGCAGTTAAAAATAATGACAGCTATATGCTATTAGAGAAAGAAGTCTTCTCTTCAAGATACAATATTGGGTAAAAAAGTAAGATGCAATACAATGTTATATTTCTTCATTAGCAAGTATTTTCTTCTTTATTGGAAAAAAAGCCTATCCACAGGTATTCAAGTCACATTTTAGAAGGAGCGCACAAATGTTCCCCAGCGTGAACGGGGCCATGGGGCATGGGACTCCAGGTCTGCTGCGGGAGACTTGTGTGTGCATGGTTTTATTTTGTCATCTTGTGCATGTTATTTTTACGATTTTTTTTTTAAAGGAAAAAAAAGGTATGTTAAAAATTGAGAGAATCAGCAACTTGTTAACCTCCCTCTGTGTTTTCCACTGGTACACATTGAGTTAACATCTAAACGTGAACAAATTCAGTCTTCTGACTTGGCAGTCATTCTAATCAAGATGCTCTTGCCTGCAAGAAACAGAAAATTTGATTTAAAGAGATTTAATAAAAAAGAAAAGTATTATCTCTTGTAATAAAACTCCAGGAATAAGGCAGGCTCCAGGATTGGGTGACTGTGGCTCCACAGTGTTACCAGGAACTCAGGTGCTTTTTTCCTTCTTTCTTTACTGTTCACAACATCTGTTCATCTTCATTATATATAAAGTGACTATAAAATGACTCAATCCTAGATTTTTTTCTGTCTGATTGGGCCACCTTGGATCACGTGTGTACCTTTGCACCTAAAGGTGGCCCCTAGGGAATGCCATCAGCTGAACGACTTCAACTAAGCATTCACGTGAGGGACTGTGTGCTGGGAACGAGCAGTGCCTGTCTGCTGCCTGCTTCCAGCCAGGACTTTGACAGATGGGGGTGCCTTCTGTAACTACTTCCTGTAAATGTGGTAGTGGTTTTTTTTTTTTTTATATTTAAATTTTATTTTTATATTCCCCATACAATTACAACCCCCTTATTTTGACCCTAAGCCCTCCTTTCTCTGCCCCCCACCCCCCAAAGAGTGTCTCTGGTTCATAGTTGTTTGTTGATTTTGATATTTTCTTTCTTATAGTTATTCTTTTTCCTGGTCCCTTATTTGAGTTTTTGTGGTAGTGTTTTTTTATTTAAAGATTTATTTTCTTTATTTATGCATACAAGAACTGGGGTGTAGGCTAGAGGGGGGGAATGGGATGGGAGGATTCACCAGAGACAGAGTGGGGAGCAGAACAGGCAGATCTGCTGAAATACACTGCTGAGGGGAGCAGCGGGGAGACAGGAGAGGCCTGCCGCACCATGAGGGTAGCTCCCTGGCCGGGGATGGAACTCATGTCACAGTGGCTGGTGATAGCTTGATTAGTGCTGAGACTTTAACCCCTGCACCACCAGGGAGGCCCGATTCAGTAGTGTTTTTAAAGAGAGTATTAAGTGCCTGTAGACAGTGCAGCTCCTGTATTTGTACATCCCTGTATGGTTAATTCAATTCAAAATGATTTAATAAACAAAGCTGTTATCCCCTGTAGCAAATGAGGTGTCTTTCTGTGTTCTTCTGGAGGGGCATGGTTCGTGGCATCTTATCTTTATGTGCTTTTTAATCCCATGCCAGAAGACCGACAGGGGCAGCATTTTCATTATTTGATGTGTAGGTTCTAATCGATGCCTTAATGTTTTCTTAAAATAATTTTTAGTGCTTCAGTTGATTAGACTTAATTTCCCCCAATTGATTCACTGAAAAACAATTTATTTTCTTTCAGAATAAGTTTTACATCGAAACCAAGCTTAATAGAGACTTAAAAGATGACCTTATAAAGCTGTTTACGGAACATGTTGCAGAAAAGCACATTTGCAGCCTGATGCGTAAGTGATCAGCCTCTTTCAGGGGTGAGAGGACACGAGGACACTAGCAGTGATTTTTTTTTTTTTCTTTTTTGGGGGTGGTCATGGCATATTCGCACATAAACCCCAATGTTGACATCTCTTGATTCATACAGCAAGAAGAGTTGAGCCCAATTCTACAGAGACACTGAAGAATTGAAATGGGACTTGAAGGTTCCCCAGTGAACCGGGAGCAGCTTAGCTCCAGGGCATTGGACGCTGCATCCATACCTGGCCTGATGCTGGCCACCTTTTTTTTTTCTGAACATGGGGAAGATATTAGGAGTTCCTAGTATTAGTGGTTCCTCTCTTTGGATCCTAACTTTGCTACTGATATCTCTAGGATCTCAGGGTTCCCTATATGGAACTGTAATGTAGAATTCTCTCTAGTTTTCACTCTTTAGTGAAAAGACCCTTGTCTAGTCTGGCTCTGTCATTTACTGACTATCTTAGGTAAGCTTCTCAGCCCTGGCCTGCTGGCCCTGGACTTTGTGAAATGTTTACCATGCCAGTGTAGATTATTAAGTATGCAGAATAAAGTGTCAAGTTCAGTGTTTCCTCTTCTCTTCCTGGACTTCCTGCCTCCTCACAGTAGGTAGCATCTTAATTTTCCAAAATCCAATTAGTAATTTCCTTCTTGACTTCAGATCTCTTTGGAATGTTAGTGTTTCATTTATTATTGCTGTGTAACAAATCCCACCAAAGCATGGTGACTTAGAACAGCTGTTTATTTTATTTATTTGACCTCAGAAATGCAAGTTTGAAATCAGTTTTTACTATGCATTAAATATGCAGGGTTCAAGGGGTTCCTCTACTTTACTAGCTTTGTGACTCGACTGGGATATGGGGGACTTTCACGATGGCTCATTCAAGTGGCTGGCAAGTTGCACTGACTGTGGTTCCTCTCTTGTGTTTCCTCCAATAGTGAGTGTCCCAAGATACAGCAAATGGAAACTGCTAGCCCAGAAGTTGGCACAGTGTTATTTTTGCTGTATCCTGTTGGGCAGACAGCCACAGAGACCAGATTCCAAGGGAGTAGACATGGGGGACACACTTCTCAGTGGGAGGTGTGTCAAAAGGTTCTTGAGGACGATGGGTTAAAACCAATACAGCAGGACAAAGTAGACACCCTCTCTGCTAATAACTAATTAGTGCTCAAAGGCCCCTTCTCACCAGTTGTTTCATGAATGAGGACAGTGACTTCTCACAGCAGATGAAATTAATTTTCTATTCTCTCCTTGATATACTTGTTTTCATACATTTATGATTTTACAATAAAGTAGATTCTACTTCTGGCTGTTAGTAAAGTTGTTTACTTTTGAAATCAGTATTTGCTATGCATTAAACTTTGAAAAACAGCGGAAGTACTAGAATCTGCATTTATCAAAGTATATGTAATACTGTATTGAGGATTCTGCACAAATATGACAAAATAGGTCAGTTAATGGTAGACATTTCCTGAGAAAATGTAACATGTCAGCTTGCTTGGAGGGTTTTCATGAGTCCCTTTCAGTTTTTAGCCTCAGGAGTTATCTTCTGCTTTTTACTTTATTTATTTTTAAAGATTTATTTATTTATTTATACAAGCACTGGGTACAGTCAGAAGCGCGGGAGGGCGAGAGAATTCACCAGAGCCAGAGTGGGGAGCAGAACAGACAGAAGGACTGAAGTACACTGCTGAGGGGAGCAGCGGGTGAGGCAGGAGAGGTCTGCGTGCCATGTGGGACACTCGCCTGGCAGCCAGGGATCTAACCGGCATTGCAGAGGCTGCGGGCAGCTTCTCAGCCCAGCGCTCAACCACTGCATCACCAGGGGAGACCCCGATTTTTACTTTAGACCTTAATTTGAAATTTTTTTTCTTTTTCTTTTTTTTTTATTTTAACATTAATCATTTTTTACAATTTGAATTTTTTTTTTTTTAGTTGAGAGTTAATTTTAATATCAGTTTTGATTTTAAGAATCACTTTTTACATTAATAAAAGAGAGAAGGCCTGGATGTACCTGAGGAGTAGTTGAAAGAGCAGAGGAGCTTAGTTCTGGGCCTAGTCCCGCTATTAAAAAGCCAAGTGACTTTCAGCAAGGCACTGAACATCTCTAAACTTTCATTCATAATATGTAGAGAAAAAGGTGTACACTAGAGTTCTCTAAGGTAAACGGCCTAGTTTTAAAACTACTGACTTATAATTAAGAGTGAGTGGAATTGTTGGAGGATCCTTGTTTCTTTATAGTTTTTGGAAGAGAACAAAATTACTGTTTTTGGAAGAAAACGGTTACTAAGGATAATGCTTTGTATCTGTTCACATGTAACATCAGCATTTTAGTGGTGGCTGGTGGACTAAAAAGAATACAGAATTTTGAGTGAAACACAAGTCCTTTGATCCCTTCTATACCTGCTGGGTCTGTGTTTTTGTTTTGTTTTGAGTTTCAGTTTCCTTACGTGAAAAACAGAAAGGTAAATAATAATCTGCGAGAAAGTATATCTTAAGTAAAGCTTACGAGATGTAAACATATATATCTAGCCTAACACCTGTTAAATACTGAGTACATATTTTCTTTTTTCTCTCAAGCTCCATACCCCCAAATTCCCATTTCTTCTTCCTTAAAATAGGCGATCAATAAGAATCTCTTCAACATTGTTTTCCTAAAAAGGGTGGAGAAGATTTTAGTGAAATGTTACACCTTCTCAACTCTAGTAATCTTTTGCTATTGAGTGTAATTATTTTCAGCTAATTCATCCCAAACTAATATATATTTTTTGAATAATTCAATTTCTAAATTTAACTTAGGGGTTGTTTACAAATGTAAATACTTGATCACATAAAGATTTAGTGGAACAGATGTTCTGAAAAACAAATGAATGGCCAAAAAGCAGGAGGAGGGATTAGTGGAGAGAGCCTGGGTTTGGGGCATATGTTGAAATTAGAGAGAACCTTGAGAGAGACTCTCAGAAACTAACATTTAGAATTTCAATTTTTAAACACTGCATTTTAAAACATTATGATTATCTGAAATGCTTAACACTGATTGTTCTTAAAATTTTTGCCACTCAAAATGATAACCATCTGCCAGTGATAAAATCCAAAGCAAAAACTTGAACGGTCCCCTCTGGCCTTTGAGGTATAAACTTAGGTGTAATTCACGTTGTATGTGTGAAAGTATAAAATCATTGTTGGTTACATGAGATGGTGTTCCTGTTGTTAAAGACATTCACAGAAGAAAATCAGTTTATTCAGTTTAAAAAGCCTGACTTAGAGTTAAAATTATGCAGATTTTTGGTTCATAAAGTGCATACCTTAGAGAAATTAAAAATGGTTTTGTATCTGTTGTTATCTAGAATATGCTACCTACAAGAATTATTTGTACCCACTTAAAATATTTTATTAAATTTGTCGTGTGGCAGTCGATAACCTAAAAGAAACTGTTGTCGCTTTCAGTCAGTCACGTGGTCACCAGAGTGCTGGAGTGAGCCAGGTGAGCCCGCGTGATTGCTGGCATTTACCTTTAGTGAGAAGAAAAAGTATATGTATCTGTGGCATTTGGAAAAGTGCGTTTCTGACTGATCACAGTTACTAAAATTACTAATAATGATGTCTTTCAGAAAAATCTGCCAGCATCAACTATGGTGTTTTAAGGGAAAGAGGGATGATTGAGGGAGTTTATTTCAAATTCTAGAGAACACTTCATTCCCCAAATGAATTTCTTTTGAATCATAAACTTAATGGGAAGCATATTTTGGCTCACTGACTAAGTCCATGAATACCATTGCTTTTAGGCAGCTTTACTTATTTTCAGATCCTCTGAAATGAATCGTATCATTCCAGTAGTTTCAGCAGAACTGCACAGTTGCTTGTTTGATGGAGCTACTGCATTGAATTAAGGAAAAAAACCAACTTTTTATAGAGTATAAACTCTTAGTTTGTCCTCTTGGGCTGTTCTTTTCTTACACTTGCTTATCCGTCAGCCTTTGGGAGAAATAAAAATAGAGAACCTTGACAATAAATGTTAGATCATGTTTATAACCCATTTTCTCTTCATATTTCAGCTTTACTTTTAGAAGCCCAGTCAACACCATTTCAGGTCACACCTTCAACTATGGCAAATATTGTGAAAGGCCTGTACACTCTCAGACCAGGTAAACATTCTTCCTTTCTTTGGGGGTTAGACTTGTTTCTTTATGCGGTTCCAGCCTTATCCAAGAGGACAGTGTTTCCCTCTGTGTTTTCTGATGTGTAGTGGTATTTGGATTTGCTATAGCCATAAAATTGAGTAGATATTCATCATTGTGAAATGTAAACTCAGGACTGCCTGCTTTTCTACTAGTGTAAACCAAGTCGTTTGGGAAATAGAAGAAATAATTTGTAGGGGCACTTTAGATAAAATTCAGGGTCATGTCTAACCCTTATCTCTCTTTATTCTGGAGTTTCTCCTTCACTTCTGCCCCACACTGCACCTGTTCCCTGGCGGACACATTTATAGCTTGATTTTTTAGGTTTGTGATGTAACTTGCATAGAATCTGGTCTTACTAATTTGACAAAAATACTTTGGAATAAAGACAATCCATCTTTGTCATGTCTGATACAGATCTTTTTTTTCGACTTCACTTAATGATAAATGAATGTTATTTTTTTTTTATAGATTACTCTTTGGATCTCTTCTCTTTTTCTTAAGAATTTGATAACCATTCATTTATTTTTGTTGTTATACATTCTTAGTTTGCTGTACTTTAGCATGAGTGAAAATAGATTATTATTTCAAAAGTCCTTGCCAGTTAATCTCTGGTCCTTATATTAAACGTTTATTTCTTTTTCCCCCCTGCCCCCAGGTTTTTGTGGTATTTCTTTTCTTTTTTTTCAGTTAAGTCTACTGGTAACTTGCTGTTCCGTTCTCTACTTTGATCATTAGATTGTTTTAATTAGTGCTTAGTAGGGCTGTATTTCCACAGATTCCCTTCCCTCCCACTCAGAGATCCTTGCTTATCTTGTTCGTGTCTTCCTCTATATTTACATTGTTCAATAAATAAATAAATCTTTTTAAAAAAAGATCTATTCAAAAATTCCCTAAGGACTTTAATTAAATTTTGTTAAACCACTAAAATGTAAAATATCTGCTTTCTTTACACTCTACATTCTTTTCAGAAAAGAAATTTAGCTTTGTTGTCCTCTATCAGAATGGGATTGCACTCATTTTTCCCCCACTTATTTTCATTTGATGTATATTTTTGTTCTTTGGACAATAGAAAGCTTTCGCTTTCCCTTTCCATTTAATTTAGTTAGTCTGTATGACTTCCTTAATGAATCTTTTCCTTCCCTTACAGAGTGGGTTCAGATGGCTCCAACTCTATTTTCTAAATTTATTCCAAACATTCTCCCTCCGGCAGTGGAATCTGAACTTTCTGAATATGCTGCTCAAGATCAGAAACTTCAAAGAGAACTTATACAGAATGGGTTTACGAGGCAAGTGTTCTTCTTCCTCTGGCGACAGAATCTGTCCGTTTCCTCTGCCCATTTGGCTCTGGGAGGGTGCAGGGGGCTTAGTGACTGTCTCAGAGTAAGGGTACGCTGCCGGGAGTGGCCTTGGCATCCTTCTGTGGAAGCTGTGTTTAGATTTTATGGGAGTTGCTCTTCACAAGTAGATATTAAAGAAGGGTTTCTTACTGAGGCATTTAGGCTGACCAGCCTCCAAGAGCTTTTCCAACTTTGATCCTCTCATATTAGCTCTGAACATTTGGGAAAACATAATGTACCACTTCTATGGTCAATTATAATGTGCTTTTATGACTACACTAGTAAATAACTAATTTTATGACTAAGCTAGTAAAGAGAATTAAGATTCTGTTTTTCATATTTTCACTTTTGCCTTAAATTCTAGTTTCCTCCTCTTCTTTTTTTTTTTAAAGATTTATTTATTTATTTATGCGAGCACTGGGTACAGTCAGAAGCACAGGAGGGTGAGAGAATTCACCAGAGCCAGAGCAGGGAGCAGAACAGGCAGATGGATGAAGTACACTGCTGAGGGGAGAAGCAGGTGGCAGGAGAGGTCTGTGCGCCATGTGGGATCCTCGCCAGTGGCTGGGGATCGAACCAGTGCTGCAGAGGCTGTGGGCAGCTTCGCAACCCAGTGCCCAACCGCTGCACCACTGGGGAGGCCCTAGTTTCCTCTTCTTAAAAAAGGAGGATAGCTCTATCCAGATAAATTTTCTGTCCTTGGCTAATTTTTCTAAAACTTGCAATATAGTATGATGTCCATATCCCGGAGAATCTTGCGAAGTACATATTTTGTGAAGTATATATTTTCAGCTGATATAAATGATACAAAAATTTTGTGATTCCCAATGGGAATTAAATTAGCGACTTAAGCATTTACTATGAGAATTAAGTCTACTTCAAAAATTACTTTGATGGGCGCTTCGCACAGCGTGGGCCTCCTAAGGTGACTTTCTCATATTCCTTGGTCCACTGCTCAGCTGGTCCAGATTGATCAGAAGGGGGCACTCACCGTAGTCTCAGCAGCAGAGAGAGCGTCTGCCTGTGCTGACTCCCGTGCATGGACTCTCGTCCAGCCTCTGGGCTGGATTGTTTTGGAAAAAACGTCCACCAATCCAGACAGAATTGAGAATGTAGTCCAGACTGTCTGACAGAGACTCTGTGACTGGCTGTGCTGCTGTGAGGAGTTCGTTTTATGGTTTGTACCTAATCAGTCATAGGATTGCTATTCAGACTCACAAACTATTGTTTCATTTAAGGTTATGTTCTGTGTTCGTGCTGTAGGGAGCCCTGAATAGGCAACAGACAGCTTTAATGTGGATGCACAGAGTGAGTCTTTGACTGAAATGATGTGTGAATAATGTGAAATACCTGGTCTTGTACAGTTAATAGATTCTTGTTTGAGCTGAAGTTCATGTGAAACATCTTTAGGTGCATGGAAATATTCATATAATGTGGGCTTGTTTCAAAGCTAGAATTAATATGTAAACTAAGAGCAACATTTTCTTATCTGTTCCCCTGCATGATTAAATGGACTATTGGGGCTGGGGGGTGGGGAGCGGTCAGCAGATTGGCTTCTGTTGCTGTCTAAGATCCCCTTCCTGAAGGTAAGCTTATTTGGGAACATCTAACATGTTTGCCCTCGAACCATCCCCATTCAGACCAGCTGGGGGTCCTCTTCAGGGTGTGCCAAATCATTTTCAAATGTGTTTTTCTGAATAGTAGCTACCTAGGTTTCTGGAACAAAATAGAATCATGTAGGGGTATTGTTGCTCTTTTAGCTGAGAGGGGTCACTCTAGGATTGGTGCTTTTTGGTTTAGTACAAGGGTTTTGAGGTCAGTTTATAGTTTTTTAGACATGTGGCTTTAGCTGATTCCTGTAGCAACCTTACATATACATCACTTACTTTTTTTCTTCTTCCGTCCTGCTCTTTTCACATGTATGTTCTGTTCTTTTTGCACATTCAGTTTTTATTTAACCTTTGGGGGATAGGAATGAAGGTTGTCTATACAAGTTGAGGCCCCAGATATAAAATTCTGTATTTTCCCTTTTGATCTGCATTAACTGGTTTCTGAATGTTTGGTGAATGTCAATTCATGAGGATACTAGTATAAACAATAATATGAGTCATTCAGCTGGCTTTGCAGTTCAGTGAGAAAAAATAAAAGCGGCCTCAGGGCTGTTCCTTTTCCAGCACCTTAAGATGCCTGAGGCTGGTTGGTTCCTGGTAAATACACAGGTTTTTCTGTGAGTGCTCAGCCTAGAGAAACCCCTGAGAGGCCATTCAGTGAGTGTTCTTTCTGCCAGTCACTGAGACTTCTCGCCTCGCCCAGCAAGAGGTCTCTGTCCTTGTCATGAACATAACCAGAGAGGGAAAATGAGAAACTTTGGTAGTCTGAAAGATTATTCAGAAGTAGGAAGTAATTACTTGGGCTAGCATTTTAATAATCCAAATGTAGAGGCTGTTAGTCACTCACTTGTTAATGTAGCTAGTAATTACTGCCTACTGTGTACAAGACATAGTAGTAAGATGGGTAAAATTCCTGGTTTTTTAGGGAGTTTATGCTCCAGTGTCAGGAGATAAATGATAAACATATGGACATATAATTTCAAACAATACTGAGTGTTATGAGGAGAACAGCAGTCTGGAACAGAGAGTACCCAGGGCACGTGTTTGGGGATGCTCCCCGTGACCTGGTGATGGGATGCCTTCTGAGGCAGAGTCACTCCAGCACGGGTGTGGGTGCTGAGGAGATGTCCGTGTGGCTCTCTAAGGGGAAGGGTGCTGCAGGCAGAGAAGGTCGTAAGTGCAACAGTGATGACATGTCCGAGGGACAGACGGAAAACCAGAACAACTGATGTTCAGTGAACAAAAGTAGAAAATAAGGGTGGAGAAGTAGGCAGGAGGCATATCTCACAGACCTGGGAATAGAAATTTTAATTGATTTTTAACTGTAAAGAAAGCCACGAAAAACTTTAATCAGAGGCATGAAATAATCCTGTTTTTACGTAAGATCACCCAGGCTCTTGTCTGAACTAATCGTAGTAAAACTCATAGTTGTGGAGGGAGAGAGGAGAGTGACTTGGATCGAGACGGTAGGTATGGAGCTGATTATATTTGGGGACAGAATGCCCCAGAGTGAGGGAACAAGCGAAAATCAAAGATGAGCTAGGGGTTAACCTGGAGTTGTTGGGTGGGCAGTAGCGCCATTTATGTAGGAAGACTGGGGAGAGTGGAGTGGAGTGGAGTCAGCGTTGTACTGGCCTTGGTGCATTTGCAGTACATTTAAATCATCCCTTGCGGTGGGGATGGGCAGCTGGCCCTACAGGTCAGAAGTGTGGGGGGAAAGCAGAGCTGGAAGTGGAAATCTGGGAGCCTCAGACACATGGACGATGTTTCAGGTAGCACACCTTGTGTGATCTGTGTCCTCGACTAAGGAGAATAATACACCTGGATAAGACAGGGTAGCTGAAGACAGAGTGTTGAGCAAAACCAGAAGTGTTTCAGGAAGGAAGAGATCAACCACGTAAATACTGGTAAGAGAACCAGGAAGAAAAAGATAGTGAGTTAGCATTTTAGTCACTTACCTGCATTATTCTCCGAGAAACTGAATAGACAATAGTAGATTTTTCAGGTAGCCTAGGACCTGGTCAGACCTTGCTTGTCTCTAGAACCAGAACTTCTTTCTATGGCGTTGGAAGATGAGCTGGGTAGTATATGTAAAGGTTCATGTTCTTCTTCCTGCAAGACAGGTATTCATCTACGGCAAGAATCTGTGGTTTCTCAAAGACTTTATATAATTTCAGTCTCATATTAGGGCTTTAAGAGGAACATTTTGAATTTTCCTATTTGAATTTGCCCTGGTATGTGCAGGTTACCAGGTATGTTGGTAACAAAACCAGGTTTATCTATAAAGACATGTTAGTCTGAACCTATTTCTCCAAACCATATTTGTAGATAATCTCTCCTTCATTTAGTAACTTTCTCTATTAAAGAGACAGCATTCATTAGCATATTCAGGTTGTAACAGCACAGCCTATATTTACATTTGATGGATATTTTAAAATAGATTGTTAGAATTGAAATACCTGCTATTATCTGCTATTATCTTCTGATTCGGTGTGTGAAGATGTGAAGATGTCAGTCAGTTTTGTTGACTCTTTTTTTCTTATTCCTAGAGGTGACCAGTCCCGGAAGAGAGCAGGGGAAGAGTTGGCTTACAGTAAGTAATGTTGTTCCTTGACATTTTTGGGTAGTTTTGTGACGTAAGCAATTACTGGTGGTGACTGTGCAAATGAGTGTGCTGGTGTCCCACTCTTCGCCGTGGTGTGCATCCCCGGTGTTCACTGCTGTCGTGAAGCACTGTGTGTGAGGCGTGTCAGACAGCACTACGTGATGTGGCAGCTCTGATGTGGTGCTCAGGTTGTTGTCCAGAGGCTACTGGATTTTTTAGTCTCTACCAGAGTGGGATAGTAACCCAGTCTCAGTTCCTGATTTACCCCCTTTCATTTCACTTAAAATCACATGGTTTTGAGGATTTGCCCTTTTTTTTTTTGGTATCTTTTGGGGGAGGAGGAGAGGGGTGAGAAATACGCGTTAAGTAAACAGATTCCTACCATTATCAGCTGCTGTCTGCTATTCATACTTTTTCTTGTTGCAATGTTTTTTTCAGACAGCTCATCAGCATGTGCAAGTTCCAGAGGGTACAGATAGTGAATGTGTTGAATGTACTTTCCTTCCTGAAGAGAGGACACACTGGAGCTGCAGAGACTGGGCAGAGCGCAGTGGGGTCCTACAGACGCTCAGGAGCTCTGCCACACGCTTTTCTTGGAAGAGGATGTTGGACTTCATACTTTGGTTTGTAATTTTAAAAAACAAAAAAACTAACAAAAAAAAAAAAAAACTGTTGCTGCTAGACTTGGGGATGATTTTGAAATGGGACACTCTTTTAATGAGTTTATCTACAGATTCTGTGAGGAACAGACGTCTTGAAAAGTGACCGTGGCTAAGTGAGACCTGGCAGCCAAACTCAGCAGCTTCCTCCAAAAATATAACAGCAGAAGAATCTTTTTTTTTTAAGCACTTGTTTTGTTCATTTGTGGACGTGGCACTTCGGCATATGGGTTCCACACATCAAGATACCTTTTGCTTTAAAATCAAGCCGATTGTTACAATACAGTATTTTTCACCCATAACCAAAACAAACCCATTTAAAAGAGTTGGTCTTTGTTTAGCATTAGCAAGTCTTGTTAAAAGAAAATGCTAGCTCTGCTTTCGCTCTAACCTTTCCCCCATCTGTTCACAACTTTTTTCTACTCTGTGCCTTGAGCTTTGTGCACTTTGCAACTCTGTGACCATGTTGTCAAACTCAAAGGCTTCCTGAGAAAGCTGATGGCATCACAGACTAGCCCGCCGCTGTGCCGGGTGTCTAGCAGCATGCCACATGGGAAAATGGAAACGTGTTGCATGTTGGTCAGATCCCTGCTTCACCGAGCCCTGTCCATGTTCACGTGGGGACCGTCGAGTCACAGGATGTGACTTCACCAGCCGCTGCCATAGCGCTGGTGTCAGGGGAGGTGGGGCCTGAGCGGTAGAGCTCCCTTTTAACCCTGTTGAGCACGGCCCAACAGCGAAGACTGGTTCCTGTGATGCTCCAGGAAGCAGATACGGTTATTAAATCCAAATATAATCAAGGGTGTGGGATTCCAGATCCATTTCATTTTAAATGGGTGAGATAAGTACTTAAAAAGAAAAGTCTGCAGTCCGCATCTTTTAAACATCTTATTTGAGATAATAGAAAAATAGCACTGCTGTTTTAAGTCTCCCTTCCAGCTGTGGCAAAGCTATATTTTCTGTTTTTCTACACCCACAGTGCTACTTGTTTTGTTCCTTATAAAAGACTGAATTTTATTCTAGTTGTTTTGAAAGGCAAAGAAAAATAGGAAGATGTGACAAGAGGAAAATATTTTTCTTCTCAATTTTGCTTGAATCTAAATTGGGCGTATGCTTGACTCTCTTTGGTAACGTCAGATTTTACTTACCTCTTCAGAGAACTCGGGGCTAAGAAGATAGACCAGGAGAACTGTGTCCCGCTTCTGCTTTGCTGTTCAGTTTGTCCTGTGGGGAGACTGGGGGTGGAGTGGGAGAGTTGGAAGTATGATATCGGGAGCAAGTAAGGCATCTAAGAACAGAATCCTCTATTTGTGAAATTATTATTCAGAGAAGTAAATGTAGAGGGTGTCAGATTTATTTTTTTAAGTACTTAACTAGAGTTGGTAGATTTTTGGAGGACTTTGAATTGTACTTCTTTAACTCAGCATCTTGGATTGTATTGATAAACACTTAATTACTGTAATAATCTATACAGGCTCTCACCTGCCCTGTATGTTTTGATTTGCTGCACCAGTAGCATTCTAGTAACCAGGAAGAATTCCATTTTATCATGAAATCCAAATTTTACTTTTCTCAATGGAACGCTTGCTGCAGGCTTATAAATAGTATCTGCAACTGAAGTCTCTCCTTTGTGGTTTTAATATTTCCAAGAGGAATAAAATTGAAACATTTCTTTAAATATGGATGGATTTTTCAGTATCGTAATAATATATCCAAATGCTTTTTCTGGAAGAGAGTATTTTTTGGGCCAACACCAGAACTTTCCTTATAAAAGCACTGTATTATGTGAATTGGCATTAAAATTTTTGGATGCTTTTGCATTATTAACTTAATGGAGAAATATTTTACTTTTGTCTTATTATGTATGTGTTAACAAAAAGCAAGCAGAGTTAAGACTGCAAAATGGAGTTTCTCTAAATTTTTGCACAGTGACTGTAGCCAGCATTAGGCCCGGGGTTGGTACTGTGAGGCTGTGGCTGGGAAGAACACGCATGCTCGCCCAGCACGTGTGCCCTGGTTGTCACTCATCCTGGCCCGGGAGGCACCTGGCGGTGTGGTGAAGATCTTTTTTTCAAGTTGAAGTTGACCGTGCCTATTTAATTAGAATGCACCAAAATTCTTAGTTTGCAGCATAAGAGAAGTAAGATTTGTCCTCCACTTCGTGTTGACTAAGTACTACTTGCCAGGAAGTATTTTTCTTCTCATGTTTGTTTGTATTCTACTTGCCAATACCTTGTATAGTTTCTCCACCCCAGTTAAATGTTGGCTTTTGAGGGGTCCAAATCATCCAAGACAGAGAATCGTACACACTGCAGGTTGTGTGTCTCCTTAGTCACGAGGAGGTGATTGGGCCGACCCGACCGGAGTGGATGTGCAGCCTGTAACAAGCGCCTCCAAAGAAAGCCAGCCTGGGCATTTGAAAGAGTGACTTGAGAACGTGGCTGGGTGATTGTCTAGAGCGACGGTACTTCTTTTACAGTTTAGCCTTAAGCTTCAGTCACAGTGTCATTTCATGTCCTGTTGTCACAGCTGTGCCCTTACCTGACAGAACAGCGTCTTTGTTTTCTGTGGGGCAGAAAGCCAAACCTGGGGTAGCAGCTAGCTAACCTGATAGCTCCTAGGTGGAGTTAGGAGCTCAAACCTGGATGAGTGAGTTGTGCATTATTAAATTTTGTGGGAAAGTTACTTTTTTCTCCTCCCTTTTACAAGTTTGAGGCAGACCCCTCCCCTTCCTTCAGGGTTACCCATGAAAACTGATGTCTGAGTGAGATTGCAGAACGGGTGCCCTTGGTGAGCCCCGCCTGTGTGGAGCTGCCTCCCCCCTCTGCTGCAGGCCATGCTTTCTGTTGGATTGCAAATTTGCACACATAAAGAATTCCTCAGGAAGAGTTTGCACGTGCATCACCTCCAATATTCTGGACTGACCGAACAAGAGATTTGAAAGATTCTTAGCACAAGGAGAATGCCGCAACGGTGGTCTGAGCACAGGCTGGAGACTGGTCACTGTGGCCTGTGGCCAGCAGGCCCCGCTGGCTTCTACGGTCCCGACTGTGCGGGCGCACGGCTGTCCCAGTGGTTGGCGCACCTGACCCCCCCCCCCCCCCCAGCAAGCCTTTCGGAATCGGTCATCTCAGTGAGGCTGGCTGTGTTTTCTTCTGTGTTTTTTGTTTTATTGCAGTTAATTGTTTCCATGATTATTATGCAAGCGGCATTGCCCTTGAGCTAAATCCAATTGTTTAATAAGCAGCTGTTATTAAAATAAGCGAACTTTGTTTTTTAAATATACACTAATCTGAGGTAATAAAAAACTTCACAACTATAAAGCAAAACTAAAAACCTATATTAGCTAACCAGTCATTGTTTGAATGTTTTGATTTTTTTTAAAATGATGTCGTGTTGAGCTTCTTAAGCTCAGGGTATTATGTTTACTTTAATCCAGGTCTAGGCTTCTTAAGGGAACGTTAAAATTTAAGATCAGAATGTGACTGACACCTGTAGGAGGTTTAGAGGACCTTTTTGTTGTGATTACTGTTGTTAGTAAGATTGTGTAACGGGAAGTTCACATTTATCAGAAGTTAAAATAGAGTTCATGGGGAACGACTCTGCCGTCACTTTCATTACCTTAGTGATTTGCCCGGTTTCTGGCCGCCAGAACATCAGACCCCTGTTCTCTCCCGACGGAAATGATTCCTCCTCTGTCCCCACTGTTTGTTAACGAAGTCACTGACGTTTTCCCTCCTCCACTGTCCACAGCCCTCATTTGAGCCTCTTTGAGCGCAGAGGGGCAGAGTGCACAGGCTGTTCCTGCTTGTTGGCGGGGTGACTGGAGAGCAGTGAAGGGTGCGCTGCCCCGAGGTCCGCTCTCCGGGGCCTCTGGCGTACACTGCCCCCTGCTGGTCGGAAGGTGTCTTCATTTTTGGTTGGACGGCATTGTTGAGAAAAATGTTCATGGCTTACACTTTTGGGACATTCATAGTGTGGCTCTGGGCTGAATTCTGTGGTTTGAAAAAAATAAATATTTTGTATTGATTCTCACATGTCATTTCAATGTTGTGATATGTACTACATGCAATACGACTGGATGTTCTCTTAGAGGGTAGGTTTTGTTGAGACAGGTGGTAATTTCATTGCTCATTAGTCCTGTTTGTCAGCAGAACAGCCATGCTATTCAGGAGAAATACTCAAATGTGAAGTCACGGGAAGTGATGGCTAGAAGCAGGAATGTTCACGAAAATGGGAGTCCAGAGAGGCTTGCCACCCACCAGCACAGCCAGGCTAAGGATGCAGCAACGAAGTCTAGCCCTGGTGTGCTTGTTCACTGGACAGCACGGTGGCGCTTAGAACAGGGTGTTCTATGTGTCAGCGCTTTTATTAGCCCAAGAAAACAAAGTGGTGGATGAGACTCTTACTGGCCTGGGATTCAAAAACCACTGACTTTATCTCTGACCTTGAACTCCTGATGGATTTTGAATCACTCCTTCTGTATTGGGGTATATACCATCACTTTAAAACGTTGTGGTTAATGAAATAAATCTTGTACAGATGTCCTTGGCCTTGTTATGTTCATACCTGATTCACTGGAATTTTGCTGTAATACAGAACATAGGCTTCTGTTCCCAGTACATTCACAGCACTCCCTGAAGGACAGCCGCTCTCAGCACAGCCTCGTCTGCTGAGGTTAACTAGCCCTCGGTGCGTGTACGTCTCCACCCCTGTCCCAGCGACTAAAAAGCAGACATGTTCCATATACATAGATGTACATTTCTACGTACACAGTTTCTTTTATATACCCTGGTGCGTTGTGGGCCTTTACTCAAAACTTCCGTAGTTTTTTTCTTTTTCTTATTTTTCCTCAGTTGACCCTGCTTTAAAAAAATAGCCCTTCATGTTTCCTTGCTATGAAATTAGTAAAGGCCCCTAGGTGTTTTGTAATCTTACTCGATAATTTTAGTTTCTCTAGCTGTGTCTTTATAAGTGTCCTCTCCGACAGTGTTCTCAGAATGCCGTTTCTTTTTTCGTTGCCTAAGTTGTCTTGTAGCGATGTCTACTCTTTCATTACCGCACACAGCAGGACTCGGCAGCTTTATCTTTTCTTTTTCTCTGCATTTAAACCACCTGACCGTTTCCTTCAACTTTGAATTTTTTTTAAGCCAAGTAGGAGCTATTTAAGCTCTCTCCCTTCTCTTAGCAAAATTATTTTACTGAGTACAAAACTTTTCTACTAGAGCCAGTTCTTTTTTGTGTACTCTTCTGTGTGTGTTTCTTCTATTAGCTTGTTTCTCGACCCGAAATTCCAAAACATTACGATTTTTTAAAAACATGTAGTAGAAAGAATATCACATGTAAAATCAGAGAGCAAAAGTGTGACTCTTGGCTTAATTAGTGTGCTCCTGGGTAGGTTATTTTTCTGAAGCTCTGAGTCCCTGTATGAATATGGAGCCCACCCTCTCCTCCCTTTCCCCCAACTACTAGTGATGGAGGACCTCTACATAGGACAAGAGGCTTAGTTTACCAAAAGAATATAACAATTCTAAACTTCTTATATTCTTAGTCACGCGCCAAAGTGACTGATACACCTCAAAAATAAAAGGCCACAACTACAAGGGGAAATAGTCTACCAGGGTGATGGACAATTTCAACACACCTTCATTAATAGGTCATGCAGAAGACAAAATCATTATTAGAGGCATGGAAGATTTAAATAGAAGAACTAATAAATTTGATCTCATGGAGAAATATATCACATTAGCATATATAAGGTATGCTGTCATACACAGAGATAACATTGCACCCTTCAATAAGAAAATAAGCATCTTCTTGCAAGCCAAATCTAACAAAGTATAAAAATGATGACCAAATTGGATTTATCCAGGAATGCAAATTGGCCAGTAGTAGAAAATCAGTTGTTTTTGATGGATTCCTATGTTTATGGGTTAATGTATGATCAGATTGTCTACAAAAATCCAGAGAATCTTCAAGTTACAAGACTTAAGAGTTTATAAAGTTAGGGCCTCCCCGGTGGCGCAGCGGATTGAGCACAGCTCTGTGAAGCTGCCCGCAGCCTCTGCAGTACCGGTTCGATTCCTGGCCAGCCAGGGAGATTCCCACATGGCACGGCAGACCTCTCCTGTCTCGTCCGCTGCTCCCCTCAGCAGTGCCTTTGGTCCGTCTGCCTGTTCTGCTCCCTGCTCTGTCTCTGGTGAATCCTCTCACCCTCCTGTGCCTCTGACCTGTACCCCAGTTCTTGTATAAAATAAATAAATCTTAAAAAAAAAGTTTATAAAGTTTGCTGGAACAAATCAGCGTGTAAATACCAATTACATTTTTATGCACCAGTTACAAGCAGTAATAGCTTAAAAATTTTTTAAATGTAATTAAGAAATACAATTTACTGTAGAAATGAAATAAAGTACCTAAGAATAATTCTTACTAAAAGATGTATGAACCTTTTAATGAGAAAGTTTTAATTAAAAAAATTTATTGACCTAAATAAATGGAGAGACTATGATGGACAAGAAGACTCACTGTTACCTAGGTCTCAGCTCTTTCTCTGAATTGGTTAAAGGGTTGATACAGTTCCAACACAAAATCCTGTGGTTACTTGACCAATTAAGCCTATGTGAATGGAAGAACAAAGGGCCAAGGATTCCAGCACATTCCTAAAGAATGAAGTGTGAGACTAGCACATCCAGATTATAAAGCTCACTATAAAGTATAGTGATTAAAACAATGTGGAATTGGTACAGAGATGACAATTGGATAAATAAAAAGGACTCAAGAACTTGGGACTGACCAATTCATGTACAGAAAGTTGATTTTTAAAAGGGCAGTCATTGCAGATCAGTGGGGAAGAGAATGAATTATTTAATAAATGGGGTTTCTGTAATTGACAAAAGGGGAAAAAAAATGAATTGAACTTCTACCTTGCACCAGACACAAAAGCCAATTAAAGTTACATAGGAAAATTAACATTTTAAAAACTCTTAAGACTGTGTCAAAGAATATGTTTGTGACTGGGCAAGGGAAGACTTCTGTGAACAAAATAGGCAGTGCGAGACATTCACTTAGAGATGACCTGACTACTCAGTAAGCACTATTTCTTACCATAAGGTGTAATAATGACAATATGTATGTTAATTGAATACAAATCAATAATAAGAACAACTCAGGAGAGAAACGGACAGAAAACGAGCAGGCAAGTCACAGAGGAAGAAACCGGAATGGCCCATGACCATGGGAAGAGGTCTGCCCTTACCAGGAGATGCACAGTGGAAAGAAACACTATTTAGTCTTCATCATTTCACAGCCACCAAAATGGCAGCAGCCAAAGAGAAAACAGCAACAATTGGAGAGATCATGACAAGAATGTCTTCTGCTACTGTTCGGCGCTACCACTTTGGAAAACAGTATTGTTTAGTGACGTTGAACACAGCTATGTCTCTTAGGCGGGATTTATGCTTTTCGAGAAACATGTGCTGGATGGTGACACCCAGGAGGCGAGCATAGGAGTGGTCACATGGCATTATTTATTCCAGCTTTCTGTTGTTTTTTTTTTAATCTTTTAAATTTATATGTATTTTAAATCATTGTTCATTTTTGTACAACATTGGCTTTCTCTTCACAATGGCGTTATTTATAACAACCAGACAGGAGGCAAGGAGAGAGTCATCTACGGGGTGAGGGACACAAAGGCCACGGGGCGTGGGGCTCTGTAGCCCAGTTAGTGGCGTGTGGAGCTTTGCACATCACAGATCCTGTTGAGTGAGAAGCAAGTCAGGAGAATAATAGCCTCTTGGGTACCTTTATAGAAAGTTCAAACACAAAAACTCAGGATGTTCGTCAGTAGTAAAGCTGTGAAGCTGCTAGAGAATGAACACTCCGAATCCTGGCCTCCTGGAGGGTGGGGGCTGAGGGCCGGGGAGTGGATCGGGAGCACTTGGTAACAGGAACATTTTGCCCATTGTAGCCAGGTCGGTTCTTGAGTTCATATGTAAATTCACTGCAAAGCCAATTCAAATGCCAAAGCGTATTTTTAAATATAAATGAAAAATTCATATGGAGGCAAAAACGTGAAAATAAGAAAAATCTTCATTGAAAGGAGAAAAAGGAACTTGCTGTACCAACGAACAAGTAGCATTTTTTTTAAGTGCAATAAATTATATTTTCACATTGGTGTAAAAATAGACACGTTGATGGAAAATAGTTTAGAAAACAACTGAAATACTTTCAAGAATTGAGAATATGATAAAGATGACTTAAAAGTCATTCTGGCCTTGATGGGTTATTCAGGAGGCGGGCGCTGGTGTAACTGGAGAAAATGATAATGGATCCTGTCTACCGTGCACCAAAAGTCACTCTAGATGGACTCACAATTTACAGGGAAGTTTCAAAAGCTGGAGCTGGACGTCAACATCATTCATGTGTTCTTGGGGGTGGAGAAATGTCTTCTACAGGCAGGGCAATAGCCTGATGGTTTTTTCCTCCTTTGCATTTTCTTCCTGGAAAGGGAGACTTCTCCCTCGATCCCAACCCCCAGGCCCCAGGATACCACGCCCCGGGGTCCCTAAGCCTCCATGCCCTGGGGCCTCCATGCCCCCCCCCCCCAGCAGCCCTGCCCATTGCGTGCCCGCAGACACCCCTCCCGGAGCCCGGGTCAACACCGTGTAATGAACTGCAAAACACTTGCGTGCGTTTCTCCTCCAGCTGACCATTTGTAAATTGCTTTTGCCTGGTGCCTGACAGAGTGAAAAATGCATTTCCCATCTCCAGGGAGCAGGTGTACTTCGGTCACGGCTGGCAGGGTGAGAGCCAGGCTGCCTGGGTGGCCGTGGCAGCGATGGCCCCGCGCGGGGCCCTGTGCGCACGCGGCGGCTCTAGGCTGGGGTGCACAGGGATGAGGGTGACCCTCACCGGCTGCGCGGATCTGGAAGGGGCCCGCCCCCGCCCCCCCCCCCCCCCTGTCCTGAGCAGGACCTGAGTCGCGGGTGTCATTTCTGTTCTCTACTTAGGCATGACAGGCTCTAGCTAGCCCTGGTGACAAGCGCTGTGTCACCTCTTCCCAGCCCTGGGGGGTCGCCCACCCACTCACTCTGCTTTCTAGGCGAGGACCCCACCGGGGCTGTCGGCCTCCAGAGGGGCTTCTGAGACACTGGGAGGGGGCAGCAGGCCACACGTCCAGCACTCCCAGGGCTCCCTGGGACTTTGCCCCCTGTCCCTGCACCTGGGATGGTGGCACCATGGGGTCTCCTTGGGGCTTCACCCTCTAAATCCCCTTCCTTTCTCCACACCTCCCCCCACTGGCACAGGGAAATGTGAGGCCGGTGCTGTGTCTGGGGGTGCAGGGATCTCTCTGACCTTGAGCATGGGAGCTGGTTAGGGCGGTTCTTGGGGGCAAGCAGGTCTCAGTGTGCCATTGACAGCAGCGTGACGCCCCAGCCGCCTCCCCACCCAGACGCTGGCACCTGCAACGTGATGACTGAAGTGAGTTCAAATGCCTTTTTTTTTTCTTTAAAGGTAAGCAGCGCTAATCACGTCGTAAAGGCTGCAGAATGGCAGCCCTGTCAGCCCATCTTCTAGCCCAAGTCCCTTATTCAAGTTGCCTTTTAACTTTCTCATCTTTGGGCTAAAATTAGATTCCTGTTTTCTCTAAATGCAATAAACAGCCCCTGAGCAGCCTCCACGGCGGAGATCAGCCCATCTCCATGGTAATCAGAAGTGTCTGCGTCTCTGTCTCCGGAGAGCCCTGCCTCGCCCGGACGGAACCCCTGGGAGCAGCCGGTGGCCTCAGTGCCCGCTGTCAGCTGTGTGCTGGCTCTTCCTAGACGCATCCCACAAGGGAGCTGCGAACGTTTTCAGTCCCATTTTACAGATGGTTAAGAGGGGCGCAGAGAAACTCAGTGTCTTGTCTAAAGTCCCTGAGCTGCCAGGGGATGGAGCTGAGTGCACCCCGGGTCTGTCCCCAAAGGCTGGGAGCTGAGGCCTGGGCAACGCTGCGGACCCGGGAGTGGCACCAGGAAAGGCGATGCCACGTCCCTGACATCTCAGGACACTATCCAGGCGCCAATCGTCTACCCCCCAAATGCTGCTCAGACAGGCTCCCTGGCAGCTTCCCCTGATTCCAGCCGAAAAGCTGCTGCCTCTTCCTGGCAACCCTGGAAGTCTTGTTCTGGCCGATGGCTCTGGCAGGCGGGCAAAGATGTGATTTATAACACAGAGGATGAGTTAGCACTTCACTGGGAAGTGTGGGCAGCAGCCTCTTCTCAGCAGGAGGCCAGTGGGGTGGGCAGGCAGGGAGGGAAGTTCTCTGAGAGGAGGCTTGGGATGCTCGGTCTTTCAGGGAACGCAGGGCCTGTTTTCTGGACTCACGGAGCTCTCAGGCTCCCGAGACAGGGATCTGGCATCTTGGTGGCTGCTCAACCCTGGGGAACCTATTGTCTGCTGACCCCAGTTAACTGGGGATGGGGTTGGAGCCCCCAGCCCTCTGCAGTCAGGGCTAATCAATATAGGTTAATGGGTATAGACAGGGATTCTTGATTTCCTCAAATATGGAATATGAGTGGTTGCTCTGGCAACCAAGTCTGGCTCCATTCAGCATCCAGGGGGCGGGGACCGGGCGCGAGAGGAACTTGGTATTATAGGCCGAGTTTGGGGACTAGGAGCGCAGACACCAGGCCACGCCTGTGTGGGCTCAGGGCCTGAACTCCCGGCCAGCGGGTGGGATGGGAGAATGGGCTCATACAGGGGACTTGGAGGTGGAAAGCTGGGGTTGTCATTCGAGGGTGGCGTGGGGACTGCCTGTGGAGCCCAGGATGTGTCCTGCTGAGAGTTGAGGGACCTCCTGGCGTGGGAGGGGGGCACTGACTAGAGTCGGGAGGCAATGGGCAGAGTCTCCCTTTTGCTCCCTCCACCCTTTGTACTCGTGGGGCACAGGAGAGGTGTGTCTAGCAAGCCCTCTCTGTAGATGTTAGGGGGGGACCCCAGAGCATGGGGACAGGAGCCTCTGGCAGGTGGAGCGAGTAGGCACCAAGGCATATCACCAGCTGCTGGAATCTCTGCAGACACAGTGCTGACTCCGCATGGACAGTGAGACGCCACCGATGCCAAAGGCCTAGTCTTCCAGAGCCAGGGGAGCCCTCCTGCTCCTGATAGCAACCCCCCATTTCTGGAGCACGATGTTTCGCTCTTTCTGTGTAGGTGCCATTCTGTTTCTCCCCCTCCCCAGGTAGCTCGACGTGGCTCAGGCGAAGCACGGGTCCAGGCTGGCACGGCTAGCAAGCGTGCCAAGTCCACGCGGCCTGGCTCCAGAACCCGCACCCTCGGCCAGTTCTTTGTTGAGCATCTATTTTGTGCCACGCGCTGTTCTTGGAACCAGTGTGGGTGCTACAGCTTCAGGCCTGGGGCTCTAAGGTCGGCTCACCCCACCCCTCCAACCCCCTCTCTGGGGAGGTGGACAGGTCCTTGTCGGCCCCCTCCCCCAGCACAGAGGAGTAAGTGCCGCCACTTGGGCTTGTGGAAAAGTACAGATGATCAGCCTTCAAAAGCCTCCTGTCAGGCTGAGACAGAATAATTGCAGGGACGAGCACGACACTCCCAGTGCCCACCCCCCCCACCCCTCCCCTGCACCAAGCTTGCCAGGCGGCCAGGAGAAGCAGCGGCCCAGGTCTGGCCCGCAGAGGGGTGGGTGGGCTCTGGCCCACGCCAGTGGAGATGCTGAGTCTCCCCAGGGGGGCGCTGGGCTCTGGCAGTGAGGCTGTGGGGGATGGTGTGGTCTTGACTGACCTTAACCCTCCCCGGAGCCACCTCCGAGCCCACAAGGAGGTAAGAAATGCCTGTCCCACGTGTGTGTGTGTATGTGTGTGTGTGCGTGCGTGCGCGTGTGCGTGTGTATGTAAGTAACAGGCTTCCCCCCCCCACCCCGCTCCTCCCTCCCGTCCCCATTCTTTATTAAGTACAGCCGCCATCGCGCAGAGGCAGCTTCCCTTCTAAGCCCACCTGAGCCCTGTGGGCGTCCTCGCTCTGCAACCTGCAGGTGAAGCTTCTCCCCGTCCAGCCCTACAGAGCCTGGTGTGGACGGGGCTGCTGGTTTGCGGCTGTCAGCCTCCCATGATGGAAATCAGTCCCAAGTGACAGCATCTGTCTCAGCTTGGAGCTCCCGGGTCCCCCAGAGAAGGAAAAGGGAGAAGAAGATGGAGAGATGGAAGCCCCAGGCAGGCCAGAGAGCCGCAGGGCATGCTGGGCCCTGCCCAGTCGCCATTGCCCGGGAGCCGCACGCAGAGAGCTCACCCCAGGCCCGAAACCAAGCTCCTTAAGAGCTCCTGGGGGGATTCGTTCTCCCTCCAGTTATAGAAATGTAACTGGCATGGGCCCTGGTCAGTGGTGCTCCCCTGCGCCTACGCGCCTCCTGTCACAGCCACCGTTGTTCTGGCTGCGAGGGCGTGACGACATGTAGGACCTGCTCTCCCGGCGAGTTTCCAGTGCACGGCCCAGTGATGTCAATGTGGTCACCACGCTGGACACCAGGTCCCCAGAAGCCAGGCGTCTTCTCACTGGACGCGTCTGCCCTTTGACGGACACATGCTCCTGGGCCCACCCCTGGGGCCCTGGCACCCGTCATCCTATAGTCTGCTCCACGAGCTTGCAGGTTTTAGATTCCACATGCGGCATGTAAGGGACGTCGTACGGTTTGTCTTTCTCTGACTTATTTCACTTAGGATAATTCCCTCAAGTCTATGCATGTTGTTCCCCAAAACGGGATTTCCTGCTCTCTGTGTGTGTGTGTGTGTGTGTGTGTGTGTGTGAGTGTGAGTGTCTACCCTATATAGACATTACACATGTCACGTTGTTTGTCCATTCCGCTACTCAGGTCGTCCCCACCGCTGGGCTGCAGTGAAGATGCACAGTGAACACAAAGGAGCAGGTGCCACTTCAAGACAGCGATTTCGTGGCTTGAACCTGTGCCCCAGGGCGGAAGCCGTGGCTCTGCACTAGCACGTCTCCAACAAAGAGCAGTAGGAAGACCCTGGGGACCTCATTTACGGTGCAGATCCCGATTCGGTGAGTTTGGGGTGGAACTCAAGAATCTGAACTCTACGAAAGTTCACCAGCCAATTTGCCAAGGGACCACTTTATCTACAGAATCAGATTTCCTGTCTGCTTGGGGGGAGGCGACGTTTCATAGTTCATTAAGGGAACCTTCACGTTGGCTTCAGATGTTTCATCAACAGAAACTCAATTATCAGCTTTTCCTTTCAGAAGTTTAGCATTTAGGTTCATGTGAGACATTTTCAATTCCTTTAGATAATTTGCTGTTTGGCAAAATGATTCTCGGTGAGCGGGCTGCTGGGCTGCTCTCGGCGTTCCTGCGGGGGGTCTCTTGGCTGGGCTGGGGCAGAGGAGCCACACAGATGGTCTTGGGTGAGCCCCCTAACTGGCCCAGAGTCCCCCAAACTTACCAAGCTCTGCCTTTACTTCTTTTACATGTGGGACATCTACTGCTAACTGTTTAAAACTGAATATTTTTACCTAAATGCTGCATCGGACAGTTGAGAAACATGACGCGCAGAGAAGTTAAGCTACTTATGCAAGGTTGCACAGTCAGGCCCTCAGACTAGACAGACATTGCAGGTCTTACAGTGTCAACTCCCGGGCAGAGCCCAGTCCCTGGCCGAGCCACCCCGATGCTCCCGGTTCACCTGACCCGCTGCCCGGGACTACGGCGTCCCCTGGCGAGCTGGTCCAGAGCCCACGCCACCGCTGCTTAGCTGCCAATTCCTTCTGCACCTTGTGCCCGCCTTCCTCGCCTGGGGAGAATAGCATCAGGACTGGCCAGAGATACACCCAACATTAATTGGGGTGGTTGTGGGGGCTGGGGAGCGGTGGGGGTGCCTGGCACACAGTGGCTGCTTGGTGCGCTGTTCTTTGCGCTTTCTGGGAACGGGCAAGAAGGGTAGCTGGTAGAGGCAGCCCCTGCGCAGCAAGAAGGGGCCACAGCCCAGGACATCACAGAACGGAAGGACTAAGCTGGAGTGGTGGTGCCGGCAAGTGGCAGGGGCCAGTACCGTTTTCCAGGCTGGCCCTGCCCTCCTGTCTTGGGCATGCCCGGGGTGGGGGCTGCAGGGCCCCGTTTCAAAGCCCCATGACTTTGAAGGCACCAGGGCAGGGAGCTCAAGCTGCCTCGCACCCCCAGCCTTGTCAGTGGCTGCAGTGCATGGGGCTGGGCTGCTCGAGCCCCTGAGTGGACATGGGCTTTTCTATTTCTGAGATGCCTGTGCCAGGGAGGAGGCAACGAGGGCCACTTTCCTCACCATGATTTGAAAAATCAGCTGGAAAACAGTCAGAGCTCCCGGCTGACTCAGCGCCATTATCCCTAATCATATTGAAAAGCACTAACCTGGGCCAGTTTCCCATGGCAGTGCCCGAGAGAATGGGCCGCCTGGAGGGAGGGGGCACAGTGGGCTCCCTGCACGCCTGCTGGCCCCCAGCCCTGGACAGGGAGGCTCCTGGCCCGGTGGGATGCGTGGGACAGGCGGGTGGGGTGGGGAGCAGGGTCTGCCTGCATTCCTCAGGGTGTGGACTCGGCACTCAGGCTGCTCCCGGCCACTCCCCGGGCCTCACCTCAGCCAGGCTGGGATTTGATTCTCAGGGCGTCCCTGCTCCAAGATGTGAGAGGCCCCTTTGCACATCAGCAAGTCAACTTCAGAACCATTTAGAATGCGCTAGCCGTAGGCGTGGCAAGTGATGAGGGAGCCCCAGAGACGTTCTCTACACTTGACTGAAAAAAGCAGGCTGTGGCCTCCCTGGTGGCACAAGGAGTTAGTCTCAGCACTGTGAAGCTGTCTGCAGCCTCTGCAGCACAAGTTCGATCCCCGGCCAGGGAGCTACCCACATGGCGCAGCAGACCTCTCCTGTCTCCCCGCTGCTCCCCTCAGCAGTGTTTCTGTCAATTTTCCTGTTCTGTTCCCCACTCTGTCTCTGGTGAATCTTCTCACCCCCCACACCTCTGGCCTGCACCCCAGTTCTTGTATACATAAATAAGTAAAAATGTATCTTTAAAAAAAAAGCAGGTTGTGAAACAGTGTGCAGAGTGTGTCGTAGCCGGGCGGCTGTGACACCCCCACACGCGGGGCGTAGACAACAGGTGGTTATTGTCTCAGTTCTGGGGACTGGAAGCCACAGGTCGAGGTGCTGGGCCGGTCCTGGCTGCAGCTGGTCACCACTCCGTGTCCTCACATGTCCTCTCTCTGCAAGCTCCTGGGGTGAGGGCCGGGAGTGGTGTCTCTTCGTGCAATGACATAGTGACACCAGTGCTACCAGCCCTGCCATGACCTCATTCACCCCGACTACTTCCTCAGGGGCTCTGTCTCAAGTACATCCACCCTGGGGCTGGGGCTGGGGCCAATCCACCGTGGGGGACACGGACATTTGGTCGATGGCACAGAGCGAACCCTGGACCAGCTGCCCAGTGCTCTGTTAACCTGTTGGGTCACTTGGGTGAAGAGAGGGGCCTTCCTCGAGTTCCTGTTTCCCTTCCTGTATTCTGGGGCGATCATACTTCTGCCGCCCACCTTCTGGGCCCATTATGAAGATGAAGAGAGCGCGCGAGAACCTGGTAAACGGTGAGGGGCCCCAAAATGAGAGGCCCCGCTGTGAGAAGGGATGGCTGGGAAGGTCGGGGACCGCGGGCAGTCCCTCCCTGTCAGGCTCACCTCAGGGTGGGGGCGGTTACGGAGACCCCTGCAGGCCAGCCTGCTCCTTCAGGACAGTCAGTGTTCCCGGCTTTCTGACCAGCCGGCCTCTTCCACCGAGAAACCAGCAAGATCATTTCATTTATGCTGAAGACTTCCCAGTTGGTACCAGCGCCCCAGGCCCATCCGGACGGGGCGCCGCCTCACGCGGAGTGGGAGGCCACAAAGGCCGTGCTCAGAGCCCCTGGCAGCTTCCGCGGCCCCTTCGCCACGAGCCAGCGCGCCTGGAGTGTGCCTGCCATTGCTAGTTGGTTTGTCTCTCCAAGGGCTTCTTAATTTCTCCTTCCCAGGCACGTTCTCGGCCAGACGGTTTGAGAAATGACGTCTCTGGGCCTGCCATAGAAGACAATTATTCCAGCAGTGGCCCACAGCACAGCGCTGAGTCCCGAGCTTGGTCACGGCCTTAATTTCCATCTGGGCTGAGAATGCCCAGAAACTGAGAGAAGCCACGGCTTCCAGATGACGGAGGAGAGACTCGGGCAGGGCCTGCCTCTGGGGTGATGTTTGTTCCCTTGGCCGCCATTGTGGTCTCTGGGGTCCTGGGAACAGAGGGTGAAGCACATGGGCCTCAGCGTCCAAAGCTCAAGTGCAGTCCCAGGGGTGGGCTGGGTGACCCTGGGGAGGAGAGTTAGACTCTCCGGGACTCAGCTTCCCCATCTGCAAACCGGGCGAGGTTATAACTGACCTTTAGGACACTGGCTGTTCATTGGCTGCTCAACACCGCTTTTCCCTCCTTTGGAAACAGTCCCTTGATTTCCTTTTGGGGAATTACCTCTCCGCCAGGCACAATCTCAGAGGCACATAGATCAAGGTACCCCACCCTCCCTTGGCCAGGTGGTCACATGACCAAACCAGGCCAGAGTGACTTCAGGTGGGGACACCATGTTGCTCAGTCTGGCAGCCCAGCCCTGAGGCTCCTGAGACCCCAAATGGACCCGGTTTCCTCTTGCGATCCCCTTTTTCCAGCCTCTCGCCATTTTCACAAGCTGACCACCAGCCTTCCGGTGACCACCAGCCTTCTGGTGACCAACAGCCTTCCAGGGGACTCCTTTTTGCTTACATTCTCCAGGATTAGTTTCTCCTGTTGCTGCCAAAGGCCCTCAGTCACCCGCAGGCTGGGGGTTTGGAGGGAGCGAAGCTCTGGTATCACCAGGAGCGCGCCTCCGAGCCTGGCACACAGGGCCGCCCTCCCTGTCTCTGTCCAGGAGAGCGGAGTTTGTGGACATGGGCAGACAGCCCGAGATGGCAGGGGCGCACCCAGGGGGCTGAGGCTCTGTGCCGGGAGACTCTCCATTTTCAGAGAGAACCATGACCTTTCTCTCGCCCTCCTGCTGTGCAGACAGAGGCAGGCTGGGGTGCTCCTCCATCTCCCCCTAGGCAGCTGAGTCTGCCCAGCTGCACCCCCTCTTGCCCCTGGAGGGGACAGATGTAGGAGCAGGAGCAGAACCGTGATGATTTTAAATTGCATCTCCATATGCGGGGACAGATGAGCTGCCTGAAGCCTCGTCAATTTGCCTAACCCTCAGGAGAGGCAGGATTTGCTGGGCCCCCCCCACCCCCCTGGACGGGATCATTCCATCCAGACGTGTCAGCGAGAAACAAATGCTCATTGGGCTTCCTCGATGTGCCAAACCACTTCGGTTCCCCAGCTTATTTTCTTTAAAAAATCTATTTCATGAGAAATTAAATTGCACAGAGAAGTACGAAAAGAATGTCCCTACACCCAGACTGTCGCCACTTAAATTAACAGCTGTTAACATCGATTCCTGTTCTCTCCCACACTTGAGAAATAGTAAACATTGGGAGTGGGGCTAGGGTTGGTTAGCTTGCCCCCTCCAGCGTGCTCCCCATGCTCATCTGAAAGGAGCACACACGGCAGAGTCCCTAAGAGGATTCGTGCATCTTCTTGTGCGCGTTTTTAGAAAAATGTTGTGAATGGTCTTCTCTGTAAACATCGACCGGCTGTGTTGCTTTTCGCATCCAGCACTCCTTTTGAAACCAGTGTGGACAAGTGTCACAGAGACAACACACACTGCACTGAAACTTCTCGGAGGTCATCACTGCGTGAGTAGCCACTCGTGCTGTGCCTCCGACGGGTGAAATCCCCCCGAATTCTATGTGGCTGTATGTATACCTGTTTCCCCGTGTGTGTGTGTGTGTGTGTGTGTGTGTGTGTGTGTGTGTGTTTCCCTCAGCAGGGCTTGGGGTGTGCATTTCCAGCTTTGCTAGATCCTGCTGAATGACCACTGCTGTTTACCACTTCTTTTAATTTTGTGTAGAACTGAGGTGTAGGCCAGAGATGTGGGGGGTGAGAGGACTCACCAGAGACAGAGTGGGGAACAGAACAGGCAGATCTACTGAAATCCACTGCTGAGGGGAGCAGCGGGAGACAGGAGAGGTCTGCTGTGCCGTGTGGGTAGCTCCCTGTCTGGGGATGTAACTCAGGCTGTAGTAGTAATAGAACTGAGACTTAACCCCTTGGCCACCAGGGAAGCCCCACCCCTTCTGGATTCTCTCCCAGCTTCGCCCTTCTTGAAACTCATAGGGGGCTCTTACAGAGACCACGTCCTGCCATGCCCACCTTCTTGCTTTCATGCTGGCTTTTCCTTTACTGACTTCTTCTCTCCCCTCACTCATCTCTCCCGTCTCCCCAAGGCTCTGCCAGTCTCTCCATTATGCGTTGGTGCCACTTGTCTCAGCTTGCCCAGCAAGGCAGGTGTGGCTGAGATGCCCGTGTCTGGCTAGCACAATGTTCTTGGAGCGTTTTTAATCTGAACCCCACCTCCCAGGCACCCCACTGTCTTACACCAACCACACTGCAGGTACCCACTCAGTGCCCGTGGGAGATGGTAGGCAGCTCACTCAGCTTCTCTTCAGCCTTCTAGGACAATGTCCTCCCCGGAAAGCTAACATCTGCATTTCCCACAATCTGCGCAGGGACGGTTCCAGATGTGACTCAGATCCACCAGTCTAATGCACTTTCTTGGGACTTGAATTCAGAATCAGGTACAGTGGGGGAGCATTGCAGGGTCTGTTTTGCTGCCCGGGAGCCCGCAGCTTTAGGGGCCGCTCTCTGCCCTGACCACCAGAGCTCTAGACCTGATCAGCAGGGCTTCCTGACTCTGGCAGGAGCAGCAATGCCCTTCCCGCTCATCCGATTCTGTGGGTCTTTCTGGAATTCATCTCAGCTTGGAAATTGTTGCATCCCTGCTAGTGACTCTGTCAGTGCCTGATTCCCACAATTAAATTCATCCCTGCTTGACCTGTCTGGGGGGGTTCTGATTTCCACAATTGAACCCTGACTCATAGGCTCAAAGAAAAGGAGTTTCTGACCCTGATTTGCTTTCTCTGAGAGCACATTCTGGTTTCAGTCTTATTCATTTATTTATTAAATCATCTAAAAGCATGCATTAAGTACCCACTAGGTGTTTATCACTATGCCGAGTGTGGGGGATTCAATAGTGGAGACGCCACTCTCCCTGTCTTCTAAGCCAGAAACCACACACACGCCTTTGATTATTTTTTTTAAGGTTAATTCATATATGCATACAAGAGCTGGGGTACAAGCCAGAGGTGTGGGGGTGAGAGAATTCACCAGAGACAGAGTGGGGAACAGAACAGGAAGATTGACCGAAGCACGCTGCTGAGGGGAGCAGCAGGCGAGGCAGGAGAGGTCTGCTGCGCCATGTGGGTCAGTTCCCTGGCCGGCCGGGGATCGAACTTGTGACGTAGAGTTTGCAGATTGCTTCATAGTGCGGTGCTCAACCCCTTGCGCCACCAGGGAGGCCTGCCTTTGATTCTTCTCTTTCCACCCCTCGCATACCTACATGGCCCTTTCTGGAGTCATGGGGGCTATCCTGGGGTCATAGTGAGCTTCCATAAATCATTGATTTGATTCTGCATGTTCAGGAAGCCCGAGATCCTACCCTATCCAAGCTAGTTCCTGCAAGATGAAATAGACAGACATCACGAGGCAGAAGACTGTTACCTGAGAAGGTCATCTGTGTTCCTGAGGCTTCCAAAGGGCAGCATTATCATCTGTCCCAGCAAGCTCTTGATCTTAGTCTAAGAAGGCTGGTAAATTGCCCCTTTTCTGAAGACAAAGGACCTTATCAGCCCAGCTGACAGAAACAGCTGCTTTCCCTGCAGCCACACTGGAATCACATCTGGGAAGGTTTAAACCAAACAAAGCATTTCTTTTTCTATTAGGGGGATACTTTAAATGTTGAGATCAGTTGTGCTCCAAGAAAGGAAGTGAGAAAACACAGAATATTTTTGCCTTTAAATGAGTCATGGCTGCTGCAGGCACAGCGATATTTTCTTATTTTTTTTCTTTTTTAGAATCTGATGGAAACTTATGAATTACTTAACTTAGCACTCAAGAATATTGCCAGAGATAAGGAGAGACCTTTGATCATGATGAAAAAGTCTGGCCCATCAGCAGATATAACAATCCCCAATGTATATGCACCCAATAACAGAGCTACAAAACACAAGAAGCAAGCCTGACAGAACTAAAGTGAGAAGCAGACAAACCTGCTATCATCATAATGGGATATTTTATAAGCCTCTCAGTAATTGGCAGAGCAGGTAGGCAAAGGATATAGAAGATCTGAGCAAAACTATCTACAGATTTGGCCCAGTTGACACTTAAGTCCCCTACCTAACAACAGCGGAACACAAGTTCTTTTCCCTTCAAATGGCAGAGAAAGATAAACCATATGCTGAGCCACAAACCTAGTCTCAGTAAACTTCAAAAGGTTAAAATCATGGAAAGAATGCTCCTAACCAAAATGGAATTACACTTGAAATTTAAAAAACAAGATGTCTAGAAAATCGCCAAATTGCTTAATCCATCGGGCAAAGAAGAAGTCACAAGGAAAATTTTTGTTTCTGTTGCCTGTTCTTTTGGTGACAAATCCAAAAAGTTATATGTTTTCTTCTAGAAGTTTTATGGTTTCAGGTAGATGTTAACGTCTGGAACCCATTTTGTGTTAATTTTTGTATATGATATAAGGGTCCAATTCATTCTTTTGCTTGTGGATACTCAATCTTCCCAATGCCGTTTATTGAAGAGACTCTCCTTCCCCCATCGTGTGTTCTGGAACCCTAGTTGAAGCTCAGCTGGCCATCATCTGTACTGATTTCTAGATTCCCAGTTCTGTTCCATTTATCTGTTTTTACACCAGTATCAAACTGTTATGATAGGACTTCCCTCTTTCACAGAAGTGTTTTTGGTGGTATAAGGAAAGGATTTGGCTCCATCCTAAGCCCTGCTGCTTATTAACTGTGTAACCTGGGGTGGGTTGCTTTACCTCTCAGTCCTCAGTTTTATCATCTTCCAAATAGGGGCTGATTCCTACTTTTCAAGGAGTTTATGAGAAGTGAATGAAATGCTCTGACACAGAGGTGCTTAGTAGACAGTGTCTGTGGGTATCACATCGGCTATTAGAAATGGACTTTTCTTGCTCAGTGACAAAGCAGGAAGAGCCCTGGAGATGGGTCATTTAGTCCAAACCCATTTAGTGTCATCATTAGCATCACCATAAAAATAGCTGATACTCAGGGGGGTTGCCATGGCCCTCTCACTGTGCTAACTGCCTTATGTGCTCTTGGGAGGAAAGCCAGTCCCGGAGAAGGGCAGCCCTCCCTAGCTGCCCTCTCCTGCCTCCCCTGCTGTGCGGCTATGTGTTCGGGAATGGCTGTGAGTTTGGGAATGGCTGGCCTGGCAGCTGTTTCTGCCTCGTTCTGCCATAGCCTGGGAGGCCCAGGGAACGAGAGGGGCCCCATAGGTCATGGGATTTGCTGTCACCAGCAGGAAACTCTTCTCTGTTCCCTGGTTCAGTGCAGCTGGTATGAGCCAGCTCAGTGCCAGCTACTCTGAGCGGTGGGCCTGCCACTCAGTTTCCTTCCTGCTACTATGAGGGCAGCAGGCACCGGCCCACGGCCTCCGGCAGGCCCTCTTGTAACTGCTTCCTCCCATCTGAGATTCCACCAGGTCTCCCTGCAGCTGACTTGGCCCAAACCCATCGCTGGCTCTGGAAGGCAATTATGTTCGAGTCCTTACTGCACGGATGGGGGTGCAGGTGTGGGGACATGGGTGAGCCCAGGTCGACCTGGCAGAGGAGGTGGCTCTGGTTTTCTGGTTTTCCACTTGGACTGTCTCACTGAAAGGCCAGCAGTGTTCGATGCAGGGCTCGTGAAAATATGGCAGTTCCCCCCACCCGCACCCCCATCCCTGCAGTAAGGACTCGGACATAATTGTCTTCCAGACCCAGCACTGAGTTTGGGCCAAGTCAGCTGCAGGGAGACCTGGTGGAATCTCAGATGGGAGGAAGCAGTTACAAGAGGGCCTGCCGGAGGCCATGGGCCTGTGCCTGCTGCCCTCAGAGTAGGGCAGTTGCTTCGCTGGATGGCAAAGCGCCTCTTCAGCTTGTGGACCTGGCGGGGCCCTGAGGCTCAGGTGCGTCAGCAGGTCCCCGCTGCAGAAGCCCCGTTGACAGCTTGCTTGGCAGAGGGCCCACGCCCACTGCTGTGTCTTCCACCCACCGGGGAAGCTCCTAATTCCAAAGGGCATCTCCTCCTGGCTGCATGACAACACCCCAAAACCAGCTCCAGAGGGAGCCACACTAGGGAATCATTAACCCCCCACCGGGGTCTTGGGACCTTTGATTCGCAGCCAGCTGCTCAGAAGGTGATGATCTGGGTTGGTGGTGGGTGTCTTGGGTGGGGGTGTCCGCCTTGCGGGCGGGGGTGCAGCACCAGACTTGGGGTAGATTGTAGTCACCCTGCTGGTGTCAGGGAATCGCTCGTTGTGGGGGAAACCCCACCCAGACGTGCGAGTGGGTGGAAGCTGAGCCTGAGAGTAAGAGAGAGACAGAATCTTTCCCATTCAAGACCAGATTTTCACATGGAGTTCAAGCGGGGAAAATGAGAGGAGGATTTTATTTATTTTTTATAGCAGAGCAGAATTTTCAACAACCTCAAGGGCCTGTGATTTCCTTTCTTCTCTCTCTCACTTCCGCTTTTATCCTTTGTCAAATGCATGGGAGATATTTCTTTCTTTTTTTTTAATTTTTTATTTTTTTATAGAGGCATGTTTTATTTATTTGTTTATTTGTTTGTTTGTTTTGTTTATACAAGCACTGGGTACAGTCAGAAGCGTGGGAGGGTGAGAGAATTCACCAGAGCCAGAGCGGGGAGCAGAGCAGGCAGAAGGACCGAAGTACACTGCTGAGGGGAGCAGCGGGCGGCAGGAGAGGTCTGCGCGCCATGTGGGACCCTCCTCCGGTGGCCGGGGAGCAGCCAGGGATCGAACCAGCGCTGCAGAGGCTGCGGGCAGCTTCACAACCCAGCGCTCAACCGCTGCGCCAACGGGGAGGCCTGGGAGATATTTCTTAATGACACTGGGCAGCTTGCTGGGACCGTAAGGCCTGGGAGATCTCACTGGGTCGGAGGACATTGGAGTTTTCTTCTTAGCACTTCATCTTCCCCAGTAACCCCTCAATAAAATGGTTTGCGCCCCCAGCCCCCCAAATGACCCCAGGGACTTCTGGGGTTTTCCTGGGAGAGGTTACGCTGGATAGCGGGTTCTCAGGTGATGCTCTACGGCAGGTAATGTAGAGACGTCTGCGCTCGGAAGTGATTGCAGAAATCTCAGCCCAGAGTTGGAAACAGGGGGAAACGGAACTTTGTTAGCCCCGGGCTGCAGAGTCAGCACCTCAAAAGCCCGTTTGTTTAGCCAGGAGATGAAGGGACAGTCCTAGCCGGCACGCGGACCCTGGTCAATGGCGAGACCACGCAGGACGTGTGAAAGGCGGACGGTCGCTGAGCAGCAAGCCTGGCTGTGCGCTTGTTGGCGGCCGGTGCGGGGGACCCCTGAGGCTGATCAAGTGGTAGGATGTCAGCAGCTCCTATGGGTGCCCCCCAAAAGTCAGGGGTGTTAGGGGAGCCAGGAGCCAGAAGTGGGTGTGGGCTGGGTCCCGCTCAGCTCTGAGCAGGACTGTGGGCGAGCAGGGTGTGTCCCAAGTCCTTGCTGAGGAAGAGGAAGGTGGTTTTGATTCTCGATCAGGCCTGAGCGGGGGTCCCTGGAGACTGAGCTCGGATCCCTTCCTAGGACGCGGCTGGCGTGTCTGCAAGAAGCTGCCTGGGAGCCACTGGGGCCCTGGCTCTGCTGTCCCGCACCTGCACCTCCTCTGGGGCAGCACTGGAGGGGCCCCGTAGACACTCAGGTAGGGGACAGTTCCGTGGAATGTTCCCACAGCAGGTTGTCCCTGTTCCACCCAGGAGCAGGTGCCTTTCAGGATTTCAAAGCCTCAGAAGGCCCCGCCGAGCTGCGGCAAAAGGGGAATTTGCCTCCTGGAGGAAACAGCTTCCTTTTAAGACAGCCGCAGAGTGTTTACAGACTGCGAGGAATAGCCAGAGCCACACGGAACAAAGGGGCCAAGAAGCAAGTGAATCCTCACGCTCAGATGATAAAAAAAAGCAGTGGGCCTGGGTGGGCGGTGCCCCCTGCAAAGGGCTGCCCAGGCGACTCTACCAAGTAATGAAGGAAGTTATGCAAATGGGGCCGGTGTGATTATTTTATGGATATTATGTCTTGGTGCAGAGCAATTAGGGGGAAATGAAATGGAAAGGGCAGACGGGAGAAGTAACCACATCCGAGCTTTATTAGACAGATGGAAAGTTTCGGTGCAGGGACACGTGGGTCAGAGGGGCCTCGCTGACTGAGGAGGAGCAATGAGGTTCTGCCTGTGGACAGAGGAGCTGAATTTGCAAACTAGGGACGAAAGTGCTGGCGCACCAGGCCTTGAGGACAGGAAGAGAGGGGACTTGGAGGGAGAGCGTGGGAGGGGTTGGGGACGGCAGTGGTGTGCACGATGCCGGCGGCTGAGGACGTGGTAGAAGTCAGATGGCGGCAGCCTTCTTGGCCCAGTCCAGCCTGCCCTGGACACAGGGCCTTTGCCCTGGAGCAGGACTTCATTGTCTCATCTGGCATCAAAGCAAGGGTCTGGGAAATATGTGGGAAGTCATCTGCAGTTGGGGCCAGCATCCCATGGGGGGTGGCTCCACTTTGAGGGGACTGCCAGGGCGCAGGAGTTTGGGATGGTTTGTGCTGTAGATAAAGAGTGAGTCATAAAGGGGTGTCACAGGTTACGAGCCATGTGTGCAGAAGACAGCGAACACAGCTCCCCTTCTGCCCTCCTCTGGCAGGGACCCTGGGGTAATATCCCGGCCACCTGGCCATACCTACTACCTTGTGGTGCTTGGAAGGAAACCTAGCATTTGAGGAACCCAGGACTCAGGGCAGGCAAAGGCGGCGTGTCTCTCTCTCTCTCTCTCTCTCTGTGTGTGTGTGTGTGTGTGTGTGTGTGTGTGTGCCTCTGCTGCTGCTAAGGTAGTCTGGACAGCTCATGGAACAATCCAGAAGGCTGCTGTTTTTGTGCATTTCCCTTCCCTTGATTCCCCCTCTCCCCAGGGGGAGGACCTGAGGGTAGGGGAGAGGCGCTCCAGGCTTCTCCCTGCCATCCCCACACCCCTCACCTTTTGGCACCTCCTAGTGGAGCCCCAGCTCCGGCCCTTCCCCTCCAGCCCTCCCTCCAAATTCCCACCAGAATGAGCTTCATTCCCCTAAGGAAGTGTCGTCAGTGGGTCCCCGTTCTTGGAGAATAAAGCTCCAGCTCCTTACTGGTTCCTTCTAGGTCTGACCCTGCCCCAGCTGCCTTCCGAGTGCCGAACTCCCCAGGCGACCTGCCCTGCGGCATTTTGGGGCTGGGCTGCTCTTCCAGGGCGGGACTTTGTGTTTCCTTTTCCAGCTCACTGTCTCCAAGGCTCCTTCCAGGTGTGTCCCGCCCCTCCCTTCAGGTTGGAAGGAGCTACTGTGCTGGGGGGTGAGGATGGGGTTCCGGAGAGTGGGGTCCTGGTGTCTGGATGCTGTCAGCACCCCCTCTGCTCCATGGTCATTGCTACCCTCTGCCTGTCGCGCCATCCGTCCCTGTAGCTGGGGTTTATTTCCTTGGTGGGAAGTTGCTGTGGTTTTCCCTGTCTCACTCCTCAGGGATGCGGTCTTAGGGAGGCTCATTTTTTTTATTTCGAGAAAAAGCTGATCGGCTGCGCTTGGGTCAACCGGCCATGATCAGCCATATTCCTGTGGAAGAGACGTTGCTATTAATTAAGTTGTCTAAGTATATGCTAGCATCTTATTAAGCTAATTGTAGGAATTTATCTCGAACTACCTCGCTAGCAGCTAACACAGAGATGGTACTGGAGCTGCGCCCGACTGGCTTCACGCCCTCCCGCCTCTTCCACGAAACCTGCCACCAGCTTAATTCACAGACGTTCAACTTGCCGAGTGCCCACGGTCAATTCACCACATTGACAAATTTAAAAAAAAAATGGGTAGTTTTAATTTTCTGATTTTCCCTTTGTCTTCCTAGAAGGATTTGGAAAGATGTTCAATTTTGTCTGTCTTCCCTCTGTCTCTGAGCCAGAGGCTGAAGAACAGAGATAGATGATGAGAGGCCGAGAGAGCATCCCCGGGGAAAGGGAGAAAGCCGAGCCGACATGAATATATTTATAACAGCATCCGTAAGACTATTGCCTTAAGATGATCTAGTCATTGGATAGAACTAATTCATCTGGAAATAAATCCAAGAAAATATATGCATCAAGAATATTCTTGAATATAAAGAATCCTGCTCACTCTGTTGTTATAAATAATAATGTGAAAGAAGAGGATATTTGTAGAAAGCCCCCTAGTCAAGATAATCTTATTAATATCCCTTCTGGGTCCCCTCAATCCCCCCTTTTTTTGCCCAAAAGTCTTGTTTATTACTGTTCTTGTGTTTTTTAACCTAGACAGCCTGGGTGCTTTCAACTTTTCCTCCTGGATGTGGCTTTGAGGACTTATCAGTTGGGATGTCTTCTTGTTCCATATACATGAATTTTCCTGATCTCTTTCAGGCTGACAGCAGGTCAGCATGAGGCTCACTTGAATAGGTGAGATGATGGGACGATCATCTCCTTAAATTCACATCTTTTACTAATTGTCTTCTCCATCATCATCATCATCATCGTCGTCGTCATCATCAGGGCGTTCTGACTATGTGTTCATTTTTTTAATAGCCACCCTCATGGCGAGTGCAGCCAGGGAAACCCCCTCACACCTTTGCCCCCAGCCTGGGGAAAATATTCTCATGCTAGATCTGGAACCTGTGAAAAATAAAAATAAAATAACATAAAAAATAACATAAAATAACATAAAAAACAAAATCCATCTTTGTATTCCAGATCCTTACATTCCTTTACCCCCCGGTTTTATTGAGAAATTAATAATCAACAGACCTTACCATGTAAGTTTCAGGTGTACAACAGGATGGTTGGATTTATGGATGCTGTGACGTGGGGCCCACAGCAGGTCCAGCCGAGGTCCATCTTTTCATGCAGGTACAGTCGGACGAAAAGAAGAGGAAAGGGAGAAATTCTCTGTGATAAGAATGGTTAGGATTTGCTCTCTCTCTTTTTAAAGATTTATTTATTTTTGCTGGGGTGTAGGCCAGAGGTGCATGGGGTGGGTGGGGGAGGGTGAGAGGATTCACCAGAGACAGAGTGGGGAGCAGAACAGGCAGATTGACTGAAATACACTGCTGAGGGGAGCAGCGGGCGAGACAGGAGAGGTCTGCCGTGCCATGTGGGTTGCTCCCTGGCTAGAATCTAATTCATGCTGTAGTCAGTGGCTGCTGATAGCTTCGTAGTGCTGAGACTTAACCCCTTGTGCCTCCAGGGAGGTCCCAGGATTTGCTCTCTCAACAACTTTTCTCCATGTCAACTTTTCCTATATACCTCTGAGTTGGAAGGAAGCCCTGACATCATCGGAAAGCGTTTGTACTACCCATATTTAAAAAGGTTTTGGAGAGTGTGGTACTTTGACCCAGTCGGACAGCAGTTCTGATGGGTGTAGACTGGCTGCTCCCAGATTTATGTTAACCCTGGCTTGAGTCCTTGTGCACTCCCCAACCCAGTGCATTTCTCTGTTTCTTAAATCACACCAAGAGGGCCTCCCCAGTGGCGCAGCGGTTGAGCGCTGGGCTGCGAGGCTGCCCGCAGCCTCTGCAGCGCTGGTTCAATCCCCGGCCACTGGCGAGGGTCCCATATGGTGCAGCAGACCTCTCCTGCCGTCCGCTGCTCCCCTCAGCAGTGTACTTTGTCAGTCTGCCTGTTCTGTTCCCTGCTCTGTCTCTAGTGAATCCTCTCACCCTCCTGCGCTTCTGACTGTACCCAGTGCTTGTATAAAAAAAAAAAAAAATCTTAAATCACACCAAAATCTTATTGGGGTCCTATGGAATGTCTGTGACCTCATTAGATTTGTGTTTAGCTGTGGCAAGGGAAAGCATATTATTTTTCTGGCCAGCGTTTTCACCTGGACCTTCTAGAGGCAGAATGTGGTTTCACCAACCCCCCAACTTGCCTGTTCCTTTCTGACTTTTCTTGCTCAAGACAACATCAAAATGAGCCTTTAAATAGTGACTTGATGTCTGTCATAATCACATCACTCTTCATCCCTGAGGCTTTCATGCTTCATTGTCTGCTAAAAAGTGACAAAGTTGCAGGAAATAAAAAATACATCCATTTAATTTTTTTTTTTTAAGAATTGTCTTTCATTTTTTTTTATACAAGAACTGGGGTACAGGCCAGAGGTGTGGGGGTGAGAGGATTCACCAGGGACAGAGCAGGGAACAGAACAGGCAGACAGACCAAAGTACACTGTTGAGGGGAGCAGCGGGCGAGACAGGAGAGATCTGCCCTGCCATGAGGGAATCTCTCTGGACGGCCGGGAATTGAACCAGCGCTGCAGAGGTTGCAGACAGCTTCACAGCACTGTGCTCAACCCACTGCACCACCGGGGAGGCCCCATTTAATATTTTAAAAAGCATGCCGTGTTGGTGGAATCCTTATTCCTGGATTGAATTAAAGCTGGCGGCTGACTCAGGACTGAGATGCCCCCACCCCGAAGATCTGGTCTCCGACTTGTGGGCCTGACTCTTCTGGGAGGATGGGAAGCATCTAGAAACCCAGGGGCCTGAGCCTCTTCCTTCAAGCACTCAGGTTCTTCCTTTGTAAAATGTGCAGAATAACCTCAGCACTGTCTTCTGAGCGCCCCCTCTGTGCCAGCTGCTGTTCCAAGTCCTTCGTTCCTGTGTCCATCCTAGAAGTAGGAAAACTGCGACCCCCGGCCTGGAGGGTGGGTAGTGGCCGCAGCCATATATCTAGCTGGTGATGCAGCCTGCATTTGGCCCCGGCCACCTGGCTCCATCACCCACACTGAACCCGAGGCACAGAGCTCGGATGTTTAGAGTTTGTGATCTTGAGGCGCTGAGCTTGGGGAGGGCTGCTGGGGATGTTGGGCTACTTGGGCACATGGGGTGATTAACCAGGGCAGGCCCAAGGTTTACTTGGCAGAAAACAAGGGTCACACTCGGGGAGTTAACTCAGGGAGCCCGATGTTTGAATCACACCAGCCCACACCTCAAGACTCCCGGGTTGGTGGGAGGGAGGGGTGGTGGGTGAGGGGTCAGGGCGTGAGGAGGGGCCTGAACACAGCAGCAATGACCTGTCACGCACACGCCCACTTCTGGCTCTTGAGGACGGTCTACTTTCTAGTGTCCGGGAGCCCGAAGCCCACTCGCTCTCTTCAGCAAGCCGGGCAGAACCCCAGGGGCATCTGCTTGGCTCAAAGGCCATTTTGAGCGAAAAGAAGCAGATGAATTGACATCGTACAAATCAATTCCTTCTCCTGTAAAATCAATGCTCTGCCTTCAAGGAACCTCAGGGAAAAGAGCAAAGTCTGAATTTCCACAGCAGACACGAGCCAGGCTCGCTCTCCAGGGACAACTTTTTTCTTGTCTCCTCCCAACTGGCTGGAAAGAACATCGCGTCTTGTGGGGATGCGCTTGCTCATGTCTGTTTCGATGAAATCTGGAAGTTGTCAAATCTCCTTCCTCTAGATTTAATTTAAGCAGAATCGCAGAATGCTGTGGGGAACAGGAGGAAGACAAATCAACATTTAAGATGAGTCTCCTGGGGGGCAATTAGTCACACGCAGGAAACTCAGGGGGAGAAAGCACCCGAAGAAAGTGAGAGGTTCCTGAAGCAAGCAGGGGGCAGCGTTGAGGGGTTGGGGCTCAGGGAGAGCGCTCAAAGGGGAGAGGGCTTCATTTTTTCTTGCTTTTCTAAGATAAATGGGGTTTGAAGGAAGACCCAGGGGGCTGGGGGGGCCAGACTCAGTGCTCCTTGAATTCAGCCCTCACTCCCGCCACATCCAAGCCATGTGTCCTGGCGAGAGGCCCCAGTTATACCAAAGTGTGGCAGGAGATGGGGGGCGGATGGCTCATACAGTGCGGCCTCCAAGTCCCTCTAGATGTTTGTTCTCCCCAAGACTACCTTGTCCCCCTCCCCTGTAACCCTCCTGTTCCCCGTTTGGGGTGATTTTTCCTCCTCTCTCTAACTTTCCCCTCCTGCGTCTCTTTCTCTCAATTTCTCTTTCTTGGTTCTTCTCTCTCCCCCTTTTTTCTCCCTCCCCACTGAGCAAACCAGGGATTCTCTTGGGGAGCCTCTCTCCTTGGGATGCACAGGGATTCTAAACAACAATTGTTCCCCCTTCATAGATGTTAATAAACACACCAGAGACACAGCACGAGACCAGGGTGCCTCTTGCACAAGGCGTGAGCCACGCGGCCCTGGCACGCACCTGGGTGGGGCCTTGGCGTCCTGGGCGCTGAGCGGGGCGTGTAGCAGCTGTGGGGTGCACAGCCCACCAACAACTTGGGGGAGAAGGAGGAAGCAGTGTCATGGGCTGTCAGCTGTCCCAGGGCCCTCCTCCAGGGAAGAGAATTCCAGCGGGTGGGGGCTACAAGTCTGGGCTCCCTTGCCTGGAGTGAGGACAGTGTGACTTGCAGGCAGAAATGTTTGTCTTCCTGCTGAGTCAGCACAGAAAGAGCGGGCATGTGCTGCTCTGGCCATGAGAGCTGTGTGTTGGATGGACCAAGTGTGGAATGGCAGAGCCCCTGCCAGGCCTGGGCAGCTACCTTGGCCTGTTTCTTGAAGCTTCTTTGTTGAAATTGGAATATCTCAGAGCTTCTCAGAAAAGCAGGGTCCAGACATGACAACTGCTCCACACCTGAAGCGGAGGGGGCTCTCTAGCTGATCCATCCTTTCCACACTGAAGAGTCACCATCAGCCAGGCAATGCTGTCTTCCCTGGAAAGCAAAGCATGAGGTGGAAGCAATGAACTAGAAATGCAGATTGCAAAGTGGGTGGACTTGAAAAGCATTGTACTGAATAAAAAAGTGATTACCCCCACAAGATTTATTGCACAATAACAGTTATGTAAATAAGCCTTCCTCCGAGTCCACGGTCCTTTATTTCAGGGTGTGCATGCATATTCAAGGACATATCCGATGGCATTAGTGTGAGTGACTAAAAGGGGAGAGGGGAAATAAGCATTTACAAGAGAGGGGCCTTGTGCAGACAGATGATGATTAACATGGATGAGGAGGACGGCTAAGTGCCCACTGAAATTCTCTCTGTCTCTCTCTGAGACACACACACACATACACACACACACACACACACACAGAGGCATGCAAGCCTGTCCTGTGGAGATCAGAAATAAGGGGGATTTGGGTGGACAAAATATCTGGGATATGTGGGGTGGAGGTGAGGTATTTGCTTTAGAGAGACCAGGATGGGGTTGGGATACACTTGTCGTAGAAATAAATTCTAGCCTTTTACCCAGGCAGAGGAAGAATAAGCGGTGCTTCAGGAATGGTGAGGTCAGGAGAAGATTCATTACTCATGCATGAGGTCCCAGACCTGGGGAGCCCTGGAAGGTCTGAGCACCAGTTTAAAGACCAAGGGTTCCTTTTATACACAACTGTGTCCATATCTGTTACATGGATAACATTGTTTTTCAGCAGGCACTACCATTGCTGCAAAGTCCCCAGACAAGGGGGGCAACGCAAGGGGGGAAAGATGCAGGCATTTGGGAATGGACTTGGAAAGAGAGACCAGCTTGGCCGGCTGCCCGACCTTGTAGATAAGAGTGCTGAGGCCCTGGCCATGAATCTTGAAAGGGAAGGCGCTGTAAGTAAGCAAACTTGTTGATGATGCCTGCGTTGGAGTGTTCATTGCACCTGGCTGGAAGTTCTGCTGGAATCTTTACTATATTCATTTGCTCAATAATATATTTTTGCTTCACACTCTAAACATTTTTCAAGTCTTTTCAGGGGCTGACTTTTAAGGGGTTTGCTTAAACGATCCTGGTGTGTTTTTTCTGATGCAAGTGAGGGCTGAGCTCCTGGGGCAGGATGAGACGCTTCCAGGACAGCACTTCCAGGACTGGGATGCAACACACAGACGCCTGGGGCCTAGTCAAAATGTAGATTCTGACTCTGGAGGTCTAGGGTCAGGCCTGAGGTTCTAATTTCTAACAAACTCCCCATAGGTGCTGCTGATCCACGGGACATATTTTGAGTTGTAAGCCCCTCAAGTATTGGAACCTGATTTTGGTAGGTCAGTAAATAGAATTGAAAAAATAAAGAAACGAAGGCAAGGCAGTCTCACCCTGATGGTTCCCTGCATGGCCAGCTGCTTAAACTGGGGATCTGTGACCACACAGTTCTAGAGAAGCACCTTCCTGTCCTGGGTCCTGTGGGTGGGTTCCTTTGTAGTGGTGGTTATTGATGTTAATGAAGATATTTGCATAAGAAACAGCTCAGGGCTCTCTCACTAAGTTTAATTGTGTGGGTTTGATGGAAGGAAAAAAATCCCTTTGCATCTTTTAATTGTGTTATTGAAATTTGTGATGTGAAAGGAAGTGCAGACAGACTGTTATGTTTTCAAAACATTGATCGCAAGCAATAGCATTGCCACAACCCGCAGAGCCTTCCCGTGGCTGGGACACGTCTTAAGCGTGTGAGTGAGTAATTGCTTGACTGGGTCTCATGAGTCACAGGCATGGAAGGAAACAGGACTTGCAGAACTCCGAAGACTGCCAGCAGGTGCACGCAGCCTGGTCTTGGTGCTTAAGGCTAGAGCTGTCCTGGGGTGAGGAGCACCCCTGAGCGATTTCTAACAAGTTTAGAAATCCTGTGGGGATTATTTCCTCAATGAGCTGTGAATCCAAGGACCCAAGGTTATTTCCTTGACATGGAGCAGGGGCAGACCTTCAGAGAAAAACAAACAAACCGAGAGTGAGACCATAAAGTACTAAAGCATGTCTAGGGGCACTGGTAGGAGGTGGAGTGCAGCCAGCCGCCCTCCCCCAGGTGTGCCGACAGTTGTCATGACTGTCTCGGGCCATGGTCTGGGACACCTGGACTGTTAGAGGTGGTGGAAACCTTCTGCCCAGTTCTTCCTCCCCCCACAACACCCCAACCTGCTTTACCGACGAGGACGTGGAGCCATGGAGCTCCCGAGTTGGGTGGGTCTTTCTGGGGTGATTGGGGGAATTCGTGTCAGGGTGGGAATTCACATCCAGCATCCAGACTCACAGACCTGGATGTTAATGTTTCTCCTCAGAGCCCTTCAAGCTGTCCTCTCCTGCTCGTCCCAGCTCCCTGTGAGAGCCTGGTTGGTGATGGTGCCAGCCGATGCTCACCCAGGGATCCAGTGGCTTAGATTTTGCCCTCAGATATTTTATTAACCCTGGGGTTATTTAAGTGAAATTTCCCACGGACGTAACTGTAAGGACAGAGTAACCCAGGGGCCGGAGCCAGGCGGAGAGCAGTGCTCGTGGGGACACGCGGACTTCACACGGGCCCTGCGGCGCAGTGTCCCTCCCAGGAGAATTCATCCTTGCCAGCCGCCACCCGAAGGCCCCAGATGTCCGTGGATCACGTAAGGACAAGGGCAGATTGCTGCACCTGGGGGAGCTCTGGACACGCGTGGGCGCTCAGCAGGAAGAAGGACAACGGCAGGGAAGGCCCCGTGGGGGGACGGGCAGCTCGTGCCCAATGTCCCAGGAGGGTGCTGCTTGCTTCATGGCAGCCTCTTTCCCACACTCCCCGGCCGCTGTCAGAGCTCACGCCGTGTGCAACGAGCCCCCAGGATTCATTAAGCGAGAGCGACTGCCCTGCTCTCCCGTGAGAGTCAACTGGACTTGTTTTGTGGCTTGTAAATCTGTAAGAGGCTTATAGGAATATAGTTTTCTTTTCTTTTATTTACTCTGAGTTTCAATCTTGAATTTTTATAAATCAAATCATGAATACAGGGCAGTATAAGAATATTTTAGTAGCTAGAAAACATCGTCATGGATAATATGATTTGCTCTCAATCCAAATATCAATATCTGGAATTTTCCCAGCTTTCTTGAGACATAATTGACATAGAAGATGTGGACGTTAAAGGGGGACAGTGGGGCGGCCAGACATACATATTGCAAAATGACCAGCACCGCAGGGCTAACACCTCCGCCACGTCACATATTTACCATTCTTTTTTTGTTGTGAGAACCCTTAACACTTACTCGCTTGCAAATTTGAAGTGTACGATACAGTTCTATTCACTAGAATCACCATGCTGTGCATTGGAGTCCCAGAATTTGTTCATTTTAGAGCTAGAAGTTTATATTCCTTGACCAACATCTAGAGCCTCTTGATTTATATCAAGGTTTATAATAGCAAAATGTTGCAAACGACCTCACTACGACTTCATATCTATGGGTTCAACTATAGGTATGTAAATGCACAGGGAAAGGTCTAGAAGGACAAGTATAAGCTCTGAAGGAGGGGCCGGGATTTAGGGCCCAGGTCAAAGGGGAGTGTAAGTCATCTGCTTCCTTTCTACAAAACAGGGAACTGTTCATGCGAACTCGACATTAGGGAGTGCGTAGGAAGAGCTGGCACACCACGACTGTCTTGTGGTGTCTGTCACGTGAGGAGAGAGGGAGGCTGCAGTCCAGGGCCGGGCTTCCTGGTAGGAGGCCAGCTGGGCTAGGTGGCCTTTTGGGCCTCCTGGCTGGCACAAAGGGTCAGGGGGAGCCGGGACCTCCCTCCACCATGGCGGCCACTGGGACACGTCCTCACACGTGAGTGCACTGGAGTAACCCGTGATGCCCATGACGCAGGCCCTTTCCAGGTCTCATCATGTCTGGTTTGGAGGTAACGGGTCTGCCTGCGGCCGGCCGTCTGCACTTCTAATAAGCACCAGAATTGATTCCCACAAAGACATCTCTGGGCCCCACCCGGAGAAGCACACACTCCCCTCATTCACCTTTTGCAGAGACACCGCCTCGTGGTTTCACAAGGATGAAAGTCAGGCTGTTGCCCTGGTGACCAAGACCTGCTTGCTCAGATCAACCAGGGCGGACCTGCCACCCAGGGCGTCCGAGCCGCCCGCGGTCCCCGTGAACACTGTGCGTGTGTGTGTGCACGGCTGAGTGCTGCGCTTGAGAACACCGAGTGCCGTTTCAGGCCTACATTTTGTCTAAAAAATATATATATAGGAAAAAAAGGGCCCCTCACATTAGACAGTAAGACCAGCATGAACTTTGATGTGTCTAGATAATAACTCGGGGTGGGCATGATGAGATGTGTGTTGCCAGGAGACACATATTGATGGAAACCCAAATGAGGGGCTACGCAAGGTTAAGGCTCCTCTGGAAATGTGGCCACAAGAGCCCTTCTCCACTAAATGCCACGATGCAGATGCGGTGTAATTTTTACCATCCATAAAAGCCATTTCCAGCTGATAATGAAGCTGGGTTGGAATTAAAGTGAAAGCAGATTGCCTTGTCCCTGCCTTTGGGAAAGAATGTAGTAGAAATGCTTTCAAGGGCTTTGTTTTGGTTTGTTTATTATTATTTGTGCATATTTTCTACTCTTAAGGGCCGGAGATACACCATCCCTGCTGCTAGTGTCTGAGTATTGACACAAATCTGATCCAAAGTTAAAAATTAAAGCGTGCCGAGCCCCTGAATTGGGCAGGCTGGACAGGCTTTGTGTCTTTTGGGGGGTCTTTGTAGGGAGTGTCACCCGAGAAGGTGACCTGGTTGGATTTTCAGGGGCGGTTACAGTGATACACCTGTGACACCCCCAGCAACCCAGCAGGCCTGAGTGCCCCAGCCCTGGACAAGTGCATCGCCAGCATCACCCTTGGGCCTCTTGGAACTTCTGAAAGACGCATTGCAAAGTGAAACGAAATGGTCAGAGGGGAGGAAGAGTAGGGGGCTGTGCGAGGCTGCAGTCTCATCCAGTTCCTTCACCCCCGAGCCTGACCTGAATCGCTGGGAGGCCTCCTCGGCCAGGAAAAACATGAGCAGTGGCTGGGAAAGAGGCGAATGGATTCCTGATACAAAGCATCAGCCAGCAGGTAATTTAGATGATTAGAGTAACATAATGACCACCCACGTCTCCATTCCTGCCAGCTGGGCATTTAACTTGGGGAGATTCATGGTGGAGCCCTAAATTGCGGTGTGTGTTTTATAACCTGGGAAGGGGACTTATTAAACAACATGGGCAGTGTTGATAGGGCTGAGTCAGACATGCTAGAGATACTTTAAAGACGATTACATTAAAATAAACATGATTTATAAGGATGGACACAATTCTAATTGTGAAAGCAACTAGCGAATTTCCCACAAAGATTATTGATGTCTCCCTTGCATGGCATTTATCATGGTAGTAGCATTTATCATGGTCGTTCATCACAGCAATTTTTGTAGATTCTTCTCTTACTCACTAGACTGCAAATATAATATTTGAGAATAATGTCCTTCTCTCTCTTTTATTTCATTTATTTTGGTCTCTGATTCTTCTTACAATATCCGGTCCTGGGATTTACATGTCTCATAAAAGATGATGAAATGAAGGAAAGGTATTAGACTCCCCACAAAGACCATGTCCTGGGGTAACATTCCAGTGGAAGAGTTGGGACATGCACCCCAGAACCCTATCGACAAGAGGCAATGACTTTCAGTGGGACCACGGTCATCGGGGTAGCCACCCTGCTGGCTACCAGCCACGTGCCAGTCCCTTCCCCTGTCACTGGGGCTGCTCAGTCTCCTCAGGGTGGGCATTATTGTGACTGCCTCTAATTTCGCAAACTGCGCTCTTCTAGAAGAAGGAATTTGCCCAACAGCACATTCAGCAGCGCTAGAGCTCTTACTCGACCCGAGAACTGGGTGCTGCTCCTTATTTGGTCTTTGGAACCAGCTCTTCTCCCTTTGGGGCTAAACTTTGGCTTATTGTGGGGTTTCTTTTCTTCTTAAACATCATGTTCTTCATTTGACCTGTTACTATTTCAGGAAGAAGTGAGAGGACAGGACGACCAGGAAATGTGATGTTTTCCAAACATGATTCTGGAGAGCAGGGGTCTGGAGAGAGCTGGCTACAAAGCCTGGGGGCACTTGCAAGAAGAGCTCCGGAGAGCTTTAGATCTGCTGCCTGGCAGGGAGGGCCTGGCTCTCTAGGGACCATTTGTGCCCTACTCCCTCCCTCAGGGTTTCTTTGGAAATGTCTAGAGACATTGTTGGTAGTCACAGTTGTGTGTGTGTGTGTGTGTGTGTGTGTGTGTGTCCTGCTTTCTTCTATGTGTCTTCCCTCAGTGGAGGTCAGAATGTAAATTTTCAGCATGCTTTGCAGTTAGAACTCAGGGCAGGGAGCTGGGTTCTGCCGCTCAGAGGTACTTAAAGGGAGACTTTTATTCAGAAATGAATGACCTGAGGAGGTGGGGACCCCATGCAGAGGGGGTTTGGAAATAGCAATAGCTGCAAGACTGAGCTCCTGGCCCAGAAGTGGCGCTGCTGGGGCTAACAATAGCAGTGGTAGCAAAATTGTTTGTGTGTGTGGGGAGGCAGGGGTAGGGATGGGGGGGGGGAGGGATGTGGGTGGTTTTCTTCTTAGGGATGGTTTGGGAAGCTTATCCTTGAAGCTGATTTTCTGGTCCCCCCCAGCAATTGTGTGGCTAGCTGGCCCCCTTTTCTACTTTAATCAGCCAGAGTAGGTTCTGGTGTTTGCAATGAAGAACTGGGACAGGTGCACAAAGTTCATGAGGAACAAAGGCATTTAGAATCTAGAGCCCTTTAAAAAATGTATTTTCCTTTAGTAATGTGGTGAGTTTCAGGTTAGAACAAAAGGCAAAATGTCCTCATTTCTTTGCAGGTTCTAGCTGTGGGGCTGCAGGACTTTTGGTAGTGGATTTAGAGCAAGCGTCTGGGATCACAGTAGGCAGCTCTTTCTTGGGGATGAAAGTTGCTTTCAGGAACCAGGTTTATGTTCCAGGCTTCGAAGAGAATAAGAGATCAGGGAGGGTGGAGGCCCCTCCCTGCCCCAGGGCCAGGTCACACACATGACTGCCTCTTGTTCGTTATGGCACAAGCTACGTCTAGAGAAATCTGATATATTTAATTTTAATTTTACATATTGATCACTTTTTCAATGTGTGTTGGGGGATAAGCTTTGTGTTTGTCCGAGGACATCATTTGGATTTATTTCTTGAGGTGTTTGGATAATACAGAAACTCATCCAGAGGTGGGTGTAGGGATAGAGCAGCTAGGGCTGCTGGAAATCTGCCAGTTACTGTGAAGCACAGAGTGTATTCTTTATTCCCTGAACCCTAACTCAAGGTCTAATTTTTAGTTGATTAGGTAATTGTCATAAACCATTACACTAAAAAAAAAGGAAATTATTTTGAGAATCAGCTATAATGAGATGTAAGTAAAAAGAACTGAAATCAAGCATCTCAGCTACTGCTAGTTTTATTTATTTTTTTTATTTTATTTATTTTTTTTTCCCCAGGGGACATTGCTAACGCAGTCCCCCACTACCACAAATTATGCAGTCGAGTTTCCCACATTTGGGGAAATCGCTGGGGTCAAGTCAGCACATCCAGAGTGCAATGGATAAGCCTCGCCCTGGGAAAACCACCTTCGTGATCATGGTAAGTGTACTGTTAGTTTTTTTTCAAGCCACCAGACTTTTCAGTTTTAATATTGGATTTCCTAGGGCAGCAACATCCTGGAATTATTTCCATAGTTCCTTCAGCTAACTGACCCTGTTTCTAGCAAATTCTACTCTAGGGTGTGAGCAATGGGAGGGCAAGGAGTACATCTTACTCATCTTTTTTCTCACTCAAGGCACCTTGTCCAGACCTTGTTGAGTAATAGATGTATCACAATGATTTGTTGATTAGTTATAATAGTTTCATCATGGCAGGGAAGGATTTGCTACCTCACCCTAATTCAGGGGGGTATCATCCATTGCTTCTCCTGGAGGAGGTAACATATCTCCTGGATAAATCCAGGCAGGGGAGAGATCAGAATTTCTTGGTATAGTTACAGATTATGCAATAAGAGGTTGTCTGCACTAGAAAAGCAAGGCATGTTTGTATTTGTTCTTCTCTGAGACCTGCCTACCATTATGACCTTAACATTCTCTAGAGTCTCTCCAAAGCTGGCCGGGAATAAGTATGGTTTGATGGGTGTCTAGTGGGAAAATAAAGAGATGCCTTACTCCATCCTCAGAATTTCACATGTGCAGGATCATCTAATAGCAGATGATCTAGTAGTAGTAGTAGATTTCTCACCCTCCCAGGGTTGAGGGTGTGATCAAGAGCTTTCACACAAGCTTGGCTAGAGAAAGCATACAGTTGCTCTAGGTCAAAGGCCTGGGGCCCACAGGGATCCCAGACTGAAATGAGGCAGAAGCAAAATTCACATCCCACACTCCACCATATGCCCCTTCGGAGATGCATCTGGGTTAGAGGACCCAAGGCCATTTGAGTTTGATTTTTGATTTTTGACAGGGTGAGAAGAAACACCCAGCCAGTCAAAGACTGTTTCTGATTGAAATGAAAGCTTTTAAGCTGCACTCTGAGTTAGGGCAAGGCTGGGTTGGAGAGTTAAAAATGACTAGTGTGTACATGACAGAACTGCAGGCTATAATCAGTATGTCTGGAATCTCAGATGAAAACAAAAGGAAATGCATGGAGTTTGCTTCACTTTTGTACCTGATGCCATGTCAGTACTTACACCACCGGCCACACTGCTCTGTCTGTTGGTGACCATCCCCTGACACGCTGAATTGGCTGCTAAAGCTGCTGTGTGATTAGGCCTGAGGAACCAGTGTGAGGGGAGGGAGCCAGAAAGAGCCCGGCTCTTGGAATATATATACAGAATAGGCTTAGAAGACCAAGCCCACATCTGTGGATGCTTCTACTTTGTTATTGCCTAGACTTAGACAAGCCTAAAAAAATTGCTCTCTCCCCACCAGTAATTTAAAAATGGCCTCTAGTGGTTTCCTTGTGTTTGGGCTAACCGTAAGGAATCACAGGCACTTAGTTAGCCTTACATGGTCAGAGCCCTAATCAAGCTTCCCAGAGACCTCCCTGCAGCCCTTACCTCTCCTGTCTCTGTCTTCTGTTTTCCACATCATGTTGCCCATTATCATCATAAAGCAGATGGTCATATCTTGGTGTTTATACAGCCCAAAACTTTGCTCCTCCAAGGATTCTAAGCAGGTTCATTTTGGGTGAGGTATGAAGATCTAACATGATATGGTGACATTTTGAATAGAATTTGCTAGAGCTTTTTTTAATCAACCCCTTGGGAAAGGACACCCCTAAGTTTATTCCATCCCATTTGAGGAATCAAATGGGATAATAATATATGTGGAGTATTTAGCTCAGTGCCTGGCATGTAAAAAGTCCTCAATAAATGGTGGCTAATTTTTATCCATTCAATCAAAAGAAACTTGTATGGGTATCTGCTGGGGTCTGGTATGTTTTAGGTACAAAGTAGATGCTTCAAGACATTGGCCTCTGTCCACAACGACTTTTACAGTCATGGTTGGTGGAGACAGGAGAACAAAAATACTACCATAACTTCAAAGGTAGAAATTAATAAAGGACAGAAAGATCATGAAAGGAAAGAATTTGAGGAATGAGTAGCTTTTAAGTTGGGCTTTGTAGAATGTGAAGAATGTGGAGTTGAGTGGGAGAGGAAGCTATCAATATTCTGGAGAATGAAATAAACCCTAAGAGAGGTATTAGACAAGAATGGTAAGGACAGTTAACACCCCAAAATGTAGTTTTGCCGAATATAGGGAGTCAGACAGATAGAGTGGGAGATCAGACAAAAAAAAAAGCCAGGGAAGGTCGGGGTACACATTGGTTGGAAATACCACATTAAGGGGTTCAGTCCTCATTTATGGGTCATTGAAGGTGCTGGGGACAGGGGAGGTAATAAAAGCCTGTATTTTGTTATCTACGGTAAGAAGTATATTCGAAGGACTAACTTTTCTTCATTTGTCCTGAAAGATTTTGTTTATTAATAGTTTGTCAGGTTTCTAGAATACTTAGTACAGACAAAAAATTATGACTATTATTATGTTTTAATTATGATGTCCTAGCTGTAATCTTAACTCCATTGTGAACCACAGAAAATAACAATTGAAATTGGATTAAATCTATTCTAAGCTCTTCACTTCCTTCCACCTTACAAATACTGACACACGAAAAATACCCTTACAGCATTTTATCTGGAACTTGGCAAACGATCAACTCCTTTCTCTGGCAGTGCCCCAACACTGAAATTTCAAATGCTGACATTTGCATGACCTTTAGTGGTTGACAAGGTTGTCTTGTTATTGTTTTTAGTATAATACATCAATGATATTGACCAGAGTCTCTCGCTTCTCATTATGCAGCCAAATCCCTTGTCATCTGTGTTACTACAATGTACTTTACTTGAGATATTTTGAAACAAAACAGAGTCTTGCAGGATGCATATAACCCTGTTTATAAACATGATGAGATGAATTACTGGGTAAGGAATTAGGTAGGTACAGATTGTGTTTCATGAGAATTAAAAATACATATTGACTTTAACTAAATTGATTATAACCCAGGGAGTGTGAGTTTAATAGAGATAAAGATGTGTAGAATTGATTGCTTTTGTTCCAATGTTGACTTTTCCTCCTATATGATTTTGGAGGGTGAACCAATTTTTCTTCTTTCCAGCCTCACTGGGATAACTGTAGCCAGGCGACAAAGTACTTTCCAGAGAGGGGGAAATGGACCTCCACCCACTAGAAAAAGAAAAAGAGAGGTGAGGGGGGGTGAGACAACTTCTAGGGAGGCAGATTACAAAGTCTTCTCTCTGCAACCTCCACCCCAACCTCGAAGATCCGGGTTAATTTGCATTTCAAAGGCAATTTAATACTAGTTTTGTTACTTTTCAGCTTCTCAAATCTTTTTGTTGCCCTAGTAGAAATATTGCGATTATTACTCTGTGTGTGTATATAAAAAACCATAAAATGAGGTGAGGACACCTGAGGGTGTTTATATAAAAAGGGATAGGGTCCCTGTCCAGGAATTCACATTCTGTATTGGGAGAGTCAGACAAAGTAGGGATCAGGCTGTGGTAACTGAGAGAGAAAGAGCAGAAGGGATGACTAGGAGGTAGTGGGGGCCAGTATTGATATGCACCAATGTAGGGAAACTGGAATGAAAGTTGCATTTTCGGACCTAGTGAGATAAAAGCGTTATCATTTGCACTAAGTGGAGTAACCCACAGGAGCCACACATCACCATCCTCCGACCTCCAGAGACCACGCTACTCATCCGAGAATCAGCAGTCCGGGAAGCAGGCAGCCAGAAGTCTTGGTACCAGGCCTAGTCCCTTCTCCTGATGCCTGCGACCCAGGGGGGAGGGGACTCCTTTATTGCTGCGCCTGCGGGTCTCCCACGCGCGCGCCACGGGGCGGCTGGAGCTGTCCGCGGTGCTGAACACGCTCTCGGGCTCGGCCAGACCCGCTGGAGCTGTCCGCGGTGCTGAGCACTTTCTCCGCTTTGGCCAGACCCGCGACTTGAGGATCACTCCACAGCCAGGCAAGTGTTCAGCGGGTACCGAGGGATGGGAACCTGAAGTTCCGCAGCAAGTCCAGGATCTATGTTTTTAAATCCCTCCTGGAACCCCCCCAGGGGACTCTCTTAACCCCAACCCGGACTTTACACGGGACGGGTTCGTTATCTCTCCCCACATTGCGTGGTGCCCCAGCTCCATTTACCCCTCTGAGTCTCTCCCCACGTCCTCACATTAATCCGGAGCAGAACTCCCCCGGGGCTCTGCAAAATCCTGCAGTGGATTTTCTCCCTCGCTTCTTTGCCCCAGGTTTCCCAGCCTCTTCTTTCTTTTCTGGTTCCATCCTCGCCACACCGCGCTCCGCTCAGTTCTCTTAAGCGCCGAGTCCGGCGATGCTCGCTCCGCCCCCATTTTCCATATAAGGGAAGGCGGGGGGCGCGGGAGGGAGGCGCCGTCAGTCTCTCTCAATCGCCGCGAGCCCGCCGAGAACTCCTGAATGTGCTCAGCTCCCGCAGAGAAGCCAGGAGCCGGGGCGCCGTCGTCGTCGTCGGCGGAGGACTGCTCAGAAACAGCCAGATTCTCCCGTCCTTCCACGAGCGCTTTCCCGCCCTCCAAGCCCCGCTCACCAGGTAGAACCTTTGCTCCTGGGTTTGAATAGAGGGCCCCGAGTCGAGCAGGAGGTATTTAAACAGCGCGTGCATGTGGAACTGCGCAAAGATTTAATTTTTCAGATCTGGGATAACAGCACTTTTTATTGTTTGTGTTCTTTATTGTGGACAGTTATTCCAAAGGGAATGTTTGGGGGCCAGGGTAGTGGTGTGGGTGGTATAGGAGGGGGTGGGTGGAGAGTGGGAAGTGGCTGACTTTGCTTCTGTCTGGGCAGGTGGCCATGGCCTCTCTGCCGACGAGGCGCCCCGCGGTCCCTGATTTACTCTCTGGGCTGCCGTCGGTGGCCTCAACTCCGGCCAACCAGAGCGTGGAGTCCTCGGCGGGGAACGCATCCACGGCTGGCCCAGGCGCTCAGGCCATCACCCCGTTCCAAAGCCTGCAGCTGGTGCATCAGCTGAAGGGGCTGATTGTGCTTCTCTACAGCGTCGTGGTGGTCGTGGGGCTTGTGGGCAACTGCCTGCTCGTGTTTGTGATAGCGCGGGTGCGTCGGCTGCACAATGTGACCAACTTCCTCATAGGCAACCTGGCCTTTTCCGACGTGCTCATGTGCGCCGCCTGTGTGCCGCTCACGCTGGCCTACGCCTTCGAGCCGCGCGGTTGGGTGTTCGGCGGCGGCCTGTGCCACCTGGTGTTCTTCCTGCAGCCCGTCACGGTCTACGTGTCGGTGTTCACGCTCGCCACCATCGCGGTGGACCGCTACGTCGTGCTGGTGCACCCGCTGCGCCGGCGCATCTCCCTGCGCCTCAGCGCCTACGCCGTGCTCGCCATCTGGTCGCTGTCCGCGGTGCTGGCGCTGCCCGCGGCCGTGCACACCTACCACGTCGAGCTCAAACCTCACCGCGTGCACCTCTGCGAGGAGTTCTGGGGGTCTCAGGAGCGCCAGCGCCAGCTCTACGCCTGGGGGCTACTGCTTGTCACCTACCTGCTCCCCCTGTTGGTCATTCTCCTGTCTTATGTCCGCGTGTCGGTGAAGCTCCGGAACCGCGTGGTGCCGGGCTCGGTGACCCAGAGCCAGGCGGACTGGGACCGCGCGCGGCGCCGCCGCACCTTCTGCCTGCTGGTGGTGGTCGTGGTGGTGTTCGCCATCTGCTGGCTGCCGCTGCACGTCTTCAACCTGCTGCGGGACCTGGACCCGCGCGCCATCGACCCTTACGCCTTCGGGTTAGTGCAGCTGCTCTGCCACTGGCTCGCCATGAGCTCGGCCTGCTACAATCCCTTCATTTACGCCTGGCTGCACGACAGCTTCCGCGAGGAGCTGCGCAAGCTGTTGCTCTCCTGGCCCCGCAAGATCGCGCCTCAGGGCCAGAGCATGACAGTCAGCGTGGTCATCTAATGCCACGCGTCAGGTCTGCGCTGGGGAGCCCCGCGCACACCGGTCTCCAAGGGTGCCCGCCCGAGACCGGACCGGAGCTTATTTCCAGCACCAGAGCTAAGCCAATACTGGGCAAAACGTGCAGCCAAGCGCTTTTGTCCAGCTGTCTTGCCTTGTTCTTGTGTCTTTGCCAAATGGGCTTTGGTGGAGTCTTGTGCTTTGCTTGGTGGCAGCGAGCGAGAGGGAAGTGGATTAATAATTTCCTTCTTATGTCCTTGAAGTCCAAACAAAGCTTTCTCTAGGTTCATAACGGTGTTTCAGAACCTTGGCTGTCTTTCTTGTTTTTCATTCTGCCTGCTCACTGGTGAGATGGAGGAACAATGTGGGTGGGATTTAAAATAACTGTGGTGTGGTTTGTAAAGCTTTTTGGGTTGCAGCTCACAAGGGACTCAGCTGAGATATAATATCTGATATTGCTTAGTTAACTTGACCCAGAAAATTCTAGCATTCCAGGAGTGTGTATAACAAGTCCACATCTAGAATTTCAGCATTTCCTGAATAAGACCTTTATACACCCAAAAGCTCTTAAGTCCACTTGAATCTATAGGACAAAACAAAAAACAAAACAAAACAAAACAAACAAACCATTTTTAAAAGGTCCTTCTACTGTTTTCCCCCTTCTAATCTCCTGACTTCTATTGAAAATAATGAGATGAATTAGTCAATGAAGAGATAGAGAGGAAACAGTCCAAATCACTTCGGGGGGGGGCATATATCCATGTGTACGCTTGTGTATACACACCCAGTATTTCCCACAAGGCAGACATTCAAATATTTGGTTTTCTGAACACTCAATGCACACCATGTGCAACAACATTCTTTAATTGCTCAGTAGTAACAGATCAGCCCCTGGCATCTAACTGCTCAGCACCTGCTTTGTGGCGACACACTTGGAACAGGATCAGCTCAAAATACAAGAACTGGGAGAAGTTTATTCAAGGCCAGAAAAGAAAACTGAATTGCCACCCACAGGATGCCTAGATCAAACAATTCCTTCCAGGGATACGGGAACAGGTGAAGGCTGTTGCCTGATGATACCTGGCTGATAATCCTCACCTTAACCTTCTGAGGGTTCTGTAAATGAGGACAAGTGCCGTGGGATGGGAGTTTCCATGTTGATGCTGGACTGGCAATCGGAGCAGGGAGGCTAGGAGCTTGGGAAACGATGCATGCTCTCCAGCTGTCAGGGCAGCCTCTCTGGTATATGCTGTGTGAACTAGAGTCTGCAGCAACTCATTCGCCATTTGTAAGATTCCAGTGCTGCCCCAGCTCACTAAACAGTAGCATCAATGTTTCCCCACCTCTTCCTTCTGTTACTTTTAGAAATGGGCTCATTCACTTATTAACATGTTCCCCAAAAAGAAGGGAAAGAGGGGTGATGTGGAGATGACAGGATTAAAGCCTATTGCTCCAATGTCAGTTGGAGTAATTATTCCAAAGTCAGCTGGAGTAATACATGGAAGAATGAGTATTTATGGTTGGGTTCACTAGTGACATGACTCTTTAGTAGTTCTATGACTAGACTTTTTGCAGTATGGAGAAGGGCAGGAAAATCCTGGCTGGGGGGAAGGAAAAGGCAGGAGATGCAAGTCCCCCCCGACACTGGCACTAAGGCTGACTTTCAACTTCATCTGTGGATTTGGAATTCCAGGATTTGTATTATAAATTATAAATTGTATTATAAAATTTTACACCAGGAATTATTCCAAATCCTGGTTGCCAGGGCCTTAAAAATGATTAGCTTAATTTAAGTCTATATCAGTTAAGAGAAGCAAGTGTCCCCACTAATTATGAGAAAGGCTGACACCTGTTTCGAGCATACCCTCAAGTTAAAAATTTGAAAATTTATGTGGACTTGTGAAGAGCCTAGAGAGGTCAGAACACTATGTTGTGTTTAAAAACATCTTTACAGATTATGCAAACTGACAACTGAAGAGTTCCTAATTCTTACCCTTTCTGAAATCAGCGTGGATTAGTTTCAGTGCAAAACAAATGGACTTTTAAAAAATCTCTCAGAAGTGACGCCTAAAGAAATCCACATAGAGTTGAAGTAGAAAATTTTATTTAATAGCATTCATTTTCATTAATACCAACCACCCAGAATGTGTACCCAGGCCACTTCCTGTACGGAGTCACAGAGCCTGTGGAGCTGGGAACCGGGCCAGCCCGGGACTTGGCAGTCCCTCCCGAGGCGACGGGAGGCTCTGTAATCCTCTCTGCAGGCATTGTCACTGGCTCTCAGTTCTGGCAACCAATCAATAGATTTTATCTCACTAAATCGGCTGGGGAGCATTTCAATATGCATTGGCAATAGTTGTCTAGAAAGAGCAACTGTGAGAGATACTAAGGTAATAGTATTTCAATTGATGTAAACTTCCGGAATTTTCCTTCCTGTGGCTTTTCAGCCTGCTCTCCTATCCAGGATGCTAAGTTTCAGGTGTATTTCCTTAGCGAGGCTTATTAATCACTTCTGTACTGTGGTTGACATTCCTGAGCTTTTAGGGGTCTTGCTAATGCCAGGCATGGAACTGACCTCAAGGTGACCCACTCAAGAGGGTTCACTCTCCATAGAGGAGAGGTCAGTACCACCTTTGCTCCCCAAGGCAGCTAGCTCATTGATTATCCTTCATGCGTTGATGTCTTTGTTACACGTGCAAGATGTGAGTATGTGGCTGACTCACTGTGTGAAGTTCTCCAGGCTCGGGCTTGTGCTGTGTTTGACACATCGTGGGTGCTCAATAAATAGTAAATCAATAGCCCAGTCTCCTCTGTGGAATTATTAAATTGATAAATCAAGCCAGTTACACACAGTGAAACTGTACAACCTCAGGATGGCCAGGGTCAAAGCATGGATAAATCATGCCAAGAAAAACATGCTACTGAATCTGAACTTGTCAATTCCAGCTAATTCCAGGAAAGAACTGTTCATTTGGGTCTTCCTTCTGGGATGCTCTTGCCCCAATCTCAGTAATGACAGTATTTTAGGCACCCAGCTCTCCAGATTGCATGTACCTAAACCCACAGGAGAGGAGAGAATTTCACGTTTAATTTCTATTTCATCAAAATCTGGACCACGCAATTCCACATATAGCCTAGGAGATTTAAAAACTTCCAGCATGTGGTTATATAAAGAAAATTTGATTATCTAGATTCAAAAACATTCATGATAGTTAGAAACAGGATTTTCTGGCAAAGTAAGATATGTTGGTCTACTCACGTTGCAAATGTTTCTATCTGGATGGATAAGAGCCTCATTTTGACTGTTCACATTTCAAACAGGTCTCGAATTGTTCGCCTCTGCTTTCTAACTCAATTCCTTTCATTTCCTACTCTTTATTTCTCCAATCTTCCTTTTGTTCTGCTACTTTTCCATAAAAAAGGATAAAATCCTTCATCTGCAGCTACCCCTACCCCAGAGAAGGGTTGCTGATGGGATCTAAATACCCATCTGTGGTAGAGCTCACAGGGAGAAACCCGCTGGCTCCTTGGCGAAGGGGTGGATTGAACCATGTGAACGCCTGGTGCCTTTCCTCCCCACTCTGGGGTCTTGTGCGCTTATACAATTGATCATTTTTTAGACAAGCTCCAGGCTGAGGTGGAGAAAAGTAGTTTGCACGGATTTCTGCAGGGCCTGTGAGTGATAAATCTCACAGAGAGCTCTCCAGAGGAAGCCCAACAATGAAAGGGCAAATGTGTTTCATTTTGATGTCTGGGGCTGCAGTAAGGAAACCTGGGCCAGAAAAAGCAAAGAACAAACAGTTTCTCCTTTTAAACACTCCCTCCCACTGTGCTCAGAGAATCTTCTTATTGACTTGCCCAAGACTAACTCTCCAGACTCCTGAATTCATCTCCTTCCGGAGGCTGTGGCGTGATGAATGGGAAGGTACGCCTCGCCCCCCACCTCACAAGCTGAGTTCTTGCCAAGCAATGAAAAAAAACACTCGAGTTGGAAAAATGAAATAAAAATGTCAGGCCTGAGCTCCAGGTTAGAAGTTAGAGGCTGGACTCTTCTCCCAGCCCCAACACCACCGTCAACCTTGGGTCTTCACTCCAAGAGGTAGGCCCAGTCACTGGGGCTGGAGGCCCGGCACTGCCGGTAACATCCCAGGGAGGTGAGCTCAGGTGTCCTGGCCATGGGGAGCAGCCTGGGGGCACTTGGGCCTTATTATTATGAAGGCCCAAGAGGAGGCACAGGGGTAAATGTGGGGCTGCGGTGGGCCCTGGCAGTGGCCATTCCTGTTCATTTACGAAAGGCCTCTTCTGTCCTGTTTCCTTCCTACCCCAGGCTCCCCCAGCACACTTCCTTTCTTTGCTGTAAATACAATCATAGAGCTTGGGCATTTACAGTCCACATTAAATGCTTGGGCATTTACAGTCAACATTCTGAGAGAAGATGTCTTTTAAAGGCTTGGGAGTCTGCAATTTCCACCTGCAGCTGAGTCTAAGCCTGACCACCCGTGTGGAAGCTGAGCTCCAGCCCCACCTAGACCAGGAACTGAGCCCAAAGCGACCTGTGACTCCCCACTCCAGGGGTGCTACAGGCAGGTGTGCCTACTTCCCCCCAAGCAGAGCTCCAGTCCAGAGCAGAGCTGCATCAGCACAGGGGTTCAGGGTGGCTCGCCCGCTGCACCAGCATGCCCAGCAACACTGCTGGCGCCTCCAATGCCTCAAAGGGGAGCTGGCTGCCCAGGACGGCTGTGTGTCCTTGACCAGGGGCCATTCTTTCTACTCAAGGTCAAAGGCCTCTGGCACTGCAGGGCAGAAGTGCCTGGGGTGCTGCCAGCCATTCCTCTCCCTATTCTCCACTTCTTGGAGGGAGTCACCGATTGCTCCCCTTTTTATCCACATCAGCAGCGGCAGCAGGTGACCGCACACAGCAGGACCAACTTCTGGCCTTCAGAGGCCTGCTCCTGTGCCCACGCGACTTTGGCCAATGGCGCCCAGCCTGATCCTGGGTCTCTGTGACCTGGGGTCCTGCCAGGAGCTCGTGTGCCGGTGACCGTGTCTGTGTCCTCTGGTGGAGGCTGAGGCGGGCCGGGCCGCGTGCTGGCGGCGCTCTGGGGCTGCGCGCTCAGTCGCTGACCTGGAGCTGGGCCGGAGCGCCGGAGCCACCGACTCCAGGGGAGCCTCAGGGCCGCGTCTGGCCGCCTCGGGCCGAGTCTCCCCGCCCAGCCTCCTGGCGCCCCGGCCGAGCGCAGCCTCCAAGCGACCCGCCCCGTCCGCTCTGCAGGCGCCGCCCGCTGCTCCCGCTCCCGCGGCGTCTGTCTCCGCCCGCAGGGGCGACGGCTCTGCACCCGCGCCTCGGCCGGGGCCCCCGCGACGTTCTCCGGCTCCCTCCGAACCTCAGGTCCCGCCCCTGTCCGTCCTCTGCTCACGCCCTCACTCTCCACCGGGCCGAGGCGGCAGGCGCCTTGCGGGGTGTTTGCCCCCTCCGGCCTCCCCATTCACCAGCCCCAGCTCGGGGCCCTGAGGCGCCCTCTGCTGCACGTGGGGGCTCTGGGCCGATTCAGGCAGAGGGAGGCTCCTGGCCCGGAACGTGGGTCCCGCGTGGCGCGGGGGAGCCTTGGAGTGACCGGCCCAGCGCTCGGCGTCCTGGTGCTGCTGGACGCGCCGTCTGACTGCGGGGGGGGGGGTGGGGGGTGGGGGGGAAACCCGGGGCTCCGGGAAGGTTGAGCTGCCAGCCGCGGCCTCCCCAGCCTTGGGGGCGAGAGGGTGGGTGTGTCGGGGAAGGAGCTCCCCGCAGGGCGCGCCCCAAAGCCACTCGCCGCCACCCTGCGTCATCTCTGAGTGGGGAGCAGCACGAAACGCTTCTTTTGTGTGTGGAGACAGTCGGTCGGTCGGATGGGGCGACCAAGGCAGGAGCCCCGGGCCTCTCACCACGGCTGAGTCGGTTGGGGAGGAGAGGGAGGGGCTGCCCGAACCCCCAAGGGCAGAGTCCTCTAGAGAAGCCCCTCCCGCGGGCAGTGTCCTGGGGGGGCACAGAGTCAGCCTCAGGTGTCTGCGCAGATGGGGAGCAGGGGAAAAGCAAGCTTTAGAGAAACCAGAATGTTCCCCGGACATGACTAAGTATCTAAGTGCGTCGCAGAAACCCAGGCCTGCGGGCCCGGCCGAGGAGCTGCCCCCCAGCCCGGCCCTCGGAGCGACTTCACGGGTGCGGTGGCATCTGGGGCAGCGCTTGAGACCCGCTGGAGACTGTGCGCAGGGAAGAGCCCTGCAGGAAAGCATGGTGGGGGGCAGGTGGAGAATGGCCCCACCGATGCAGGGGTGGGAAGGGTGCCCGCTGGAAGGAGGCGGCTGGGCTATGAGAGCAGAGACAGGTGGCGGCTGAGGCTGGCTCTGGGGAGTGAGTCACTGAACTCATTGCCTTATTAGGGCGAGCTGGACACGGTGCCAAGGACTGCCCCCCATTCATTTCTCAACACAGTAGGAAGCGGGTGTTGCCATCATCATTCGCTTTTCAAGGTAGGAAAACAGACATGGAGGGAATTCAAGTCCTTCGTCCAGGTGCCACGACATGGTGGCAGAGCCGGGGCCTGGGTTGTCATCCATAGAGGGGCTCCCCCCCCACCACCCCGTACTCTAAATTTCAACACAAGGAGTTGGACCTTCTTGGGGGACAATAGGGAGCTCTCAGAGGTTTACAATGGGTGGGAGACAGAGAATGACTTTCGAGAATGTACTCTAGGACCTAATTGGCAACAGGGAAAGCCTGGGTGTGTGCACGGGAGACAGAAGCAGGGAGGGGCACTGGAGAATCACCACCATTTCTAGAAGGAGAATAAGGAGCAGAACAGGGCAGCGGAGACTGGAGACTGGAGAGCAGGGGGTGGCGAGAAGGGAGCAGAGACTGTGGGAGCCCACGGTGGCCGCCGCGTGTCCAGGCGGCGTCTTCTTCAGGACGTGTCCTGTGTTCAAGGAAGAAACGAAGCAGAACGCACACCCGCGTGGGTTCTGGGAAGTGACAGTTGCCACCCAGGGAGGTCTAGGGTGTCACTACAGCTCGCTGATACCTCCGTGCCCGCTAGAGTCGTGATTCACTTTTTCCGAGTCATCAATCGCATCTCAGCAGAGAGCCCAAGTTAATTTCTTTTTAACAGATGCTCATAAGTTATTCGTAAAGCTCGGAGACTTGACGGCCATGAATATGGATGAAAAATAACATTAAGAGACTTAGTGTTAAAGGTTTCACTGTCTGGATTGCTCTAAGGTTGTGTGTGTGTTCGTCACAGTCATTCTTTCGGATGATGATAGTAGGAGGAGGTAGAGTTACCTGCTTTGCCCGGAACTCTCAAACACAGAACCTGAAGCCCACTTCATCAGCGTGGGTTCCTGATTCACCCCGTAGCTGGGATTTGCCCCTGCGCTTCTAATCTGTAGGGTAAGTGAAAAAGCATCCGGCTTTTCTGTCCTCCTGCCATTAGGATGGATGACGGATCCCTGCGGTCCTGAATACATGCCTAATGGTGGGCACCTGGAGTGGGGTGTGGGCATGCGGGAGTGGTACACCTGTGCTGAGAGCCTGGCCTTATAAGGGCAGCGTCACGGGGATGCCAGCAAAAAGAAGAACAAACGGAAGAACCACGAGAGGAGCAGAGGACAAGGCCACCAGAGAAGGCTGGAGAGCCCAGATAGAGGCTCGCCAGCCTCCCGGCCCCCCAGCACCCCTGCCTGCCGTGTACCTGGTAAATCCCAATAAAAGCCTGAAAAGTCACCGAGGGCTCCAGGGTTCTCTCCCCCTTTCCCCCGTCTGCTCGGGTCATAGAGATCCTGCTCCGTGTCCTCCTGCCACTGCATAATCACTCTCCCGGGGCTCAGTACGTCTGTGTGCTGTGAGGCTTAGGGTGTCAGAACCTGGAGTCCTCTGGGAAGAAATTTCCAGCGTGGACCGCCATCCTCTGAAGGCAGAGTGATGCTGGGGTGACCCGAACCTCATCAGGCACAGGATTCTGTCCCCACAGAATGTCTCATCTTTGGATATTGACCAGGCGAGGGAGGGCTGAAATTCTATCATTGGATGGAGCCTCTCCCTCCTTCCCTCCCTGCCTGCCTGCAAACATTTATGACCTGTATTTTCCTCCTTTGGTACTTGTTATTTTCCTCTTGCATGAGCAGACGTGGGCTGCCTTGCCCTACTAAATGTACAAGTGCACGAGCAATTTAGTAGCTATGACTTACTCAGGTGCTCATTATGATCATCAAGAGGTAATGATACTCTGAGACTGCAGCGAAGCCTGCATGGAGACCAGCCTGCCTGCATCAGGAGAGGACAGATCACGGTAAGAACGTCCTTGTCGGCGCCCATGCCTGTTGTCAAGTAGTGCGGATGTGTGTCTTCATGAATCTCTTCATTATGGGTGACTTGGTTTTGAGTCCATTTACAATTCCTCAAAGAATATTCATCATCCTTCCCATGGTCAGTGTATTTGCTCTGAGAACAGGAGCTCATTATGTTTGTTTGTTTTTTTCAAGTCAGAGTCAGTGGATAGTTCAGCTCCTGACAGCTGATGGAAGAGAGCCTAGGAGAGGCGGCTACGGCCTTGCACGTCCTGACACCGGGGCTGGTCTCTACTTGATTGCAGCCTGTCACTCTGGGAGGGGTCGGGCACACCCGTGCTACAGATCTTGGCTACAGCTGTGGCAGCTGGGACTTGAAGACTGGGGCCGTCCCACGCTGGAAGTCCTGGGAAATAGAACACCTGCTCCAGGGCAGAGAAACTGAAACACAGAGAGAGTCCAAGACCCTCAGAAGGATCCCCAGGGAGCATCTGGTGAACCCCAGATTTTACCCCAGATCAGGGCATGAGGTCTAGAGAGGATGTGGGGGCTTAGCCCAGGACATTAGGGGGCTGAGGTCCTGGCCATGTGACAGGCTGTGCTGGTGGTGCAGCAGGGACACATTTGTGTGGTTTTTGTTTCAATTCTGTTTTGTTATTTTTCTGAGTTCATAAATAATCTTACTGTTCAAAAAACCCAAAAAGCATGTGCGTCACTGTGAGTTTATGCAGGATCAGGCTTAGCTTAGACCCGACGAAGAGCAAGTAGCTTAAGGGAAGAGGCAGCTGACAGGCAGCTGAATAGCAGATGTCCACTGATGGAGGGGGTGCCTTCCAAAGCCATTTGTGAGAAACACCCACCCAGCTTTTACAGTGACAGCCGACCAGTTCGGATACAGTTTGGGGTGAAGCTTATTTAAGGCAAAGATGGTGCTTTATAGCAGGCGGCCACTTTTCAGCCCGCAGGGGGCACAGAGCTGGGAGGAAGGGCTCTGGCAGGTGTAGAGGGGAAGGGACACAGTAGGACTCCCCTGGGGCGACACCAGGAGCTCAGAGCAGGGGGGATTTGCTTGGGGGGGCTGTGGCCACGGCGGCGCTTTCTGTTACCCCGTGGCCCTTGTGGATCAAGCTTAACATTCAGGGAGGGAACCTCGCTGTGGGGAAAGTGACCCCAGAGCCAGCCTGGAGAGAAGGGCTGCTGAGGAGCTAAGTGTGGGGGTGTGAGACCAGAGAGAGTTGAAGTGGGAAGGAGGGAACTCATGGAAACAGGGTGGGGGCCAGTGGCTCAGACTGGGGAAGTCTCTCGGAGTCAGCACACTGCTCTCCTGGGTCCCTGTCAGTTCCTAGCAGGTCTCGCAGCAGCCCTGCTTTGCATCTCCAGGCTAGAATGCTCTGCCTTCCTACTGCTTGGACTGTACCACTCTCTCTTGGTTTGAAGCTGCTGGAGGCCCTGATTAGCACAGGCGCTGGAGCCTTACATTTATGTGACTCTGTGACCTTCACCAGGTGACTTTAGTTTTACATTCTGGTTTCCTCCTCCAAAGTGGAGGGCAGTTTTGAGGACCTATATTAGCTTACTACACCCAGAGGGTGAGTAACCCATGGTGTATATCCTTGGTCTAACTCTAGTTTGTGGTCTGGAAGAGATGTGTCTAAGGTGTGGCAACCAGGTGTGGGATGGATCATAACATCCCAGATAGGGAGAGCTGCCAGGAGGATCTCCTACTGGCCTTGGAGATCCTGCCAGAGTCCTTCTAGTCCTGAATAACTTGGGAGGGAGCATTCACCTTCCTGTCATCTCACATTGGGGACTCACTTGTGGAATCAGGTTTTGTCGCTGTGGCCAGAGAAGCAGGGAACCGAGTGTGGATCCCTCCTTCTGGGACCACGGAGAAAGAACTCCTTCCTCTGAAGGACGTGGGAGTGTGTGGAGAAGAGGGGTTGAGGCTGGCAGCCCGGGAGACGCTGACAGAGCTTCCAGGACGACGCCCCAGCTCACAGCCGCGAGCCCCTTGCCTTCCAGAGGCGTCACACGCTCACGCCTTCCTTCTTGTGCCGTTGGACGCCAGCAAGGCCCTGCCCGGCGGGGAGCTGCACGGAGACGAAACATGGCTTCTGAGAACTCACAACTGTCCTGGGGTCGGAGGGCAGTGATGAAAACCACGATAAAACCACAGAGGAGAGGATGCAGGTCCCCAAATTGACCTAGAGGAAACCCCCATTCTATCAAAGTCAACCCACAATTTAAATAGAATTGGCGTGGCCTCCTAGCCCGCCTCTGCCCAGGGGGCTCGCCAAGCTTCGGGAAATCCCTAGCCTTGCTCCTTAAGGTGAGTTGTGGCTACTTAATAGATGTCCTTTATCACGTTGAGGAAGCTTTCCTATATTTCAAGTTTTCTGAGTTATTAACATAAATGGGCATTGAATTTTGTCAAATGCCTTTCCTGTATCAGCTGATTGAGATGAGCTTTTCTTTCGCTTGCTCACATAATGGATTGTATTGACTGATTTTCAAATATCAAAATAGCCTTGCATCCCTGGAATAAACTCTACTTGGTCACGATGTAGAATTCTTTTAACATATTACTGAATTCTCTTGCCAATAGTACATTAAGATTTTCAAATCTATAATTAGGAGGCATATTGATCTGTGGTTTAAAAATTGTGCTATCTTTGTTTAGTTTGGTATCTGAATAAAAATAATTTCATAAAATAATTGGGAAGTGTTCCACCTCTGTTTTCTGGAACGAATTATGTAAAACTGGTGTCAGTTCTTATTTACATGTTGACATAATTCTCCAATAAGGCAATTTATGCCTGGGGATTTGTTTATGGGGAGTTTTAAAAGAATTAAAATTTAATTTCCTTAATTGCTGTGGAACTATTCAAATGATATATTTCATAGTGGATGAACTGTGGTAGTTTGTGTTTATGAAGTGGTTTGTTTCATCTAAGTCGCCAAATTTATGTGTTGGCAGAGGCCAAACAATCAAATAGAAACTCCACATAGACCGAAAAACTACCCCCCCAACCACTGGAGACCAGAATCCTACAGTGGTTGATAAATAAGATGATCAAGCCAGGGCAGCCCAGAGCACTGCTGGATCTGATTAGGGATGACGAGAAGCCAACATTCCGTGGCAGACACCAGATTTCAGATTCTTGCTGCCCAGAGCCACAGACACCTTGTCAATCAAGAGGGGAAACCCCACAATCCTGGTCTTTGCTGTTCAGCCAGGAGAGTCTGTGTCTGAGCAAAGGAGGATAGTTGGCAATTCGACTGGACAGAGTTTAGAAAAAGGAGGCCTCCGCCACCCCTCTCACAACCAGCCAAGTCCCAGCTCTGAGCTGGTTCCTGCTGCATAAAAGTGATCTTCCTCCGAGGATATTTTATTCCGAGGTCCAGCCTTCAGGGCTGACTCCTGCACAATGACCGTCAGGCAGTCCCAGATTGGACTGGAAAATGAATCTCATTTTCACAAAAGGCAGGACTGCTTTATGACGCCTTGAGAGTCGTGAAATGCTACATCTGCAGGAAAATGAAATAAGCACCCCAATTTACAGGCTGCCAATTGGATCCTATTTGTCTGGGGCAGGCCTGATGTGATTTGAAGGCTGGTTAGGAGTTTCTTTTGCCTTATTCCTTGCTTTTCATTAAAGTTATAAATAACTGTGCCTCACATTTTAATGAAAGGGATCGTGTGAACAACCAGGGGCTTTGGGAAGAAACCTGAAATAACGGTGCAGTTGCTAAGGAACGGCGCCGGACAAGTTAATTTTGTTGGCATAACATCTCCTTGTTATTTAATCTCATAGGGTATTCGTTTCATCCATCTGTCACCATGTCACCGGAGCCAGGAGGAGCTGCTAATTGCAAGACCAAGGTTGAGAACAGACCCACCACCTTGTGTAAATTTCAGCAGAGGGGGGCCACGAGGCTTGGTTTTGTTCTTGGGGAGACCATCCCCTTCTATTGTGGGAAGAAAGCTGGCTGCAGCTTCACCACTCAGTCTAGGCCAGACCACACCATCCTCTACCTCAGCAGTGGTGCCAGCTGAACGTTTGTCTCCTGGGGTCCCTTTACAAAAGATCAATGTCTGGCTCCATCCCACAGGGTTCTGATTTAATTGGTCTGGGGGTGAAGTCCAGGAATGGGATTTTTTCCAAAAAGCCCCCCTAAGTGATTCTGATGGGCTGCTCAGGCTGAGAACCCCTATTTATAGAATTTATAGAATTTTCTAACTGCCGTATCTCGTTTTCAAAATTCCAGAGCCTCTTGGATTTTTGTAGTTTCCTAATCAGTTTCCCCCATTTCCTATAAAATAATAAGACAATGAGCTTTCAAGGGGGCCTCCCTGGGTCCAGCATTGTTTTAACACCTGCATGCTTTCTTGGAAGATTTCCAGTCTTGTAAAGTGAGTATTTTTTTTTTTTTCTTTTTGGCCCAGTTTTACAGACAAGGAAGTTGGTGTTCAGCTTAGGATCTGGATGAACTCTTAGTTCAAAGCTCAACTGCTTTTGTCAGGGATCTTTGTCCTCACAGGAGAACCCTCTGCTTCCTACCTGCAGGTTCAGCTTCCATCCAAGCTTAGGAGCAGTTCTGTCTGGGGTTGGAGAGGGAGGGGGGACGGGTATGAAGGGATGGAATGGGGGTTGGGACCCAGGACCATCTGTCCTGGGAGGGGGCTGAGAGCTCGGGATGGTGCTTCAGATGACTTGGCAGTTGCTCGATCACATTTCACCAGCCCAGATTAAATCCAGTGTTCCTTCTTACAAGTGAGTGACCTTGGTTAAGTGTCTTAGTTTTCTTAAAATCCAATTTCCTCCTTATTGATGGGGATGACAAATGCACTCTCTACACAAGATTGTTGTGGGGATTAAATGAAATACACTTAAGGCATTTTGAATGGCACCACGAAATTTCCCCCCATCCCCCCACCATCTTATGGAGACGTAATTACATAGAACATCGTGTAAGTTGGACACCTGTACATACTGTAAAACGATCAGCACCAAAACACTAGCTAATGCCACGCCATGTCACATAACGACCATTCCTTTTTTTAGAGAGAACATTTAAAGATCTACTCTCTTAGCAGCTTTCAAGGTTATGGTAGTCTTATTAACTATACTCATCATGCTGTGTATCAGATCCCTAGGACTTATTCATCTTATGATAGGCAATTTGTATCCTTTGACTACATCTTCCCACACCTCCACCCCTTAAACCATGCCACCACCAGACCAGTCTCCAAGTCTTTAAGTTCACATGTAAGTGAGATCAGACAGCATTTGTCTTTTTTTGAACTAATTTCATTTAGCGTAATGCCCTCAAGTACTATTTATGTGGCAAATGGCATGGTTCCTTTTTCATGGCTGAATACTATTCCTCACCTGCCCTCAAGTACTACTTATGTGGCAAATGGCACGGTTCCTTTTTCATGGCCGAATACTATTCCTCACCCTCTCCTTCTCCCCGCCACCTCCCCGTGACATCTCTATCTGTTCATCCATTGCTACACACTTACTTTGTTTCCATATCTTGGCTAATGAGAGCAGAGCTGCAATGAATGTGGGGGTGCACTTTGAGAGCTTGTTTTCATCTGAAAGTTTAATTGTTATTATCACAGAGCTAGAAATTGAGAGCACCTTGTTCCTCCAGTCTCCCGAGACCCAGGGATGTCCAGGGCCCAGCAGTGTCTGGGTTCCAGGTGCTGGGCAGCTCTCAGGCTGAGTCTGGGCCCCCTGGTTCAAGTACAGCAGCTGACGGAAACTAAATGCTAACTTCTGCCTTTGGCCTATAAAACTGCATTAAGAGACAAGAAACTTTCTCCAAACATGTTCGCAGGAGCTCCTTGAATGTCAAGAGAGAGAAACTCAACTCATAACAACTTGAAGCTAAAAGTAAATTGACTGGTTGAATTGGGTGATGCAACAAAAAAGTTCAGGACTGGCTTTAGGTGTGATAGATCCAGGGGCTCAAATGGGGTCTGTAGGCCTGTTTCTCTCCAGCTCTCGGGGCTCCTCTCCATGGTGCCATCTTCATGCACAGGCAGCTGTCAGAAGCAGCTGTATGTGTGTGTGTGTCCTTCCTTCCATCCGTCCATCCATCATCTACCTACCTACCCACCTACCCACCCACCTACCCACCTACCTATCTACCTACCCACCTACACCTACCTACCTACCCACCTACCTTCTCTCATCTCTCCCAGGTGAACTGAGAGGATATAATCTTTAAAAGCACGTTCAGGTCTCCAGATGTGGCCCAAACCGGGGCTGTGTGAAGCTTGAGCGCCACCTCGTGACAAGGAGTGATATCTTCCTGGAACGAACTTTTCTCCAGGAAAATTACAACAGGACTGGGTGAGCCTGGGAAGCGTCCTGGGTGCCCAGAGAAAAGTCTCCTCCCTGCACCCCAAAGCCATCCCAAAGCAGGTGCACCATAAATGCTTGATGGATGAACAGCTAAGAGTTCCTCCCACAGCGGCCGTGACCTGCTGTTTTCTCCTGTGGACGTATCCCCAGGGTTAACGTTCAGCTCTGGCGTAGTCTCAGATTCCTCAGTGCAGACGTTTATTCTATCACCGCTGGCTTAGTTGTCTCCCTATGCGGGTTTTACGATCAATACTTCCCGTCGCCACCTGCCCTCAGCAGATGAAAGGGTCATTATGTGTCTGTGGCGCTGCTGAGTCTGAAGTCTGGGAACGCACGACTTAAAATAGGACCCCACCTGCGTCCTGGGTACTGAGACATTTCTGGGGTGTCACCTTCTGTACACACAGGCGGGGCCGGTCGACGGGTCAGGAGGAACCAGGCTCCTGTGGAGTCCACAAATAGGCTGAGAGTGCTGGCAGGAGTGGGGGGCTTTGGCACAAAGCCATTAATTTGCAGCTTCTTGACAAGCCTTTTCACGAAAGGGGCGGGGCCCAGGCCCTGTGGGGCCCATGCGTGTCAGTTATAAACTCTCCCTACACCTTGTTTTCCCTCAGCTGGGAAGAGACCCCATCACATTCAGAGTGTCCCCGGTTCCTACCTCGTCCCCCCTTGTGGGCCACACCCGTTCACCTCACTCCTGCTTTGCCCTCCCCAGACCCATCTTAGGTGCTCTGGGCGCTTGGCGCCCTGCCTGCCGGCTGCTCCATTTGTATAAAGCAGCGCAGGGAACAGCCTGGGTCTGTGTAAAGGAGCAGTGCCCTGTGTTAATAACTATGTGTGAGCCAGAGCCAGACACTGCTCCAGGTCTGGGGGTTAGAGCTGTTAGATGAAAGTGTTCCTTCCCCTCATGCAGACAATATTCTAGAAAGAATTAGGATTTGATGTTAGCTGCAGAGACTGACTTGACCTAACTTCCTTTAAGGGAAGATCACTTTGAGCAGCTGACATGAGTGCCCAAGAGAGGGAGATGAGGGTGGGGCTTAGGGGGCCCTTTCTGGTCCAGTGCACGGCGGGGAAGGCTTGGACTGGGGTGGGTGCAGAGCTCGCGGAGAGGGGCCACTTGGGATATGTTTTGTGGGGAAAGCTGCTGAGACGTGTGTTTGGTTGTTGGGCCGGGGAGGGAAGAGAAGCTTCAAGGGCAGCCCCTGGGTTTTGGGCCAGACAACTGGCGGATGATGGCACCGCTGACTAAGATGGGGAGGCGGGGGTACAGCCGGTCCAGTGCAGAAACCTCCTCCGCTCTCCCTCCTCCCTTTCCCTCTTTCCTAAATGATTTGGCCCAGAAGTCCTTTGAGGGGGGCAAGGGATATCTCTGCTTGGGCAGTTGGGGACCTGCAGAGCCTGAAGTAGGTGTGGGGCCTAGTGTGGTAGGTGAGAGGGTTTCCATGTCTGCATGGGGGTGCCCTGGTGAGGGTGTCAGGCATGTCATAGGTATGGCGCCCATGGAGAGGGTGGAGAGCATGGAGGATCCCAACAGGCCTCGCGTTGAGGAGGGTGAGGAGCGAGGCCCAGCCTGGGTGTTGGAGCCCCTGGCAGAGGGGTGGGGGTGGGGGTCGTGCAAAGGCGCATCAGGGAGTAAGGGCTGTATACTCAGGCCTCGGAGCTGCTCCAGCCCTGAGGTCCCAAGGCCGGGCTCACTTCGCTGTCCTGATTGATTTTGTCTTGTTTGTGACTTGGGTCTGGGCACCACCCCGGGGACTCCCCAATGCCCTCTCCCACCCCTTTTCCACTGGCATGAGCCCTGGAGCCAACAGTCTCAGATGACAGACCATAAACACCCTGAAAGCTGCGAGCTCAGGCCTGCGTGGCCTGGGAGGAACGAGGTGGCTGCACAGCCCCTGACTTTCCTTCATTCAATTTGATGAGAAACAGCAGGACACAGTGCTCAGCCTTCCAGAGGCTTCTACTGGATATACCCCGATCTACTTCTCCATTTATAATTACATGTATTAACAAGTTCATGGCGGTGAGACATGAAGAAGCATATTATGTAATCAGATTGTCTTTGATGGTATAGTTAATGCTAATGTGATGATTATGTGTGAACATTTAAATATATGACACTCATTATCAAAAATTGATTTAAGGACGAGACACCAGGGTTTTTTTTCTTCCAGATTCTTTTATGTTCTTTGTGTCTAGGTTCTCTTACTATTTCATAGAGAGGCATGTGTCTGATCGTTCTTTAATGGAAGGACCTGGATGGCGTCCTGTTAGCCGTGGCCGCCAGCGGTCCTTGGTTCTTTCTGGAATCCCCAGGACAGAAGCTGGCCCAGAGTCCTCTTCCAGGACAGGCCCTGCTCCTGCCCTTGGGAACTTGAACAAACAAGAAATTGAGCCTCACGAGGGAGCACAGAGGAGAAAGCCTGGCTGAAGGGCGGGGAGCTTGGGTGTAGCTCCCTCAAAAATGTCTGTGTGACCTGGGATTCACATGCAGAGCTGGTGGATAAAATGTCAGCTCAGAGAGGACAGGTGACATAAATGACGGTGCCTACAATAAAATCCTGCACTGTTCTTAGAAAGACTAAGGCGGGTGTATGTCTCTTCTGCATAGCAGGACCAAGATCTGTTGTTTGGAAACAGAATTATTTATTTACAAAATAGGATCACAGTGGAGAACTATGGGGACTACCCAGAGTGGAGAAATCAGATACTGTCCAAAAAGTAACAATGTGAAAAAATTAATCAATAAATTTAATAAGTTAAAAAATTAAAAATAGGATCACAATATGATCCTATATTTAAAGAAAATATTATGTGATCTAGGTGTGACCCTAGACCTCTGAATCACATATAGTGTTGTAAACCAATGTTATCTCAATGAAAAAAAAAAAACAATAAAAAATAATGAAAATTTACACCTGGGCAAGAAACACTGGAGGAACATGCACCAAAGCATCACGATTTAATCCTGAGGTGAGATGATGGAGGACTTTGGCTTCTTGAAGCAAATGGTTCTCTAATATTTTGAACATTTTAGAACATTTGTTTTGTAGCAGGAGAAAAAGATAAACAGAAATTAACTCAAATAGAGGAAAACCTGGGTGTTCTCTACGACCCTTTCATGCTCGAAATAACACTTTTCTAGAAAAGTGGGCACTTAATTCCCATTGCTCTAGTCCTGATTTTGTTTTGCAATTAATGAATTTCTCAAAGACCCAATTTGTCCTCAATTCCCACGATGGCACAGAGTGGCCGAAAGGACAGTCAAGTGCAGGCAATGGTTTGTCTACAGCCTATGTGGGAAGCACGTCAGCTCTGTGAGGGGTGGGAAGCAGGTGATTTGTTGAGACCTCGTTGGTAGTTTGGCCTCCGCTGCCTGAGCCGCCGCAAGCCCTTCCCGGCGGGGCTCCCCCGCGCCTCTGCTTTGGTGCTTCGCTGTCAAAGACGGCTCTGACCACCGAGACGCGCTTGGAGATCTGGGGGCTCGGAGTCCCTGAGTGAGGTGGGGGGCTGGTGCAGCCCAGGAGGTGCATGTAGGTTCCCCTAGAACCAGGACGGGGGTGGGTCTGTGTGTGGGGAGCAAGTGCTGCGGTCGGGATGCGGGGCAGGGCGGGGGTCTGCACAGGACAGACCAGCCCAGCGGCCTCAGCATCTCCTGGGAACTCGCCAGAAGCGCCAGTCCCTGGGCCCCACCTCAAACCTATGAATCGGACCCTCTGAGCCTCAGGTCCAGTGTTTCAAGTTTTAACACCTTTTCCAGGTCATTCTGGCACGTGCTCAAATTTGAGAGTCACGATGTTTTAAGAAAATAAAAAAGAAGGTACGGGACAGCCCCTTCCAGCCCGGCCGGCTGCGGGAAGCGCGCGGCCCCCATGGCGGCCGAGACTGGGAGCCTGCGGGTCCCTCTGCGGGTCCCTCTGCGGGTCCCTATGCTCACAGCTCATTGGCCAGAACCCGTCACATGACCCCGCTCTACTGCAAGGGATGCTGGGAAACGCGGAAGCGGAGGGCTGTTTCCTGAGCATCCTGCGTAGGGTCCAGGTGTGACCAGGTGTGACGCGGCCCTCTGGGGAGAGGAGGCCGGAGTCTCATTTGTTGAGCTTTGGGTTTTTTTGTTTTTTTTTTTTAAATACATGAAGTGTATATTCATGTGATTATTCATTATCTTAGTGATTAAAATAAAACAAAACAAACCCACCGTGGCGTGGGGGTGGGGTGCGCCCACTGGCTCTCGCGTCTTAGCCAAGGCCCGGGGTGCTTAGCCCCCCTCGCAGCAGCGGCTGCCCGGAGCGCCCGAGGAAATCACCCCCGGCCGACGGGTGGGGCTGGGGCGGGGAAATGGTCCCACGGCAGGAAACGTGAGCGAGGGAATTTCCGGGAGAGAACGAGAGAGTCGGCAGGTGCAGGGGACCCCGGGGCCGGCGGTGCAGGCATTCCAGGGGCCTGTTCCCTGCGCAGAGACGCCTCCAGTCTCGACTATTTCAGGATTGGAAGAGGGCAAATTGCAACCAATCGTCTCCCTACCAGCCTCAGCTCTACCCGCGGACATGAGGGATGGGGCATCAAAAAGCGTTTCCTTTCTCTTCTGTACAGAGAGGGTGGGGAGACCCTCTCCGACCCACCGTGTTGTCTCAAGAGGGGGAAATGAGAAGTGACTGGAGCGGGCAGGATGAAAGCGCCAGGCGTTGGCCTCGATTTCCTGCAGGTGGCATCTGTTTGCAATAACTCTGAAGTCAGCAAAGCCCTCGCTGTGCCCTGGTGTAAAGGTGCGGGAGGTGGGCCCTGGGGCCGGCTTCCTCCGCTGGCGGGTGCCCTTCGCCTTGCGCCCCAGCGCACACGGCTGCCGGCGTCTGACAGCAGCCCAGGGCAGCAGGGGCGCTCGGAAGCCCGTGCATGGCGGTGCAGCTGACGCGGTGTTGAAAATCGCTTCCTCTTCTTCGCTGGCCCCTCTCCAGCTGGAAGTGGTCCTTTCTATCTAAAATCACCCACACGGCGACGATGTCCCCTCCAAGGTTGCTGTGCAGCCTGCTCAACCTCTTCCACTTAGAACAACCCCTCCCAGGGGCCAGCAGATGGCCCCCCAGGCGGGAAACGTCTTTGAAGTCGACAGTGTTGTCTTTAGAGATGGTAAGAATTTTGCATTATGTTGGGTGATACGTATGTAATTGTTTTAATTTTGAATGTCTTTTAAACTATTATGATTTTTCTTCCAAGTCTTTCAATAGAAGTCTCTAGAAAAGTGTCAGCCCTCCCCACCCCCTCTTAGGGTTATTCTCCGCCCCCCCACCCCCCTCTCCACCTGGTACACTCTGGGTCCATAGGCGGCCTGATCCTCCAGGCTGTTGGCCAGTCCTTCAAAGCCCTTCTCAAATGGTCTTGATTCACTTTTCCAGCATTTTCTCCAACCTTGGTTGTTGCGTGGCTTGATTTTCCAGACAGCCTGTGAAGCAGGGACTTTGTCTTATGTACCACCTACTATCAGAGCCCGCACATAGCGCTTGGCACAAAGCAGGCGACCCCTGAAGTGTGTGTCCCTCCAGCAGCCCCTCTCCCAGGACCGCTTCTCTTTCCCAGGAACCAGTCTTGAATGGCCAGCAGATGGCACCAAGGTCTCTGCTAGCGTCGCAGGGCTGCTTTGTAGTCTGGCTGGTGGATGAAGGAGGGAAAACCTAGATAGGTCTCCCCAGGCAGTCTCCTTGGGCCCTCCTGCTGCTCCCTGGCTCAGTCAGCTCTGCCCTTCCAGGCTGCACATTCAGCCTTCAGGGAGGGGAGCAGGTGGAAATGAAGAAAGCCAGACCGGGGCGATTGTTTCATGATTTCTGCCTCTTTGGGATGGGCTTGGATGCTGGCTGAGTCAAGTTCTTGGAAGAGTCCCAGGGTCCCCCTTCTGTCTCAGAGAGGCTTCAGCGAATGTAGAGAAGGAGATTCTGCACCAGCCATGGGAGGAAATTTTCTGTTAAGCAATAGGGCACTTTACGGGTTTTGGGATAGAAATTAAGAAATGATACATTTTGAAATACTGCCATTCTGGTATCATTGTTGTCACGGCTGCCACCACCACCATTTCACCTTAATCATCACCACCATCATGATCACCATGCTCCCCAGCAGCTTTTCCCCCTGCCACCACCACCACCACCACCACTGTCATCACCGTCACATGTTCAGAGTTTCGCAGATTGGAGAACACCTTACACGGGCCATATGCTTCTGATCACTTGATCTCACCAGAGCCACTTCATGCAGTTTGCCAACACAACTTGGAGAGCGTCTGGTAGGAGACCTGAATAAGTATGACTTCTGTCTACATAGCATGCTTGTCCTTTTCATGTTTTGTGGTTTCTCTGGGAGATCCCCAGTGGACAAGAAGAGGGGGGACTATGAGGAAAAAAGGCCTGTTGTGTTTTGTAAGGAGAAGGGAGAGCGACCATGCCTGTGCGCTTATGCTGGTGGGTACGTGTGAATCGACAAGGGCCTTGAGTGTCAAGCATGGACAGCTTGAGTGGGCAGCTGTGCTCCTCCTAACACGTGACCTACCATTAGCAAGACCTTTGTCGTTCACTCACTGGCTGTCCACTTCACAGTTGTGATAGGGCAGTAGGGCCACAACGACTCAACACACAGACCCGTTCACATACTCGCGGGGGAGGTGAAGGACACCTAGAAGGCCATTACAGCTGCTGCCAGGACAACGCAAAAGGCCGGGTGCAGCCGGGCTTCTGGAAGGATCCCACGAGAGAGAGAAGGTTTTATCTGAACCTTGATAGAAGGTAATGCCACAGCCCTTGTTGCTGAAAGAACCGTGGTGGTTCAACAAGCCATTTGCCCTCAGGTCCTTGAACATTCCCAGGGGACCATCCCGGGCCCAGCAGGGATGCATTCCTTGTCTGGAAGGCCATCTTTCTCTGGGGAAGACTTGTGGAAAGGAGAATTTTTTTTCACACCATCTGCTGGTGTGGGTAGCTGGAGGCCTGTCTTTATTTAATGTCATGTGTGTATGTTGATGTAAGCACAGCTGACACACGAGCAGATTCTGTAGAAGACTCTGCCGTGAATGCACCCAGGGAGAGGTAGAGTTCAAGAGGGAAGAAAGACAATATATGTCTATTACTCCAGTTTTGTGCAGCTAATATCACAGGCAAATATAGACACCTGGAGGCTATCAAATCAAAATTAAAACCTCATTGGAAGAAAAGGACAGTATTTGCACAGATTGCCTGTAAATCTTCAATAACTAACTCTCTTCGGGCATAACATCAAATGTTCACTCTCTTTTTTAGTGTCTCATTAGGAAAGAAATTTATTGTCCAACTATTGAACTAGGTCAATTTTTGAACAACACTGTGTGACCATTTCTAGGAATCACACGCTCGGGTTTATATTAGCTTTGTGCCACCGAACAGGAAAAGCTTGGTCTTTCCAATGATGAAATTAAACTAATCACGAAATGAAAGGTGATATACACATTCAGATGGAAGCAACAGAAGTTTCCTCTAAGTGTATCATAGTCCTTGCTTCCTTTGATAAGTCAGGATGATGTCACTTCCTCCCACCCAGGCCAGGGCACGATCCACTTCCCCTGCTCCCCTGGCCCCGGCACATCTATCTCTGCTAAAAGGGGCCCAAGAGGAAGGCTTCAGGGGAATGAGATTCTTAATGGTGGGGTGTGTTACCCAGCTGTGCTTACTTGCCTGCCATGGTCGGAATAGTTCGTACAGAACCAGGGAAGAAAAGAAAAATGTCAAACAAAAATCAGTGAATTGCATATGGTGCCCATTGAAATAATAAATAGGCAGAAGATGAAGGGCTGAGCTTACAGATGGGAACTTATGAGGTTCCAGTGACCAGAGGGAGCAGGAGTGGCTGCTTCCTGTTCCTATTGTCCTGCCTCTTGCCATACCCAGGTGACAGAGCATCACTGAGCACCTGGGAGATGGAAGGACTGGGGGTACAGGGAAGGGTGGGATGGGGGAAACTTAGCATTTCCCTGGCCCTAGTCCCTATCTTCTTCAGCAGCTGCCTTGGCCGTGGGGCCTCCAATCAAGCAAGAGAGAAATAGTTGAGTGACTGCAAACACTTAGGAAAACCAGGGAGACTTGGGAAGATTCTGTCACATTGAAACCAGGCCCCCACTCACTGCTGAAAGATTGACCATGTTTAGTTCATGGCCATTGTACAGCTCTGCATCCCAGTTCTTTGTGTTGAAGATATATATATATATATATGTGCAAGATATCATGCATGTTTGTGTGTATGTATGTGTGCATGCTTGTATGAATCTATCCATCCATCCATCCATCCACCCATCCATCATCCACCCACCCACCTACCTGTGGCCATATCCACAAAGCCACGCTGACACCACATTGCCTCCTCCAGGCCAGCCTGGTGCTTTGGAATTGGAGACAGTGCTAATGGAAGGGAGAAAATAGCGTCTTTCTTTGTGCCAAATTCTCTGCCTACCCATGCTTTTGGAGTTTCCCCAAAATGAGCCATTGAAAACAAAAAATCTCTTCCCAGATGGCCCTTGTCTTGCTTCCCCTGGGGGTGCAGTGCAATGGACTGATCTTGTTCTTGTTCAGAGCTGGGGCCTCTGGGCCCTGCAGCAGATAGGAGCAAACAGCTCTGAGCTCCCTGGAAGGGGAAGGTGCTCTCGGTGGCCCCCCTGCAACATTTGTCAAATGTGCATCTGTCAGATGGTAATTTGGACTTTGCAGGTTAGCAAGCGACACCATCCGCTCAGGAAGTCAGGATGGATCTCTGGAGGGAAGAGGTGGGTCCTGGACTGGTGGGGGGTAGTGCTGGGGGTGATACAGGATTTCCTGGCACATTGTGAGCTTTGTGCTGGGGCAGGGAATCAGCAGGTGTAATGCGGATGGTTTTGCTTTGCTTCCATTTTTTTGTGAACATGGTGGCTTTCTGTCCTCGTGAAGGAGTATATTCTTTCCATTGTTCTGCAAAGGCTCTCAAGGTCACTGAGCTTCCACCATCCAGATAGAGATGCAGCTTAAGACCTAGTCAACACCGGTGACCTTGCCCCAGGGCCGTGGCATGTGAACGGTTTCATCATGGGCTCAAGTTTGAACTGGGCAAGATGAGCACAACCTTTGCCTGTTGGAACAGAGAGCGCTTCAGAAGCCTCAGGAACATGTTGAGTAGGCATATGGGAAAGATCATTTGGTTTCTTGCTGTTGTTTCAATGGCACAGTGTGAAGGAATAAAAAACACATTCCTCTGAATCCACCCTGCATAGTGCACACTCTGTCTATGATTTCGTTTCTGGCTCTGCAGTTGCTGCTGCTGTATTTGACTTGGGCGTGTGCTGGTGGCAGTTGGAGGCATGAGCTGTGAGCACAGAGAAAGTGAGCTAGGTGACCTCACCGAGGCCCTCTCCTACACGGAGGTGGACAAGGAGGTCAGTTCTTTTGGCTCAAAAGCACAAACAAATGGCTGGATAATCATTTCTTCCTCTTCATCCCCAGCCGCCATGCCATGGAATATACAGTAGTCAGCATTGCAGTTTGAACTTCTTCGTAGACAAAAGTCAATTGTTCTCTCAGTCAGTCCTGGAACCCTCTGTTGGTCTGATTAAGGTCTCCTGCTGCTATTTAAATGCCAAGACAGAGACTTGCATTTACCAAAAATAAATGTTGAGGTAAAGACTTGACATTTATTTTCACAGTGAGAGGTCATTTTTCCATCCCAATATCCAATGGGTTAGATATCCTTTTTATTAGACCAAATGATTCATGTTAGCAAATAAATATAAATCAGCAGGCTAACATGGCCTCTACTCACTAGGTTTTTATTGAAAAGGTGGATTCTGACTTTTCACAACAGACGTGAGCTCCTTAGTGATGGCCTCGCAGATCGCACCAAGGCCATAGCTGCGAGGATCTGATGCCTGAAGTTTGCCATCTCTCTCCTTCTTCTGGGTCTTTGTCTTTTATTCACTTAAGCTTCAGTTCTGGATAGGATGACACTCAAGGAAGGCAATAGAATATGGAGTAGAGCAGCTTAGTGTGAACTCCAGTCCAGGTCAGTATTGTGGGAACTGCCCCCAAAGAGCTTATCACAGTTTACTGGTGGGGTTTGCAAGACTGTGGTGAGTCAGCATGAGAACAGAACAGTGCATGGTTTGACAAGTTTGGCTACTGAACAGAATTCTGGGTTTACCAGTAGCAAGATGTCATCATTTACCAGAGACTGTGCTTTTGTTTGACCATTTCTTTGTGGATTCCCAGGGCCAGGGCACACAGCGTCCCACCCTCCTTGTTCTACTAATCCCTTTGCTTCCTCCTGGCCACTTCATGGGGCTGGTAGGGTGTGACCATAATGGGTGGTTTATGGTCAGTCTGATAGAGGGTCACTATTCTGCCATGAACCCCAGGGAATAATTTCTGGGCAAGAATGGTTATATAATCTGTGGGTCCACTGAAAATTGAACATTTAAGATCTTACTTAAAAAAATTATTAAGAATTTCAAAATGGCAACAGCAGGACCAAGCACAGGGTATGTCTGAGTGGGGGACCCCAGGTTGTGTGTCTATGAAACTGGTCTTGCTTTGGGAGTAAATAGCACCTTGTAAGAGGAACAGTGAGGAGCAGCCTCCAAGCCAGTGGGAGATGCTCATGGCCAACTCAATGATAGAAGGTGGAGCTCTCTGGACTCCATCCCTTGACTCCTTGGAAGGAGGGATGCTGGGAACTAGGGGTGGAGCTGAGCACCATGTGAACCTTAAAATGACTGATTTAGGCAGTCGGGGTCTCTCTCTTTTATTCACTTCTGCCTGCACCCTGGTCTCTGCTCCCCTGACATCATCTGCTGGTAGGACAGATGACATCTTGCCACCTGCTGGCCAATAAATTTTCTTCTTCTTTCTATTAGCATTCCCTTTCCTCACTTCCTATGTAATTAAATCCATTAAAAATTTTCTTTCTGTGTCTTATTTTGGGTCTTGTCCTGCATCTTAAGATTGCAGGTGAAGATTTACAAATTGGATCATCTTCTTTCCCCCAGGTTTGCCTTGTAGCAATAGGTTTAGGTTGAAAGTGTCCTCATATTCCCAATCTTGATCCCTCTTCCTGAGAAATTGGAGGAGAGCACTTCTCGGAATTGGAGATATAGCCTTCCCTGCTCCTTGCAATGGGAAGGACCATGGTTCTGATGGTATAGACAGATGCTCCAGAAAGGAGGAACACCTCCAGAGAATACATATTAAGTTCCCAGAGAAAAACAGTTATAGAAAGTCAATCCCTGTGTATGGTTAGAAGAAACTATTTAGGGACAAAGAGGTAAGTTGTTCAAGGGCAAATTCCCTGCTAGGAACTTTAACTCCCTGCCTGCTGCTTTATCTGTCCCTGTCCCCTTACTGGCTGACATGGTACTTGAAAGTTATATGTCCAACCTTGTACCTTAAAGGTGAAGACAATAAGAGTAGTACTCATGAAACCAAAGAGAAAAGAAAGCAAAAGAATATATCACTCCCATCTCTATTTGTTTGAGACAAATCACAGACCAAGGGAGACCAGTTTCAAAACAAGAAACTAACAGTAAGGGACTCAAGAAAAGCTTCTATGTCATAATGATAATATGCGGTTGGCAAATAATGATGAACATATGTTTGAATAAATAAAATTTAGATATAAAATCCTTATAAGACTATGTATGGTATATATATAAAAGAAAAGATGATAATTATTTAGTTAGATAGATGACATAGGAAAAAAAATCAGATAATGCCAAAGTAGAATTTAATATAATATTGTGATCATTTAAGAACAGACCTGAAACTATTGAAAATTGTTATCAAATGTGGAAATTGTGCTTGAGAAAACCTTGGAATACTGAGGGTAAGGTCAAAGAGAGGAAGTCAATGAGAGGGATAATTGATATGGAGATGATATAACATAGCTATATGTGCATAGGAGGAGTTGCTGAAGGAGAGAAAAATATTCAAAGACATTGTAAAAGAAAACTTTCCTGAACTGAAGATCTGAGTTCCTAAATTGAAAGAGTGCAGAGTGTATAGACAGAATTTATGCAAAATTGCCAAAGCCTAATAAATATCTATATCTTGAGCCTTCTAAAAATTTATAAGCATCCCAATAACCTAGAATAGAAAAAAGTCTAACTCTAGAATTTTCTGCAATGTTACATTCCATAAGAAAATGGAACAACATTCATGGAAGTTTGTGAGTAAAAAGAGATATAGTGTAAGAATTCTATGATCAACTGTGGTAGATGCTTTTTGTGCTCTGCACTATGTTCTTTCAGGCTACCTGATTTCAGTTGCTGGTGGTATCACTGTGCTGGCCATTCCCAGAGACATGGTCACTTCCCACATCAGATCACTTGAGGAGATTTTCTGCTGAAGAGCTTTATCTAAAGTTGTAGAAGCCAGACGTATAAGAGAGTTGATGTCTCTGAGGCCAACTCCTGACCAATTGGAGATTTCTATCTCCATTTGGTGGACAAATGCCCAGTCTCTCCCCTTTTGTAGAACAATTTTGAGGGACATTCTCAAATGTCCTCAGGGGTCACCAAGACCCAGTCACTCACAGAGGTAACTGGCTCAAGCACATATCCTTTATTTGTTTTTTCATCTTCCCTATTTCTCCCTGCTCCCTCACTGCTGTTTCCCGGGAACAGCTCTGAAAAAAACCACCCATACCTAAGTTCTTGTCTACAATTTTATTTTGGGTGGGACCTAAGCAAAGATCCCTACATTTCCTTTTTCTATATAAAAGCAACAGAGAGAAATTCTCATGTAACTAAGGAATCAGAAAATGTGCATCTGTGCCCTATAGTGACAAAATTACATGAACATATACTGCAGCCAAATGAGAAATGAGCAAAGGAAAAATTTCATAAATGAGGAAATGTGTGATGAAAATTTTAAAAGAACAGTGAGCATAGAAACCAATTAAGCATGGAATTATCCAAATGACTGTGTTAAATGTGGTCTTAAAGCAATGTAAATATTGTGACTCTTGAAAAGACAGTGAAAAACAGCAACATAATAAACATCAAGATACATTGTTTCTTGATGTTGATTAGTCAAGGTACATACCATAAAATATAAATTTTAAAGTCTAAAATCTATATCACTAAGATTAAAAGCAATCTAATTTCTTCTATCACTATGCCTGAGTCATTTCCTTCCCTTCCCCATAGGCAAACATCTTTCCAGTTTATTTCCCATCTTCCAGAAATATTCAGTACCTATTCCAGCAATTTCATGTGTACCCCTCCTTTATTTTGCTTTTTATACAAGTAACAAATCAAAGAACTTTGCTGTTTTCATTTAGTGAATTTTCTAGTGGTACAGTTTGGAAATCATTCTACTCTGTAACTGCCTCCCTTTGGGGGGGATGGACCTCAAGTTATTTCTTTAGTTACTCATTATGGTCTCTAGATTGTTGCTAATCTACTGCTGTTATGACAGATTCAGTCAATAACTTTAGCACAGGTATCAAGTCACTCATCTTCCTTTGCCTTGAAACTCTCTCCTTTCTTCCTTTCCATGACACCGTGCTTTCATTTTTGACCTGCATCTCCTTTGGTCACACAGTCTTAGTCTTGTTTGTCAGCTCCTCTAATTCCATTCTGTCCCCTGCATGCCGTAGTTATTCAAGGCTGCTACTGGGTTCTTTCTTCTCTTTATTTACTTTCTCCCTAGGTTTGCTCATCCATTCCAAGGCTTCAAAACATGCTGATGATTGCTCAAGTTCTATCTCCTGTCAAACCTCACTTTTTGAACTCTCTTTGTCATACATTCACTCACATCTCCCATAGACACTAACATCTTTTTTTTTTTTTAAAGATTTATTTATTAATTTATACAAACATTGGGTACAGTCAGAAGCACAGGAGGGCGAGAGAATTCACCAGAGTCAGAGCGGGGAACAGAACAGGCAGAAGGACCGAAGTACACAGCTGAGGGGAGCAGCAGGCAGCAGGAGAGGTCTGGGTGCCATGTGGGACCCTCCTCTGGTGGCCGGGGATCGAACTAGCGCTGCAGAGGCTGCGGGCAGCTTCGCAGCCCAGTGCTCAACCTCTGTACTACCAGGGGAGGCCCTAGACACTAACATCTTATACACCCCAAACAGGACTCTTGAGCTTTCCCTCCAACACAGTTCCTCTCCTCATCTTCCCCAAATCAGGTAATAATAATGCCACCTATTCTAGTTTCTCAATCCGATTCTACCTCCAAAATGTATCTACAAGCTTTCTATTTTTTTCCTCTTTCTAGCACTACCTCTTCTATACAGACTGCCCTCATCTTCTCATGGACCATAGCAATACCCAGGCTTGTCTTGGTTCTACACTTGCCACCTATAATCTAATCTCCTTTTAGTAGCTAAAAGGGCGTGCATTTAAATTATGTTAAGAAGGCGTTTTCTGAATCACTATAAAAATATTAAGGTCCATTAGACCAAATGGAGGCTATCAAGACCCATGTCCATCTCAGCGTCTTCTTCTCCTCTCATTCTTTGACATTTAGATGACTAGAAAGAGTGCTTTAAGAGAAGCAAAGATCTCTATGGGCAACTATATTTTGCATCTCTGTTAAGGTTCCTGTCAGCATGCAGGGCATTCTAATAATAAGATGATAGTCCTGATAGACTTTTAAGATTTCATGTCATTATTCTATTTATGAACAATAATGATTATTATGATCTATTCCTCTGTATAGACATTTTAAAGACTGGTTTAACAACTGAGAATTAATTTATTAGTAATGAACATTTTCGACTTCATTAGATACTCAGAAGCCTACTACATTATCATTATCTGGATGCTAAATTTTAATTGCATGCTGCCTGGTCCCTCAATAATTAACACATTGTATATCCCACCTAATTCACAAACTAATTGTCATTTCTTAGATCTTAATATTACTTGCTAATTTTGCCAAGGATAAAAAAAAATCTGACTGTCAAAACTCCAGAGAAAATGACATTATACAGGCACAATAGTGACAAAACAAGTTAATTTATTGCAAAGTCACCGAGAGAAGGAGTTTTTAATTGCATATTTGTTACCTTCATAAAGGATATAAACGGCTTTTTAGTTACATATTTGCTTATTTCTTACATATTAAAAAAGTGTTAACAAGCCTGATTAAAATTAATTGCAAGGTCCAAGATCTGAGTGGAGATACTAACATTAGCAAACTTCTAATTGAAGCTGAAAGAAGACGACGAAAGGAGATGTTGGGTGGAATGGGAATTAGAACAGATGTTTGACTGTAGAGATAGAAAATAATTAAATGACCTACCAAGAAAAAGAGAATTTAGAGAGAACATCAAACTTGATAATAAAGAGGAAAATTTTTTTCTAACAATATTAACAGCTGGTAATAGAGATTGGCTTCTAAAGATAGGAGATGGAATAAAAACCAATATTGTTAAACAGCTTTAGTACGAACTTTAGTATGAAAAACTATAATAATGGACATGTTTCTCATATCACAGACTTGATTGGTAACTTTCCTAGTCAATATTGACTCCATGTCTATTTAGTAAGTTCTCTATACACATTCATTGGTGAAACATGGCATCTTTAATGAGTTGGGGCTACTCTACCATTTAGACACTGGCAGATGGGAAATTCTCAAACCTTGCATGCTTATGATCCATGGATACTAACAACAATTCGATGTAGCATTTCCTTGACACTGCTTATACTTATTCTGGCAGGGAAGATGTCCACGAGCGTGTTTGAAGATTGTCTCCAAAAATGAGAAGCAGCTTTCCTAACTCCAGACAATGGAGCATGGCTTCTCCAACAGGCTTTCCCCAGAAAAAGGATTTTGTGTCAGGAGAAAAATAGCCATTTCCACCATATGTAGAAGGATAGTAGGACATGCACCTGTAATCAGGACTCACTTTTGGCATTTGAACCAATGTGACTTTTTTGTTTCTTCAGGAACAGATGAAAAAAAGTGATTCATAATGTTTACAAAGACTTTTTCCCCTACAAGGTTATCCATTAATTGGAATTCCTCTTATCCAATGCAATTAAAAATGTTCATCAGTTAATCAAAAAAGTTGGCTAAAGCAAGGAACTCTAAAAGACGACAAAAGACTATGCTAGAAATGCTTTATTTTTACTTACAGCATACACATACGTGTGCATTAATTCACTGACATTTTGCTATGAGGCTAAGGTCTTTTCTGTGAATGTGAACTTGATTGGATTTCTATTGTTATTTTATGTACCACAAATCAATGAGGCATTGCCTATAGTTTTCTGAGTTAGTTTCTTTAAACCGGGACTTACAAAGTAATCGAACAGAGTGAATTAAGTGCAAATTCATTCTAGATTTATTTTTTTGTCCCTCTTTTAGAATTTTCTCTTCCAAAATTGGGCATTTTTATTAAATACCCCACCCTTATTTGGCTTATGAGCTGTTCCATGTGCCTGGGGCATTTGCTGATTGCTATAGAGTCTGGTAACAGGCCTCCTGCTTTACTTACTTATGTAACACTGCACATGATCTAGGGGAATAGGCTCACCCCTCAGACATTCATCACCAAGACACGCCCACCATCAAAGCACCCAAGGGCCTTTGCCCTAGGTCATTGAGTCCCCTCCCTCCTTATCTCCACCCTATCCTCTCCCTCTAGCAGGCTCAATTCTGCAATCATATTTCTAGGGTTTGTTTTGCTTCAGTTTTGTCAGTTTCCTTTGTTTGTTTCCTCTATATTCCACATGAGTGGAATCATCCAGTATTTGTCTTTCCCCTTCTGAGTTATTTCACTTAGTATAATCCCCTCCAGTTCTATCCAAGTTGTCTCAATGGCAAGAGTTCATACTTTTTTTAATAGTATGAACTACTTTAATAGATGTATTTGGAAATATTTTTGAAGATTAGGGTTTGAATTTTTATAAAGGTATATCTAGGTGTCAGAATATTATAAAGGCATCAATGACATTATTGTAACATATTCAATAACTGGAAAACCAGTTCATGATATGTTAAATGAAAAAGCAGGTGACAACTCAGCAAGCATAATATCATCTCGTGTTTACTGAATAAGAATATGCATATGCACAGAAGGTTGGCGATTAAGTTACCAAAATAAAATAAATATTAACAGAGTTCATCTCAGAATGGTGGAGTTCAAGGTGTTATTTATTTCTTTGTGCTTCTCTGTAATTTCAGAATGTGTCTATAGCGAGAAGCATCATATCTGTATTATTATATAGGCATATGTTTTTAGCTCTAAGTTATACTGCAGATTAGAGTCATTTATGGTCAGTGTCCCTAGAGACTAGACCCAAGGCATCCTGCTGCTCTGTGGCACCTACCAAAAACATGATCAGAGGAGGTGTAGACCTGCGAGGGGAAGTGGGGTTTCTGAGCAAAGAAGTTGACCCCTTAGAAGCTGAATTCCTACAGAGTGTATCTGACCCTTCTCTCTTGGTCCAAAGACAGGCATTGGGTGATGGACTTGCAAGATCTTCTGTTCTGGGACAGTCTGTGGTTCAATAAACACTCCCAGCTTTCAAGGCAGAGAACTAGGAGGTGGCACTTGAGAAATCTTTGCCTTCCGAGAAGGATTTTGAGGATCCATCTCATGTCATTCAAGGCCCCGAAGAAACAGATTCTGTTAAATTTAACTGTGGTAGTGTCTCTACTCATTTGAATTTTGGAGTAACAGATTGTCAGAACTCATGGTTCTTTGGAAATTCCTGTTTTGACTAGAAAGTTTCAGTGGATTTACTCTGCCTGTGGATCTACCCAAATGTCCCTCCTGTTTGCAAAGGGTGTTCTGAAAAGGACATTCCCACCTACTGCTCTCCAGTGAAAGCTGATAATTTCTTCCTGGAGGAACATTTGAGGATGTGTGTCAAAGGCCGAAAGTGTTTGTTTTGACTTGGAAATTCAACTCCTATAGGATATAGCTTATGAAAATAATCAGGACAGTATAGAAAGACTTAAGGACAAGAATGTGGACTGCAGAGAGATTTACATCAATGGTAAATGAAAGATTAGCTAAATGCTCAACAGCAGAGGTTTTTGTTGAATAAATGACATTCATTTGTGGAAATGAACAGTTATTTTTTTATGATCAGCCAAACTTCAGAAGAGCACTGAATAACGTTGGAAAAACTCAATATATGGTGTTATAAAATATTCAGCGATCCCAATTTTGTAAAAGAGAAAAAGTCTATAGAAAAGTGTTGGACGTATATTCTAATGTTAACAGGCTAATCTTTGGGGAGATTATAAGTAATTCCTAAAAGACTTAATTCAATTTAACATTTTAAAATAACATTCAAATGTAATAAAAGGTATTTAGTAAAAAGCTAAGGCTCCCTCCCACCCCTACCTGCCACCCCATCAACCCCCCCTCTCCAGATCAAGCCAGTACAGTTTCCTTCCAGAGACATTCTGCACACAGTAGGATGGATTTTTATTTTCATATTTTTATGTATTTTTCAAAAAAATGAAACAAATATTTCAAAGGTATGTCTCATTTTCTTTGTTCTCAATCCCCATCAATAATTTCCACTAGATCTTGAATTACCATTATATTAAATAAATGAAGAAATGCAATAGAAGTTACTCAACATTTCTCTTAATTTCCATTTATATTGAAGACTGAAAAACAACTTCTCGCAATTTTACTTAAATAACCAATTTTGATACTGTTCTATTAGTCTTCTAATAGCATGAAGGCCCAGAAATTAAATTGTTCCACTTCCTTATCCATAATTATGTGCAATTAAAATGGCTACAGACCCGAAAGTTTTCTCCCAAGCTCCAGACCCTTCAACTGTCATTCTTTATTATCTTGAAGCCCAACACTTTTTAGTAACACTTTGTATACAGTGAGTTAAGTGAAAGAGGAAGTATTATATATAACTGATGTGGTTGTTCTTTAATTAATCTGAATTAGCTTTTTTGATATGGATACTAATTGTTTTCTTTGAAAAAAAATCACCATAGACGTGTGATTCTTCTATGCCTGTTGCTCTTCAAGAAAATAGTTAATTGCAGAAAACAGGAATGTTACCTTTTTCAAATAAATAATCAGCATCTCATCAGAAGTGCTGTTCCTCATCTAACTTTCTGACTTGCGTGAACAGGAGACCTGCCGTGTTTGTGATCAGTGGAATTCCTCTGACTTTTGATGTTCTCTTTACATTTGTTCATAAGGTAGGAGGAATAATTACAACATGAAGTTGGGATTACAAGGGTATCACTTGTTTATTCTGAGCCCCTTCTAACAGCTCTCCCTGGAAATATCGAAAACTCAGTATGAGGGAGTTAGGTAAGAAATAAGTGGTCCTCTGGAACTAGAGAGAACTAAGCAAAATGATCATTTTTTAAGATTACTGGATTCAACTTATTACCAACATGTAAATAGCTTGTACTAAATCGATGGATTTAACTACAATTACCACACTCCACCCTCATTAAGACACCCCTTTCAAGATCTAAGTGTTTTGAGCATTTATACAGAAGTGTTATCCTAACAAGAGTGTTAATGAGTTAAGTGCGCTTGGGAGCCAAGGTGCAGTTGAATAACTAAACTTTAAAGGGATCATTAAACTAATAGTCTCCTTTTTAAATCTGTTCACAGTCTTTTCAGATCACTTTTTAATGACTGTTAAATCTTATATAGGAAAACCTTCAAAAAATAAAAAAAACACCTTTAGAAAACAGTGATTAAAACTTGGTAATCCATGATACCCTCTCTCTATTTACTTGGTATTTTTTCCATTAGGAAACAGGATAACATCTTTGAATCTAGTCAACTGTAGCATGTGCCACTGTATTATCTATACTTTCCATCCAGGTAAGCAAGGCTCTCAGTAGAATAAACAGCCATGTGGAACACTGGTGAATTATGCATGCTTCCTCCCTAAACAGTTCATCGATTTTACTCGTTAGAGCTCAAAATATCTTCTTGTGCTTGACTTCATCATTCCGGACTTTGGCTTATACCTCTCCTACAGACTGCAGAATTATTCATTCACACATGGTGAGCAGAGGTAAAATACCCTGGGTGGGGGCTGGGGGAACCACAATGTTTAAGTGATAAAAGCACACCATAAGCCATTTCCACTAGAAAACATGAATAATGATTTTCCAGATGACTCAGTATCACATGAACTTTATTTCAGTCCCAAATCTTCTTTGAGCATCACTGGGTAGTTTCATCACCCACGGGATTGAAACTTTTAGTTTCCACATATTGACTAGGGCCCTGCCTGCTATTGTTAGAAAAATGATTGATAGGCATGGTGCTGGAGCCAGATGTAGGGCCATAGGAGAGCCACTGCTGGGGGCTTCAGAGGAGCTGGAGACCCGGTGGCACAGTGAGCACTTTGGGTATGATTTGAACTGAGCCTTGGAGAATGGAGACAACTATGAAATAAGAAGGAGCAGGAAGGGTCTTTAGGGGAAGGATTAGGAGTGAACAGAAGCCCCAAGGAAGGATCAGTCTACGAATAGAACACCAGCTTGACCTCAAGAGAAGGACTCTGTCTCAGATATGGCAGCAATGTTACTGAAACTGTTGGAAGATGATGACTTTGGGGTTGGTTTTCAAATCGTGCTGTGGATTTGCCTGTCTGCTCTGGCTGATGGGGCTCTCTAGGACCCCTACCTGGGGCCCAGCTGTGTGGCCCCACATGCCCAACCGGCTCTCTCCTGGCTACCCACTGGATGCCTCATTCTCTGCAAGGGGAGGACCCTGGGGCGGCCCTGTCAGCTTTGTGCCCTTGCCGCAAGCCTGTGGCTGTCACTCCTTGGTCTCTAAGTTTAAGTTTTTTTCCAGTTCAATTTTACAAATTTGTATTTTCACAGTGTTATAATTGAGTCCGTTCATTTTTTCCTAGATTTCCAACTTGCTGGTTTTTCTCCAGGCAAGGCCAGTGTGTGGACTTCAAGGCCAGAGAGCCGTGGGCTTGGGCGTGCTTGGCACTTGGCCTGGTGTGGCTCTGATGGTAAGGATGGCAGTGGTACAGACATAATCACTGCTCCGAGCCAGGCGCTGCTCTCAGAAGTCTATGTCTATGAACTCATTTAATGTCCATGAAGCACCTGCCACTGTCTCCATGATGGTGCGAATGAGGCCCATGGGGTTCAGTCCCTGGCCCAGAGACACCAGCTGGCACATTGTCCAGCAAATGCTGAACTATTTCAGGGAATTGTCCACAAAAAGCAGATTAGCAGCCAGAACCCAAGTTGACAGAAATAAAGGAGCCGCCACGAGGTGAGCTCATGGGCTTGGAAAAGGCCATGAAGAGTCCAGTGCTCTGAACGGAGGCCCAGCAGGCCTGGGAGGTGACCACTATACAGAGGCTCCTGCTCATCCATAACCACCCTGGGCTTTGCTTGCGTGGTGTAGACCAGCTTGGAAATAGTGTGTTCCTTCCCCCCCTAAAATTGGGTATTAATATAACAGTGATAATGACAGAATGAAAAATTCAGGGATGGGATCACCTGGGTCGCACCCCGCTTCTACCACGTGATGTCGTGTGGCCTCTAGCACAGCACTCAGCTCTCCATGGCTTGGTCTTCACATGTGGAAAGGAGAAAATGGTGATGGACAAATGGTATTTGGCATAAGGTTCCTCTGAGCATGCGATAAGCACCTACTAAGTGTCAGCTCACATTGTTCACTGAGCGCTGTGTGGGCCCAGCATTACGACGGGTACCAGCCTCAGGTTCAAAATTCCTATTGCAAACTCAGGAGGGAAGCAGAGGGAGGATCAGAGAGGGAAGTAGGCTGGCCAAGGTCACACAGTGAGCAAGTCCCTAGACCGAGGTCTTTTTTCTCCTATTTCACCCCTACCAGGCCAGGTATCCAAGCAAGGATTTGCTATAAACGCTTGGGAACCTGTTAATGATTCAAATAGAAAACTCAATGGAAGCTTTAAGAAATCTCTTCTGCATTATTCACATCTCATTTTTGGTGGCAAGAACGTAGTCCGTAGTCTTAAAGATACTTGCAAGCATCAGTAAAAACGTGTTCATTGTCATTTGTAGATTGTTTTATTTTTAGCTTAATGAAGATCCAAATTAAACCATCGGAGTGCAATCATCCTGATAGTTCTTATCACGTTTTGCTCATTATCACTTCATTTATATTTATGATGAAGAACAGATGGTACCAATGTCATATTTCAATGTGTATCATATCCAGCTAAGAGGAAATATCTCATATTAGCTGCACTTATCAAAATATTTGTACTTTTCAACAACAGAAATCTGAGCTTATGTACTATCTTGTCACCATGTCATAGCTACCATTTAGAAAAGACCATTTAAATTAGATATGCGAGAGAAAGAATGCATCTTGTGTTATTATTGAATGAATGCACTGAACTCTGAACGGTAATTATGGGTTAGTTGTAAGGAGAGAATCATTAAGCTGGAATGAAAAACAGCAATTAGAGCTTGTTGTCTCGGCGGCACGCTCAGATTTTTAAATCTAAACTGCTGCGGAGAGCTGGGAAGGAAAGGGAACAATTGCTGAGGGTGGAACAGGAGGAGTTAGTGACAGACAATGAGCTTGTCATCAGATTTACGAGCCTGCTTCCTTTCTAAAGGGTCGCGTCAAGGAGAGAAGGCCCAGAAATAACAGCTTTCAGAGGTGAATTGTAAAGCCTTTTAAAATATTGCTCTGTGGCTTCCTTCCTGTTCCAGACAATCCCAACGAGGTGAGGAAAGGTAGGAATCCTGTGTTCCCCCAAATAGCAGCACAAGGCTTATTTGTGGTCCCTTTCATGAAATCAATGGTCAGTCGTCATGGCCTGTGCACCCCCTACGTCTCAGTACATGGGAGCTACAGAGAGGCGCCATCCCCCCTCCCTGCCCCAGGGCAAGTTGAGTCCCACCTGCAAGGAAGACACAGTGGCAGATAACACCAGTGACCAAGGGGGGAAAGTCTGTGGCAATCCCAGTGTCGCCTGAAGGGATGCACGGCCTCATCTGTGGGAGTCAGGAAGGGTTTCATCAAGCTGATTCTGGACCAGGGTTCTGAAGGTTGAAGAGAAGCTCATTGGCTTGATGGGGGAGTTGAAGAAAGTTCTGTCAGGAAGCACTTTGTTGCATCGGTTAAGTTTGTGATGTGGCAGATGGGCTTTGGGTTTTTTTTCTAACTGCTCACTGGCCAGAGAAACTCTGTGCCTCAGTTTCCTCACTCTATAAAATTAGGCTAGTAGCAGCAGCTAATTTATAAGGGTGCAGGGACACATTCAGAACAGCCTCTGGCGCAAGGTGTGTTCAGCTACTGTCAATTCTCAGCATTCCAGGGATGGGTTGGCTGAGCCAAAACCCAGGGCCACGGAACCCCTGTGTGGCGTCTTGTACGTTCCCATAGCCTGGGCCTCTAGCGCTTGCTTATAATTATGTGACCAGAAAGGTTCAGAAAAGCTGAAAAGGTCAAAAACATCCCAACACTGCTGATGTCTTAAAATGACTTTAGCTTACTGCACTTGATAATGCAATTTATAAGCGTTTTGCTTAGAAAACAAAAAGAATAGGAATTGTGTTTAACCTGAGTGGGGCTTGGGAATTTTCACAAGGGGAAAGATCTCTTGCCAGAGGGAAGCTGCTGCACCACCTGAAGAACAGGAGTTTGGAGAACCAGGACCCGATACTGCACCCCAAGAAGCCACCTGCCAAACAGCTTTCTGAATCCTAGGCATTTCTGGTTCCTTGTTGACCGACAAGTGCCCCCACACTGGGCTGACCCCTCTCGGAGTGGGGCTGATGGTTGGCAGGCAAGGTCCACATGTAACAAGAATTTTGCAAAAAGTTATGGTTTGAGAAAAAAACACCTGTGACATAAGCACCACATCTGATGCAAAGATGCATGGAAATGGGGGTGGTGGTGATTTGGTGGTCAGTTGGGGTACAGTCTGCTCTCGACTGGGGCAGAGACTCATGGTCTGCTCGCCTCGCTGGTGGCTGTGCTGGGACCCTAAAGTCGCAAAGCCACCCGGGAAGCTGGACGGGCGCCATCTTGGGCCCTCACCCACTTATGCAGACGTTAATGGAAAGCTCCTCTTGCTTTCCTTTGCTCTTTGACTGACGCGCCCTCGGCCTTGAAGTGAGCACGAGTGGCCCAGGGCTGGGGGAAGCAAGGCGCCGAGCCCCGCAGCACTGCCTCAGATTTCCCTCTCCCTCCAGTGAGTCCTTTTCCAGCAGGCTCCTGGTCCCTCCGGCAAACAGACTCCGGCCGGCCTGCCTGCCTCCCAGGCCTCCCAGACGCCTGGACTTGCCCGAATCCTACAGAGAGCCTGGCTCCAGCTGACAAATCAGGACTCCTGCTACACAGTGGCGCCAAACACTCCAAAAATAATAACTTGACATGATGGGGAAAATCGACAGAGCACAGAGGTGGCAAAACCTCAGTGACTCACGCCCTTAGCACATCACCACTTGCTCCCAGCCCACAGACTCATTTCTGGAGCTTTTAATTTAGCACCGGGGCTCGTTCCCACAAGGAAACAGCATCACAGCCCCTCCCGGAAGGATGGAACAGGCTCCTCCGCTCAAAGCACAGACCCCACGAAATGGCAGTGAACACAAAATGGCAGCGAATCTCAGTTCCTGAACTCAGCTAAGCCACGTCTCCATGAGATGAGAGTCATTCCAGGTGATCAACATAAGCAGAGCCAGGACTTAGCAAGATTCTGACCACAGGCTTGGGGTTCCGACCACACTGGGCTGGCCCCCGTGCGGTCACCCCCAGGTTATGACCCACTTGCCCTCTGTCTCAGTTTCCTCATCCATGTAAGGGTAAGACGGTGTGTATTATGGGGCTTAGGCTTCATTATTTGAGATGATGAGGGTGAAAACGCTGGTCTGAGGTCGGGTACCTGGGAGCCTCTCAGGATCAGAGCTGTGACTGGAAGCTTCTGAGAGGAGAGCAGCCTCCAGGCCTGGACAGCAGACGTGAGGAGTCGGGAAAGCAGGGTGGGAGGAAGAGGGACTAAAAGTGCTCCCCACAGAGGCGACAGCAGAGCAGAGACCTGGGTAAATGCGAGGTATTAGGTGCATGGGGGGTAGAAGACCCTTTCAAGGAATTTTCTAGATCTCCAGTAGGGGTCTGGGTTCAGAAGATTTTGTTTGCTCCCCAGCCTCTGTGCAGCTCCTGATGAGATCAGACCTGGCTGGAGTGTGGGAGAGGCAGATCTGGACCCACCTGTGCATTTCCTCCAGGGCTACACTCATCTCATTGCTGTGCTGTCCATGATAACACGCCCACCTTGATCCCTGGATTTATTTCATTGCAAATCACCAACGAAGCTGAAAAGTAAATAAGAGGCTAACATTCAACTCAGTCATACTATTCAGCATCAACTACATGCTTAGCATGGTGCCTACAATGGACAGACTGAATTTATTTGTGCCTCAGTTTACTCATCTACTAAATCAAGCTTAGACTAAGTAGTCTCTGAGGTTTGCCCCCTAGTTCTGAAGGAAGTCCTCAAAGAGCTCAGAATTTTGTTGCGGGCATAATTTTGTTTCCACCATGAGAAAATGTTATCAAGCAAAGCAAGCCAAGTGGGTGTGTGAAACTCACAATCAGCTTAATTCTGAGTTCACAATGCTAGCTGTAGGGTGAGGGTCAGGTTCTGGCCACGGCACACACCAGAGTCTCTGGTGTGGGGAGAGGCTTTCAATTTGGGCTGCAGAGAACGAAGCCCCAAATCAACCTCAAACCACACACAGGTTTGAACTGAACATTCAGATGCCACCTCCCCTCCGAGAGTCTGCACCAGCCTTCGCGCTGCAGGGAATGATTAAAGGTGAGCATTTTCTATTTTGGGTCTGGAGGAAGGGTTCTATGTTTGGTGACTGTAATCACAGATGGGTTGGGACGACTCATTCCTATTCAGCTGCTTATGAACAAGCACAATTAGAAGTTGACAGCAAACACGCTTCACAAAAATTATCACATTTAGTGTGATTCCCATAATAAAAACAGGAGCAGGCACTGGAGTCTTTTCAATTTACACACAGAGCCCTGGGGTCTCTCCACAGTCACTGCCGATCCAATGTTTCTGAGTAAACTTTATTAGGAAAACAGATTGAAAACTCCTGAGGTTTCGTTAAACCTTGGTTTAACACACACACACACACACACACACACACACAGATGTGCCTGCCCTCACATCTTTTTCTTTTCACCAGAACGTTCATCTACATATGACACAGATATTGTAAAGGCGGGGAGAGGCTGGTCTGTGGCCACCACACTGCACAGCTGGGCCATGTCCTGCTGGGGTCCCCAGACACAGCTGTTGCTATTAGCAACACCCAATTGGGTATTATTTTACTTGAAGAGCCTTTTATATATGCTATCTGATTGAATCTCATAACAATCCTGAGTGATATATTTAGATAGAGGAGATATAGATATTTTCCACGTTCTTTTTCAGGGAAAAACATGTTCAGAAGGAGGGTGGCTGGAGATAGTGGATTCAAAATCACTCTGCTTAGCTACTGGAGCAAGTTTGAATCCTGCGTGGACCTTGCCTCAGTTTTCATAGCTGGTGTCTTTATACCAGGGAGGCAAGAAATGGAACATAAATAACTATCCATTCTGAAAATATTATTGAACACGCAAATTGTGATTGTTCCCTGCGAAGCGTCAGATACTAATGAATGCTGTTTATTACGACTTCTTGTCTCCTTAGCTTTCTTTGGGAAACGACCCCTGTTCTATGATATTCCTGTTCCCTCTGCTTGATTTGGTCAAGGCTGAATCCGCCCTCCTGCCACGAGGGTGGTCTCTGTCCCTGACCAGCCACTTAGAACACACTCCACACCCACGGTCATTGTGATTGGTTCATTCGTGAGCATGTGTGTTCAAATGGGCCATTCGCCATAGGACTTTTCACCAGGGAGTTCAGCAAAAGGATTTCCTTCTTTCTCTGGAACTGCTAGAAGCCATAGTTGCCTCCTTCATGGGGAGAAAAAGCATCTGAGGAAAGAGCAAAGAAATAGCAAATGGGGCTGAGAGATGCAGAGGGCAGGAGCACCGATGGCTTCTCCTGAGCTCTGGATCCTTAATGTCTGGACTTCCCCAGCCTCTGCGATAACACAGTCCCTGTTCCAAGATGTCATATACTTGGAGTGATTCAGGAGGCAAACAAGAGTGAGCTCTTCTATTGAAAAGATAATAAATCAGTAAAAGAATATATATAATACATGACATAACAGAACACAAATGTATCATTTCAAGCTTTGATATGCATTAGGAAGGTCAAAAGGTTTGAGTGAGACAAAAATGCTATGGTCAGAAGAAGGAGTTTCGGGGTGGTCTAGGAAGGGCAGGGATGATCTGTTGAGGAGGTGCCACTTATGTTGGATGTGAATAATAACTCTCCTCTCCTTCCCCATCTACATCTTAATAACATTAACAACTTCAATAATTGCAACAGCCTATGTTTATTGTCTTTTTGTTATATTATTTTTATCGAGGTAACAATGGTTTACAGCACTTGGGGGTGTAGGTTCTTCAGATATATGTTACCACGCCACACGCACCACCCACGCACCCACACTCCTCCACCACAGCCCGTTGGGTCCTCTCCCCTCCCCCACCGTGCTCCCCACCTGCATCCTCTCCTTCTGTTACACTCCATTCCACAGTTGGATTTCTAGGGTTTTGGGTTTTTTGGTTTAATTTTTCTGTTCCTTTGTTTCTTATTATGTATTCCCTGTGAATGAAATCATCGGTATTTACCTTTCTCTTTGTGATTTATTGCGCTTAGCATAACACCCTCCAGTTCCATCCATGCTGTTTCAAATGATAGTCAATCCTCCTAGTATATAGTAAATGCTATTTTAAAATGATAAGTTCCACAAACTCTACAAGGTACAAGTGATCATCTCTGTGTTTTACCGATGAGGAAATGAGGATGAGGTCAATGAAGTAACTTGCCCAGGGGCCATTGCTGGTGAGCTGCACAGCCTGGCTTGAACCAAAGACTGGCTCTGAAACCCTCGCTCTTTCATTTCTAGGATGTGTTGCCAGCAAAGAGGGGAGTCATGCTCCAGATGGGAAGTGCAACCCAGAAATTTTCCATACGAGGCAGAAAAAGGGCACTCTGGGTGTGTCCTGGGGCTTATGTCAATACTGTACTTAAATAACTTCGTATACATCTGGTGATACAAAGCATTTATTGACGCCTGGCACATGCCTGGCATGGAAGGCACACTGCACAGACTCAGCACTTGCCCACAGGACCTCACCCCTCGCCATCTGGAGATAACGCAAACAGTTCAACCCACATGCAACTCTCGGCTGAATGTACATTGAATTTTCCATGGCTCCTTGTTCAGTCTCTCTCTCCTCCCTCCTCTTCATCATCCCTTATTTCTCATTTTTTACATCTTAGCTCTCTTCTTGACTTGAGCTAAGCTGGAAATGGAGCCTTTAGCGGTGGACAATTAGACAGTAAATCCACTTGGCTTACGTGCCACTTGATCCGTCACCTGCTATTTTGCTTTCTGTGAGTTACTACGTGTGAATTACATATGAGCTGGATGTGAAAATCCAGGCCTATCAAATGCAGACCTTTCCCTGTTCCCGTCCCTCACCCCTTTCACTCCATGGCTCTTACTCGTTGCCCTTCCTCCCCCTCCGCCCCAAGCTTGACAAAAGCAGATTCTTCAAAATTGTCCTTCTGGGAATGTCTATTTCATTTTGAACTTGACACAAAATCACTATTTTTGACAGTTGAACTTTTCAGCAAGCTTGATACAAATATTTTAATATCCTGTTACCTGAGCTGAGGGAGAGATAAAATTTTACACCAGACACCTACAGCGGCCAGGGAATTCGTTTGCTGGTGACTGATTTAAAGGTACAGTAACAGCCAAATGGTTAACGAGCTAACCATGCTCGGCAGGGCAGAGGTCAACGGGGAAAGCAAACCTGGTAACTTCGTTGGAGCTGGAGGACCCACACGGGAAAAAAAGCTGCCTGTCAGACAGTGCAACAGCTTCACCCAAAGTTCATTCCCAAGAGGCTAGAAAGGAAAAAGATCAAGGGACATCAAGAAGGTCTCGTGAGGAGTGGACAAAGGCAAGAGTGGCCTGGGACAGGAAAGGCAGGCTCCTGAGTGCTGGCGTGTTGGGTGTGAGGGAAAGGCAGCCGCTGTCACTGAGGAAGTGTAGTGTGGTGTGTCCTCGGGGTAGCAGGGCAGATGTCAAAACACTGGCTGTTACCTCAAGTTCACGCGCTCAGCCAACCAGGAAAAGATGGAGTGTCAGGCAGAAAGGGTGGTAGAGGTGCCTCTTATAAACCACAGCTGACCCCAGCAGCCCCAGGAAGCCCTCTAGCAGCACTGGTCCCACAGAACTTTCTGGAGTGATGGAAATTTTCTCTTCTATGCGAATGTGGTGGCCATTAGACACCTGTGGAAGGACCGTGGCTAGCTTATCTGAGGAACTGAGTTTTATTTTTAATTTTTTTTAAGATTTATTTATCTATGCATACAGGAGTGGGGGTACAGGCCAGAGATGCAGGGGGTGAGAGGATTCACAAGAGACAGAGTGGGGAGCAGAACAGATAGATTGACCGAAATACACCGCTGGGGGGAGTAGCGGGCGAGTCAGGAGAGGTCTGCCTCGCTGTGTGGGTTGCTCCCTGGCCAGCCTGGGAACAAACTTGTGCTGCAGAGGCTGCAGATTGCTTCGTAGTGCGGTGCTTAACCCCTTGTGCCACCAGAGAGGCCCCAGGAACTGCGTTTTAAATGTTATTTGATTTCCACTAACTTACCTTTAAATTTAATTGCCACATGGGGCTGGTGGTTACCATATCCGACAGCACAGCTCTGGAATGTGGGCACCTCAGCGGAAGTCCTCAGGTGCTGGTGCAAGTGCTTCTCCACTAATGGAACTCGGCTGCTCACAACTGTCCTTCGTTTCTCCTCTTGCCACATCTCTCCCTCTAATCTTTGCTTTCTGATCTGTGGTCCTCTTTTTCACCTCAAATCTCTGCTTACCTCTAGTGTCTGCCTTTTGTGATTCTAACTTGCCCGGGCCATCTTCTCTGTATCTGCAGAATTAATTTTCATTTCCTGCATAAATAAGCCATTTAAGTCAATGGCTTAAAATAGCACATGTCCATTTCCACACGTGAGGTTTAGTGATGGTCTCTGCTTTAGGGCCTTGCAAACCTGCAGCCGAGGTGTTGGCTGTGGTGGTTGTCTCATCCGAGTCTTGAACGGGGAAGGGTTTGTTTCCAAACTCATGCTTGTTGAGTTTGTTTCCAAACTCATGCATGTTCGTTCCTTGCAGGTGGCTGGGCTGAGAGCCTCAGTTTCTCGCTTGCTGTTGGCTGAAGCAGGATGTTGTGGACCTTTCCAAAGGGCCGCTTACTCCTTCAAAGCTGATCAAAGCCTTTGTTGTCTTCAGTGGGTTAGAAGAAGGTCAAGATCTGCCCAGGCTCTAGGGGAGAGGCCGCAAAAGACATGCACCCCATGCAGGAGGTGGGGTGAAGGGGTTGTCCTAGGTCGGCCTTCCACAGCCACATTTCCAGCCTAAGATTTTTTTGGTTTGGCTCACTTTTCTGTATTTCTGTGTTCAAGTTCCAGGAGGAGAACTATGAGCCCAGCTTGTTCCTCTGAGCCCGGCCACCTCATCCAGACCTGCCATGGCTGGGTGGCCACCTGTCTGGGTTTGGCCTTGTCCTGGGGGAGAGCATAAGCGGAGCATCACAGGGCAGAGACTGGCTCCCTCGAACACAGAGTCAAACGGGGCCAGGCCCGCAACAAGGCTGCGGTGGGGTCATGCCTCGCACACGTAAAAGGGCAGGAAATTCTACTCCTGAAGCCTGGAAGAGGCAAAGAGGTTTCCTTTATTCTCCTTCTTTGCTTACAGCCTTTATCTCAGTTCCAGAGAGAAGAGGAGAGCTGGAGGGAAGGGACCCTTTGAAATGGGATCTAGTTACATTTTAGACAAATTAAAGGAAATGTTACTTTACAGAGCAGAAAAGAACCTTCATTCCAAAAGCCAAGAGGGCTAGGAATATAAATGGATTAAAAGATATAAATGACATAGTCATAAATTATGTCTATGAAAATAATCCACACATGATTAGCAATATGGGAATGGTTAAACAAATTATGGTAAATTAACATCATTGAACGTTACACCGCTTTTAAGGATGATTATATGAAAATGAAAACAATGTACAGAGGTATTTTTGATCCAGAGCTGTAAGAAAAAGCCCAGAATTACAAAATTTAAATATGAAAAGATAACTTTGTAAAACTTTATATGCTTGGAAAGGAGAGTGGAAAATGTGTGATTATATATATTTTTAAAATATCCTTTATTGTTGTTATAAAACTTGTCATGCAAAGAAAAGCTTAGAAAAAAATGACTAAGAATAATAGGCTAATGTTATTTGACCTGACCCTCTGCTAATTACTTTCCATGCCTTTAGCAGGGTGGTCCTGGCTGTTATTTTTAATTTGCAGATGAGGAAACTGAGGCTTCATGAGGTCAAATACCTTGCTCAATCACATAGGGGGATTTGATCCAGGCTGTCGGCTCTTGAACTATGGCTGTTCAAGTGCACTTTAGGTACTGTGGGAAAGCACGTGGAAATTTACGAGATCGTCTATGACTGGTGGAAAATTTGAAACCTAAAATAACAAAACCAAGCAATGCATTCAGTCCAAATTCAAACTCAACTTAGTCACTGTAGGATGAAATATCCATAGACTGTGAAGCGAAGGTGTCACAACCATCAGGCTTCTCTTGCAAGAATTCCTGATGGCCCGTGGTGATTGTTGCACAATGATTAGCCAATTATAAATCAAATGAATTACTTTTGGCTAAATAATTTCACCTGTAACACTAGAAAAAGCATTCCAAATTTTTTTGCAGTTAGTATAGGATGGGGGTAAAATTAAAAACTATTTGATATGTGTGAGACCTCAAGTCTCTAAAATCTTAGTCTTGTCCAGAGCCTGTGATTTCTACCTCTTCCCAGCACCTCCCAGGCTTCGAGGCACCCCAGCAGGTGACAGCCTGTCGGGGCGATGGGAGAAGGGGAGGAAGGAGACAATAGGGAAGAGGTGGGAGTGGGGCACGTAGAGGAGGGAAGGGCATGTGGAGTCAAGGACTGTGGATTTTGCAGCATAAAACTGGCCCTGTATAGTATGATCCCTGAGTTCTTATTCCTCATCTTTTGTGAGGGCACGAGCATGTGTGTGCGTGAACACGAGCTCCCACACATGCTTATGTGGCACGTGAGTGTTGCCTGGGGTCTGGGTCCATAGGAGAAACACTCGAGCTGGGCTCCCCCTACATTTATTTGCAATTACAACTTTATGGGTTCACATTTTTCAGCAGGTTGCAAATCCAAACTGTAGCAATCTGCAGAAGCAACCCTATGCTTTAGGGGAAACTGAACCGTGGAATGTCTTTAAATATGAGGCAGCAGCTGTTATAGTCACTGTCCGCTTGCCTGAGAAAGTGCTTGGTAATTTACCGGCGCTTGCTGTATACTTCGCACTCATGTCAAAGCAAATTTTAACCTGGGCTTTGCTCTATATGGAAGTCACACTCAGGGGATTTTAAGGGCCCATCCCACCAAGACCCACAGTTTTGGGGACACCCTTAAGGGCAATAATGCTCTTTCCCGAAACAATTGAGTGAGAGAACTTTGAATGTTGAGTTGCTTGAAATTTGATCAATAGATTTTTCTCCTTTATCCTCCCTACCCCCAACCCTCTCAGACCTCTTCTCTACTAAAATACCATTCTCAATTTACAGGTGGCTTTTAAATATAACTTTTCATTAAGTTACTCAAAATGAGTTTATGAGAGGAGGTCTCTATGTACCGACTGTGAGGGATTTACGAGACAGGAGTCCAAGATAATAGCCCGGGACGGAGACCGCTTACATTTCCAGCCTTGCAAACTCATTTTTGATGACACCCTTTAAATAACATGCATGGCCATTTCCCCCCATTCTAACCAAGCGCTGGGATCTTGTTGCGATAACCATGGAGCCGTATGTTACTTGATCAGGGTAATGCAGGGTAATTACTGGCCCATCGCACTTCATTACACCACTGTAATCGGTGGCGGCTCAGTGTTTCAGCTACAGCTGCTCTGAAAATTGAGCTGATATGGATACATGCTAGGAGTGATGGCAGGGGCCCCACGCAAATGGCAGAAATTAGCATCCGGTCAATAGGTTCTGAAACGCAATATGCCACTCAGCCCAGGACACCAGCTTTGGGTCTCTCACTTTCTCTCGGCTACAGAATGATGATCATGGAAGAAATGAGTCCTTCAACTTGTGTGATGCCTCATAAAAGGTCATTAAAATGTCAGAGAATGTTAAATGCCACAGAATAACATTTCTTAACACATCATCTAGTTGTTTCACTGGTGCAGTGGACACTTGCTTTAGCCTGGACCATGTCTGGGAATGGCCTTTTAACATTTACTTGTTACAAACAACAATAAATGATCCAGATGTGTAAAGGGCTGTGGGGACACTTTAGAGAGTAAAAGGGAGAAACACTAGTTATTATTACACTGGTTCCTGGAATGGTGAGACATGGCAGCCCTGCACACGGCACAGCTGTGATCCTTGGTCTCCATCCTTGACCTTAGAGTTAAAGCTGGTGCCATCTGGATGACAAGTCCATGAGCGTGGTCCTTTTCTCCCTGGGTGGGGCAAAACGCATTGTCTGGCCACAGCAAGGGGATGCTAACATAGGCTTGGGTTTTCTGGGAGAAGTGTAGACACCAACACATGGGTCTCATCTCTGAGCATGGATATGGAGTAGATGCTCATGGAAAGCTCCACTTTGGAAGACATCATCACCAAAGTTACATACAGAACAGACAGAAGCAGGATAAAGAGTTCTAGAGAAGGGAGGGAAGCAAGGGAGACAGCACCATGGGAAATGGAAGGAGTGACAGGCATTCATTGGATTTGGCATTGGGAAGATGTGGCCGCCATTTCCAAGATGGCTTCCAACAGTCCTGCCCCTGAGATCAAGCCTTGTGTGGTTCCTCTCACGTCAGTAGGGACAGCCTGGCCCTTGGAACCAGCAGGATACTGTTGAAATGATAGAGCATGGCTTTTAAAGGTCTTGGAAGACACTGATTTCCATCATGCTCTCTTCTAGCCACAAACTCTGGGGGAAGATGGCAGCCATGCCACCAAGATAGCTCCCTGTGCCGAGGAACTGAGGCTGCCCACCGAGAACCACGTGAGTGTCCCATCTTGGAAATAATATGGTTACAAAGAATGTGTTCCTTTCAGGCTTCCTGCAAGCACTAGCTTCTTTTCAAGGAAAACGATACTACAACATGAGATGGAAAATAAGATTTAAGACACTGTGTGCAAAAATCTGCCTTATTACTTTATAGTCATAAGTCCAGTTTTTCTGAGGAAATAGTTTGAGTCTCCTTTTAACTTTTCATCCCCCAGCATTTTTCTATAGATAAAGTTTTATGGCACAGGATAACCCATATAAAATGGATCGACCATAATTCTTCTAAGTGGGTCAACTTACGGCACAGGCCACCTGGAATTACTGGAGGTTGTCCAAACGGCATAAACACTTTCTGAAAGACAACTAAAGTGTCATGGCATGATCTGAATCTATTTGATTGAAAAAAAACAAAAAAACAAAAATGGAGTCATGGCTGCATAGCCCTGCTGGAGTTAACGGACATTCTCTTCCTTTGAAGAACAGAGACTATCTGTGGCATTTGCAGGGCGAGCTGAGTTTTCTGTTAGCTTCATCCAGACCCAAACCCTCCCTTTGCCCTGTGTTTCCTTAGCTGCATCACATCTCTTGATCCGGTCTAAGTCATGAATTAGTAAAGAACCAACCAACGGCCCTATCTGGAGCAGTCTGTTTAATCTTTCATGGCTGGCTCCAGGAAGGATGGCTTTTGAATGGCTTTTTCTTTCCTATTTCCCCCGGCCCTCCAGCATTGACCAAGACGAAGGCTGTCATGTTTGTTTCTGGCCATTTTTATTTTTTTTTAAAACCCTTGTTCACAAAACTGGAAAAGGAGAAAGGAAAGGGCACCTTTCGGGTAGTTTTGGGCAGAAGTGTAGACTGAGGAGTCCACATCGCATGCAGCAAGGAACCCCGTGGCGGAGGGATGTGGTCTGCTTCCCCACAGTGTGCCCTGGCCTGGGCACCCCAGTGGGAGGAGCGCACACAGAGGCCCCAGCTCGGCTAACCCTGGGCCCGCCAACCTTCCTTCTTTCTTCCTTTGTCTTTTTTTCTTCGCCTTAGCAAAGGAAAAAAAAAAAAAACCCGCAAAAAAATACCCCAAGTTAAGCACCGCGCTGTGAAGCAATCTGCAGCCTCTGCAGCACGAGTTTGATCCCCCGCCAGCAAGGAAAACCACATGGCGCAGCAGACCTCTCCTGACTCGCCCACTGCTCCCCTCAGCAGTATATTTCAGTGGGTCTGCCTGTTCTGCTCCCCACTCTGTCTCTGGTGAATCCTCTCAATGCCCCCCCAGCCCCACCCACATCTCTGGCCTGTACCCCAGCTCTTGTATGCATAAATAAATCAATCTTCAAAAAAAGCATCATGCATTAAAAAAAAAAAATCCAAAACCCCAAACAAAAAACAAGCCTATATGAAGTCTTTGTGATTGTTTTTCTTCCCGAGGAAAGGTTAATTCTTGTAGCCGTAATTCATTTATAGGAAATTAGACACAGGAGCGGTTGGATGCCTGAGATAATTTGAAAATTCCCTTTGAAGATCTTTTCCCTTCAGGTTTGTTTGAGGGCCTTTCCCCACCCTGTATTCTTGATGGGGTCTCGAGGCATCACCCAGTGAGTTCCCTGTGGTGAGACTATACCCCTGGAAGGGTTGACAGAGGCAGGACCCCTGGGGACAAAGGGCTTGGTCCATCTTTGTCATGTGTGGTGCCAGCCCAGCTCGCACCTGCACAGAATCACTGCTTCCAGCTCATTGCAGCTCATCTGTCACCAGCAGGCCAGACAGCCACAGGTCATTCAAGTACTGACCGAAGAAAGTTGTCATCTCCTGTCCCTTCTAAATTTTCCAGGCAGAGCTGGCCCAAATCCTGGGAAAGACAGACTTCCTTTCCTGCTGGTCTGTTCTCAGCTCCTGGCATGGCATGTCATGGCCTAATTTAGAAAGGTTGTTTTTTTTCACTGTTTTCACGACATTCTTTTCTTCTCCCAATGGCAGCTTATGAAGAACGGTCAGGAGTCAGTTTCCAGTTCTGTTAGTAGAGCTGGGGGACCCTCGGCCGAGTCTTCCATCGCTGAGACTCTGTTTGGCTTTGCAAGATGGTGACGATGCTGGGCCTACTGGGTAGGTAGGTGGGAAGTTAGAGGGAGACCATGAGGTCAAGAGCCCACCAGCCAGGAGGCGCTCCCTGGACATGAGGCATTACTTTCACTGTGTGACCACGGTGTGTTACGCAAGGTGGTGGTGGGGGAACAGTTAGAATGTTCAAGGCACTTGCCCAGGAACCTGCACAGTCTTTGGTCATTTTACCCAAATAACCCCTAGACCTAGATTCCTTCCAAACAGGATTCTCCATCTGCAGGAGGTGGACGTTTAGCCGTGGAACTCTCCAAAGCCAACCACAGGTCTGCTGAGAAGAACTGAGGCTGAACCATGCCACAGCTGTGCAGAAGGAACTTGTCCTGACCTGCGGATATGTGCTTCCTGGCCCAGGACATGTGACCTGACCCCTTTGTGCCCCACTTTCGGCACATGTGAACATGTGGGCTGCACGAGACGACCTCAAAGTTGCCGTGAGTCAAAGCCAATTATTTATTTGCTGTAACAATTATCAACAGAGGGCTCTCTTCACTCGCTCTCCAGTCTCTTGCCTACAAGAACCCCTAGAAGCCTCCTGTCATGTCCACCGCCTGGTGGGACCCCAACTGCAGGCCCCTCTGACATCATATATTGGATTTCTGGACCTCTGAGAGGCGGCCGTACAGGGGATTCACTCCATTTACCTACAACCCCCAGCTTCTCTCTCTCTCCTGGGGTCGTGTTGATCGGCCCTCAACCTTCCCGCACACTCTCTACCCAGAGAGAGGCCATTCACTCCATCAGTTGCTGTATTTCTGATCTGCCCATATTGGGCAGAATACTAATGACAAGCCAGATCTTTCCTTAAACACTGTTAAGACCTCGAGTGCACAATGAAACATATATTAACACTTTCTTTTGAACTCTTTCTTGTGGCATTTCTTTGGAGAGGAAAAGCTATTTTGCAATTGCCCATTAACCATTAATGTTTTGAGTCACAGTAGGAGAAGGGAGAAAAGATAAAGGGATAATGTCTGCGAGAGAATCAACCCAAAAGGTTCACCATAACGTGAACAATTTCAAACATGTTCGATCTGTTTCTATAATTTTGTTATTCATGAGACATAAAGACAGGGAGAGAGCAAAGTAAACACAGCCACTTAGGAGATGGATGGAGCGCACAAAGAGAAACTAAGCCGTAAAATAGAGCAAAGGAGCAGAGCATTATAAGCAGAAAAATTACATCTGGATTATTCTACTTAAATAGAAGAAACATAAATCACACCGAAGGCTTGTAGCAATGTGTACTGGAGCGATAATGAACAGACCAGCCCAGACCGCCCTCTCTCCTCGCTGAGTTGAATCCTGTGTCTCCTGTGTGATCCAGCACAATTCCTGGGAGCCCGTCATGACCCCAGTTCTCCTGCCCAGTCCTGCCCAGTCCTGTCCAGTCTGGCCTGGTCCACTGTGGTCTTGCCCTGCTGCTGGCACTGGTTCGCTTGGAGTGTGCCTTTGTCTTGGCTTCCCTTGCAGACTGCAGACCTCTAGAAGGTCTTTGCATCTCTGTACCTTTCATTGTCACGGGACTTGGGGCTAAAATCCCTCGGTGTAGTAGTTACACGATGCATGTGTAGACTCATATATTTGTGATGAAATTCTCTCTGTCGTTAGAACTGTCAGCAGAAGAAATTCTGCACAAATGCACTTGGAGGCAGATTGTTTGTTAACCACTGAGCCACCCAATATAGTACCCAATTTAGACAAACATGTCTATTCATAGCTGTTGTTCTCAACTTTCAATAGGTCGAGAAAAACAAGGCTATACTTTTGAAGATTTTCAGTGGTAAATATTTTTGAGTAGATTTGTTCAATTAAGTATATTTGGAGTCACTGAGACTTGAGCGCCGAGGTCTTATACTTGCTAGGACATCTCAAAATCAGCCATCAGTTTACTCAGAGACTCTTTTAAAATGTCTCAATTGCCTCTGGATCAGAAATAATAGAAAAGATGAAGTTTCTCTCTTGGTTTTTTTTACATCATTGTAAATCAGAAATACACAATTCTCCTGGGCCTGTAAATGTTGAGACTGTATTCATCCAGTTTTCAACCTGGAGAGTCAGTGTGATTTAGGGAGAAATGGCCCCTAGTGTTTTTTAAACTCTAGAAACGAATCACTCATTGTATTCACTGCTCATGAATGAAACAGTGAGAGCAGAATTTCCTGTGCCTGCATTTCCTCATCTATCCATGAGGATAATAGAACTGACATTGAAGTGTGGTTATAAAGATTAAATTAGCTAATATGTGGACTAGGTGGCTGTAGGTTAATGACAAACACGCACATGGCAAGGGCTATATAAGTGTTGAAGAAATAAAAATAAAATAAATTTAATTCTCATAGCAATGCTTTGCGATAAGTGCTTTCAAAAGCCCTCCTGCCAAAAATAGTTAAAAACCAGCTGATCATTTGTTTTCTATCCTTAGATTTACAAACAGTGGATATCACCAAGCAATCTTCTCTAACCCTGGGAGGCAATTATTTGTACAGCCTAGCAGTCTCAACTTTATTTGTTTTGAATAAATAAATATAATTATAGCCATTCTCAAGGCCCCTAGGAAACATTTTCCTAACACCAAGAGTGAAAAGATACACCTCCATCTTTTTTGTAATTGACTGAGTCAGTTCACACTCAGCAAAGGAGAAGCTTAGCAGAATAGGAACATGTCTTAAAATATTAATTATGTATATCCGAGTTTCATAAATTTTTTAATTTTCTGAAAGGCGCTAATAACAAGAACCTGTAATGACTCCAGGGAAACAATGACACATTCGCATCTTATTAGTTAAAATAAGTACAGTAATACTTTAGTTATCTGATTGTCACTGGAAATGGACCATTTAATGCACGTCCATTTCCAAACAAGTAAAGCTTGGGTCTATGATGGCAACATCTTTGATCATTTGACTTACTTTTAAATGATGGGAATATGGAACCACTCCTCTTTTATTGTCCAGATCATACTGGAGAATTAAAAAAGTGCTGACCTTTGGGTTGATTTTTTTTAAAGATTTATTTATTTATTTTATGCAAGAACCAGGGTACAGGCCAGAAATGTGGGGGGGTGAGAGGATCCACCAGAGACAGAGCGGGGAACAGAACAGGCAGACTGACAAAATACACTGCTGAGGGGAGCAGTGGGGGAGACAGGAGAGGTCTGCTGCGCCATGTGGGACCCTCGCCGGCAGGCTTGGATCGAACCGGCACTGCAGAGGCTGCGGACAGCTTCACAGTGCCGTGCTCAACTGCCTGTGCCACTAGGGGAGGCCCTGGGTTGATTTTTTTTTATAGGAAGCAAGGGTCAGCATTTCCTTTACTAAATACTATTATAGTAACAAGTTCAGAGAGTTTGAGGCAGGAGACCACACTCTGCCCTTGCATTGAAAGGCTCCATGACTAATGGTGTTTTGTTGGGATTGCATGTTCTTATCAGTTCACAGAGCATGGGGAGCTGTTGTGTTCTACTTGTGAGGCTCTGGTGATTGAAAATAATTAGGATTAGTTTGGGGGCATTAAAAACAAGAAAAAGTAGATCAAGTGGGAGTTATAATGGAATATACCTATACCCATCTACTCAACAAGGGGGTGGTGTTGGTGATGATTAAAAGAAGAGAGAAGAGAGCAAATAGCATCCGGGAACTTTTCTCCCCCACTTGAGTCTGAGGTTAAGCAGAGGTTGAGCCTGCCCTGGAGCTGGGAGGTGGGATGGATACCTCCACAGAAAGAAACCAGTTATGGGGTCTGGGGACACTGGAGCCAGAGTGGGTGGTTGGGGGGCGTGGGTGGCTGGGCCTGGGGGGTACAGCACACACTCAGCTTCAGAGAACACGTTCTGGCTGCCGATGGGTGCATATATGGGGGGCCTTCCCTGGTGATTCTTGTTCCTTCATCTGGAGGGGAACCCGAGTTATCTTAAGTGTGAGATGTTTTCACCAAAAAAATTAGTCTTGCTCAGAAATGTCCAGTTTTGCCAACTCTTACAACAGGGTAGCTCTCAAAAGCTATTTACTGATCAGGCTGAATTTTAAAAGTTAAGGGCAGCAATGCCTTTGAGTTAGAGAAGAAACAAAAATTAGAAATAAATGGCAAATGGCCCTAAACAGTATAAGAAAAATTCTGAGCAATTAAGCTGGCTGTGTCATATTCAGAGGGCTTAGTTGGCAGTGCCAAGCTGATAAGGTTTGAGCACTGTTCTGGGGGCTTGGCTATGCTTTTTCCAGTTCTCATGACAGATCTTGCCAGGTGGGGAGCACATGGACATTACCGGTACCCCCCAAGAATGTTTTACATTGAATAACAATTGTAGAGAAACAAATAAAATTGAGTTGATGTTGACATTCATTTTTAATGGTATTGCGATTATTATGAAGATGACTTGAGCTTATGTCTGATCTATTAATAGAACTTCCCTCAGCCCTCCCTGAGGGTTAATCACTTAGCTTGGGGCCACTGCGTGGGCTGGAATCAGCTAAAAGTCTTCTCAAGCCTTTCCTCCTGTCCCTTCAAGGAGAAGTCGGCTGGACATTTGCATAAGAGCAGATTTTACAAGATCTACTCCAGGCATCTGCTTCAGTGACCACGTCAGAGCTTTATAACAAAGAAATCTTGCTACGTACAGGAATCCAATTAACTGTTAAAGTGATGCTAACAGCTCACACGTGCCGAACGTTGACATGGTCACAGGTGCTGGTTTGTGCAGCGGGTGTGTATTAATTCACTGAATTCCCCAACAACTCTGAGGGGCTAGTGTTTTCCAGTCCCCGAAGAGGACGATGTCTATTAGGAGGTGACGTGTCTCAAAATTCAACCGGTCCCAGCAGAGGCGAGATCCCAACAGTAAGTTAAAATCTCCTGGGGCCACATACAGGGTGCATTAAGCTTTAAGGACTTTACTCCAGTCTGTGGGATCTTCCTGGGGTGGAAGCTGGTGCTTTGCTTGAGTGAGGCATGCTAGACAAGGTGGATTTGGGAATTACCCACCAGGGGAGGGATTCTGCATAAAGCAACGTGTAAGTGAAAGAAGCCAGTCACAGAGGACCTCATAATGTGTGATTCCAATTTTATGAAATGTCCAGAACAGGCAAATCCAGGGAGACAGGAAGTACATTAGTGGTTGCCAGGCGGCGGGAGGGGAGGGATGGGGTGAAATGGGAGTGATTGTGGAGAGGGGGGGTACGAGTTTCTTTTTGGGGTGATGAAAATGCTCTAAAATTGATTGTGGTGATGGTTGCACAATTCTGTGAGTAGACTAAAAGGCATTGAAGTGTATGCTTTAAATGGGTGCATTGTATGGAATGGGAATTATATTTAATAAAGGAGTTGTTAATAATAATAAAAAAAAAAAACCTGAAGTGTTGAGTCTGGTCCCAAGTGTCTGCAGGCAAGCGCAGAGGCCGCGCAGGAGGCTCAGACACACGTGGGTTTCATAAAAGTCACTTAGTAGAGGGAGAAATGGCTGATTAATTAAATTTATATAAATCGTTTATGTCGGTCATTAAACAATTAAATGCACCCATAATCTTGACATGTAGAAATAATCATTGTTAGCATTTTCAGGTTTATCCTTGAGAGTTTTTTTCCTATGCATAAGGAACTCAGGGACTCTGGATCCCTTTGGTAATTTGCTTTCCTCACTAAGTTGTGATCTATCACAGTGGCTTTCCAGACGGACCCAGGGCATCAGTGCCAGCTTTTCCTGAGCACTTCTTACAAATGCAAATTCTCTGGGCCCATCCCAGCCTCAGGGTGAGAAGCTCTGGGGGTGGTGTCACCTCCTGATGCACACTCAGACCCTGGATGAGTGTGCATTAAAGGCAGATGGTTTCTGCCCTAATTTTTAAAGATTAACACTCCAGTTGCTGCAGAGAGCATCCTTGTGCTGTCCTTGTGCTCTCGTTCAGTTATTTCCTCGGATAGAGTCTCAGAAGTGTATTTGCTTGGCTCAAAGTCTAGCCTTTGGCTACATCCCAGCTAACCACCCCCCCTACAAAAAAACCTGAACTTACCTTCCTACCTACAATATGTGACAGTGAGTGTATGTTTTTGACAATTCTGCCCATTCTTTAAAAGAAAATCTATGGTAATACAATAAGTAAAAAGGGCTCACTCTTGTATTTTAGGTTATATAACTTTGATTGCTGATAATATATGTGGTTATTAACTATATTCCTTCATTTGTGAATACTTTGTTTATGTCCTTTACCCAAACTTTTACTGGATTTTTTTGGTATATATATTTCTGGTGGAATTTGATATATTCTTTAAGTAACAAACATACTTATCCCTTGAATATCATATATATTGAAAATTTGTTCTGGTTTGTCATTTAACTTTATTGGGTTATCGTTTGTCAGCAAAACAAGTTTTGAATTTTGATATCATAAAACTTTGTTTTGGTGTGGTCCTTTGAGAGGCATTTACCTTAAAATATTTACGTATCTTTTTGCTTGTACTTCTACATTAGACATTGCAAATCCACTTGGTTGGTGTAAATTGCCCCACAACCCCCACCCCAAGGTTATCCTCAGAGACCTCATGGAAGCTGCCCAGGTGATACTGTGAGAACCACTAGGTAACAGTAATACCAGTTAAGGTATGGAGCCACCTACCCTCTGGGGGTCCCTGCAAGGTAGGGACTTTCAGCAGCTGATAACCCCTGTCCTGCAGAGGCAGCCCTGGAGCCAGAGAGGCTGAATGGGCTGCCCCAGGCTCAGCAGGGAGCCTGTGGCTGAGTCTTGGTTTCCACCTGGCTCTGAAGAGAGGCCTTAAGCACCCAGTTTAACCACCCTCCATGCATGGCATCATGCTGAAAAGCCCGTGAGGTCTCATTTTAAAGGATGGGCAAGGGATGATACTGCTGTAGGACCAGGGTTTTGGGGTGGCAGGGAAGATGACGTAGTTCACCCAGCAAGGCGTCCTTAGTGTGGAGAAGAGGGGGGGCCGTAGATTTTGTAGAAAGTTCCCCTTTTGGGGATGGGGTACTCCAGATAAGGCACCCTTGTTTTCGTTCCCACAGACCAGATGCCTTTATTCAGGCCCTTTGCAGTGACCGCACTTTATCCGCTGAACGTCCGGCGTGAGCTGGGGCTTTGTATGGCGCGGGGTCTTACTGGGGATTATCGGGAGGCAAGAATAATGGTGATATTGTTTGCAGAGCCAAGGTGGAAAATCAGACCCGGGTGGAGGATTTATTTTTCTGCCATAAAGCTGATGGGGGTGGGTTGGGGAGGGGGGCGCTTCCAAAGTTCACTGACTATGGCGCTAAGGCTCCGTTTGGAAACACTCCTGGATGACAGGGGCAGATTCGCAGCTAATACCGTGCACACCCTCTATCACCAGGCATCCAATTCCCAGCGAATTTTGCAATATAGTGACAGTAATGGAAAGCAAAATGATCTCTAAATAATGGTTTAAGATGGCTACTTGATAAAGGGCCCTGCAATAATTATGATCAATGGAGCATGGACTCAATATATATTGCCCATTTAGATGCACCCGATTAGCTTAACAGCTTTCTTTAATGTTCTGAGTATTCTGCGTGTGCGTGCATCTGTGTGTGCATGTGGCGTGTGTGTAAGAGGGAAGAAGGAGCAAGAGAAGAGAGGAGGGGCGGGCACGGGAGGCCCTGGGCAGCGAGGAGCACTGCTGGGCTTCCTATTGCTCAGAGCAGGGGCGGTGGGACTCAGTGCCCTGCGGCGGGGAGGAAATTGAGATTCAGAAGTTGCATGATCGGTACAAGAGAAAGCACTCAAGTGTCTTGTGTTCGGGCAGGCCTGTGTGGCAGGAGGTGGGGGTGGGAGCGGGGCAAGCTTGGGGATGGGACACCTGATATGGGTTTAGTTTAGTCATTTCGCAGAGGGTGCTTTCTGGGTGATGATTTGGGGTAATCACAGAAATTAGGCCTGCGGGCAGCCGGCCAGAAGACTCTCTCAACCTCAAGGGGCTGGGGCTGGGGGTGGGGTGGGGGTGGGAGTTAGTGCCATCCGCTAAGTGAGCCGACAGAACTGGCTTTGGAGAGCTGAGTAGCCATGGAAATGCATTTACCAGGGAGGAGGAGGGATGATTTACTTGACATTGGTCCTAATCCTCCCCTTGCCAGCCCCCCGCCCCACCCCGGAAGGAAATTTTGTGTGTGACAGCCTGTTTAAAAATCTGGGTCGGTTCCCTACTTTTTATGTTTCTGGGTTGATCCCAGGTAACATGCAGGGTCTGTGATCAGCATGTAATGACGAGGGCAGCGTGCCATCTGGGCTGACATTCCTTGGGGTAATGAGGATAAAGTGATTTCAGTCTTAGTCCTGACTTGCTTTGATTTGTCAGTTAAAATAAAGGCCCTTCTCCAACCTTCTATGAAAGGATGTCAGTGGGAATTGTCACAGCTCACACGAGAAGCCAGTCCCCTCCCTGGATAATCTCTCTGATGTTCCTGCTGATTATGAGTGGGTGAGGGGTCATTCGACTCAGTGACCATCGGGCTATAGTCCGTGGCTGAGAGGGGCGGCTGCTGTCCACTGAGCATTTACCACATGCTGGCTGCTGTTATGGCCAAATTGCAGCGTGTGCGTGAGTCACCCCAGGAGACCATTAAAATGCAGATTTGAGGGTGCACAGTTCTAGCAGTATGGGTGGGGGGCAATGCTACCAGCAGCAAAGGTCCAGGGGCAGACCTTATTTGATTCAGACATGAACCCCATGAGGTGGCGCTCTCCAGCATGAATGCCATTTGATGGAGGAAGAGCCCACACTTTCAGGGGCCACGTGTCTTACAGAACATTTCCCAGTTCTTTTTTTTTTTAAAAGATTTATTTATTTATGCATACAAGAACTGGGGTACAGGCCAGAGTTGCGGAGGGTGAGAGAATTCACTGGAGACAGAATGGGGAGCAGAGCAGGCAGACTGACTAAAATACGCTGCTGAGGGGAGCAGCGGGCGAGTCAAGAGAGGTCTGCTGTGCATGTGGGTCAGCATCCTGGCTCAGGATCGAAGTTGGGCTGCAGAAGCTGCGGACAGCTTCCTAGTGCTGTGCTTAACTCCTTGTGCCACCAGGGAGGCCCTATTTCCTGGTTCTTAAATGACAGGGCTGAGACTCAAACGAGGCCATCTGTCCATCCATCCATCCATCCTTCCACCCTTCCACTTATCCATCCTTCTGTCTGTCCGTCCATCCATCCTTCTTGCCCTTCTCCTCTGAGCAGTGTGGGGATGTCAGAGCAAGATGCATGGTAGAGGGGGTGATGGGGCAGCCGAGACACCTAGTGATTGGAGGAGCATCACCCAGATGATACACAGGAGAAGCTTAATTGTGTGAAGTCACTGAGATCGGGAGATGGTCGGGTGTATTTCCCTGATGAACTCGTCACCACTCCCAGAGCTCAGGTTCTGTGCCCTTCACAGTTCCTGTCTGCCCCTGGTCGTCAGGCCTTCAGATTTGTCGGAAGCATCTGATTCTGAACCAGCAGTCTTAATAGGACCGTGATGAGAAGATATAAGGGCCCCCCCCTCCAGGAGTCTGGGGAGGGTGGGGTGTCTGTCACATCTGAGCCTTCAGGGCACGGAGCTGGGCCTTCCGGCCTCACTCCAGCTCATCAACACCTCACACCAATTTCCAAATGCTCCAGGCTTGATTAAACCCAAGGCAAGGTTTGCTGAGTGCTTCCTCCCCCACCTTAATTGTTTAGATTGTGTAGAATTTGAGTCAAATTTAATCCAGATGTTTCTGATTCGTTTAAGTTTAAATCACCAGAAAATGCTCTTAAGTTGCTATTTGATGTTGAAGAGGTTTTTCAAGCATTTTCCCCCTTAATAGGAGAGGTCTCGTGTGTGTGTGGGGGAGCAGTCCCCTGCACTGAGATGTTTTATCTGATTTGATTTGAAAATCTGTTTTCATGAAATCTGAGTCAGAACTCAACTTTCCTCTGACCTCCTTCTGCAAATCCACACCACGACCATCTCAAAGGCGAGCTGAAGGAATCGGCATGCAGGTGGTATCAGGATAGTTGTTTGAAAAAATAATCTCTCTGGCCCTGGCCTTCTCCAGCCTGGGGCCTGACTGGTGCAGGCAGACAGCCACGCCCTTCTTCAGCTACTGGAGAGGCTTCTTGGGCCGGGCAAGTAGGCTGATTTCATTTTCTGTTGCTGCCTGGGCATTTGCTAAGCTGAAGTCAGTGAGACCTGCACCAAGGATCTGAGAGCTGATGGGTCTCAGACCCTCAGGCAAGGTCTTGATCCACAGTCAAGGGCAGTGGGTCTCCAAGTGGGGTCCCCAATCAGCAGTATCAGCATCACCTGGGAACCTGTTATAATGTGACTCTGAGCTCTGTCTTGGACTTCGTGTATCAGGGAATCCAGAGAGGGGCTCGGTGCTTGTATTCTTGGAAGCCTTCCCAGGGATTCTGATGCACCCCGAAATTTGAGACCCACAGGTTGTAGAGTAAGGTAAAAAGTATCAGGCTTTTCTGCCCTCCTGCCATTAGGATAGATGAGGGAAACCTGCGGTCCTGAATGCATGCCTGATGGCGGGCACCCGAAGTGGGTACACCTGGGCTGAGAGACTGAGTTTATAAGGGCGGTGTCATGGGGACGCCAGCAGAAGCCAAGAACGAACGGAAGCAGGAGAGCAGAGAAGCAGAGAGAACACGAGAGAACGCCGGAGAACCCAGATAGAGTGAAGACCTGCTGGGGGGCCAGGAGGCCTGCCAGCCCCCCAGCACCCCTGCCTGCCATGTGCCTGGTAAATCTAAACAAAAAACCTGCAAAAGCCACTGAGGGCTCCAGGACTCTCTCTCCTCCTTTACCCCATCTGCTGGATCAGAAAACCTGTACTGTGGTCTTCCTGCCTCTACACAATTCCAGGCCCTTGGGTAATACTTGTCATCTTATTCACAGGACTTTGTGGGGTTTTTAGAGAGATAAGAGTAACACTGTCACTCAGCCACATTCTGTTCTCGCAGGGCTGCAAGAGAGACCTTCCTGATTGAGCTGAAAGGCCGAAAAATCAACAAGCCACCTGCATTGTTTCTTTTTCCTCTTCTGAATTAGTTGTGTGTGTTTTGCAGTGTTTGCTCGGAACTGTGGGTGAGGGACCATGTCAAGACAGCTGAAAGGCCTAGAAGTGAAAATTCTTCTGGGAGCCACTGTCAATTTCTGGGGCTTGAGCAATGCACTTTCCTCAATATCAAGCTTTTATGAAGCACTTAGCGGGATCACTGGAGTTGGCAGATTGATACGATGGGGTGCTCCTCCCTCCTGCGTCCAGTCATCGGCTTCACATTTGTCAAACGTTAATGGAGCTTCTGCTACATTCTGGTGCTGATTTAGGAGTTCTGAGGGATTCCTGCCGGAGGCCGAGTTCTTAATCATGTGCTTAACCAAAAAGTTCCCAGACTAGGGGTTGGCCAGAATAAGTAAATACATGGTCAGTAAAACAAAGTTTTACAGTGAACATCAGGCAAGAGAGGGAGTGGAGAGGCAGGGGCCAGGTTTCCCTGAGTAGGGGATACCGGGGGTCTCAGAGAAAACTGCTGCCTCTGGTAGAGGTGGGTGTGGGGAAGCTTGGAAGTGGGGCCAGGAATGCAGCTGTTTCTGAATGTGGGGAGGGGTAAGAGGGGGAGCAGAGGGAGGAGACAATGCTGCGGACCATGGCAGGTGCACGAAGCATCAACCAAGACCACCTACATCCCTCCTATCCTTGGAATTCTGTTTAAACCTGTTTTTGAAAGGGGCACCCCAAGGTGTGTATCACCTGTCTCATCTCTGGCTCTTCAGCACCCCTGGTGCTTGAGGAAGTGTGGGGTGGTGAAGATCTAGACATGAGAAGGGTCCACGAAACATTTCAGACACTTAAAGGCGAAGCCCTGGCAAGAGCTGGGCACCTGGGTGCTGCCCGAGCTCCCCACACCTGGCCTGGCACGTGGCAGACACGACTCAAAGAAAGGGGTGCTCTAAATACTGGAAGACAGTGCAGAGCGAGTGGCTGACGCATCCTAGTTGCTCTGGGCCTGCCTCAGCCTCTCTGCATTTCTCTCAAACTGCACCCAAGGCAGCAGGTGCCGACTTTAAAATAGAGCTCAGCAAACAAACAAAAAATAAAAAACCCACAAAATTATACCAATGGCTCAGTTTTCTCATGGAAAATAAACCACTAATCACTGAGCAGCATTAACTGTATTAACCTTAAACCATCAAGGATTTGGGGGGAGGGTACTGGAGGGAGGAGTCTGGTGTGTGTATTTCCAGAAGGTAAATATGATCACAGCACAGCCCTGCCTAAAAAAAACGTCAAGGTGGCTGCATTGCACTCAGGGTGAAGTTCAAACTCCCCACGACTTCGAGTCTCGCCCAGCCCAGCTTCCCCTTCCACCGCCTGCCCTCCGGGTCCAGACTCCTGGGCCCTCCCCATGGCACCTGCAGGCAAATCTTCTCCAGGACTCCCAGGTTCTGAGGCTCCTGAGTGTCCTGGTTCGCTCTTCCTCCTCCCACTGGAGCATCTGTATCTCCTCCTGCCCTCCCGTTCTGCATGCTCCTGAGGGCCGGGACCATCTCTGGTTCATGACGGGGAGGCTGGAGGCTGTCCATTTGGGCTCCAGGAATGAACGGACACTTTGGTCAATGAAATAAAGTTACCTGCCTTGCGGGGGGCAGGGTGCTGGGAAAGTAAGCCTGGTGAGAAGGCCCCGCTGGAACCCTCTGTGGGCCTTGGGCTCTCCAGCCATTTGAGCCAATAATGAAAACATCTTTTGCTGAGGGGCCCAGCAAACCCTCTTAAATGACTCCGTTTCTAGGCCTTTACTGACATATGTTTGTAAGACTGAGAACCTGTCAGGACAATTTCACGTTTCAAGGTGCAGAAACAATGTGACCAGGTTGAAACTTTCTGCCCTTTGCCAGGTTGTCCAGTTGTATCTGGGGGTGCATGTCTCCCCAGCCAGCTTTTCTCGGCCTGATAGTGAGTGGAAGGTCACGATGGAAATGCTGCCACCTGGTGCCATCCCTGTCCCGAGACAGCCGGTGATAGAGACCCGTGGCCACCAAGTGACTCCTGACTGGAGGGGAAAAGAAATTTTGAGGGGCTGAAGAAGAGGCGCTGAGGGCTGTGTTTTCCCCCTGCAGAACAGTTGAAGAATTATAACGAAGCAGGAGCACGATCACCATTTCTTTCCAAGTGACTAAATATTCCTGATCAGCATCTGAACTTTAAATGGCACCGAGAAGGGGGCTTTCTGTTGTGGTTGTGAATGGTGGCAAAAGCACATGCAGATAAAATCCCAAAGACTGTGTCTCTGCGAACCTGCCAGCCAGTCATTTGCCAAATTTCCTAATTAGTCACATTTGCAACAACACGCTCTGGCTAAGAAACGGGATGAGGATTTTTGAGATGATCGAAGGGGTGATATACAAATATTTTGGGTGAGACATAATCAGTTAATTGGTTTATTAAATTCTAAAATCATTGTTTGCCCGAAAGAGCAATAAAACTAACTAAATGAATAGTCACCTCTTTGAAGACATCTTACATTAATTATGTTTATGCACCACTTGCAGCAAGCCAGCTAGACAAAGGGCTCTTTATCTTTACAAGCCGTAGCTACAATGTATTGAGACTCAAATGATACCACCGACTTTATGTCTACATAATTACAGAAATCTTATACCTTTTGTGTTTGCACATCATTTTCGTTTTTTTGGAATAGTTAAACTCCATTTTACTTTTAATAACATTTTAGAAATCATTGTGATTCAGGTAAACAGAATTTGATTGCTTTGATGGATTGAAAATGGTTAGCTCAGCCCGAGTTTATTTGATTTGTTTCTTCAGGGATTACAAAGAATAGGATTTTATCTCCAGACTGACAAAAGAGACAAACTCTGCATTTTTGCCTGTGTAGTGGAAGAACGGCTAAGCCACACAGCCCCTCCACCAGGGAAATGCATTAGGCAGAGGTTGGATTTTTATTCACGATCCTGAGTTTTCAGTCTGTCCTGGGGTGAGGGGGGTGTGCTGGGGAGGGGGCATGGAGAATGTTTTACTCTTGTTTTTACTTAGACTTTTTTAGGGAGAGAAAACCTGGGATATTGCCTGGCGCTAAGGACAACAGAAGGCCGGGAGGTGATTTGGAGTCTGTAGTAATAGTCACTTTAGGCAAAGGCTTGTCTGCTAATTGATTGGGTTTCGAGAGACAATGTGCTGATCACTTGCCAGAATTCACCTTGAGACACATCCCCGAGGATTTCCTGGAAGCTTGGATCCCAGACCCTGGGTGGATTGTGTGGTGCTTCTGATTATCACCGTTCTTTATTTTATCCAGTGTGACTTGACATTCGCATGGCAGGAAGAGATCAAGAAATATCGATGTACAACACAGGGAAAAGCTCCAACAGGATGCAACTACCCTGATTCAACACAGCTGGGGGCGGGGAGGGGGGCTCCCCTTAACTGCTGGTTCCTAAGGATGATGGTTGGTCTTTCCAGAAATGTCTTTAAATACCGACTTCTCAGAGGCCTGGGGGCTATGTAGCCATGCAGCGAGCCAACTTTGAGCCCTCAAGTTTCAAAGCACTTGCAAGGAAGTTCAGTTTGTCGGCACAGGCTCCTGCACAGAGCCTGGGTCACCCTGCAGCCGCATGACTGCCCATGCTGGCCTTCCTCCCCAGGCGTGCACGTGGGTGGAGGCTGGGCATGGGTGACGGACACATGTTTGAAACATACTGGCACCTTTTTGTCCTCAAGGACCCTAATGAGAGCGTGTTTTACCATAACCCATATAGAGTGATAGGAAAGCTGCTGCATCACGATGGGGTCTTTTGATTGTGGCTGAAACCTGCCAATTTAATACAGATTTCACATGAGGAACATTCTCGAAAATGTTCAGCAAATATGCAAATAACCACCAACCAGGTCAAATCTCATTACACCAAATCCAGTTTATAAAAGGCAAAGAACTGCCATCTGAAGTGTCCCTAATGGCACTAAGATGCTCCCTAGCCTGATTTGCTGTCTAATTGATTTAAGAAAGGACTGATGCAATAAGAATAATAACTTCGGTAATGCTTTGAAATTTTATGCAATGCCATTTGGTTTCAATGTCAACTAATACACGAAACCTGCAAGTTCATAATCAGAATTAGAAGGTATTAATCCAAGAAGGCTCTCAGGTGGAGGTGATTTTTAGTGGCACGGGAGCAGTGCCCCCCAGTGTCCTTTTCTTCACTGGGACTTCTTTGGGAACATCACCAGACAGCAGCACCTCTGGTGCAGACTGGACTGTGCAGGGTTGAGGGAGTGAGGGCTAAGGAAGTGAGGCTTAGAGGGGGGATGGACCACATTAAGAGGCAGTGGATTGACAGTGGAAACTTCCTGCATCCATGGCCACCCACAGCATCTTTGGAGGTACTTTCCAGCATTAACATGCCAATAGTAAGTTCTAGGGAACTGCGTGCTTCTCCAGAAGTCCAAGGAGAGCCTGTGGACAAAGACCAGAGGCAGGAGGGAGCCCTGGGCAGGCCCACATATCTGTGAGCTCACAGCAGGGTCTGTGCTGAAGATGGCCTGTGTAGGGAGGGGTCTGTGTAGGGAGAGGTCTGTGTAGGGATATGGGCTGGCAGGCCTCTGCCTGGGAAGGATTCTGGCCCTGTTTGGGGCGTGGGGTTAGCAGCAGCCTCTAGCTCTGAGCCCCTTCGGGGTGGCCATGGTCCTAGGTGGCACCCTTTATTCAGTGACTGGTCAGAGCAGGAGTGCACAGGCTGGGCCACCTTGCCTCAAAACAGGTCAACTTACCAAGCAATGGTCATTCTGGAGCTCTGGACAGATTGGTGGAGTTTTGCGTTTTTGTCAAGTTTGCATGGTCTGTTCCTCTGCGCAGTGTGATTCCTCCCCCTTTCACTTCTCAGGCCTCGATCCCCACTAAACATCTGCAGCCTGAACTCTATCACCCATAAGCTACTAGAAAACTCAACTCATGCTAGCAGAAAGGGACACAAGCAGATGAACATAAAGGGCAGAGGGAGATGAGAAAACTGGCAGATAGCCGGGCTCAGCTTGGTGGCCACTGAAGTGAGGAGTCCCCAGGCTTCTGCCAGGCAGGTGAATGGGCAAAACTGCAGGGTCAGGGAGGCATTGGTCACACAGTGGGGAGTAGGGTGGGGTGGGGTGTGTGTGAATGACCTTGATACCTGGTTCTCCTCAAGTGTTCCTGGGGGCAGGAGGTCAAGTCAGGGTGTGGGCCAGCAAAACAAATTCAACTCTTCAATAGCAACCAGTATCCACAACCCCCCAATGACCTGGGAGCCAACTCATTAGAGAGCAGGTAAATAATTTCTCCTGGCTGGAAAGAGTGATGGCGAGGGGCGTGTCCTATCTATGTGTATGTGGCAGGTGCTCAGTTAATGGTTGGACTAAATACACGACCACATTGATGTTAAAAAGCCTCTGCAAGGGCCTCCCCTGGTGGTGCAGCGGTTGAGCACTGGGCACCGGTTCGATCCCTGGCCACTGGCGAGGGGCCCACCAAAAAAAAAAAAAAAAAAAAAGAGAAAAAGCCCCTGCAGCTGAACCAGGGGGCAGTGGGATTGTGAGTGCTGCTTGCTGTTGAAGAATTGAATTGGTTTTGTGGCATCCAAACCTTGTCTACAGCTCTGAAGACCTTGCAGTGCTCAGGACTCGGGTGCAGAAAGCAAAGGCTGACAGGCACATTTCCAGCCAATTTACATACATGTAAAGCTATTTGACTGGGTACCGATTTCTTTGCTTGTCTAGCATTTCCCTGTTACAGTTGGCATGGCATGGAAAATTCTACATTCTTCTTGTCAGTCTGCTCTTGCAACCTATTTTTCAAACTGTCTCACAAATGAATTTCAGAAACAATGATCAAGGGGACAAAAGTGTGTCTTTGTGTGTAGAGGAGGAGATACCTTGAACATTTGTCCTCCACAGTGATAAACTTGTGTCTGAATCTTGCTGGGAAAGGAAAATACGCATTTAGGTTTGAGATGGAAAAATGGCTTCCCCACAAGGACAAAGTTATGGAATTTATAGATTTTAGCACCCAAGGCAATCATAGCTGATGGTTAATTCGTAATGAAAGCTAAGCGTGGAGTAATTTTACCTGATGTTTCAATTCTATTTTGTCTTAAATACAACTTAACAGGGAGAATGAACATTTTAGAGACCCAGAGAAATGATCTTTTGTGAAATATTATTAGGTTTGGTTTATGCCGTAGGTGAAACTTTCTGGAAAAGACAGCTGAACGGGTCTACCGATTTGCATTTCTTACATAAATATATTTGCAATTTCTGGAGGGACAATTCTTTATATAGTGTAAAGTGTAGTTCATTGTGCTATTTCTATGTTGCATCCAAATTTCTGAGAGGCCTTAGAGCTATGACCTCTGAGGAGAGCCACAGACAGGCAAAAATCAAGACAAAAGCATAGGTTTTTATATCAGTTTAGCAAAATGATTCCAAGAGAGTTTGTTCTCATGGGAAAGGATCTGGTCAAAGAATTTCCCCTGCCTTTCCCCATACAACCTGCTTTTACACTGAGACATATTTGCAGTCAATGAAATCTTAGTATCCAGATTATACTCCTCCCTCCTTTTTATTTAAACCAAGGCCTTGTCTAGCTTCAGTCTTATTTCTTGTCATCTGGCCAATTTGCAGAAATGTAAAGTTGACTCTTGCAGATCTCTTGACTCTTGCAATCCTGCAGGCATGTACCAGCCCAGCATCTTCATTAGGCACATTTCTGGTCTTCCCTGTGGCCAGGTTGGGAATTGGGCATCAACACAAGTGTCTGTGTCACCCTAGTGGGTAATAAGATGCCTTGCAAACTTAGTACGTGGGTCTTATAGATGATCAGAAACCAAGCTTGTCAGTGAGTGAGAAAGTAGGTGTCTTACCATGTGCCATGGGCCTCCCCTGCCAATTAGCGGGGACTGAAAAGACTTGGGGAAGACAATGACTTGGGGTGGATGAGTTTTTTTGCTCTGTAATCTAAGGGGTGGTGAAGCTGGTCCTGCAGCTCTGCTTATTTCCCCAGTGGGACAGTCTGGCTGCTATTCTATTCTGTTAAGAATAACTATAGATCGTTCAATGTTCCATCTTGATATCTTCCTCATCAGGAAAGATAATTTCTTCTGAGCCATACATTATTTAAATGATTATTAATCCCCAGTGCAGATGGCCATAACAACAATGAAAATTTACTGAGCATCTACTATGTGTGAGGCACCCTACACAATACTTACAGAACTGTCATTGAATGTTTCTGATAATTTCAGGATAGAGACATCCCTATTCTCATTGACAAAAAGGAAACTGGGGTCTAGCGAGATTGCGTAATTGTTGGAGGTCACACAGCTACAGTGTAAGAGCCACCGGGTCTGTGTGTTCTCACAGTCCTTGCTTGCAATCGCCTGCGGAACTCTGTCAGAACACAGCAAGGTGGGGCAGGGGCTGATGTCTCAGCCATCTCATTACTGCCATGTGCATACGTGCAAAAAATTCTCTAGACCCAGAAGAGCTTGACTATAAACAATATGGGTCATCGGCTGAATTAGATATTGCTTAGATCTTAATATACGTTAATTATATGCCTATTATATATTCATCAAGTAGGTAGTAACTCATTGTTTATAATTAATTGCCTATTATTAAATGTTAAGCAATGATCGTGCCAATTTAAACTTCTACCAGGATTGTAGAGAATTCTGGAAATTTTCACATCAGGAGTAGGTGTTGTTCATGTTTTTTTTTAAATGGATCATATGATGGGAGCTAAATTCCATCTCATGGAGGTTTTCATCTGCATTTCCGTCGTTATAAATAGGTTGTACATGATATTCGCCATCTGAGTTTCTTCTTCTGTGAATTCATGTATTTTTGTCCTTTTTTTATTTATTATTTGCCTAGTTAAAAAAATTCGTTTGTAGGAATTATATAATCTGGATACTAAATTTCATTGACTGCAAATATTTTCTCTGTTAACATTCTCTGTTAATATTTTCTTTGTTAACATCAAGGTGCTGTTACAAAGATTTGTGCTCTATAATTATACTTATCTATGTTTTTTGGATTAGATATTTTTGTGGATTATTTATATGTCATTTCCTGTATTTTCTCCTAAACTTTTAAGCTGTTTTTATACTTAGGCATATAGAACATTTGACGTGTGCTCTTGATTTTGTTACCTTTCTTTCATTTGAGGTATGATCTAGTGTTTGCACAAAATAATAACAAATTCTCTCAGCACTTACTGTGAGTGTATCCTTTCTCCTTTGATGTACATTACTTTTTTTTTGCATGTAGAAGAACTGGGGTGTAGGCCAGAGGGCGGTGTGTGTGTGTGTGTGTGTGTGTGTGTGTATGTGTGTGTGTGTATGTATGAGGATTCACCAGAGAGAGTGGGTCTGCTGCACTATAAGTGGGTTAGTTCCCTTATGGGAGATCAAACTCAGGCCCTGTGGTATAGTGCAGAGACATAACCCCTAGGCTACCAGGGAGGCCCTCATCTACAGTACTTTTCTCTCTATCACGTTTCCATGCACTTGTGACTTTCTGAACCTGGTCTCTTCTTGTGCCAATACTGATCTAGTTAATATATCTGTATCATAAGAAACTGATGATGCTTTATTTGTCTCCAAATGGCTTTTGTTGTTCTTAATCATATGGATTTTAGCCTCCGTGCTCCAATAATCTACTAAAAAATGAGGTTATTGCCTGATGTTTGAGATGTTCAAGGGCTTATCAGATAGTGTACTGGTTTATTAAAGTGACTCACCTGTGGTTCACCTGAGCTAGCTTCAACCTGAATGTTGAAGCATATTTAAAAACACTAATTCTGGACTTAATTAAATAAAAGCCAGGACTTCTGCCAATTTGAGTAGAAAACTGAATCTGAAGTCTACAGGTCACGAGATAGTGGCTTTGGGGCACTGTAATTGTAGATAAGAATTACATGAGCTCATATGAATCATCGGAAAAAGAGAGTGGGTCCTGCTTACACTATAACCTTCCAGATGAAGTTCACCAAAGGAGCCACCAGAGGTCAGAATGAGCACGAGAGTCCTGGCTTCTGCCTAAAGGAAGATGGACTCAGCGCCCGCTTCTCAGTCCTAAGGCTTGCTCAGTGGGTTGAGCAGGTACACACTTTTTTTTTCCTTGAGAGAGTGTTTCAGATGCTATTCAAGATGCTGTTTCTTGCTGGTCTTATCTCTATTGAAGTATTTTTTCCCCTAGTTCAGTGAAAATGAAACTCACTTCCTAATTGTTGAGATCAAACCTTTGACTTTAGTTGCAAGGAAATGCTGTTTGATGAAATTAAAAAGAAGAAAACCTACTTCAGCCACTTATCAGAATCTCAAACGCCCTAATGCAAAGTCAAGTCACCCACCAAATGAAAGAGGGTGATATTTCCAAAGGGGCTATTTTCTGGCTGACCATGCTATTTTGTTTCACTGATAAAGAATCCCATTCATTTAATTGAAAGCTGATGGGTGTATTCATAACCTGGGCCTGTGCCTGTGTGTGTGTGTGTGTGTGTCTGTGTGTGTGTGTGTATACCAGTCTACCTTTACTTGTTGTGCCAACACAATGTGCCTTTCTAGAGGACTGGTTTTTCATAAATGGAAGGCATAGCATGTTTTATAATAATTCCCTTTGCCCAAGGAAACAAGCCAAGAGACTACAGAGCTTTTCCATCCAGGCTACGTGGAAGGACAGAGGCCAAGTCTTCTGGGAGTGAAACTTCATCTCAGCCAGTCTTGCCGGACGCCTGTTGTGTGTTTTTCATTGTTGGAGCATCTCAGAGGTCACTCATTTCTGAATCTAATTTGGGAGAGATGCCTTCATGGGGAAGTCATTCAAACAGCTAAAAGACAAGGTAATTTAAGTGATTAAAAGTGATGTTTAATAAGCACTTTGAATTTGACTAAATACACAGTATCAATGATGATGGTGATCATAGTTTACTAGAGACCTTCTTTTGGTTCCCCACGGGATTCTTCCACCTTTGTCTCTGGGAAGACACTTGCTACCCTCAGCTTGAAGGTGCTCACCACTGGGCTGTCTCCCTTGACTCCCCAGGAGCAGAGACCCAGGGCTAAGCACCAGCCTGGAACTGCACTCACAGCACAGTCCAGCCTATTCTTGCCCAACTGAAGCGAAGGCCAGTCCTCTTTCCCCAGCCCCCTAGAAAGTCCCTGGTAGGCACCCAAGATTCCAGTTCACATCACAGCGCATACACTGCGCTGGTGCTTGGGGCTTCAGCCATGTGGTTTAACTCTGAGCTGGCATCCAGTTGTGCCCCTTCTCCTGAGTCCTGTGATACCTGAAAACTGATTCACACTAGCTTCAGTCCAAGCCTTTGACACTACAAAAAGTTGAATTTTCCTCATTCAACATAATAAATGGTTGTCCTGTGCATAGGAGTTTAAGGTTTATGTCTTGGGAGGCAAGAAAGGGTAATGAAAAGAACATGGCTCTCTCATACATCAGTAGGTCCTCAGATACTTGCCACATGAAGGAAAAAAATGAACAAGCGATTTACGGGGTTGGAAATACTAAATACACTAAAAAATCACACATGTATTAAGTGTTCACTGTATGCCAGGCACTAGGCTAAGTGCTTGCTTTAAAGTTTTATCTCATTTGCTCTTCAAAACTGCGTATTTTACAGATTAAAAAACCTGAAACTCAGAGAGGTTGATTAAGTCTCCCAGGGTCACGCAGCTAATAAGTGATTGAACCTTGATTTGAGCGCAGGCATTTTGATGCCAGTGCCTGTGCGTTCAGCCCCTACCAGATGGCAAAGCTCCTGGCCTGGGGACACATTAGATCAATACTTGGTGTGCCCTCCCACCCCAGTCCCTTGTCCCCTGCCCCCATTCCTGATGTTGCTGCATTATTTCTAGACAAAAAAGTACTTCTGTGAAATAATGTAGGCCTAAAAAATGTTATATGCCTTTCTATTCAACTTCTGACCTTTCCAATCTTTGTCTAGTTAGGGAATGTCTAGAGGGTACTGTATTAGATGCGGAAAGAACCTTGAATCTCCAAGGCAGTGGACCTTCTGAATTGTGGAGACCATCAATCAAACTGGGGTTCGAAGTTGAGACCACCTTGGCCGTGACAATGACTTTCTCTTCTCTCTCCTCCCAACAGCATCAGACTCGCCCTCAAGGCCTAGGTGGGGAGCAACTTCAACTTGGGGTGCTGTGGGGTGTGGGATAGAAGCCAGAATTTGCCCTCCGCAATCTGGCCAGAGCGATAGAAGGCATCTTTGACCTGAAGAAGTGTAATACAAAGAAAATCCTAATTGCTACAGCAAAGTAATTAGAAGAGCCAACCTGTAAATCAGAGTTCGGCCACCTCTTTAATTACGTGCACAATTAACTAGGTGACTCACACATTCTTCCCTAGATGAGCATATTTAATACCCTGGAATGGCAACAAGTTTCCAACTGATTTATCATGATTTTGTTTGGTCAGATGATTTTTCTGCATTTGAATGTGTTTTGTGGTTACATATTTGCTGTGAACAAACAATGCTTTTCCCAGGTAGTGTGTGGAGGACCGGCTGCACGATTTGTTTACCATTCTTTCAGGCCTCTCGGAAATCAAACAACATTATGTACTTATTTTTAAGTAGCTGCACTAAAATCTTAAATAGCCTCCTGAGAGTCTTGCTTTCTCTGGCAGGACGTACACACGTACCATAAAATGTTTGGAAGGTGATCGATTTCCTGACACGAGAATGTGAAGTTTTGATAGGAAACTGTAATAACCACATGTACTAACGTCACCTTGCTCTGGCATTTTAATTCAAAGGATCTAAAGACATCGTATGGTCTGAGAGTAGGCACAACACTGAAATTTAAAAGAGCAGTACCAGTAATAGTACAAAAGGAATTTTCAACATGCGTGGTCAGACTCAGTGGCGAGGGGCCAAGGCCCTGGGGTGGGGAATCAGGTCGACTTTGGTTTGGAAGCAGGCGCTGCCTTTCTTAGCTGTGTGGCCTCATGCAGGTTTACCTGCACTGGGGCTAAAGTTCCAGAAAGGACCCACTTCCCCCCGAGCCCCATGCAGAGTGGCTGTTGAGGGGTCCAGGCTGTGCCTGTGAGTCCCTGCAAGTGCCTGGATCATAGGTTCTCAGCAAGTGCTAGCTGCACCGCAGCTGTGGCCTGAAGAAATTCCACCTTCCTGGAAAGAAACTGAAATCAGACTCCAAAATCCTTGACAGCAATTGTGTCTCTCTCCAGAACCCTTTCTGGAAAGAGCAGCAGAGGGAAGGTTCTACACCGGCACACGGCTGAACTTCTCAGATACCTGTTTTGTTGTGTTTTTCATTTCTCTGCCCCTTCTCTCCTCCCCAGATCCCACCCTGCAGACCACACCATGCCCTCGCCACAAAGCTATCAAAAGTCTGAGAAGCTGTCACTGTGGATGGGGATGAGCAGAATTTACTTTTTGTTTTTCCTTGAAATGTTTGGCCTGGAAGTGTAAGGGTCTGTTCTTTGAATACGCCCTCTGAAGAATTACAGATATGCCAAGGACATCAGAGGAAGGGATGGAAGCGCCAGAAACAAGCTGGCAGGACCCTGCGGGAGAAGAGGCAGGGGCCAGGGGACCCACTGTTGTTTTCAAGCAGTTCATGGAGGAAAAGGAAGACTTTGAGGGTTGGGGCGGAGGGGCCTGCTGTCCAGTAATACCCTAAGTCAGTGACAGCCGCGGGAGACCTCTCTGCCCTGGTGGATATGGGGTTGTCACCGTGTTTCTTGATGGGACTAGAAGTAAAAGCAGAGGGGTCTTTGCAGAAGGTCGATTTTAAAGATTCTCCAATGCAGGATTTTACCCTCAGAGCGTGGTTTTGGATATAAACGGGGAGACTCCGCCCCTCTCCCCTGCTCTCCTCCTGAATCTGTCTAGGGCTCCCCATCCTATTCAGTGCGAAGAATTTCACAGGAGGTAAACAGCATCTGGGCATCACTTACCTCCTTTGATGTTTAACACAATTTACAATGAAAGCTTCAGAGACATTTAAAACCGTGCAAGGTCCTAAATCATTAAAGGAATGTGGTGCTAGACTTAAAAAATGATAATTGAATGCATTCAACAATAAAGCTGCCAAATTTTAGTGGCCTGCTTGCTAGAGGCTCTTTTGGAAAAACTGAGCTGGATTAAACACACACACACACACACATGCACACACACACACTCACACACATGGCAGAACTTCTGAAATAAGAAATTGTTATTGCACAAATTGAACATAGATCAAATGCAGGTAAGAACAAAAAATAAAACTAGATTCTCTAGTGGTATACCGAAAATGCTAAATGATCTGAAAATAATCACACTGGGCACTTTTGGGGGCACTTGACAGACCTGCCACCTACATCTCTGGTCTCTATAATCTGATTTGGATGAATATATATCTATTATGGTCATATACTATATATATATATATCTCCAAAGGGTGGATCCACAGGGTGAACCGCAGCCTATTTTGCTGGGGACAGGCCCAATTTATGTGTTACCCTGATGTAAAATTAAAGAAAAAAATCTATGGAAAACTTCCAAAATATAGCATATATATGTTATATATAGAAAAAAATACATATTCTATTATAGAATTAAAAAAACCCATGTATCCTCATTTCTTTTCCTGCACTATTTTAAAATGAATCCCCCAATCCTTTAAGAGAAAAACATAAAAAAAAAGTATCCCCACAATACTCTTACTACACCTAAAATTATGAAGAGAATTCCCTAGTGATATCAAACATCGAGTCAGTGTTAAAAAATGCCAGTTTTCTTGCAAATGTGTTATGAAAGCATATCCCCCCAGTTTTTGTTGCTTTGTTTGAACTAGGATTCAAGGAACACATGTTGTGATGTTCCTGTTTATTAAGTCTCTTTCCATCTCTGGATTCCCTCTCTGGCTCTGTTTTTTCTTGCAGTTGCTTATTTGTGCATCACTGTTAATGCATGGATTTAAGTATATTTTGCATTTCGTTGTCTTTATTGTTCTTATTAATGCTCACATGGTCCTGTGTTTGGTCGGTGGTCACTTCTTCAAGTTGCTTCTTGAGTTCTCTGGCAAGACCCCCCTGGCCTGCCAAGCTTTCCTGCACCTCAGACATGAGGCTCCAGAGCGATGGTGCACGTGGCTCTGGCGCAGGAAGCCATGTGTGGTCAGTAGGACGTGGCGCCTAGAGACCACGCTGTCAACTTGGGCAGCTTGTTGTGGTGTTGGTGATGGTCTCTAGGTGTTTTCAGGATGACAGAATTTTTACTTAAACTTTTGGTGTTAGATTTGTCTCTCCATTTTTTCACACCAGGAAATCAGTCCTCATGCCCACATCTCTCCCACCATTTTGATGTTGGGGAGTTTATCATCAAACAGATTCCTCAGTAGAGCATATTTTGAGTTCTTTTATGTTCATAACAGTTTTTCTGCAATGTGTGTATTTCCTTGTTTTTTCTTTTAAAGAGCTATTTATTTATGCATACAAGAACTGGGGTACAAGCCAGAGGTGGGGGGGTTGGAGAAGATTCACCAGAGACAGAGTGGGGAACAGAACAGGCAGATTGACTGAAGTACACTGCTGAGGGGAGCAGTGGGTGAATCAGGAGAGGTCTGCTGTGCCATGTGGGTCACCTCCCTGGGTGGGGATCGAACTCCTGCTGTAGCTGCTGCGCATAACTTCACAGGTTGCATCTTAACCCCTCCTGCCACCAGGGAGGCCCTGCAATGTGTATATTTCAATGTCAATTTGAATAAAAAGATAAAAACTATTTTCTTGATTATCTTACACATATTCCTCCATTTTTCCCCCCTGAGATAAAGTGCTGCCACTGAACATTATCTGATGGTAATATTAGGTTCTTTCTAAGTGACTTGGCCTTTTCTGGATGCCTAAAGGATTTTCTTAAGGTTTATTCATTTTCAGGAAGACCATTAAATCTTGGTCTTTATGAGTTTTCTTTCTTTTTTTCTTTTTTCAGGTTCATTGTATGTCCTTTCAATTTACAAGTGACCTTTTATTTTGGGAAACTCTTTTTGAATTTTAGTTTTCGATATTTGATCTACTCCACTACTTTGTTTTCTTCTTTGAGGAGGTGGGGGACCTCCTATTTTACATATGTTGCCTTTTATTGTGGTTGCCTATCTCTACCATTATTATCTGCCATTGTCATTTGACTCTTTTTTATCTTTGTTTCTTTTTAATTTAAAAGTTATTTTGCGTTTATAGTTCACAAGGCATTATATGTTATGTCTGCTCATTTATTTCATACAATTTGACCTTCACTTATGAAATTATTTTTTTATTGCTAAAATTTTCCAAAGTTCCATAACCTCATGTCTGAATTTTTAAAATTAGACTTTATTTTCCATAATTTACCTTTTTATTTTCTTAGCTCATTTTGAAATAAACTGCATTTCTAATGTATTTTATGACATGTCTTTCTGGCATGCTGTTTTTTTCTTTTAAAAAATAGCTGTGATTCAACTACAATTGTATTTGTTTTTGTATTATTATGTAAAATGGGTTTTCCTTTACTCTAAGGTGGGGATGGGGAGAATCAGAACATTTTTTTCTAACTTCATAGTTGTAGAACAATCACTTCTATTTTTTGCATAGAGTGTTAAAAAATTTTTTTTTCATAGTTCTGAAAACTACTCCCTACATTGTTTACCCAGTTTTATCCAAATCTAATTTTTTTTCTTTGCTGTTCCTATTCTGGAATCTACTTTCTGTGAGAAACTTTAATCTGGTAGGAAATTTTAGTGTATTTTTGAGCGTTCACAGGACCCTTGTGACATGCTCATAAACCCCGACACTCACCTGAGAATTGGATTGTGCAAAAGTCCCTTTCAGTTTCAATTGCTGTTTTCAAATGAACTGCCCTACTTCACTGCATACCTGTTTGGGACTTTGGGATTCTCCTGTTCTCAAGTTCATTCCATGTCCCACAGCCCCCTTTTCTTTCCCCTACACAGACTGTGCTGCCTAGGTCTTGTCGCTCTTAAATTTTTAATTGTGTTTTGCAGTTTATGGGAATACCAGTCACTTAGTTTTTTTGGTAGATATTGTTCATGGGTTTTGACTTCCCTGTCCTAGTTTCTCTGAAACTGTAATTATGGGCGGGTTGGCGAGATTAAAAGCAGACACTGCCACATTGTGTAGTTTCAGCATTCCCTTCCAATGCAATTCTTAATAGCAGTCCCTTTATGTTAAGAAGTGAAGTTTGGACATTAAATTAGGTGGTTACTGTGCTTCTCCACAATCAGAAATCCAAATGACTAAAAATGGAAAGATTTTCTAAACTTGATCTGAACTCATTTGATACCAAAAGCTGACCTGGCCTGACTTGGCAGCTGTTGATAATTTTTATGTGCCCCATGTATTATGACTATTTATAGTCTTTTCTTAGAAATGCTCATGTCTTTAAGAATGTGGCCCCCAATCTTGTGATGATGTTACAGAACATGCACTGTCTAAAACACATCACCATTTTGAATATGAAAAGGTATAAAATCTGAAACACTTCAGGATCACACATTTCAGATAAAGAGTTGTAAAAAACCTTACCCCCATCACCATCAAAATCACAGCAAGCCAGCTGATCAGGTTTTTTTCTCTTTAGAATTAGGAATAAGGACTCTGTGCTACTGGAGGGGCTTGGAGAGTGCTTGACCATAGAGTCTTCTGGAGCAGCAATGTCTCACCCCCCATGCGTGGAGAGACAGACTAAGTAACAACTGAAGACATAGAGAGGTGCATGAAACAGGTACAGAGAGCCAGCTGTGAGGAGACACCATGCACTGGGGGCAGAGAATGAATACTACTTACTTCCCAGCTCATGATTTCAGCCACACTTGGAAGGGAGGACTCACACTTGAGTCCTCCCTTCTCAAAGCTTCTTCGAGCTATTCTTGTGTCCTTCCAATAAAACCCTTGTTCTTAGCCAGCTGGAATGGATTTCTGCTCCTTGCAACCACAGGGTCTTTATTAAGAAGCCCCTGTGGGTGTTAGTCTTTCCCCCCATGTCATCTTCACAAAGGAGTCCCACTGGGGACTCAAACAAAATGGTGGATGGAAGGCAGAGTCTGACCCTTAACTCATCCATTTACTCAATAGAGAAATTCCCTAATTAACACCTAGGGCTGTCTCAGATGGAAAACAAAGCAATGGGATGTTAAAAAAAAAAAATAAACAGAAGGCACATGCCCCTCCCTTGGGAAACAAAGAGTCAATCAACGGCATTGTCTTTTTGGCTCCTGCCATCTCTACCAGATACTTCCCTCTCTGGCATCTGGGAACATCTGAAAATATTCAAGGGCAGCAGCAGAAATGACAAGAGGGTCTGACTAGGAGAATGTTATGAAAAGTGCAAACGCCTCATACTTTGAAGAACTTGTCATTCATTTATTCATCAAGCACTATTTGGCCAACGTCTCCAAGAGTTGGGCACTGAGCTAGGTGCTGGGGAGGTGGTACAAGTAAAACAGAACAGAACCCCAGCCTTCGCAGAGGTGGCATTCATTGTCTTGTGGGCAGCAGAAAGAAGGCAAACCAATACAAGCAGTAGGTCAGATGGATATGGCTGAACAGTAAACCAGGAAAGGGGAGGGGTATGTGCTGGGGTTATTTAAAGTAAGGTGGTGAGGGAAGGCGCTGCCTTCCCAAGGTAGTTCTTGAGCAGAGACCCAGAGGAGGAGAAGGACCAAGCCCCAAATATCTGGGGCAGAGGGGCCGGCAAGCACTAAGGCCAAGGCAGGAGCATGCTGGTGTGCTTCAGGGTCACTGTGAGGTCACCCAGAGGGGAGGGTAGTCAAGGACAGAGGGAACAGGTAAAGCTCAGGTAACAGTCATTGCAGGGACCTGGGCTTTTAATGGAAGTGAGGTGGGAGGTGACAGTGAGTCCTAGCGGAGAAGACCCTCCCTCACTTGGACTGCCAACTGAAGGTGTTGGGATTCTCATCCCAAATTTCCAAGTGTGTGTGTGGACGCGTGTCCCACACCACCATGCAGTTCTCCAACACCAGCTGGGTGCCCTACAATTCAACTTGACTCTGGCACTATCCTCGTGGAGACGCCTCAGCCCCAAGGGTGGGGGCTCTGGCCCACATATTGCCTCTGCTTCAGATGCCCACAGCAAGTTCTGGTGGTTACTGGGCCTCTGACTAGTCAACTGCAGAGCTCAGTTCCCGTGACCCCTCCATTTGGATCCATTTGCCCGAGGAGCTCACAGGACTCAGAGAATCATTCGTCTTACCAGGTTACTGGTATATTCGGACAAGAGAGAACTCAGAACAGATGATGGGAGAGAAGCACAGGCAAGGTGGGGAAAGACGGTTGAGCCTCCTAAGGGGCCATAGCTCACCAGTCGGGAAGCTCTCTGAGCTCCGCCCTTTCGGGTTTCTGTGGCTTCATCACACGGGCATATCCGTGGACTCATTCACCTTTGGCTATTGAGCTCAACTCAAGCCCCATTCCCTGGAGGTCAGAGGACAGGACTGGGGTGGAAAATTTCAGCCCTCCAATCAAAATCACATGTTTGGTTCCTCTGGCAACCAGCCCCATCCTTCGGGATTCCAAAAGATGCCTCATTAGTGTAATAAAAAACACCATTGTTGCTCAGGAAATTCTAAGGGCTTTAGGGGCTCTGTGCCTGAAATGGGGATGAAGATCAAATATATATATATATATTTCTTATTATAAATCACAGTATCTCAGGGGCAGACTGGAATCAGGGCGAACCTCTGGGAGGCTGTGACAGAAATCCGAAAGGAGGCAGTGATGGCTGGGTCCTGGAGGCAGGTGGGGGGTGGGGCTCTGTGTTCCTCCCCCATCAAATATGCCATACTCTTCTGGAAGTTTTAACAGTGTGCTATTTTTATGATAATTACGTGCTACAGGTTTATAGGCGTCCTATGTTTGATGTAGCAATTTATGAAACAATGACACCATTTCACACCTTTCATCTTAAGGTTTTGAAGAGGATGACACATTTTCTGCTCCGAGGAAGCCAATTAATTAACCTGATTCCACCCTTCCACAGAGGAGGGTGTCACTACGCCCATTTCAGAGTCGTTACACTGAGGCCCTGCCTGCACTGGTGGCCTCTGAGCTCGTCCTGGTGCATTTCCTGAGCAGATTTCTGATTTCAGGCTATCCTCATGCAGACTTTCTTGATCTTTTGAACTTGATTGTAGGCTGAAAGGCGTCTTCGCAGTGGGCAAAGGGACAGGGATTCTAAATGGGGAGTTAGCTCCTTTCTCCACTGAATTTGAGAATAAAGGTCCATTTCTGGTTATGGGCCAACTCAGCTCCAAGCTTGGAAAGAAAAGGTGGGCGAGAGGAGGCGGCAGAAGGGGGCCATTGGGTCACAAGTGTTTGCTTCTGCATTCTCGTATCCCTCCTCTGCTAGGTGTGGGCCAAAGTGTCCTCAGTGGGCTCCAGTCCCCCCTTCAGACATTTTGCTCCTGTGAACGTGGGCCCTGGGTTGGAAGATAGGCATTAAATGCAAGCCAACCACTTCATCTGGTGCTCAAGCAAGGAAACAGCAATTTGTTTTAGTGCTGGGGGACAGCCTGCCTTGCTTAGTGGGCTGATAAACCCAGTCCCCCAGTGCAGGCGGGGCCAGCGCTATGCTTTTTGGGCAATTTAAGGCATTTTCAAGAGTGAAATGACTATGCACTGTCATCACGGTCCCTGCTGACTCTCTGTGTCCCTCTTATTCCTACTTTTCTGCTGTGGGGTCTGAGACCAAGAGGCAGGGAACTTCCCAGGGGCTCTGCGAATGCAGGGGGCATTCCCAAGGAGAACACCCCTTTGTAATTTGGAGCCACTGTGAACTAGTGTGCCAAGAGGTGGTCAAGGTAACCTTGGCATATTTCTTCCAAAGTCATGTTCACAGGTAACTGTGTGGGCATCAACCTAGGAATTCTCTAGGGACTTACGGATTCCATGTAGTCAAGATTTGTTGGGGTTCAGGGCTGCTTTAATCATCTTTCCTTACTAAGAGTGAGAAACTGCTTCCTCCTGCTCCTCTCTGTTCCTCTGTCTTTCTTGGCAGAGGACGAAACCAGGCAGCCCTGGCCACATATGCCCGTGTGCCTTTTCTTATTGGTCTTGGTTTCAGCGATGGGCCAGCTGGCTGTGCAGGGCGACATCAGAGCTCAGCGCACATTGCTTGTGCTGGTCTGAATTCCATGGCTCTGCCAAGGACTTAGAAGGAGCGGCCTCTGCATCCGCGGCTGTCACGGGCATTCAGGCGCTTGGATAACAAGATAAAGGGCAAAAGCTGAATTTTCTTGTGCCAAGAGGAGGAAGAGTCTCAGAGCCAAGAAGATCAAACCAGGGCTGCCGAGAGTGGCTAAATGGTACCCATTAACCTCTGTCAGGGCTGGAGTCCTGGAGTGGGAATTTTGCCAGAAATCAGCCTGAGTGAAAAGCAAGGTTTGGCTGGCTCCGTATTACCGTGGGCTGGAGGCTTGGGAATTTCCAGTAAAAGAAGCTAAGCGGTTCCTTCCCTGGTCTGGAAGGACGAACCCAGTGTGGGGATCGGGTGTGTTGGGAACTGACGGATGCAGGTCCATGCCTTGTCCTTGGAGGAAGTGGACAGAGGGGGTGCTGGCAGGCTGCCTCCCGCCCCTGACAAGCAACCACTTGGGACGGGGGTGTGCATAGCAACAGGGGCTAGGGTTGCCCACGGTGAGCGTTCCCGCTGAGAACTGTTTCCATATTTCCTGCGAACTGTTTCCATATTTCCTGCCCTTGGTGCCTGGGGACTTGCTGTTTTCTGCCCACTGCTCACATTTATTAGCTCTGTTCTTCACCTTGGAGAGGAAGGAATACTCTCCATGAGTGAAAGGATGGATATATTGAAATTAGAAATTCTAGCACTGGGCTAGAGAGAACTAGGAGGTTACTGATCACCTGAGTGCACCATTGGGAATCCTGCGAGCAAATCCCAAAGCCATTCTGGAAATTTCTGCTTTTTTAATAAGTTAGCAGCCAGGCTTAGCCTCTTAGCAAAACTACTTTTTCCCCTGCTAGTGAGACTGATTAATACACTTGGGTGTTTACCACAATCATCCAAATAAGTCAAAACACCGCACTGTGTTTTATGGCACAGTTATTAGCAAAAGCTATTTATCCCAAGGCAAAGAGCCCTAACACTGAGCCAAGAGATGAACATGCATTTCTACAGAGCAGCGTACTTGTGTCTGAACAATCCACCTTTACGCAAGTTTTGCTTTTGACTTCTTCTGGATCTTGTATGAATTGGGGTTTCTTTTTCCAGTCATTTAAACTTTTCCAGTCACTTAATATTAAGGGAGACTTGATAACGTCTTGTAGGAGTCAATTTTGGTTCTATCAAAAGTAGCAAGTTGGCAGAATCCTGGGCTTGGATAAGGAATTCCATTCTACTGTCCCTCTGGGAGGGAGATAGAGTAGGAACTTATTTGTAGAAGGTCTTTATTATGAAGGAAATTGAATAAGCCATTTCTGAGCAAATGTTATCAAAGCAGTGTTTTTAAAACTTAGGTGATAACCATAAGTAGTTCTTGATCAGCAGTTAAAAAAAGTAAGTACAATAGAACAGAACAAAGTGGATCACATATAATAAGTGTAAGAATCATTTCTTGAAATTTTGTGGTTGCTGGGGTGTAACTGTGACTGGATTGTAATGGAAACTCTGTTGCTCGCAGAGGTTTTCAGCAAGAGGGCTGAAGGTCACTGTCTATGTACACGAATTGAGTCCTTGGTTTCTAGTACCAATTCTGCGGCTGCCTCCATGACCTCAGTGACCTTGGGCAAGACATTGAACTCTTATGTGTTCTAGTTTTTCATCTGGGAAATGAAGGAATTCTCTATAAAGTCTACTCAGTTCTAAAATCCAGTGACTAAGTAAAATCCCCAAAGGAATCAATTTCAGCATTTATCAATTATCAATTAAAAAAAGTCCCCCTGCCTACTCACCTTCTATCTTTCATGCTTTGGAAAGATATGTTTTTCCTACAAGCTCAGAAGCGTGTAAACCATGTTGAGGGACACAGCCCTCAAGGATGGAAGCGACTTCAGTAAGCTCACTTGGCTCGGGGTCAGTTTCTTTGGCTTTCCAACAGAAGTTTTGTACCAGATTTCTCTGGTTACACTACAATTATATTTTGGTTCTATTTTAAAATATATGTGATTCCCTTTTTGAATGTGGGGGAGGGCGAATGGATAGAGAAAGGCAACTAATTGCTCAGGAAATGCTAAACTTGGTTAATTTGGAAACCACTTCCACCTAGCATGGAGTCTCAGCCACTCACAGTTCCTGCTTTGTATTATGACTAATGGGACGTCAACGAGGCATTGATCTAAAGAGCAACCAAGGAGACCAAGAATAAGCCAGAACCTGGGGGAGGGGTTGGGGGAGTTCTTATTTCTGGGCCAGATTCTTTAAAAAAAAAAAAGTCTTTTAAAGTATCAATTGTTTCATTCATAAATTCAAAAGAGCGTAATTTGGAGGCATCTCAAACCACAACTTGGTTCTGATGGCTTGTTGGCATCGTCTTCCAAATCGATTGCTCCCTCATTTCACCTAGAGAGAGACGGGGCACTTGTGTTCTGAGAGTTAACATGTATAACTTTGGGGATCTGTTCACTAGATAACTGGTATGTGGGTCCCAAGAATGAATAACACCTTCAGGTTCTTACATTTTAGATTTGCATCGAAATTTGGCAATGAGGAAGTGGGGTTGGTTCATCACTCTGCTCTGTGTTCATTGTCCTTCCATTCCACGGGGGAGTTTGCAGTCTCACCAAAATTCTGGGAGGAATTCGAAGACCATCTCTTGACAACCCTATGTTCAGAAGAGGAAAACGAGGCACCCACTTTAGCTACCTTTCCCATGTGAGGATGCTCTTGTTGCTCTCTCTTTTTTAAAAAGATGTAATTTTATTTATTTTTGCACACAAGAAATGGGGTACAGGCCAGAGGTGTGGGGGGTGAGAGGATTCATCAGAGACAGTGGGGAACAGAACAGGCAGACTGACTGAAATACACTGCTGAGGGGAGCAGCGGGCAAGACAGGAGAGGTCTGCTGTACCATGAGGGTAGCTCCCTGGCCAGGTGGGATCAAACTCATGCCACAGTGGCTGGAGATAGCTTGATAGCACTGAGACTTTAACCACTGAGCCCGAGCTCTTGTCTCTTTGAAGACAATTAATTTGAAGCCAAATTAATTTTGCTGTGGAAGAGCTGAACACCAGGAACTGGCTAATGTGGACCTAGCTTCAGGTTGGTGCTGCAATATTGAATTCACTATTGGTCTAACACAGTGCCGCCAACACCATACAAAAATCTAACACCCTTTATCCATGACCCAGCCCTCTCAAAACTCAAAGCCAGAGATGTCTTGGCATGTACCAGGAACACTGGAGAGGCTTTTATTAGCTTTGATTTTGACCCCATTCTCATAAATTATGCAAAATGTGTCACTTATATGAACAACCCAGAAGAGCAGTTGCCAGTTGTAATGTAAAAAATGATACCACAGAAACTGAGACTTAGTTGTGGCAGATACCCTGTCAAAGGAATGATTTATAATCTGGAAACACAAGCGGCAAGAAGGCCACCAGCTAGGGATGGATCATCTAAAGCAATCAAATCCCGCAAATATAAAGCAATTTTGTATTACCATTTCCAAGTGCTCCCCACAATAAGGACTCTTGTATGCCCAAGTTTAATATTCAGAGCAGAAACCACAAACTCTAGCAGCCGCTCCTGGTCAAGATAGTTAATAACAGTTCCCAGGCAAAGGCATGCTGTATAGCACCGCTCTGAGCAGCTGGGGATTTGCTCGGATGTCAGCCTCTCTCTCTGAGAACGAGAAAACGATGGTGGGTCAGACAGCCATTTGCTTTATATAGTGATATAATTTCATCAGAATTTATGATGTGGGAATTATTGCACAGGCAAGAAATGTAATCTAACCTTCATCTCACACAATGCAGAAAAGATATTATGTTTTTGAGAAAAATATACTGACTTGTTGAATCAGATTATGCACGTGCAATCCTAATGGATTTCAATATTTCCTTGGACAAGTCATTGCTATTTGCATCATAAGTATTAAATTGGCTTGTATAGAACACATTTTTACATATAATAAAGAACGCGAAGACCATTTCTTCATTCTTTTTCTCAAGTTCTGGCATGAGATTTCATTACTGGTAAATTTTAAACATCTGTGTGGGTATAATAGCTTATCCTAATTTCTTTAGCCTGTAGTTAGACTTTTAATATCCAAATATTGCAATAACATGTATGATTCTCTTTTCATCCTAACGAAGAGTTCATTGAGTTTCCGTTTTCAAGGAGAGTAATCGCTGATGCAGCCTCCAGGGCCATTTTACCAACAACCATCACCTTGAGCCACTAAGTTCTATTGTGTGGCTTTGGGGCCATTTTGGGGACCTCTGGTCTCTTCCATTGGGAACCTGAATCTCATACCTGTTTTAAAATGAAGAGCTTTCAAGATGGCGCTGACTTGTTTCATGTCAAACTAAACGTTCCTCAAATCAAAAAATCCTTTTCATGGATTTAAAAAAAGAAATAACAACGTAGAAGCCCCAGAGAAGTGTTCCCAGCCTCTTTCTACAAATGTGACCTTTGGTGATACTTTTTGATGCCTGCATGGAATGTGACTGTGCAGCTGTCTGGCCCCTCTTCCTCCAGACAACCCCAAGTCACTGTTTTAATCTTCTATCTATAGTGGTACTGCCGAATCGCAAATATGTTGTAAGATTAAAATGGACATAACCTGGACCTTAAATTTTTGAAAATATGTATACCTAGTAAGAAGGCATATTTTACCCAGATGGAGAAACATTCATGTTTAATTGGCTTTTGTCTTCAAATAATACAGAGCTACTATGCCTTCTGCCATAGATAAAGCAAATTTCTTCTGCCATTTACCATACCAAATGCTTAAAGCACATTTTCTCTGATCTGGTGCTTCCCTATCAAGTACAGAGTTGGTGCAAGACCCTCCCACACAACCCTTGGTAATTCATGTTCTTGACCCCTCAGCTCATCTGCTTGCTTCACCGTCCCCATCCCTACTGTCTTCTTTTGTAACTGCGATATCATTGGCACATTTTTATTAGTTTCAGGTGTACAACAGAATGATTTGATGTTTGTATACATTGGTTCTTTTTAGTTCATACTGACTTTTTTTTAAAAGATTTATTTATTTATTTATATAAGCACTGGGTATAGTCAGAAGCACGGGAGGGTGAGAGAATTCATCAGAGCCAGAGCGGGGAGCAGAACAGGCAGACTGATGAAATACACCACTGAGGGGAGCAGCAGGTGTGGCAGGAGAGGTCTGCGTGCCATGTGGGACCCTCCTCCAGTGGCCGGGGAGCAGCCAGGGATTGAACCGGCGCTGCAGAGGCTGCGGGCGGCTTCGCAACCCAGCGCTCAACCGCTGCGCCACCGGGGAGGCCCCTTACTGACTTTTTATTCTCACTTTAGTTTGATGACTTCTACCTTTTGATCTTTGTCTTCTTCCTATGGACAGATGTACTAGAAACTCCTCCCTCCTCCACACACATCTGTTTCAAACTCTTTTCAGGCAGGAAACCCTCACAGAGAGTCCCCCTGGCAGAGTATGGAGAGGGGCATACCAGTATCTCCTATGTTCATGGAAGTGGTAGATTTCTCCCCACTTTGATGGTGGAATGTTGTTCATTCATTGACTTCTTGGCCAAACAGTGACTGAGCCCATTCTCCATGATGGGTGCCATGCGGAAAAGTGAGTGAGATGGGGTACCCGACTTTGAAGAGCCCTCCATGGGCTGCAGAGATGACCCCAAGTAAATGATGATAGCAGAGCCCCATCATGATAGACAAGGGGGCACTGTGTCATGGGGCCAGAGAAGGAAGGGCCCTCCACATTGCTGGGGCCACAGATGTCTCTCTCCAAGTGTGGGTACTTCTCTTCCCATCCTCCGTCCAGATCCACTTTTTCCCATTGGCTCAGTTTTACACACCGGCCCATCAGCTGCCTTATAGATTCATGGCGCCTCTGTGGGTACCTCCTCTGTGGATCCCCAAGAACATGTTCAGAAACCTTCACATTTTCAGCATCTTTGGCACAATGAAAGGCCTCAAGAATTGTTTCAGTGTGAGACACTGTTGCCTTTGTAAAAGCAAGACTACAAAAAATGGAAAAGAGGATTATGTTGCTTTTATGGGGCTACAGCACAATTCAGTTAGAGGCCACAACTTTGGGATTCATGGTCCCTTGTCATATTGGTAGAGTCAGGCTGAAGTGGTCTGCTCGTGATTCCCAGCATCATCTAAAGCAGAATATCTTGGCCTCTTTCTCTCTAGTTACCCCAGGCAGACTTAGTGCATTTCTACACACATGTATATAAACAACTGCACCATGGAAAGCCTTCTCTACTGCACTGTGATATCATCTACCTTCCAGGGTCCCTGTTGGGATCCCTTTTGCTGGCTGCACATTCTATGTATTCTGAGAATTGCTTCTGCCTGCTGGACCGTTGAGTAGGTCTGTTTTTATTTAAGAGCACACAGGAGCAGCTCAATTAACCTGAGCTGGGTGAAATGCGTCTGCTTCACTAGTAAGATTACTGAAATTTACATTTTCATTACTCTTCTGTGTAATCAGGTCTTACCTTCTCTTTGCAAGATCTTTCTAGAACACATCTCGAAGAACAATCCTCCAGTAATGATGTCAGTAATGCTGGGGCCATGCGAAAAGAAGAGTTAACTGTGCTACTATAGTTTACTTGTAACAGTGGCATCGGGATGTGGGCTGGATGGTGGGTTGTCAGGGGACCAGGGCTGGCAAGTGTGCTGGCCTCACCCTCCGCAGCTCGTGGCCCGAATCACACTGTGCTGTTGACTTGGTCTGCTAGATGACTGGGGTCCTTGCACAGAGAGAGCTGATGATAAGGTGGCTTTTAGAGATTTTCCTTGTGGGAAATGTGTTCTCTTTATTTGTGCTCAAAAGCAATTCTTAATGCCCAGGAAAAGTGATAGCTATTAGTCAGCATTTCCAATGTGTTCATTGTCACATGGTAAAATGACAGAATGATTCATTTGGTTAGTGCATGTTGCAGAACATGCACTGATTTGGATGAAGTCAATCAGAATGTATCTCATGGCCATTTTTTTGTTTGTTTCCTCTTCCACTGCTATCCTAATTTAAGCTTTTATTGCTGTGGACATGGCTTATTGCAAAGCCCCCTGCAAAGCAGTAAGTTGTTTAGCTTCTCCTCACTCCTGATCCATCCTCTGTAGAGTAACCCTATGATGTAACAGATATACAATAAATAGAGCAGGAAGCTTGCTCTGTTGTGGTAGGAAACAGGCTCTCGGAAGCTATGAGATTTGATTATTGTCTTGGTTTTAACTTCAATAACCTTTTCATTATCTATTTCATAAGAATCACATGATATAACAAAAGACAGATCAAGTGTAGTAGTAACTATTGCATGTTTTGCAATTATGGCAATCCTGAGCATTTAGATGACTGCCTAGAACATAGTGGGTCTTCAGGTGCACATTCCCACGTGATTGGAGTAACTAATTAGTTAATCAATTAAGACAACAAATATAAATACAAATATAAAGTCAGCATGCTCTACATCTGAAACTAACATAATGTTATATGTCAATTGTACCTCAATAAAAGTAAGTGAAAAGTAAATGTAAATGCTCCAATAGCTCCCATTAATAGATAAATAGTATGAAAATCAACACCCTAATTCAATAGATGAGACACATTTAAAGGACTATATAGATATGTGTATATTACATATACATATATTTATATATACACAAATATAGTAAAGAAAAAAGATATTAAACTGGGAAAGAAGAATGTAGCTTATTAATAGCTATATTACAATAGTGAAACAAAATACCATGTAAGAAAAATGTACAGTGACATAGGATAGGCTACAATGACAAAAGGTAAATTAATAAAGGCATAAGAATTCTGAATAAAGTAGTTTTTAAAAAATATATAACAAGTGGAAAGGATGGAATATTACTAGAATGGAGGTTTAAACTTCATATTATCCTAGATAAGGCATATACCTGGTGGAGGTTGGAAGATAAATAAAGGTGTAATTAAGAAGCATGTGTTGCATTTTGGGACAGGATAGTCCATGTTTAAGTATACTCACAATACTTGGTAACATCACAAAATAATTTCAAAATGAAAATCTCAATAAATTTAAAACCCCAAACTACAATTCATTATAGCTATACTAAATGGACTCCAAACAACTAAATACCTCAGAATTTATTTATATAGTAAGTACATACAGGTTAATTACAATTGATTCAAGAGAAAACAAATAACAAAATTGTAATTAAAAATGTATATAGAAATAAACATGTACAAGTTCTAACAAAGTATGATTTAGACTTTTTGCATTTTATTTCCTTATTCTAAAAAAGATATATACAATGTCCAATTATAACATCTTAGGGAGAAAGCAATAAGCCAAAACATATAAGTAGAAGGAAATAATAAAAATACAAGCATGTATAAGTAAATTATGAATACAAAATAGAATAATTGATAAAGTCAAGTACCAATTATTTAAAAAGATTGATGTGTTAGGAAAAACTCAGGAAAATATATTTGGGGAGAAAAACCAAGAAAAAAATTATGAATGAGACAATAAAATAACAAATGTGATATGAGTATGGTCAATTCTGAATGCAGACAAAATGAATAATGCTCTGGAAATTCAAAACCTGAAAATGAGGCCCCAAATCTTGAATAGCTCAATACTTGAAGCAAGTAACTGAGAAACTACCAAGTAATATGTTTTCTCTTCCACCAACACCAAAAAGCAAAAAGAACCAATAGGTTAATGTAAAGAATAGAAACTTCTTCTTATAGAAACAGAAAAATCTGGTAAGTCACCAAACTTAATCTATAGGGATAAAATAGTATAGTAATAATAGTATAGTAATCTAATAATACTTAATAATAATAGTATAATAAGCAAGATGAGAATAACTGAAAATTGCGTGGAAAGACGAATACAGATGTGAAGTTTCTGAAATAAAATGCGGTATGACTAATTTAGCGTTTTAAACAAATTATAGTCAGTCGACCCTACATTTATCCCTGGAATGCAAGGAAAGTTCAAACTAAGAACTAGGATATAATTACTGAAAAATAAGTAATGAAATTATTCACATCTGTAGGTTAAAGAAAACTTATAATTCCTGTTAAATATGGCCAAAATGTTGGCAAATTTACCATCTATTTCTAACTTAAAAGGGTTTAATTGGAATAGGTTATTTTCTGAATATAATAAATTTTTAAATTTTAGAAACAAATAAGTAATGTTGGTAAACAATATGTGGTGTGAGTTTGAAATGATAGGCTCAGAAAAATTACATAGGGCCAGGGAGTCTAAGGCATTGTTTAAATACTTTTAATGGGGAAGAAAACCTCTGCTGGGGGCAGGACTGACTCTGATAAGGTAAAACCTGGAAACAACTCAAATGCCCAAAAATAAATAACTGGATCAAGAAGATGTGGTATATACATGCAATGGAATACTATTCAGCAATCAAAAAAGATAAACCCATGCCATTTGCAGCAATGTGGATGGAGCCAGAAGGAATTATGCTCAGTGAAATAAGTCAGAAGGAAAAAGAAAAATATTGGATGGTTTCACTTAGAGGAGGAATATAGGGGAACCAAATAAAACATCAGGGGAAAAAATAATAACAGTACAAAGCATGGCCTGATAAATTTAAGGAACACCTGCCTGAAGGGAAACTTGCCACTCACTCTCACCCAGAGAATTACATTTGGCCAAAGACAAGATCCTATGGCAGAAAGAATTACCTTCCCACATAGCCATTTCTCTTCCCTCTCACATGAACAAAACCCAATTTTTTGATGGTCACAGTGCAGCTGAGTGTAAAAGTGCCACCTTCCAGGCTCCATGGCAGCAGCCAGACATGATCCTATGGACTCACAATGGTCTGCCAAACTTCTGTAAAGTCTCATTAAAGTGGGCAAGGTGTACCTTTTTTCCTACCTTGTTCCATTTCTTCTTGTGAGGAGTTATGCACTTCAGGACATACGAAATATTCACTCTTTGACACGGTATGGCAAATCTTTAAAGATCAAAACTAGAATGAGGTTATGATGGCTGGTGCCCCAATGACTGTTTTAGAACAGGTTCATGAAGGCTTATATCCTGTAGGATGGAGCAAAAATCTGTTCATCAGGGATTCAGCTTGAAGAAAGTTGGGTCTGAGGATTGTGAACCTGTGTGACTAACTTGATTTATTCATGGTTTTCTGTGTCTCCTTTACTCACACCTGATTCCTATCCTTAAGTGATAAAGTTCTCAAGAGATATTTTTGAATTCCTCTAATATGCAAGTATTTAAATGATGCCAGCCCCAAAGTCCATGGCCATCATTATTTTAGTGTAGTGAGTTTTAAGAGCAGTAGAAATTTAATATCCACACTGGCTGATTAAAAATGAATCCTCTATAAGCTTTTCAAATTGCTATTTTAAGTGTCAGATAACTAAGATTACTTATTATGGGAAGCTGTTGATTATAAACAAATTAAAGGTGAGAAATGCCCATTAAGAAGATGACTGAGGTTTAGGTTTTATAATAAGTTATAATCTTTCTTTCTAGCAATAACTATATACATACACATATATACTTACCTATATTTAGTTAAATATAAATTAAACACATAAAATCAATTAATATTCTTTCGTACCAACAAGAAAGTAATTAAAGATGACACCAAGATCTTGTTGATAATAACAAAATGATAAAAACACAAGAATTAGCATACAAAATATGACTGACTTACATAAATAAATCTTTATGGGAAAATATAAAAGGTTGGAATAAATAATGTAGAAAAAGTTAGAACAAATGAGACATACAATGGTGTTGATTTGTCCTAGGGGCACATATAGGCTAAAGAAACCTCACTTGAAATACCAGGTTATTTTAGAAAAAACAAACAAACAATAATTCATGACTTAATTTGGAAAAGTAAATGGCGTGGCTCTCACAACTTTTTTAAAAGCCAGTTCTATCAACTATAAAACTATACTGCAAAACAATAGTAGTAAAAAAGACTAGAATACGAACACATAAAATAGATCAGTGGAACAAGAAGCCCATAAATTAAACAGAAAAATGTAGGATGCAATAAAGTATCATAAACATAAGGAAATGAAGAATAAATATTGAGAGTGAGGAAAATTGCTCTATGATTTCCTTCCTAGAGACCAAAAATAATCTCCATATGAAAAAGATTAAACTGAAAAACCAAATCAATGAAAATCAGACCAAAAAATAAATAGAACCTGTGATAACTGGAGGGATGAATAATTTCTAAAGACTAAAGCAATGGAAGAAAATACACAGTGATAAATTACAAAGGAATTTCAAAATGCTTAATAGTGAAAATATAGAAACTAAAAGCAATCTGTTATAAAATATATTTATATTAAAAATGACAAACTATAGCACTTACCTAGTATATAAAGACTCAATCAACTTTGTAATGATAATATTAAGATTCTAATAACCAAGTGGACCAAACCAAGTGTGAAGAAATGCACAGAATTTGTTTAAAAAATATTTAAACTAGCTAGCACCAAGAAAGCAAACAAAAAGTGACCTTTATTGTAATAAGTAAAAAGTAAACCAAGTATTAATAGATCATGAGATTTTTAGTAAAATTGGCAAATGGTAATTGTTGTAATAGTAGCACAACACTTAGAAAACAAATTGGCAATACACTTCAGGACCAATAAAATATTCATACTTTTTGACACAGTACAGCATTCTGGGGAATTAATTCAAAGGAAATCTTTGGAAATAAAAATATGGCATGTAAAGAGACATGTTTACTGAAGTATCATTTCCAATAGTAACAAATAAAAAAAGGGAAAAAAGGAACTAGACAACCATTACAAATCACAACTGTAATTAATACATGTATATTAATAATTATAATTATTATCAATAATATTTGTTACTATAATAGTATTAATTATTATAATCATGTAGCAATAGCAGAAAGTTTTACTTGATAACTGTGTTTAAAAAACATATTATAAAATTGTATAATAGCTGTAGTTATGACTATATAAAATAAGGATACCGGCCCCCCCAAAAAAAATAGAAAGGTAAGAAGAAATTATAAGAGCAGTATCACGCTGAAATTATGGGTAATTTTTCCTTGCTAAAGTGTTATTTAACTTTGTTAGGAAAACCATTTCAATCTCTGTGTGTAGTGGTTAGTGATTATATGACCTCAAACAGGCTGCTGGAGATCTTGACGCATCAGCTGGCCCATTTGTAAAAAGGAGATAATAATAGGGTTCACTTCAGAGACTTGTGACCAGCACCGAGTGAGGGAATGCTTGTAAAACGTGGCACTCATGCCTGGGACTGAGTCAAAACTCATCAATATTATGGAAAGTAACCGCGACTTTGGAGAATGATGCTGTGACTCTATCTTATTTTCAGTGGTTCTCCAAGATTCACAAAAAAGTTTTTCAAATGTTTAATCTTGATAATTAAAGACTCTGTCATTTTGCCCATCCTATCCCATTTCATCTTTAATGCCCTGAATAAATTTTCTGCTTTAGTAGGGCTAACCTGAGATTTTTAATGGACACTTACATAAACATTCAGTGTCTTGAGCCAAGAGTTCCAGAGGAACAGTTGTGTGAGAGAAGTACTGGAGCTGCTGCAGGCGCATTCACATGCAGGAGGAGAGGGACAGACAGCAGAAAGGGAACAAAGGCAGACAGAACCATCCAGAAGAGTCCCAGGCCAGGTTGATGCTCTGAGGCTCAGCACTGTTACATGGCTGGTGGTCACTGGCAGGTAGAAACTGGAGGTCACTTACTGCACTGTCCCTGTCATCAAGTATTTTTAATATCACACCTGCTATTAGATCTCTTAAACATTACACAGGAAAAGTGGTGTGATGTCCACAATTTTGCTTGATTATCATCATCATTATTATTATTAATGTGTCCCAGTCTTCTGCACCAACCGATACCCTCACTCATCCTTCCAAACTCAACCCAAACTTAGCCCTCGGCAAGATACCACCTTGTTCGTTGTATTTCCATTTACTTCTTTTTCTTGGACATTATTATCTGCTTCTACTAATTTTTCTAACTCAATAGGAAGATCCCCAGAGCACAGGACAACTGTGGCTTTTGGTTGGTGGTTGATTTTTTTCACTCTTAAGAATTTCTCATAATGTCTATCCCAAAGCTGAATGTAAGATATGTGCCTATAAATATGTATTGGAATCAGTGGAACATTTTCACTAAGAAAAGACCATTTATTTGTCATTATTCAGGGTCACTTCAATAGAAGGTGTCGAATTGCCCCATCAAAAACTCCCGAAGGAGAGTTTTTGGAATTGTTTTCCCTGAGCCCGCTTCCCTAAGCAACCAGTTCTAAGAGCAGACCAGTGCTTTGATTTACTCTCTTGCCAGAAATAGGGACAAATGTATAGTTATAGAGTGTCAGGGGATTTTCTTACAACAGGTCATTTATAGTTTAATATGTGAGCAATAGCTAAAATCTTGCTGCTCTCTTGCCTCATTGAACTGTTTTCTCTCTAAGATGGTACCCAGTTGTCATAGCCAGGCTTCCAACTCAGGAGGAAACTCAAGACATAAAGGCAAGAACTTAGCACTCAACTTAGAGGGAGGGGATAACTTAGAGAAAAGGCTGTGTACTCACCTTGAAAGTGCCCTGTTCTAAAGAAATCAGCCATCTCTATGCTGGCAATGCCCCAGCTCTTTATTAACTATCCAGATTACTGTCAGCTCAAACCCCAGGAATTATTCATGAAGCCCCTCTACACAATATAATTGCAGCTTTTGGCACCCAGAGTGAAGTCTCATTGTTTTATAGATTAGCTTCTCTTCCTGTACTACGGAAGAGACAATGATCTGAAACATCTTAGTCCAGGGGAAAGGGAGTTTGTGTATTTCACATGAGAAAGCATTTGTCAAACGAGAGACCCTAGGTCTCACTTACATCCATCGTTAAGAGCAGGTCCCGGGCCACGCGGCGCGGAGATGGCTGATGTCTGCTCCAGGCTATGAAAGGCGACTTTCATTGTGGCTTTTTCCCTAGTGAGTGGAATGGCTCTTTATCTGTGTTTAAGAATGAGTCTTACCAGCTGTAACTCTACTACTACGCTGCTGCAGCATCACCAAGTGTAATTGATGCAGGTGGATGAAGAATCTACCTGGTAAATCCTCTCACCCCCTGCACCTCTGGCCTGTTCCCCAGTTCTTGTATACATAAATAAATAAATCATTAAGAAAAAAACCTACCTGTTTCCAGGGAAGGGCACCAATCAGCAAACTACTCAACTACCATGAGTCCTTAGAGAATGTTCAAAATAATCTGATATTAATACATCTCAAGGGATTTAATATTTGACTGCAAATGTCAGGTTAGTGTCATAATCCACATACCTTCTTTGTGAGATTTTTTTGACCTCCAAAATATTTTATATTTATTTATTTATTTTTTAAATGTATATAATCTTTTTTTTTTTAAGATTTATTTATTTTTATACAAGAGCTTGGGTACAGGCCAGAGGCGCAGGAGGGTGAGAGGATTCACCAGAGACAGAGTCGGGAGCAGAACAGGCAGAAGGACCGAAGTACACTGCTGAGGGGAGCAGCGGGTGAGAGAGGAGCAGTCTGCCGCGCCATGGGGGAATCTCCCTGGCCGGCCGGGAATCTAACCCATGCTGCAGAAGTATGGACAGCTTCACAGCACTGCGCTCAACCCGCTGTGCCACCAGGGAGGCCTCCAAAATCTTTTAGATTGTGACTTTTAAAAAAAAATTTTTTTTAAGATTCATTTATTTATGCATACAAGAACTGGGGTGTAAGCCAGAGGTGTGGGGGATGAGAGGATTCACCAGAGACAGAGTGGGGAGCAGAACTCAGGCCGATCGACTGAAATAGACTGCTGAGGGGAGCAGCGGCCGAAGCAGGAGAAGTCTGCTGTGCCATGTGGGTCAGCAACCTGGCTGGCCCGAGATCAAACTCATGCTGCAGTGGCTGGCGATAGCTTGATAGTGTTGTCTTGAACCCCTGCGCACAAGGGAGGCCCAGACTGTGACTTTTAAAGATGAAGAAAGGCAGTTTATTTCTTGTTTAAGTGGAGTTTGCTTATTTTACTAAGCTTACAAGTTTATTTTACTAAGTTTATAAGGTAATGGTCTTGAGTCAATTTCCATGGGACCATTTGGTACATGGGTAGTTTACTTTCTATAGGATAAATGTGTGTGTGTGTGTGTGTCCGTGATGTGTATATATAATAGTAGGTGTATATAAGAAGATACCTGTTTATATAAAAATAAATATCTTTTTTTGGCTGTCATTAAGAACTTTTCTGGGGAAATTTAACAGAGTACTCATCCAGATGGATGATGTACAAACCTAACAAGAACTTAATATTATTTTTCTCCTTAAACCAAAGTCATCAAATAACCCATAGTATTAGTAGGTTAACAGTTTTGCCTGTTATAAGGATTTCCAGTTCTGTGAATTTTTTTTCTGAGACGCTATGACTCTAAAATATCTTTCCTTGAATTTGAATACAATTTCTCCCTCTTGTCTCTACATACCAATTATCAGGCAAGCATTTTTTTTTTCATCTAGCTGTTTGTCTGAGAGTCTCCATAGAAGCAGAGTGCTGGGAAATCATCTGGACCATTTAATTCAATGATCTAGATGCTCGAGCAATAATATTCTCATATGTGTCTCATCTCTGCTTGACTGTATGTTTACAGCTTTGACCTGAAAATGATTAGTTATTGAGGAAGGAGATTAAGGGAGCGAGAAAAATCAGCAAGAGCAAAAGGTGGGTTACTAAAAATAGGGGTTTCATACACACTTGTGAGAAATAAGCTGTTACCGTGGACTTTTTCTACAATACAAGAATGTTAACTGCAAGTTGTTTCCTTCCATGGAAAATCATTAAATTGAAAAAAAAAAAGTCCAATATGTACTAGAGTCTAATAATAAATTAACTTGAGGATTCATTCAGCTGTGACTTATTTTGACCTGATGAACTATAGACAATAATTTTCCTCTTACATCAGTAGAGTTATTTGATGCACTGCATGCAATCCATATTGTATGCATCTGTATCTTATACTGTGGATGCTCTACTTCTTAGCAGAGAAAAAATATCTCCTGGAAGATCTCCTGTTACTCTTCAGCAACCCTTAAGAGTGTTGGAGCTAGCACCTGTGAGCCTATCAGCCCACTTTAACTCTGAGAATACTTCAAGAATATTCCACACTGCCTGGCGTGAGGTCTTATCAAGCACTGGAAATGCAATTCTACTCCAAGGGATGAAACCTTGAGCATCAGGACACACTGTTTAGCTCTGGTGTATTTCTGAATTGGTGTTGCAAATCCTGTGTTGTTTTTGTCTGTGGGCAAATATGTCCTTTCTAGTTGTTAGTTTTCCTGAATTAAAATGTGAGGATTTTCTGGCTCTTCTATCACTTTTAAAAAAGACTATTCTGACTTTTTTGAGCATAGATCTCTCCATGCAAAGGAATCTCTTGTGAAATTACAAAGTGGGATCTCCCAGTGGGGTTTTGTCTTCCAAGGCTCCTGCTCTCTCTCTTTTAGACCATTCTTTACAAGTAGTTTCTTGTTTACTGCCTGCATTTCCCATCAGTCTGTAGGCTCCATACGGCAGGGTCTGTGTCTGTGCTATTTGTACCTGTATCATCCTGTCTACTTAGCCCAGGGCTTATAGGCACACAGTAGGTACCTCATAAATATTTGTTGAATAAGTGAATAGTCGACTCCTTCACTTGTGCTTAATACATAAAAGTCATTTCATCTTTTAACCTTCCTTTTTCAAAGTCCTGCCAAAAAAATCAACAAGGCCTGAAAAACCATACTTTGTATTCAAGGATTCAAATATAAGAGCGTTATTAATTGCTTACGTCGCTATCTGAGTTCGGTTCCACTGAAAGCCCTATTTCTTTTCTTGGAGATGTGTCTATTTTCAGTCTAGTAGCTATCACACCCACCCTCTTTGAGTAAATGTAAAAAACCCTTAAAACAAAGATCTAGAAAATCTCTATTCTGTCTCTTCAATTATGGGTATTAACTTAGAACTTTTGTATGGTGCTGGCATCTGACACTCAACAACATTTGCTTCGTGCTTTCTGGGAGCCGAGGCCCAGTCAAAGTTATTTATACAACTTAACACGAAGGACAGGGGACACACACTTAAACTTTATTTACAGAGGAGGAACTGGGCATTTGGAGAGTTACTCAACATGCTGGCGTCACACAGTTAATAGTGTCAGAGGGACACTTGCTGTCTGTCCCACGCTGTTCATGATTCTGCTCCATCATACTCTGAGAATATTGTGAGAACAGCAATCAGTATTATTTTTTCCCCTGTTGCTACATCATTGGTGCTGGGTAGGGGTTCATCGAGCACTGAGTGTCAGAGTTAGATGTTATGAATTCTTCATGGCTTTAACTCTTACTAATTATCTCCATATTTTTCAAAATTGTAATTATACTTAAGCATGGAAGAGGCAGAATAGATGGACGTGACAACACAACTAGCACAGCCAAGTGCATGCCTAAGAGGGGACGCAGCTGCTGCTCCGTCCAGCAGAGGGCGGGCGAGGCAGCGAAACTCTCCAGGCTCCAGGGATGCAGGCCGCTGCCCTTGGCACCCACCGACGCTGGTGCTAGGATGGTTGTGCCCTGATGTTGGTGCAGAACTAAAAATTTCGATGTGTACAGGGAGACAGAGACAGTGAAAACTCCCTTAGAGGGGTGACTGCAGCAAGGTCCTCGTGTGGAGCATGTGAGACCCTTTGGTGCTTGTGTGTTACATTTGGAGGCAAGACCATTTGCTCCAAGCATGTTTGAGGCCCCCTTGATTCCTCTTTTCATGGTGGAAAAGGAGAGCAGGAGCAGAGAGTGAGCTGAAATTCAGACGACAAGGGACCAGGAGGGAGTTTCAGTTCTTCTGCTACAAACTTAAGTGATCCTAGATGAAACATAAATGGTATTTTTTGGTCTTTCTCACTGTTTTTATAAAACATGGTAGTAAGCCAGGGGATTCTGAGCTGGGAGAACTTCTCTGCTTTTTTATGGTTGTGACCTGGGCGCATGACACCCTAGCGAGGTCTGATGAGAGGCTGGATCACTTAATTCAGCATCTGATATTTTTTTGGAAAACAGCCTTCAAAACTGTTAAATTCTGTGCTGGAAGTAGACAGTGTTATCACTTGAGAACGCTTTTGAACTCAAAGTTATTTTGAAAACATGTGGTGTGTTGCTCATAAAGTGAGACAAAACTAGAAATTCAAAAAATTCTAGTGAATTCCCAAGGATGGCGTGGGAAAGCCGCGATAATGCCACTCACATTTGACTGGTGAGCTCCTCGGCCCTGCGTCAGACGCCCTTTCTTCCAGAGCTGCCCCTTTGGACATTCTGTGGCTGATACTGCCAATCGGCTGTGGGGAGTGACCTCCAGAACAGAGGATGAGGCTGTAACACAAAATTGTGGCCTTTCCTCTGACCATATTTTATTTCTTCTGTGGAACAACGTGAAGTGGGTTAAGGGGCTGTGAGTTTCTCATTTTGACAACAGCATGACAATATTAACAATAGTAAATAAAATGTGCTCTCGGCTAGAATTTAGTGGATTTAATTTCAGAGCAAAGCCAGGTTCCATGGCCGGGTTATCAGCATTGCTTACTTGCTGTGCAATTTCTGGCAGTGTCCTCAGCTGCAAGGATCTGCTCTTATAAAATCAAGAGAATTGGGACGTGACCACCCAGTGTCTCTGTGCTCCCGGGAAACATGATTTTTGTCTTCTTCATCAGGTTGATGAACTCCTCACCTGTAAGTTCTGCACTGAGTTCTCACCGAAATACGCTCACCTGACAGCTGATCTGTCCTTCAAAGGACAACTGCCTTTCGTGCAAAAAATACAAGCAGCAGCCAGAAACTTCAATCAGCACTTTAAGATTCCAAAACTATGACACTGTCACACTGGTGTCATTAAAGCTAACTAACCATATTAAACGAATATTAAAATATGGGCTCCTTTGCATAACATAATGAGCAAAACTGCTTTTAAGTTTCTCCTGGTGCTTTGAGGTGAGGTGGCATTTACATTCCCAAACTTTGAAGTCAGAACAAAATGTACAGGTAGAGGGTACTAGATCAAATAATAATCAACTTCAAAAAGCATTTTGGCTGTTGGATGTCCCAGGGCTAATTTCCTCTAGACATTTTAAATGTAAATGTCTAAACTCATTTAAAAATGGTAAATTGGTCTAGGTTCAATCAAAAAGCATCCTGACTCAGAACTGGGAGACCAGGCTAATTGTCATTTGTTTGTCAAATGAATTCCATTTGGAGAGCAATGAAACCTCCAAGCTAATTCTTTTAAGGTGAGCTGGTAGTTGTATTATCAGTTAAATGCAGTAAAATGCATAATCATACGATGATAATGAAAACCGAACCTGTGTGCGCGTGGGGCTCTGCCCGCCAGGGGCATGGAGCGATCAAACCTAAGTGGGGTAATGTCGCCGCGGCCACAATGGCGCCAAGTCTGGTCTTTAGCCTGAGAGACACTTTCTTTGCATTTTAAAAAACTTTATCAAAGCACCGTGGCAATATAGAAAATGTCAAAGTGAAATGCACTGTAGGCAAATTGAGATTTCATTAAGTTTAAATTTATTGCTTTTGACTGATGTATTACTATGCTTGTTAAGAACCAGTAATTTGGAATATCTGCCTGCCTGGTGAAATAGCTTTGTCTCCTGGCATTTTATTCTGTATAGGCTTTGAAAGGCCACAGTGGTCCCCAGCAAGGGCGGGCTATTTCCTGGAAGTGTTTTGCAATGCAGGACATTGGGCCTTGTGCTCTGACAAACTCCCACAACTACCTGAGCGTCTCATCCAGGAGGCGATTGAAGTGCCCGTGGGTGGGCCTCGGGGAGTTTTGCCCAGCGGTCTGGTGGGAGCCGCTGGTTCTCCTGCTCAGAAGTGGGCAGAGGTACGTGAAGAGAGCTGGTGACTGATGGGGATACACCAGGTACCCCATACAACGGGGTAGGGAAGGGAGAAGCGCTGGTTCAATGTAGACATTTTACAGTGAGGGAAAGGGGTGCAGGGGCCCCACCGCTGGCAGGGGGCTGAAATGGCCTCTCAGGTCTCAGCTCCAAAGTCACCTCCTCATGGCCTCATCCACATTGTCCTTCTCCGCCGCCGCCATTGTTGGCCTCTTATGTATCCTACAGTCAGCAAACGCTATCTGGAAAGCTCTGTGGTGCTGTAAGGAACGCCCAAGCTCCCTGCAAAGAGTGAACGTATCCATTTTGAGGAGTTTGGACCCGTGCATACACCTGTGCAGCCGTCACCACCGGTGCCGCCATCAGGGCACTGGCCCTGTCGGTCACCTCCAGAGTACCCTCGTGTTTTTGTGTGTGGGGCATTTTATTTTTTGGTAAGAAAACTTTATACGAGCTGTGTCCTCCTAACGCTTGAATGTGCACTGCACCTTCCTGGTGGCGGGACGGCTCTGAGTCGCTCGGTGGCCCCCTCCCCTGGGATGTTCAGTCTCTCATGACTAAGGCCGCCAACCTGGGATGTCTGTTACATGAGAGAAGCCAGTCATAGAGGACAAATAATGCCTGGTGGCCGAGGGAGGGGATGCCCTGTGCTTCCGTAGGTACACAAGGTCCATCCACATTGTCATAAAGGATGATTTTCCTTTTTATTATTAGTATTATTATTTTTAACTGAGGTAACATTGGCTCACGACGCTGTATGTGACTCAGAGGAGTAGGCTCACACTTCCTCAGATGTCTGTGCCCACGTCCCCCACCACCAAGGGCCCCGAGTCCTCCACCATAGTCAACTGGGCCCCCTTCCCGCCTTGCTTGGCCCCCTAGAACGTCCTCCTTTTTAAAGGCTGAGCTTGTTGTGTAAAGGAACACACAGTAGACCGAGAGGCAAGACTGGGGATGTGTAGGTACTTAAGTGACAGGAGGGAAAGCAAATTTGCACAATTTGGGAGTCAGAAAATTCAGAACAAAGTAAAACAATTAAGTACAATATTGATAATGTGGGCCTATAAATAAAGGCACAGAAAAAAAAAATAAAGGCACAGAATTTTTTTTTTTTGCAGGGGGAGGCTACCATTTCAGTTGGTTGAAGCTCAGATGTAAACACTATTCTTGCCCCGGGCCTCCTAATAGCAAGCCCTGGGCTGGCTTGGCTGCCGGCCATGGTCTTGATCCCCAGCTCTAGCACATCACACCGTTTAATTTTCTCTACTGGACATGTCACTCTCTAGAATCACCTTCTGATTGTTTGCTGTTTAATTATCAATCTGCCCATGTGAGAAGAGCAAGGTCCATGAGAATAGAGGCTTGGCTGTCTCGCTACCACCGGCCTTCCACTCTGGACTAGCTGGTGAACAGGCCACACCAGGCCACCTACACACTCTTTTGACTTAGTAACAAGTGAATTTACATTTTCCACCAAACAAGTCCATAAGAAAATATACAACCTGCCAAAGAGGTAGGGGACACTCATGTTCCTTCATCATGTCTTCCTTTTTTAGACATGCCTTTTCTGAAATGAATAACTTGAATGTTAGAATGTTGTTTCTGAATTACTTCAGTCCATAGATTCCTCTCTGACTTGATTATTGCCAGGAAATTATAGCTCACCAGAGCATGGCCTATCTCGATACCTTGACAGTTCTGTAGCTGTTGGCTGTTTGTAAATATCCTTTGGTCTTGATCAATGTCCCAGCAGCTGGACAGCCTCACCTGTGGCTTCAGGGATACCACCCATAGTTAAGCCCCTCCAGAGGCCTCCAACCTTGGAGGAGCCCCCTGCCCTGAGCACCTTGGTCTCTTCAGAGCATGCTGAGCTCACACTGTTCTGTTCCAAAGTAGTCTTCTCATTGGTTGCTGGGCACCAGTGCTTGTGATCTGCCCAAATAGATGGTGAGCAAGCCCTCTGAGGGCAGGCCCCCCTTGTGCTGTCTTCAATTGCTCTGCAATAGCTATTTCAAGTATGAATGTGTATATCTTAATGGGGAGGGGGGAATCTTTGTATTTATTCACTTTTAAAAAGATGAAAAAAATCATGAACAACAAGCCCATGATTTAAAATATATACTCACAGGGGCCTCCCCGGTGGCGCAGTGGATGAGCACTGGGTTGCGAAGCTGCCCACAGCCTCTGCAGCACCGGTTCAATCCCCGGCTGCTCCCAGGCCACTGGAGGAGGGTCCCGCATGGCGCGCAGACCTCTCCTGCCACCCGATGCTCCCCTCAGCAGTGTACTTCGGTCCTTCTGCCTGCTCTGCTCCCCACTCTGGCTCTGGTGAATTCTCTCACCCTCCCCCGCTTCTGACTGTACCCAGTGCTTGTATAAATAAATAAATGAATCTTAGAAAAAAAAATACACTCAGACATACACAAAAAAAGAAATAAAGACCATTCATAGCCAACACATTTCTTATCTCACCAAATGATGATCAGAACTAATAATCAGTATTCAGTCTTTGGGTCACTTTAATTGTACAAACCATGTCATTATTTCCATTATTCTCAATAAAAAAGCATTGTATGAAGATGCTTTACATCTAAGGGGCTTGGTGAGATTCTCTACTGACTTCCAGCTAGTCAAAGAATTCAAGGAACCTGAATAGTGATTTTCTGATCACCTAGCGAGGTTGTGTCTGTCTTGACTGTCCTTGGTAGAAACATGAGTCCTTCAGGAATCTGGTGTCAACACATAATGAAAATAAACAAACCTCCCAATGGACTAACTCTAAAAATTCTACAATGAGTATGTTTCTATCTGACATAGTGGATATAAGTGTATTCCCTATGACTGCAGGAGTGAAGAAATCTCCCTGCCTTGCCTGCTGAAGGAAGAGTGCAAAGGAAGAGTGAATGGCCAGACTCGCAGAGTCACTGGTCATTGCCACACCAAAAAATAACAGAGAGCACAGGTGGGGGAAATACCTCACTGGTATTTAAACTCAGTACTGGCCTGGAAAGCTGTGACTCTGTGATGGGGGTAAACGGTGGATTTTGCCTTCCAGGGGACATTCAGCAGTGTCTAACTTTGGAAGGGGATGCACCAGCCTCTTGTGGGTAGAAGCCAGGAATGCTGCTAAACATCCTTCTATCCGTGGAACAACTTCCACAACTAAGAATCATCTGACTCCAAATGTCAACATTCACCATTAAAAGAACCCCCGAACCCCCTTTCAAGACAAGCCTCCTCTCTTGACAGCCACAGTCAAGTGAAATACAGGCAGGAGCTAGGGCTTCTTGCTTTGACATTTGGATCAGACACAATGGAGGCCAATTAGTCCCCACAATGAAGAGGTCAATGGACTGGACCCTTGGCATGGGAAGGGCACCAAATAGAGTGCTAGTCTTTGAAGCCCATTGAGTCCCTGAATTGGAGGAAGAGGCACATCCCTGCCTACATGATCAACATAATCATCTACTGCTTGAACAATGTGCATATTTCAGCTGACAGCATTTTCCCACTTCTCAAGTCCTTATGAAATATCATTAATTATCAATATACTAAGTGCAAACTAAATCACTTATTATAGTCTTTTTTCTGCACTCTAGATTCTTTTGGTGTGAGGAAGGCACAACGAAAAAGTCTAATTTACAATAGGAATTATATATATATATATATATATATATATATATATATATTCTAGAAAATCAGCTCATCCAATATGTTCTCCATGACCTTCTTTGACTAACTAGATGATTTGACGTAAATGACTCCAAAGCAATGTATGACCTAACTCAACAATGAAAACTTATTTGGAGGTTTGAATTACTTCATATGGCAGGGGAGTTAAAAGGAATTTCAACCAGGGTAGAGGCAGGAAGGAGTTTAGAAAAGCTTCTAATTCAAAAATCAGTTATATTCCATATATAGCTATATAACTAATTAAGACTTACATAATCTTGTAATATTCCATATTGAGGGGTTGCATCTTTATAACAAACTCAATGGCCTTCTTTGGGTTATCTATAGTTCTCTGTAGTTACTGGAATTCTACTGAATTGAATCTTTGAAATAAGTAGTTGATACTATATTCCAGCTATGCTAGGTGCATTAAATAGGGATTTTATACTTACAACCTCACGGCAACCCAGTGGGTTTTTGTTATTAGTTCTACTTCAGAGATCTGGGGAGTGAGATTTAGAGATTCTCAATGGCTTGCCCAAGAGTCCCAGAGCCAGAAAGGACATAGCAATGTGTGAATCACATCTGTCTGGCTTAAACACCAAGTGGCTGGGCTGAAATATTCAAATACTCTGTTGGTCAAGGACCTAAATTTTTACTTCCTATCAAAGTGGCACACAATAAAATCTGTTAATCAAGTCAGTCTGGTTAACCGCTATTTCTGAAGGCCAAAAGGGGTTTTTTTAAATGGACAAAATTATTTGACTTTACACATAAACAAGTAACTATAACTTCACTTGACTTTAGAGGAGTGGTTCACAAAATGTGGTTGGCAGCAGCAACAGCAGATTTACCTGGGAGTTGGCTGGAAACCCCAACTCTGGGACCCCACCCCAACCATTAACTCAGAGTCCTGAGGGGGATCCTCACCTTGTCTTAGCAAGACCACCATTATTCTGATGTTTATGTGCATTTGAGAACCTCTGCTCTAGATATCAACTCTGATACCTGCTGGAATCTACTTGTGTTCATCATCATCACACCATTGTGTCTTCAGTACTTCCATTTTTTTTTTCTCACATCTGTGCTCCATTATTAATGGAAAGAAACAGTTGACATTGATAAGCTGAAATTTCAGATTTGGTCAACACACCCATTTATATCTTAAAAAATTCAACATGTGCTCACCTCCATGTCAGACATTTTCTATGGCAGGATTATGCGATGTTAACTGATAGACCCAGTGCTTACTTGGCAACACTGCAAATACCTCTGTTTAGGTAAATTTTGTTCTGGATACTTTCAGAATTTGGTTCTAAAACCTTAGTAAACCAGGTTCTTTTAAGAATTGGTGGTCCTTATTTGATATCCATGATAACTTTAATATGGAATAATGAACGATCCTTAAACCACTCTAGTGTTTCCAGGAGATGGCTGTCTGTATCTTTTTTCCACTCTGGAGCCAGCCAAATGGTTAAAAGAAAGCAATGTGTCTTCTTTGGATGGTCATTATAAACAGGAAAAACTGGTTGCTTCTTGGAGAATTCCTGTTTCATAGACACAATTTCAAGAGATTGTGGGACCATTCGTGGCTCATATAAAAACATGATTACAGCTCCTTTTCCAAGAGAGAATCCTTGTTTTGATCCATTTCTTCCCTCCTAGGACATCTCTTGGGAAGCTCCCAGGTTGATAGGTTGGTGAAAGAAAACTAATGTTCCACTCAGCAGGCCACTGTTACGCCCCCTATGGGGACATTGAACACTTGCCTTGAATGCATTTGCCAAAGATCGTACTTATTAACTTAATTCTGTCTGACTTGAAAGCTCTAACATGCAAATTCATGTATGTCAATAGACTCCATCATGGAAAGGGGTGTTTCCAGAATGGTCAGGATTGCTGGGGGAACCAAGAGGTCACCCTGTTCTAAGAGACCCTCCTGCCACCCTCCCACCGGGTTGTTCTTCATTCAGGTTTAAACACATAGGCTCCAAAAGGGGAATGTTTAAATCCGAATGAGAACATGTACCATTCTACAAAGTAAAACCATATTTACCAGAGTGGCTGGTAACGTTGGCATAGGAGGGAGGCAAGAAAAACCGGTCATCTTGAGTAAGTTTTACCCTTTCAGCTGTCCCCTGCTGTGTTACTGAAAAATGAATGGTTTGGGGATGGTGTTGATTTTCAGACTTGGAAATTAGCTCTGCAACTTCGAGGGAGGAAAGAGATAGCGGCTGCAGAACACTTGCAGTGATTAAGGGGCCCTGAGCCAATAAATCTGAAAGAGGGAGGCCCCCTGAACTCTGTCCCTGAACATTAGGATGGGGCAAGAGGAAGCTGGTGCTGGGGCGAAGCTGGAAGCAGCTTAACAGCTAAGAGGGACACCTCCCAAAGCTGACCACCCGGTGCCTGCACACCCTCGCGAGCTCAGGCCTTCCAGCCTTGGGGGTCCTGGAACAGCAGCCGCACAGACCGCATCCGGCTCAGGGTCTCCAAGTCCTGTGGCACATAAAGTCCGGAGTAGGCAGGGTGCAGGCAGGACGGGGTCCCCACGGATCCCTAAGAAGTAGCACGGAACCCACAGAGATAGAGTCATTTGCATAGCCGCCTCAGAGTGCGAAATCACTCCTTGTGGAGACAGACATTTGGAAACAGATAAAGCGCAGGAAGAATGCCTCTTTTTGACTTCAGAGATGAATGTAGATGTGAGCGCCTTAGTTCTGTTTTAGGGAGACTCTTCTCGGTTACAGATAACCGGGATCGGGGAGATTGGGTTACCTAATAATGGGTCGCTTTAGGCCTGCCATCATCACTTATCAGGTACATTAGTTTAAAACCTGCAATTTTGAACTTAGCATTATTGAGCTTTTCAAAGATTAAATTACTGAACTTTTGTTGGAGAGTGTCTCTGTGAAATTTCCTGAAAAGGATAGCCCTCCTCCTTTGTGTGAAAGTAGAGCCAAATCACATACTTTATTGATATTTATAGACATACAAATGATAGTGCTAATGTACTTTAATGTCTGTGGACTTGGCTGGGAAGGCTGAGGGCTGTGATTTGGCCTTTTGTTTTTCTTGAGATAATGCGGAGTACTGTAGGCACTTTGTGAGTTTAATCAGAGCAGGTAGCTTTTTTTCTTTTTGTTTTCCCCAAAGCCTTGTTTCAGAAGAAGGCTTACACCCAAGTCTTTTTCAAAAAAGGCTCCGTGCCTTCTTTAAAGTATTGTAGCCTCAAAAACACATCCCCATGCCTATTTGTTCCCTTTCAAATTAGGTGGGAAATGAGGGGACATTGATGTTTTAACAAAGGCAACTTGATTGTAAGACTCACCTAGAAAATTCCTCCTGCTTGGTGATGCCAGGGAGGGTTTAGAATTCTGAACTCACCATGGGTTTAACAAGCATCCAGGCATGTACCAACTTCGAAATTTTGAACCAGGGTTCTGGGGTGACTGAGAAGAGGAGGTAACTTACCTCTCTTTCTTTAGGGAGTTTGCCCCCATTTTCTGCCCACCAGAGAGAAATTATAAGCCAATTTCTGGCAAAGACAGAAATGGAACCTGATTATCCTAGCCAATTGATGAAATCTTGAATTTCTCTAGGAAAGGAATGGCTGGGCAAGGATAATGGGGAGCATGTACTGCTAAGATGCTGGAGAAAGAGGTGAGGTTTGTTTAAACCAAAACCAAAATAAAAATCCAATGCACCTCAAAGTCTAACGCATTTCAAAGTTCTGGTCAAGCTGAACAAAATTTAGGTTTTTGGCAGCAATTATTAAAATGAATTTGTGGCCACCAGTGTATCTATGCTAATTCATTGTTAAAATGTCTTTTGGACTTTATAGCCTCTAAGACTGGGTAATAAGCTAATTTAAAAAATGAACTTACGGGGCCTCCCCTGCTGGTGCAGCGGTTGAGCGCTGGGCTGCGAGGCTGCCCACAGCCTCTGCAGCGCCAGTTCGATCCCCGGCCACTGGCGAGGCTCCCACAAAACAAACAAACAAACAACAAACAAAAAAACTTACAGAAAAGCTTGTAAGAAATACGAACAGCAGACAAAGATGAGCCAGTTACTTTAAATCTAAATTTTTATATTACAGAAATGATAAAGCTCAAGCACTTTCCTGTCATTACTGTCATTCAGAAGTTTTTAGCAACCCAGTGTAAATGGTATTTGCTGCTCAAGTACACAAAGAAATAAGTCAGCAAAGGGTAACTGACCTGTTCCCATATCTCTCCTGATATCCTGGTAAAGGGCTCAGTGTCTACTTAAATCGGAAGATATATTTGCAGTGAGTTACTTCAAATGGCAACTCTAAAAGTAACACCTTAGTATCTCACTAGCTTTAGACAGAAAATTTTGAACACCCCCCACCCCCGCTTTCTTTCTGGTTAGTTCTGAGTCCTAAATCTGGACATAACAGGACTCCTTCTTGGAGACTGTTTTCCTGGTCTACATTCAGAGTGGCTGAGACTTTCCTCCCTATCCTTCTAGACCCCCAAACTGTATTTCTCATCGGTACATGTCAGGGTGTTTATTACTCATGCTCACGCCCAGGTGTGGGGTGTATGCAAATGCAATCATCTCCACTCTTATGAACGATTTTTCAGATCTGACCAAAATATCCAAGAGGCTCTGCTTTCAAATGGAGCTTTAAGTCAATATTTCATTTCATTTATTTTATTTTTTTTTAAAGATTTTTTTTTATTTTTATTTATTTATGAAAGCACTGGGTACAGTCAGAAGCGCGGGAGGGTGAGAGAATTCACCAGAGCCAGAGCGGGGAGCAGAGCAGGCAGAAGGACCAAAGTACACTGCTGAGGGGAGCAGCGGGCGGCAGGAGAGGTCTGCGCGCCATGTGGGACCCTCCTCCGGTGGCCGGGGAGCAGCCGGGGATTGAACCGGCGCTGCAGAGGCTGCGGGCATCTTCGCAACCCAGCGCTCAACCGCTGCGCCACCGGGGAGGCCCTATTTCATTTATTTTTTAAGTATCAGGAGAACATCTACTGAAGGTTCCCCCTAAAACTTGAATTTGAATTTCCATTCAAATCACAAATGAATTAAGATGAAGGAAGGAATGGAGCATTTCTTTTTAAACAAGATATACTGTTTTCAACTGCAGAATAAAGCCAGGAGTTAGCTTTTACCTGGTTGCTGAATTTCCCCAGAGCACAAAGGGATTGCAGAGGACAAGTGAGTGCAGGGTACACTAATGGGGCACACTAATGGGGCATCGACTCCACGGCTCCTTCTGAGAGAGGCGAAGAAAGGAAAAGTCAGGAGCCAGAGGTCACCCCGATAAGTTCCTTCCATTGCTTTCTCCCATTGTGTCTGTTACACTTATTGGTGTGAACAATGTTGTTTTGTGTTCAGAAAGACAGTCATGAGCAAAAAATAGAACGGTGAGTGATAAGCCGAGCTCAGGAAATTGGAGAATGACGCATTTGTGATAATATATGTTAATTTGGTTGGACAGATGTGAATATTTTCATCAAGAACAAAGAGCAGGCCGGACTGTTGCTGCTCCATCTGTTCATTTAGACTTCTGCCTTCTTACCCATGTTCAAAACACGCACATCTCTTGGGAATGGTTTTGTTTTGTTTTAAAAACAAATACATTTTGTGGTGGTGGCTTATTTATTTAAAATTACCATATTTTTCTTGCTTTGGAGATAAAAACTCTCGTGGAGCCAGACTTCAAATAGCTGATGTTCTGAGCACATCAAAACAAAGAAAGTGTTTTTGAAACCAAATAAAAGCATTTTTTGAATGACTCCCTCATCCATTCACGTCTCCTTTCAGCTGAGCGGCACTGGCTCAGATAAAGTCCCGAACACCTCACCGCCTATTCAAAAGTATCAGATTCAGCTGAAGGTGAAGAAAACGAGCTATCTGCAATATTCATGAGCTGGGAACGTCCCAAGTTTGACCATTGTCTGAATGACTTTACAACTGCTCGGGGTATGTGTTACATAACAGATACCCAGGGGGCACCCAGCTCCCCTATCAAGCCAAACCTTGTAAGCCAGCCCGAAGGGACCTCCCCCTGCCCAGGTCTTCTTCCCCAGTTCAGGTCCCAAGAAAAACTACTGCCCAGTCTTTGAAGTGTGCTAGCCTACTTCTTGACTTACCAGTCTCAACTAGAGGCCTTGATAACATTTCAAGTGAACCAACTGGATTAGGCTTTGCGGTAGTTTTTTTCTTTGGAGCAAAGCACAGTTTGGTGCACTGAAATTAAACTGAAATAGGGAAAAGACTCATTTTACTGGGAGAGACAAGAAGGTACTAAGGAGTCCATGTATGGAAGGATGCAAAGAAGGGAGGGGGGACGGAAAAAAGAAGGCAAGAAAGAAGCAGCTGGAGTTACGCTTCCCTCAAGGACAGTGCAATTTCTAAGTCTTCTGGATGAGGCCTTCAAGATGAATGATGCCTATTTTAATATTTCCCCCTCAAAGCAGCTTCCATATATCTGCCTAATATTCAACCTATAACCAAGGTCAGAATAAGTACTTAGAATCTTATACCCCGGAGTATGAGGTTGTGGAAAAAGCCCCCAGATTTGAGTCCCAGCTCAGCCACTAACTGTGACCTTGGACAAGGAACTAGATTTTTCTGACCAGGAAATACTCTCATCTCTAAACCCACACCATTTTATTACCTCTGCTGTTCTCCTTCTAAACAGAATAATCTCCTAGCCAGATGGCAAGCCAGGTGTGAGGTTTAGACTGGCCCTAAATCTGTTGGAGAGATTGAGAGTGAAGGTCTTGTGAATACCAAGGAAGCCGGCTAAGCCTCTGTCATGGGTTGAGTTACGTCTCTCCAAAGATACACCCACACCCTAACCCCCCAGCACCCATGACTGTGACCTTTTTTGGAAAAAGGGTCTTTGCAGATAGAAAGAAGTCGAGGATCTCCAAACAAGGTCATCCTGGGTCATTCAGGTGGGTCTTCAATCCAATGACAAGTGTCCTCAGAAGAGACAGAAAGAAGAAGACAGAAGCCAGGGAGAAGGCAAAGTGAGGACCAGGCCAAGGCTGGAGGATGCAGCCACAGAGGTTGGGAGACCAGGGAGGCTTCTGCCCCGACACGGCAACAAGCTGAGACATCAGCGAGAAAGCACGAGGTAGATACCTCCATTTAGGACTTTGGGCCTCCAGATCCGTGAGAGAAAATGTCAGTCATTTTAAGCCACCCAGTTTGTGAGGACTGCTATGCAGCTGAGGTAACTGGCAGGACTGAGGGACTGGATGGTTTTCTTCGAGGGGCACAGATACCAGCTGTCTGCAGGCCACACCAGCCACACCAGCCACGCTGGCCATGCGGCCATGCCAGTCCCACAGCCCCACAGCACTTCCCTTTGTCAGCTTTTGATTCAAGAAAGAACAGCCATAGGTCACATGGGAAGTCCGGGGACCTTGGCGCAGGGGTGAGCTCCCCTCCAGGGAGGCTGCTCTCCGATCCCAGCTTTGCCGTGACTCCCCTTCTCACGGAGACAAGGCCACATGATCTACTTGCCTCCAAGCTGTTTTACTTGAGGAAAGGCTGGTCACATGTGCGTTTTCAGGAGGGGACGTTTTCTGGGTGGTGTCTATTAGTCATGGACTGAGCTGTGTGGAAGACAAAGAAAAGGATGAAGAAACGCAGCTCTGTGCAGTGACCTGCATCCTGCATCTTCTTGGCCTCCTGCCCAGAGCAGTGGGCTCCTGGCTGGGTAGGAAGAGTGAAGACATCCCGAGGGCCAGACTGCAAGCAACCTCCAGAGAGGCTTTCCTTAAACATTTCCATGAGATTCTACCCGTTCTTCTAGCTTCCAGTTTTGATTTAGAAGAAGGGAGACTATGAGAGACCAATTATTTGGAGGTGTGCTCTCCCAACTTAGCTCCCCCAACTCGGCTCCCTCTCTGAGGGGAGCCCTTGGTGATGTTGACTGGGCCGTGCCTTTCCTCAGGAGGCCACCTTCATATCACGCTCTTCGAGCTCCCATTTCACTGAATTGCAGCCCTCATTTTCCTACCTGCCTTTATCTCCACAAACCTGCCTTTGTCTCTGGCTCCTCCAGAGCCTGGTGGTGACACAGAACTCAGAAGAGAGAGGCGCTTCTGCAGATGGGTGGAGAGCGGGGCACCCCAGCAGATGTTTAGGTCTTGGCCGCCATGTCAGGCGCCTCATCTTCCTCCTGGGTGCCGCGGGCACGGAGGATGCCAGCCTTTTGCTTGAGGAGGTGGCCTCAGAGGGGAGAGCTGAGCTGGGGGAGCACATGACACATAAGCAAAAAAAAAAAAAATACATGACACGTTAGTAAGCATTTCAGGCATGACGTAAGGATGATGGGGAAAGTGAACCTCCGCCTCAACCCCTGTCCCTGAGGGAAATTCTGACAGCCATTTGGCAAGTCTTTCTCCAGACCACTGAGTACACCCTCCCCATCCGTCTGTCTATCCAGCCACGCCTCCATCCATCAACTACCTATCTGTGTATCCATCTGTCCGTCCATCCATCCATCATCTATCCATCATGTGTCCTAATCTTTCATTTCACTCTATGTTTTCCTACAACTTGCTTCTTCCCTTAAACATTACCTTTTGGAGAGTTTCCCATGTCAGTACATAGCAAACCCCACGATTTCACAGTCCCCTTCTGCCCGTAGGTGGACAACCAGCTTGTTTTCACTGCTGGGAACCAGGTGGCAAGACCCCTCCTCATTCACTCATCCTGGTGCACATGTGTATTTTTTTGGCTGGTCAGGTCGTGAGTTCAATTTTAAAATGCTGGCGATTTCCGCAGGAGCCTCCTCTTCTCTCTTCCCCCTCTGCTCTGGGAACTCTCCTGGAATGGTCCCTAGGTCAGGGGCATTTCTCTCTCTCTCTTTCACACACACACACACACACACACTCTCAGGAGTTGTTTGGGGGGAGGTAGATGTGTGTCCGGTCTGCTCTCTGGAGATGGGCAGTGACAACTGCCCGAAGCCCCGGACCCAGGACCTGCTATGGACAGAAACAGTCTTTATGAGCGAATAAGTGAACTCGTGCTTCAGGCAGACAGTGACTTTTGATTAAAGACAAGTGTCTCCTTCAAGAGACTGATTTGGTGATGATTTCTGTGTCGGTAAATCCCCTTCAATTAACCATTCACCACCACCAGCTATTGTGCCACTGACTTCTATATGGGAGTAAAGGGGGGACTGGCTTGGGGGGAGCATGTGTACCTCTCATTTCTGTGTAAATGGAGCAGAAAGGACATTCCTCCTGATTCATGAAGTCCCTGAAGCCTCCTACCAGACAGTTTAATGGTAAGCACGGTGGCTTGTGGGCAAGAGAGGGGGTGCTGGCACATGGACGGGCTCTCCGCTGCTTTATGAACTTCTTTGAGAGACTTGACACCACTTCCATCCAGGGGTGTGTGGCCACTCATGGGATGGTGCCCTGGGATGCTTACAAGCAGGTGCAGGCCCAGAAACCTTGGCTGACAGTTGCCCAATCCCACTTGAACTTGACAGAAACTCTCCTACAACCTGGATCCAGTTTCCTGAGCGAGGCTGGGTCTCTGGCTGCCTCACCCGGTGCCTCCCACTGACAGGTGCTGCAGATGTGAGCCTGCTGGGCCTTCCTCGGCAGCCATCTGTCAGCGAGGCCTTCGCTCCTCCAGGCAACAGGCGTGTTGATAAGAATATACACTTTCTGCAGCTGACAGACTTTGCTATTCAAAACACTGTAAAAAAATGGCTATAGGAATTTAATTAGCAACTTCCATTAAGAGATTAGATGAGAAGAACAAAGAGAAACCAAGGGAAGGGCTTCTTAATAAAACCGGAGAAGCTGCAGAATATTCATAGTGTAACAAAGGAAATGGAGAATCTGCTCTGTGAAGACTGCAGGTGACAGAGAAATACGTGTGTGTTCTCTCCACTAACGATAGCGCCCCTCACTGGGGTCTGGCAGGTAGCAGGTGTGGGAGCCCGCTGGTCAGGTAGGGGAACCTGCGTGTGTCCACCGGGCCTGCAGGCTGCGCTCTCTGGCTAGTTGACTGGACATCAGTCGCCGGGGCTGGGCCTCACTGGGCCTCCGGCTGCCTCATCACCTCACTTGGAATTGTATGTTGGGTGGATGGGGTGAAAGAATATTAATGGACCAGGGCAAGCCCATCCCTTCCACCAAGAAATCAGGTTCCCAGAAGGTTTTCTTTAGGATCATGGTTGCATGTGTGTGGGGGGTGGCAGGGAGGGAGGCTCTGCTGTGCTGACCTAGGACTCTCCCACCTCATTTTGTTTAGACCCCTTAGACTGAGGAACAGAACAAAGGGTTGGTTCAAAATCCTGCGGTGAACCCCAACGCTGGATTCCTGCCATTCCTGAGTGTCGATGCTCCCCCTAAAGAAAGCATAGTACTTTGGGGGAGGGTGAGTGAGGCATGTGCACATGTGGAGATGTGGAGTTGTACCCCCAATTCTATAATGATGTCAACAAATAACAAAGCAATAAAAGCTGATCTTTAAAAAGAAAAAAAGACACCTTGTAGGGGATCAGGTGCGGACCAGGACCTGGCAGCCCCGCCTGGCGAGCAGCAAGTTTGGCCCGCGCCACCCGCCCCTCCTGGCCAGTCACCCCTGGGCTGAGTGGATCCCCTGGATGACTGGGGAGTCAGCTGTTTCCCTAGGCCCAAGAGACAAAAGGATGGTTTCTGGGTCACAGACGCCCTCCTGATTTTGATCTGATTCAAGGCCTAGTAAAATGATTCAGATAGGACTCGCCGGTGCCACGTTGGAGGGTATCAGCTCATTAGTCTCATTTTTTAATCAGCATAAATCCAAATGTGGTGAGATGATTTTTGTACTTTGTTGAGGAGTCCCAATATCCAGCTATCCATAAGAAACCTGAAAATAGAAAGATTCATTCAAACTTGGGTTTGCATCAAAACTGACCTATGCTTGAAATCTGCACACACAGACATGTCCAGTAAAGTTAAAATGAAATTTTTGTGAGATTCGTCTTAGCTCCAAAGACAAAATTAGGTAAAAAAATACATTAATTAATAACTGAGTCATAGCCTACATACTGCAAATACAAGATATCTCTGTAATGTGTTCTAGTTTCTAAAAGGTTAATTAATTTTTTTTTATTCCCAGGGTAAAAAATAAGGTTAATTCAAGATAATGAGATAGATGGGTGGATTTATGGGTGGAAATGAAAGCTGGAAAATTGCTGATGGCTTGGCAAAAGAACCAAAGGAAATTATCATCACTGTCTTTTGTTCTTGCGAACTCAAAGCCACGTCTTGTAGTTGTTAGTGTAAAATGAGCTATATTAGGGAAAGTGTGATTTCAGTGGTTGCTAAATGTAGCCAGCACCCTGTAAGTGGGTCATAAGCTCCCAAGCAGAATGGCGGCCCTGACCTTTCTGAGGACTGGCCTATCTGCTGGGCTTTCCAAAGCCACTGTTCCCCCTGCTCTTCTGCCCAGGCGAATCCTTTCATCTGCTCTGATCAAGGGGCCTAGTGGTTCATAGCTTATACTCATACAGTCTTCATAACTAATATGGAGAACTGCTGTCTGTATTGCCACAGAAAGAAAGGCCTAGAAAGGGCCACTGGCAATAAGCTTTATTTCCTGTAATTGTTGGTAACAAGAAGGCTTCCCACCCCAAGGTGTTCTCTCCCCATTTGCAACTCTCACTTCTCAGAGACTTTAACCCCACCCCCCTCTCTGCCTCTTAAGATCGAACTGCAGGACTGAGCAGATTTATGTCTTTCTTTCTCATACCCATGAGGCAGAAGGTCTGTCTTGGCCACTTCTGGTGTCCTGTCCTGTCCCTGCTGCCCTGGGCATCTCTCTGCTAGTTGGTTCGAGCTTGGTGCTAAATACCTAGAAGCTCTTCCAGGCTTTAGCTCTGGATGAGAATCCAGTCATTCTCCAAAATATTTCTTGAGCAACTGTCACATGTCAGGCTCTGCTCTAGGCATCAAGAACATGCGGGAAAAAGGAAGAAAGAAAACAGAGCACCGCGTGGGGAGCTCGCATTATGATGGAGAGAGACAGGCAATAAGCAAGAGAAGGATGGGTTTAAGTGCCCTGAAGTTTCCATTAGCGGAGAGAAGGAACATTGGAAATTCCCTTGGACGTGATAACGTCTGTGGAGAGAGGGGCTCATGGGTGGACCACTGAGCAAGAGTCAGAGGCACCCCAGTCCCCATGGCGCTGGGTGTAGAGGTTGTGTAGGAAGACCAGAGAGACCCCATAGCTTTCTGATGGGTGGCCCTGGGATTCATTTTCCACTGAGAAGCTCACAATTAGGACTTAGACCCATAGTCGGTTTAAGACGAAATCTGCTCGTGAAAGATTTTTTTCTTTCGCAAACATGAAAGAGAAGATCTCGAAAGGGGGACACATCCTTTGGCTCTTGCGTGTGAGGAGTTGGGGTGACAGGAAGCTATTTAGGGATGGAGAGGGCTCTCTGATCGTTAGGGAACTACCAGCTGGCTCCCCCTCCTGCCACTAGCCTTTGGGAACAGCCCCTCCCTCCAGCCCTCAGTATCTCTTTTAAACTCATGTTTAAATATCTACACTTAAATGATAAAGGCACTAGCCTTTCACCTCCAGGATCCTAACTGGATTCAAACTCTAGGCTTCTGGGAAATGAGTTTGGGCACCTCCACCGAGCCTGGTAGACCAAAGTCCTTATCTCCAGACTCCAAGCATCCTTCAGCCCTCTTGGCAGGGCTGGAAGTCTGCTCTCAGGGAAAAAAAGGGAAGGAACTGGGGTTGCAAGTAAATGACCGAAGTAGTTAAATCAACCCTGAATTCAAATCCCAACCATTTCACGTGAGTACCTCTCTGTGCAGATGACAAAAGTGCTTTTCAGCACCGGACCTGAGTTGCATTTGAGGAGGAGGAAATCACTTAAAACTGTTAAGCCTCCAAAAATGAGATCAAAGCTACAGAGAAGCATATATGCTTGAGCACCTTAATAAATTTAAATGTTCTTTGAACCGTTTCCTTACCTACCTTAGAAGAACCTGTGCATTTGCCCCGTGCAACTGCCGTGGCAACCACCACTTTTATTTTATTTATTTATTATTTTTTAAAAGATTTATTTATTATTTATGCATACAAGAGCTGGGGTGCAGGCCATAGGTGCAGGGGGTGAGAGGATTCACCAGTGACAGAGTGGGGAACAGAACAGGCAGACTGACTGAAATACACTGCTGAGGAGAGCAGCAGGCTAGTCAGGAGAGGTCTGTCTCGCCATGTGGGTCACCTCCCTGGCCAGGGATCAAACTTGTGCTGCAGTGGCTGCAGATAGCTTCATAGGTTGTGTCTTAACCCTTTGCGTCCCCAGGGATGCCACCACCACTTTTATCTTGAACAGACCTGAAGATGTGTAGACACGTTGGGGGTGGCATGTGCCAAGATCGTGTATTCTAAAGCGAATTCAGGAAGTTTAGAACAACACACCGATGTTGTCTCCAAACACTCTAAAAATCAAAACAGCAGGGAGCCAAAAAGGGGCAACAGGAGACCCAATCGTGGTGGACTCAGCTTGAGGTGCCAAGAGGGGTAATTTCTGACCAGGAGACGGACTTAGCCGGTGGATGGTGGACGAGAACTAGGCTATTAAGGGAGACTTAGGTGGTTCTGAATCGTTTGCTTTCCAGGTATTCAGAGGCAGACATTTATTTCCCCCGCCCCTGGCCTGCCCCCGCCCCTCTGCTCTCCTCTCTCCGTGTTTCCATTTATCAAGTTAGCATTTTGCTCACAATAAAATGGATGACAGTTTCATTACAGAATGGCATCACTTGTCAAACTTTGAATTACTGATCATAAAAATATCTGTTATGCTTTGAAGGATTGTTGGAGGACTTCCATTTATATATATATATATATTTTTTTATCAGTAGGGCTGTTTAGTGCAACATGCACTCGGAGAGGGGGGGAGAGAGGAAGAAATCAAACCCGGCCGAGGAGCCCAGGGTTGGGTGTATCCTCCCCATACAAACAAGCTTCTATCACAGCTCTAGACAGCAGAAATAAAAGGAAGCTTTTTGGCTCACAGCTATAAAAAAAATTATCATAGTGATGAAGTTCCTCAGCCATCAACAGAGCTGTGATAACGCTGTTTGATGATGATTTTCCCATGAATGTTAAACAGCCGCCACTGCGGCGGAAAGGAGCTTATCTGCACCTAATACTGATCTCTAATTCCTGCCCTTCTTGAACCATCCATTTTCTAACAGCATTAACTGGCAAATTTACATCCCATCTTAATGCTGCTAAAGAGGACAGAAGATGAAGAGTAAATGACAGCAATGTAATGAGGGTGGCTTTTTTCTCCTTTCTCTTTAATGGCTGAAGATTTACACAATTGTCTGTAAGCTTATATAGAGAGCTTACCTGAACCTTTTCCCAGCATGGATTCAACTTACAGGAGCTTTTGTTAACTAAACACACATAAATATTTTTAAGGAGGTTTAATAGAGTGACTTCAAAAGAAAGTCAAAGGATGGAAAAACAGGAAAAATACATTTCAATGTCATAAATACTATAAATGTCATAAAGGGCTAATGATTTCCAAACCAACAAGGTGGTAAAAATAATGTTCTTTTCGGTGACCGCATTGCCAACCTGATTTTGAATATCAGGAAATGATTAATTAAAACCACGATTTACACAGAGTCATGTTCCACCTGCCACCAAGATCCAGGATTTCTCTGATCATGTAACATCCATCAAAATACTACCTGTTCACTAATAGGGTGTGAAGAGATAGCAGGTCATTTCAATGGCAACCTGAATGTGGGGAGCTACAATAGCTGGATGTGAGAAAATCCCATTTGTGCATCCAAATGATGAAAGTAAACCAAATAAAAATCCCCATGGATGAGCCATTTAGCATCAGGGGCTGAAACCTTGAAGTTGTCTTTGACTCTTGCCTCCCCTTCATGCTCTCTGTCCAGTCCATTTCCAATCTTGCTTTTGCTTCCTTTGAAATGATTTTTGCATTTACTCTTTCTCTCCCTCTGCTAACCCCTGTTTCTAGCTCCTCTTGTTTTAAGTATTGCCAGTATCTCTTGTTCTCCCTGCTTTTAGCCTCTGTGCATCCTTCCACCATATTATTAAGATAATACTATAGTATTTTCACCATGTAATATTATGGCTTAAAAAAAAAAAAAAGCAAACTACGCGTCCCTCGCGCTGCTTATGCCAATGGTTCTCAAAGTGTGGTTCACAGTAGTAAAGACTTAGTATACATTTAATGAAAGATGTATAAGACCCATGCAATGCAAACGACAGAACATTACAACAGGAAATTAAAGAGGGAAATACATGGAGAGATATGCCTTACTCAAAGGTTAGAACAAATTCTTTGTAAAAGGCCTGATACTAAATACTGGTGTCTGTCAGGTCACATAGGTGTCTGTGGAATATTCTTTTCTATTTTGTCTTTACAACCTTTTCACAATGTGAAAACCATTCTTAGCTCGAGGGCATACAAAAATAGGATAGAATTGGGATGTAGGCCATATTTGTGTTAGAAGATTCAATATCTTGAAATGATAGTTCTCCCCCAGTAATGAATAGATTGATAAATCCCAACCAAGATCCTAACAGACCTTTTTGAAGAAATTAATGAGATAATTTAAAAATGTACATGGACAATCAAGGGACCTAAAGTGGCTAAAATGATTTAGAAAAGCAACATCAGAATGGCAAGACTCGCCGACCTGATTTGTGAGACACTGATGTAAAGCATAGCGAGGAGCAGACTTGAGAGTCCAGAGAAAGACGCACTGTGTGGTCCATAGACACCAAGGCAGTTCAGTGGGAAAGAGCCCCTTGTCAACACATGGTGTGGAGACAACTGGTTATCGGGAGGAGAAGAGAACCTCCACTTTCACACTCTGCCCCCAAATTAACAACAATTAGAGCATAGATCTAAATGTCAAAGCTAAAACCATTGCATTTCTAGAAAAGAATATAGGGGAAAATCTTAGTGATATTTACTTAGGCCAAGATTTCTAAAGCAGGATACCAAAAACATATTACAAAAGAAAGAAATTGATAAAATAGGTTTCATCAAGATGAAAATCTTGTGCTCTTTGAAAGACAATTCAGAAAACAAAAAGGAAAGTCACAAACTGGGAAAAAAAATGTATGCAAAAGATACATAAAGCAAGTGGCTTTTTATCCAGAATATAGAATATCTAAAAACAATTACAATCTAAGACTTTAAATCAAACATATATTGACAACATGACCCAGCAATTCTTCCCACAGTTATTTATTTAGGTGACTCAATGTGTCCTGGGGTGGTGATAAGGAACCTTCCCAGATACCAATTATTGTTACATGGGTGTCCCAATTTGTATTTCCCCTTAGTACTTTGCATTCTTTTGACACAGTGAATTTTTCATACCTAACAATGCTGCTCTTTCTCATAATCATTTGGGAAAATATCAAAACTTTGGCTTTATAGGACATGTGAGGATGACACTTTCTATTGACCTTGTTAAATATGTTCTCACTTAAGATTTGCATTGTCAAGTTTCTTCCCATGATAGTCTCAGGAGAGAAAGGATTAATCCATTAAAATCCTAAATGAACAAGACCTCACTGGCATTTTGAAAGCATTTTTGCAATATGATGATAGCTACTTTAATCTGGATGGAATTTTTTTTTTGTAGATATGGTCATAAATTTTAACCAAAATTCTAATGCTGTTCAATATGGAGCCTAAGAAATCGCAAGTAAAATGTCTTCAGACATTTCACTGACACTAAAAAATATTGCTGTACAGTATCATGCTGAGTAGATCACAGTGATCTGAGGCATAATAGAGGAAAAATATTAATCCATTTAAGAAGCATTTGACATTGACTGCGGACTGGGCATGGGGACATATGGGAGAGTCCAGTCGTAGTAGCAGTAGACAGAGAGGAAATAAAAGTTAAATGAATGAGGTAATTTGTAGTAGTGATCAGTGTGGAATAGGACAGTACATGGAGAATGACCAGGGGCTTCGAGTGCTATTTTGACAGAATGAGCAGAAAATGCAACAAGTTATTTCAGAGACATTTGAAGTATATGTCTAATGGAAAATGCTAATGGGTGTTATCTCTGTGAAGGGTAATTTAATTGTCTTTTCTGTCCTCTGTATTTTCCTAATTTTTTCCCCTGAATACGGACTACTTTCATAGTTAAAGAAATATTCTACGTCTAAAACTTTTCTCTGGCAGCCATCAAATTCAAATCATTGAATTGACCCTGAGAATAAAAATACCATAGAGACCTAAAATTCTAAAGAGAAACTATTATCTCACTTTTTTTATATTCATGATTCAACTGTATTTAAAAAGGTACTATTTGTAAAGCACTCTGAGTGCTTACCACCTAGTTAGTGTTATGTAAATATTTGCTAAATTAATAAATTTATAGGTTGAAATGATTTCTAATCAGTTTAATAAACTATTTTGGGGAAAACGACTATGTGCAAATCTGTTTTCTAAGCACTGTGGAGTATCAGATAATGACATGGTATGAAATTCCAATTTAACTGAGTGTCCTGCCTGTCTCTCTCTGACCTAGCAACCCTGTATTCAAGAAAGGTAGAAATCTACAAGGATAGAAAAGCATGCACAGAACTCTCCAGCTGTGATATCTATGTCCCCTGTTTGCAACAAAAACAAACTGATTTGGTTCTGGTAAGAAAGGAAGCGTGATTTTTTTTTTAAGTCCAATCAAATCCAAAGAGGGAAAATTAATTACTTCTCTTTATTATTGAACTACTTCCTCTCATTGGTGAGAAGAAAAATGACCCCCTTTCAAGGATGTTCATTGTTGTCCACATACAGGCCTCCCTCATAATAAACCTGTTTTAGGTGTGCGGGTGAAGTGTGGTAAGTTGTTGCAACGTCCCCCAAGACAAGATGCTTTCAACCCAGGCACAGTGGATTGTTTGCAATCACAATGGGCCCCCGATGTTTCTGGAAATATTCATGCACATACTAACACCTATTTCACTAGTCATGTAGAAACAACCAACACAAACTTTGTGCCAGAAGATACCAGTGAGGGACCTTAAGCAAAAGACACCCCTTATTTTGTGGAGGTATTTCCCATATGCAACCTGGAATTAATGGATTTCCATCTGTGGGTGCAGAAACTGTTGACAGCTGTGAGCCAGTTGGAAAGGGTCTGGGGTGGACAGACTTAGAATCCCTTGCATGGAGATCTATTGAGCCAAAGGAAGGAGAATTTTGATAATACAAGAAGTTTTCTTCTTGTTCTCACTTCTTGTCAACCCTGAGCTTCTAAAAAGCCCATCTTGAAGGTACTTTGGGAGGGAAAAAAAAATCACTGAAAACTTTAATCTGGCCTCTACAGGCAGTTTTCACTTTTCACCTCCCCATTCTTCATATCTCTGCTTACTCAGCATGGCTTAATATACATCGAAACACCAAGTCTCCAACTTAGGAATGCGCTTGCCTCTAAAATTTACTTTTAGGTTGATTATGTGGATCTGAGAACATAACTTCTCTGAGGAAAAACTGTTATAAATGGTTGTCAAGTTCCACATGGGCCCCAAAGTCAATTTAAGAATGTCCCCGAATCTCTTTCCTTAAAAAAGAAAAGTCTAAGGCAAAAAAGGAGTGTGTTGTTCACCTCCAGAAGAATCCCCCAATCAACTGGAGGTGCCATGTGCATTTCAGAGCTTTGGAAATGTTACCTAGTCAAACTTTCTACTTGAAAAAAAAAAAAAAAAAGAAAACCCACATTAACAAATGATAATAAATCTATCAGTCTGGACTCTAGATCCAGAAACAGGAGGTGAAATGGCAGGAAGGAGAATTGCCACCTGAGCTTCCTTCCTGATGCAGAACTTGTCCTACATAAAATGTGGAGAAGCTGGGACACCCCAAGAAGCTGTTTACTCTTCTGTTCTTGTGCTTCTGGGTGGCCCTGATCCGGCCTGGGCATCCTAGCGGCTCCTCTAACCTCTCTCCTCCCCATGGCACCATCTATCTTAAGCAATTTCCCCTGACCTCCAGAGGCCTTCACTTACATGAACGTTATTTTCTGATCTATATTATGACTGATTTTCTTCCTCCCCACATGCCGTCAAACTGCCTGTCCACCCTGGTAGCTGCTCGGTCCAGATACGGGGAGAAAAGCAAGAGTATTAAACTACTTTACAGTAAAATGAAAATGATTGAAAATTCCATAACTTCCAGTGAATTCTTTGCACATTTTAAGGATGTTTCTTTAGAGAAAATAAAAATGAAAGTGAAACACCACAGGTATCTGGAGGTGTGTCTGGCCAGCAGGCTGTTCCAGGCTCAGCGCCTCCTCTGAACTTGCTGTTTTCTTCTCTCTGGACAGGCAGCTCCCCTATAAGCTCTGGGTCTTCCCCGGAGTGTTAGGGTAGTGACTACAGGACCCCAGGGGGAGGCTGCTTGGAAGCTTCCCTCGTTGGGTGGCTAGAGTGGGTCTGTCTGGATGCCGGGCAAGTCAGTGAAGCCTGGTGTCCAGTCCCAGGGGCAGGGGCTAGGTGAAGGGCCCCATCTGCAATGTCCAGGTGTGGATGGAGCCAAAGACCAAGAAAGCCAGAGTCCTTGGACTGCGCCCAGGTCATGCTAGGAAAGCTCATGTGATGGTCAACGCTGTGGGTGAGGCTGACATGGGAAGTTAGCGTGAGGATCCAGGTAGAACCGATATAGGGAAGGGTGATGAGCAAGAGGCCCAAGGGGACAGCCCAGTGGTGCTTGAGTGACCATGGCCTCCCTTACGTGACCATCAGCTGTTTGGCTTATGGACCATGTAGCTCAAAAGGTAGGGTGGGAGGACAATGTGTCCTTTGGTCTGTACTTATGATCTTATGGTTTTGTTCTGAGTAAACCCTTGGAAAATGGCGGGATTTGGGATTTTGCTTCTTAACTTTGTGCTTAAGATGGCAAAGTAGCATCTGTGGTTTGTGCTTACTGTTATCTCCTGTCAGCCCACACAAAAGCAACATCCTTTGAAGTTGGGTTTTTGTTTTTGTTTTGAATTAGCACTGTGCTAATCATCAGAGAACTCACACTTTCTACCTGAGCTGCCAACAATGCTGTTTGGCCCCTGGGCTTAGCTCCTCCTCTGTCTGCTGGTCTATTGGAAATCTCTGATGTCTGGGCTTCTGGAGTGGACAAAGCCCTGGAGGTCCCGCGAATCCTGAGCTGTTGTCTCCTTCCTCTACCCCATTGTGAGACAGGCCTTCCCATTTGGCCCTTGTACCTGGTCTCTGCTACCCTGCTACCCCGACTCTTTCTCTGCTAGATTATGCCAGCACCTTCCCCTGAGAACCAGTCCTGGTTTCCAGATGCCGACGCCTGGTTTTGAGATGTCTGCAGATGACCTGAACTTCCATGTCCACCCAGAATTCTCAGTTCTGCATTTAACCAACTACCTAGACAGCCTATGGTAAATGTATCCTCCATATCTCATTATCTAACTTGAACTTCTTCCTGGTCCTGTCCTCTTGACTGCTTCCGCAAGGCCTCCAACCCCACCTTGCACCTTGTTACAGGCTGCATTAGTTTCCTTGCCTCTGCTAGGCTGGGTCTAGCACAGGAGCCATCCAGGTCACTACTTTGGCCTGTGACTTTCATCATTTGGAGTGCTGCTTCTGCAAAAGAATTTCTGTCTAAACTCTGTAGCCAATACCGCTGTTAATAAAATTGTTAGTTTTTGTCTGCTTTATTGATATGATGAAAGGAATTTAGAGAGAAACCCAAACAATGGTTCAGGCAAGGCATGTTTATTGTGGATCACACAATAGGAGAGGGGGTGTGATGAATGCCTCGAACCCCACTCAGCCTGACAGTGGTGGTGGTGGGGTGTCTTGGTTTTGGGGGGGTTGATCACTGGTGCTGAGTAGTGGACAAGCAGGGCATTGGCTGGTCAGGGTTTTGTGATGTTCAAAATAAACAAGGACCAGGTGAAATCAGTAACAGGAAAGTAACAAGCGAGCACCAGGTTAACTCAACAGTGAGAAGATGAGGTAACAAACAAGGACCAGGTTCCGGGGGCCCTGTAACGAAATGACTATGTCTCAGGCTCCATTTGCTGATAGTAACACTTCCTGCAGCACCTTAGAGTTCGCCATCCACTGTTCTGATACGCATTGGTTCTACTAAATAGGTAAGTCCTATATTATTCTAGTTTACAGTAAGACAGCTAAAGCTCTGCATTCTACTAGAACATCCAGCCACACAGTTATTGATTGATATCAATGGAATGTAAGTAGGTGGTCCAGTCAAGATAATTCTTTTCACTCACTCTTGCTGCCAACTCTGCTGATGTAGAGCTGCACAAGAGTCAAGTCTGATTCCTAGCTGGCGTATCATCTTGGTCAAAAAGCTGAGAATGCTATTGATTCATTTCACAAATATTTGTTGAGTGTCCACTAGCGCCAATCATTCTTTCACATGCTCAGGACACTCCTGCATTGGGGGTGTCTTGCTCGAGATGCTCGGCTGCCAGTGCTGCGTTCGGATATTACTCTGACCCTTGCTTAGCCTCTGCAAGCGGACGTGACTGTCCTGTGACTCCAGGCTCATCCAGCTTTGGATCTGTGAGCTTGGGGCTCACCTCCGAGGACACCTTTCAATCAGGAGCTGACAGTCTCTTGCTCAAGTCCCAGACTTGTTCACTCCAAGTACTGTCCAATCCGGATGCTATCATTGAAAATAATCTCAGAGAAGCCACAAGAAATAAAATAACATGATGGCTCCTGCATGCAGCTGTTGCAGGGCTTGGGACGCACCGGCTAGGGTGTTGTCTCCTTATGTCTGTGCGTCTGGTTCTGGTGTGACTGACAAGAGACATGAACAAAAAGCAGCTGGGCTGTGTCGTTTGATTTTCAACTGGTTTTACAAATATTGTTTCACTGGTAAAAATCATTTCAGAGAAAAAACAGAAAATGTATCTGGGGTAAAATAAAAACATAGCATTTGGGGAGTGCATATTGAACTTCCGCCCAGAAGACGATCCATAGTTGATTTGATTCACAAAATAAGCCTTAAAGATCTGTCACTCACTGTAATTATCTTGGAATTTTTTGTATGATGGGAACATGAAAACCCGACTGTGCTGTCAGAAGTGGTTTTGTTTTTAATATTATTCTTTATTTTCTAATCTATCTTAAAGTATTGGTGTGAATTAAACTCACTGAGGAGGAAACCAGCGAATGTCTTCCATAACATGGTTATGAAAATAAGAGCAGAATTGTTATTTCTCTCGTCTGGGACACTGGATGCTTGCAGACCAGGGCAGGGATGGGGGGTGCGGGTGAGGGGGGAGTTGCAGCACACTTTCACCCCCAAACCAAGACTTGGTTAAATGCATTTAGATGTCCTCTCTCTTGCTCCAAACATGTAGATGCAATTCAGTACAAGAAAAACAGAAAACTGAAAATACCTATATTCTACTGATAAGTCATAAGAAAGTCACTGGTAAACAAGGAGGCTTCATTGAAATCTGGTTGTACATAATGTTTATGGTCCAAAAGGAGGGTGGGTAGTTTGGATTGCACCATGCAAGCCTTCCTGATTTTAATGAAACCACATCCTGTCTGGCCATTACCTAAAGCCGGAAGCCCAGTACTGGAAATGTCCTCAGAACTTTCATCTTGAAATGTCAAATAATATAAATTTTCTTTATCCTTATATCTAGAGGGTCAAGAGTGGATGCATATAACAAAACTGAAAATATTCTTTAGTCACTTGTGATATTTCTATGTCATTTGTTTAAGGTCAAATGGTCTACCTATTTATCATCTTAACACTATAGTCTTAAGAAAAATGCCCTCATCCAGGATGGGTCCTGCTGCCTATCTGTCCACCTATAATCCATGGAGAGTGGGGCTCTGTTTGCCATTTCTAATGAGAGTGGGCAGGGAAGTGTGATGCATAGCAGAATACTGGGTTTCTGCCCTTCAACTCTGGACTTCTAGAAGTTTCTTTTAAGTATTGGTTGTTCGAGAAATGCCCCTGATAATATATATGCAGCTTGATGGATCTGTAATATGGTTAGTTCTTCAAAATTCAGAGAAAACATGTAGTAATTGTCTTGACCCAAAATGGCATGAAGCAGTTCTCATGACAGTCTGATGGCAAGGATCTGAGGAAAGAGTTTCTGTGTAGTAAAGATCATGTATCTGCTTAACTCTGTTGACAGTAAAATACAGATTTCATCTTCTTCTCTGGGTCAGGAGTACACTGTTGGAACAGTAGTTTTATATCTTTTTTCTAGACAAAACAAAATTACAAGTATCACTTGCTGAGCAAACACCTCAAGAATTTTTAAAAAAATAATTGAAATTTTAAAATACAAAATAGGAGAGAATTTGCATCATGTCATGTCAGGGGTGATGAAGTTCTTAATACTCACATATAATCATGTATTAGTATACTTCCCTTCTCAGTTCGCAATATGGCCAGCACAGAAGTCTTTGATTTGTGTAATTTTTATGTACACTAGATAGTTACATAAATAACCCCTGGAATGATTAATTTTGTAGGGCAGAGAATTTATTTGCAAGGTAAAGAGTCATCTCTCAATGTACCTTTTTCCCCAGAATAGCCCTGACATATCACATAGCTTAAATATGCTGCCCTCTGTGCTTCATAATCAATAGTTAAGCAGGAAAGGGGGCTGGGAAGGAAAATGATATCAAATTCCCTTGAATTTGTGGTTAAACTAAAACTGGCCCTAGATCCTTTCTCATTCAAAGGATTTATATTAAGGCTTTATTAAAAAACAATGTTTATTGAGATTTTTAAAGGCGATATAATTCTCTAAGCCACAATATTTTTTTTTCATTTTGCACAAATAGCACATTTTTATTATTATTATTATTTCAAACGTTGGTGTATACTTTCTTTTTCTTTTTCTTTTTTTTTTTAAAGATTTATTTATTTATTCAAGAACTGGGGTACAGACCAGATGCGCGGGAGGGTAAGAGGATTCACCAGAGATAGAGTGGGAAACAGACTGACGAAATACACTGCTGAGGGGAGCAGCGGGCACAACAGGAGAGGTCTGCCGCACCATGTGGGACCCTTGTCGGCCGGTGGGGATCGAACCGGTGCTGCAGAGGCTGCAGACAGCTTCACAGTGCTGTGCTCAACCACCTGCGCTATCAGGGGAGGCCCACAAATACCACTTTGTGTAATGGCAAGGCAACTCTCTACCCCAGTTTCCTCATCTGTAAAATTCTTTTCACATTTTTTAATGTAAAAGGGCATTAAAAAATTTGCAGCTAATAACTCTACAATCACATGATTAGAAATGATTCCCAACAGCTAGGAAAGATGGTTAAAAGGAAATTTGTGTGTATGCCCTTTACAATGGCAACTAAAATGTCCCCTCCCTCATCAGTATGTTCTGTAGATAGAGGTGACACAAGTGTATAGGACATGGGCAGGCATTTACTTACTTATGATCAAGGAGGCTTATCATTTTAGCCTTGCTCAGGTTCTGTCCAACGATGGCTATTTTCATCTTGCTCTGAGGACAGACAGGCTGGCTCCTCACTTCCCTCGTGGACAGAGCTGGGAAGGAGCATATGACACCCAAGGGCTCAACTACAAAATCTGAATCTGTTCAGAGGGCGTTTCTAGCAGATGTCGTGGTGGAGCATAGGGGAGGGTGGAAAGTCCAGTTACAACTCTAGCAGAGCAGTAAAGAGTTGGTGTAGAAACAAGAAAAGGCCCTGTGGGTTTATTTCCTGGCTAAGGGGTCTGGTTCTTTCTCTGGGGCTCAGGAACAAGTAAGTGTTCCTGCTGGCCTTCTCCTGAAGGACACAGCTGACCATTTGTGTGCTAACACAGAGGAACTGAGTGAATGTTCTGGCACAGATGCTCCAGGGTCATCATATCTGTTTGCTGCTTCCATTCTAGAATCAGCCAGTTCTCCAAGAAGCCCTGGTTCCTTTCACAGGAGTGTGAAACCAAAAGCTGGGCAGGAGGTGAGATCATAGCTTCTGGGCTGTCACTGTTTTTACCAACTCAGTTGCCAGACCAACAAAGTAAATAGGGACACTAAACTGTGTATCTGCATTTACCTGTGTAATCATCTGCATTTGTATCAGCTAAAATGGGTTTATACTTCTGTCTCCATATCTAGTCCATGCATCATTCTATTCTCCTCCTCTTGCTTATGGTGAGATCCTCTCAAACATTTATAATTTATTTGGTCACATCCTACATTTCATTGTGACCTTCTAAATTATTATTTCTTAAATTTGCATACGGTAAGACTTACCCTTTGACTATCAAGTTTTGTGGACTTTAAAAAAGCATAGATACCCATACCTACTATTAGTGAAATAACTTCACCACCTTAAAAAATCCCTTCTGCTAACATTCTCCATCTGTTCTTACACGTTGTCCACATTTTCCATTAGAACCATTGACATATGAATCATAGTTAAATCTCCTCTCTGATACTTCTAACATCTGTTTCATATCTGAGTCTACTTTTGATGCTTGTTTTGTCTTTTCAAACTATTTTTTCTTGCCTTTGGCATGCCTTTTTGTTAAAAGTCGGACATGTTGCATTGGGTAATAGGAACTGAGGTAAATAGACTTTTAGTGTCAGGATTTATGGTGATCTGGCTAGGAGTTTGCCTGTAACAAAAACACCACAGACTCGAAACAATAGAAATTGATTTACAACAGCTCTGAAATCTGACTGTGGTATTGAGGCCACAAGATGGGATCCGAATATCCCCAACTTAAGTATGCAATTAGTTTGAATAGTCATTTCTCACAGATATTTGCCCATCATAACCTACATTTATCTACCCTACATTTATTCATATGACTTCCTATGTTTGTAGAGAGAGCATAAGCCACTGGTTCCCATAAAAGGACAGATATTTTACGCCTCTGACATTTTTACTGGGTCTTCTTCCTCACCCACCCTGATTTCACAGGTTTTTGATAATTCTGCACTTGATATTGAAATCCATTACCCATGCTTTAGGCTCAATACAATGCTTTCTAAATAAAATTAATTTATTTACAAGAGAGCACTTATAAATCATAAATATGATAAGAATTTAATATCAGTTATATATAAAGAACTGAAACTCAAAAACAACAAACAAAACCAAACCATTCAATTAAAAAAACTTCATTAGATATGTCTCCAAAGAACACATATACATGCCCAATAAGCACACAGATGATCACTCACTAGTCATTAGAAAATGCAAATCAAACCATAATCAGATACCACTTTACAACTACCAGAATGACCATAATTTACAAAAAAGAAAAAGAAAATAGTAAATGTTATTTTAAATTGGAATCCTTGAGCATTGTTTGGAGGGAATATAGTTTGTGGAAAATAGTTTGGTGGTTCTGCAAAAAATGGAGCATCCAGTTACCATATAATCCAGCAATTCTGCTCCTAGGTATGTATCCAAAATAATTGAAAACAGGACTCAACCAGATACTTGTATGCCAATATTCATTGCAGCTTAATTAGCAAAAGATTAAAACAATCCAATTATCCATCAACACATGAATGAATAAGCAAAATGTGTTATATGCATACAATGGAATATTATTCAGCTATTAAATGAATGAAGTTCTGGTACAAGTTTCAATACAAGTGAATCTTGGAAATATGCCATGTTGAAAAAAAGCAGACACAAAATTTGTGTCAGGGACAAAAAAGAGACAGTCAGTGTGGGAACATTAAGGAGAATGAAATACAGCCTCCCCTACTAGGAAATAACAGCTATTTTCAGAGAAAAGCAAAGGACTGGCAGCCAGTCCCCCAAAGGCCAAATCTGTTCATGTCATCGCTGGACCTCGGCTGCGCTGATCCGTATAGGGAAGAACACGACTGTGCAACCATCAGCTGAAAATGTCAGTTAACGTCCATATTTACCCTGTAACCTGCCATGAGCATCTAAGAAGGCGTTGCTCCTAGCGTCTCAAGGTCCCTGGTTTGCAGGTTGAAACCCTTGCGACAAACTCACCTTGGTGCTTCCCTTTCCTCAGTGTGCAGAGCTTGGTTTTTGAGAAGCTCAAGGAAAGAATCAAGGGTCCTTGATATCTGCAAACAGATGAGGGACAGCAGGTCACTCTCGGGAAGACCAGAGGGGAGGGCAGGTGGGGCAGGCATGAAGCATGTGAACAGCCTCTGCCTCCCCCAGCCTGTGCAGGAAGCATGTCCCATCTCTCAAATGCTTGGCGCCCCCCACAAAACCGAGCTCATTCTAACTGGTTCCTGGTCACCAAGTGTTGGGAAATACAAAATCCTCCACGGACTCCCTCCCAATGATTACAATATGCAGCAACATGGATGGAGCTGGAAGGGATCATGCTCAGTGAAATAAGCCAGAAAGAAAAAGAAAAATACTGGATGGTCTCTACTCATAGCAGGAATTCAGAAAACCTAAATAAGGGACCAGGAAAAAGACTAATTATAATAAAGTAAAAATCAAAATCAACAAGCAACTATGAACCAGAGACACACTAGGCGTGGGAGCGGGGAGAGGAGGGATTAGGATCAAAATAAGGGGGGGTGGGAATTGTATGGGCAATATAACCAAAATGAAAATGCATACATTGTGCAAAAATGAAAAATGATGTAAGAATTATATAAAATAAAATTAAAAAGTCAAAAAAATTAGTCAAAGTATCTTTAATTCATATATTCATTCATCCATCTGTTCATACAATAAATATTGACTGCATGCCTATCTGTTTAAAATACAATGATTACAATAACAAACACGATGGGGACAGCAGAAGGGGAGAAGACAAAGGTAGACTACAAAGGATATTGTTTCCTACATTCCCACGTTATTCCAAGGATAGTTAACACCTAGTTTTATGGTCTTACTGTTCATCTGGGCACGAACTTCAACATTCTACCTGTCTTTTGGCTGAGGGAGCAAGTTTGGTGGTGGTGGTTACAGCATGTGGATGATAACATACGTATAGGCAGCCACCGTCAGTGCTTGTACAGTGATGGGGAGTGTGGGATTCAGAGACAGGGTGGTGGTGGGGGTGTGAAGGGGCAGGGTAAGAAGGGGCGGGGAAAATTCTCACCTGCCTTTGTTCTCTGGTTTCTCCTGTTATTCCTGCACACCTAGGGCTGGAAGAGAAGCCACAGTCTTCTTCCATGGCCTCTGCAGCTCATGTTGACAAATCATTTTTGCAGCCCTTGGAGCCCCAGCAGAGCTATCCAAAGACGACTGATACTTATGCTGTATTCCTCAATTCTCACATTTCCCCCCCAAGAGACTTAAGTGATAGAGTTTTAGAGAATTTGCCAGATTTTTATATTCTAACAAGACAAAAAGGAAACAACAACAACAACAACCCTGAAAGCAGGTTTATTAATTCAATGAGAATTTTACATATTTATGTGCTCTGTTATCATCCCTTAGGACTCCCAAGACATTTCACTACATGAAGGAGTATATGGAAGCTGAAAGAAAATACTCCTAAAAATATAGTACGAAAGAGGTGTGTGAGCCATTCATCGTCAGCTATAAAGCAAAACAACAATAGACTTGCAGATATAAAGGTTTATTGGTGTATCACATACAGTGTTATTACAAAAATGAATCAGAATTTCAATGTTGGTAACACTGAGGAAGTAGCTAGAAAAGGGATGATATATTTAATCTCATTGACTTCAAGCACCATAAGGGCAGTGACCTCGAGGTTGCATCTTTGTGTCCGGCACAGGCACATAGTAGGTCCTCAGTATGTTTTTACTGAGCAGAGAAATGGTAGTATCATTTGTGGACTTCAGTGATAGCACATAATCCTTCTGTTTGGGGCAAAAGATACTTTAAATGGTGAATTCAGAGTAATGTAGGATTTTAATGCAGTAGTTGGAGAAATGTTTCAATACAAAGACATGATAGCTGTGGATTTAAATCTAAAATACAGGTAAACCTCAAAGGTTGCATCTTATATTTGAGACTGCTGTCAACTGGCTGCTCATTCAATGGGAATTCTTTCCAATCAGAAATTAGAACTCTTCACCACTTCTGAAGGTTTACCAGTATTGCATTTTCCCCTGCAATTTATTCCCCTTCACATCTTCTTTTGAATCTGTCCTGTTATCCTTACTTGATCGAACTTGTAGAAGAATTCTAACACCCCAATATATCTTGGCTTAGATGTGGCCAAATATCTACTTTTATTGTAAGAGTTCAAAACTTACCCACTTGCGTTTCATTTCAGACCACACATCCCCTGTCCTCAGTCACCGATGGCTCACGTGTTATCCACATCAGCGCATCTCATGCTGTCGTGTGGGTTTGAATCCCTGGAAACAGGTTAAAAGGCAGATTCTCCCCCAGGAGGCCAGAGGTAAAGCCTCCTGGTGAGCTGATACTCCTGGTCCGCAGACCACACACGGAGTAGCAGGCTGGGTTTCTCTCTCTCTCTCTCTTCCATCTGAGATGCAAAACTAAACTACTTGGTCGCCTAGCCTGAAATGATTTTGAGTCAGTGACCCTGACTTTCTGGTGGGATTCTCAGTCCTTCCAGATTCTTATTCCCAGTCTCAGCTCCAGATGTGAGCCCTAGCCTAACCCAGCTTGCCCTGGTCTACTTTGCAGCTCTGCCCCCTAGAAGGAGGGCCATGACTCACAGCATCCAAAGTGTGAAGGGTCCTTCTTACCTGATGCCAGGGATTCTTTTCCTGGCTTGGTTTGTCCTGCAGTGACTTTGCCAAAATCTCCCATAGCCTGGACCCTACTGGCCTCTACTGCCCAAGTCTCTCGAAGCCCTGCCTTTCTCATTGATTCATTTTGTTTTCCTGAGTCATTTCAGGTGCTCCTTGTTAAGCTCCATCCTTGATCATTTTGGATGTGGAATTGAACATGGCAGCAATCAAATGGACCGATTTGACTACCACTGTGCTATCAAAGCCAACAGAGGATCTCACTTACATCTCGAGTTTCTTAATGGCTCATTCAACCTTTGCTCTTGTCCAATCTGAAACTGGAATAATATATGTATATATTTGTGCATATGAAGAAGAGTTGGAGTGTAGGCCAGAAGTGTGGGGATGTGTGTGAAAGGACTCACCAGGTACAGAGTAGGGAGCAGAATAGGCGGATCTACTGAAATACACTGCTGAGGGGCGCAGCAGGCAAAACAGGAGAGGTCTGCTGTGCCATGTGTGTAGCTCCCTGGCCAGGCATCGAACTCCAGCGGTAGAGGTGATAGTACTGAGACTTAACCCATCTGCTACCATGGAGGCTCTGGAATAATACTTCTGAACTGTGAGTGCAATGATCTTGTTCTCCCTTTACCCAAAAAGGCAAATAACTTCCTCATTCTGGCCCCACGCTGTTGAGTGATTTTCTCCAACCCACTTTGCCAATCTCAGCTTCATGCAGGAGGTTTCACCTCTAGCTTCTTACCTCTGAGCACAAGGCCTCATTTTCAGCCACGCCTCAGGGGTTCCTGAGAGCAATAACTCAACATGTTGCTGGTGCATGGATGAATTTTGAGGGGTCAGGAGTCAGTGCAGCATGCTCACTTCTCTGAGCTTTCCTTTGATAGTTTGCATTCGTGGCTAGTACGAGTGACCTTGTAATGGTAAACAGAATAAAACAATGTATGTCAAGATCCTTCTACAGTGATGGGAACAGGTTAGGTGTTCAACTCATGGCTTCATTGCTTTTTCCATGTAGTTTCTAAACACAAGTTAATGTTAAATCTGTAAAGATCTTACCATCTGACATTGCAATACTTCTGGAGAATTAGAACACACACACACACACACACACACACACACACACACACACACCCCTCATCATTTTTTTTGAAAAGAAATGCAATCAGTGTGTTGAAAATATCTAACTTCTGTCTTGAAAAAAGTAGTCATCTTCACCCTTTTGAAACTCTGTCACCTAACCTCCGGATATTCTTGGCCTGACTGTTAAAAGCTGATGATGAATCACATTAAGAAGGGACTCATTGCTTCTGGTTCTTGCCATTACTGCAAATCCCTAAATTGCCCAGAAGTACAGCTTTGAAGGTGGTTAGTTCCTAAGATTTCGCTCATGAATTTGCACTGCACCTTTGATACTGACATATCTGTTAGGTTTCCTATGTAATTATTTACTAAACACACGTCTACAAGTCCCATCGACCAGGCTTGCCCATGGCTGCTGCCCACTGCTCTTCCTCCTCATGGGTCTGTGACCTGCTCTCTTCCAGGACTCCCTGCTGCACCCACGGGTCCTTGTTCTGGGGGACTCTCCTCCTAGACAGATCAAGGACCCTCTCTTGGTTTGGAACTCAGTTACTGACAGTCTGACTGACACCCAGCATGAAAATCACATTACCCTGGTTGTAAAAACCTTCACTTTCTACCTGTAAAGTACAGGATTATGTGCAAAGTCCTAGTTATTAACTTACAAGTCCTTAAATTGACTTGGTTTTGAATACCTCAGAGACATTCTGGAACCATACATCCCCAGTCGTTTTCTTTGGTCTCAGTCAATTGGATTAGTTCTTTTTGGCTGAAGACATTGAGCTACGGGGCATTTTGAATGTTTGCTCTCTACTTATGGAATTTATTAAGCATGGAGGTCAGGCTGTCTTACTCTCTGTCAAGCTTTCAGTTGAAATTTAAGAGGTACCTTTTCCAGATTGTTGATTTGGTGAAATAAGCCATAAATCGATCCACTGTTGTTTAGTTTTTAAATCACTGTTCTTCTTTGGTATTTTTATGACTCTCCTCCAAGAGTTTGTTTAACATGTCACAGTTAAATTTTATATTATTCCGCTTAATATCTTTTTTTTTTCACATCCTGACTTGAAACACTGTCAAAGTGAATTTACTAATTAAGTGCTTTGCATGACATATTACCTTTTCCCATCTGCTTCAGAAGGATGTCAGAGGACAATGAGATATTATATGTGAAAGTAGTTGGATTGTGAAATAGCAGGTATTACATTCAATTATGTACATATATTTCACCTTATTTTGGTTATTAATCAATCACTCCACTGTTAATGTGCCCAAAAATTAATTATTAAATGGATGAATGAAAGAGGAACTAAGAGGTAGGTCATGAATTTCTTTATCAAATTTTAATCTAGCATCTTTTGATAAGGCATAAATATGTCTAAAGTTAATAAACAATAAAGTATTTAAGTAGTGGGCTGAGACAACAAAAGCAAATATGGTTCAGGATATCTGACAATTAATGAACAAATAATTCCTCCTATAATTGAAACTCGACAATTTTTTAGAAGAGTGAAGTGTTCTCATGCTGGGGCTTTGAGGTGAGAAATCTGCTGAGAAGTTGGATTTGCACTGGACATGTCCATGCATAGGAATGGAGTAAGCAAAGAAGAGATAGAGAATTGTAAGGTATTATATGAACTTGGAATGAGAGCAGGAAGCAAATAACTTATTTTTCTTTTAAATTGGAGGAAGGCATTTAAATTTGGTTTTCTTCCACTGAAATGGGTTGGAATTTAGATGACTTTCCTCCAACTTAAAAGAAAATAAAAGATAACTAGAGCTTTATTACACATTTGCATCACAATTAAGAGATTCTCCATTTTCTTTTAACAAAGAGATTTTTTTCCATTTTTCTTAGAATCTCAAGTCATTTGGCTGGGGCAGAGAGATGGGTTAGGCAATAATGGGGAAGTAAGTCATTTTTTCAGGAAAGAAAAAAGGTTTTAGTTGTTGACTGTATTTTCCTTCCTGTGTTGGTTTGTTTGAGGACAGGATAGTGGCTTGGAGCAGGACAAGGTCTGAGATCTAACGCTGGAACTCAATTGCTTATTTGAGCATCACTCTTCCAAACAATTTAAATAACGAACTCTCCCATCAAGCCCCCCCATAGTCTTGAATCCCATTTGGAAGGAAAGTTATTCTCAATAAAGCCTAAGACATCATAGCTAATTCAACCCATTCCAACTCAATTCTACTCAACAAAGAGTTACCATGGCCTCTGTGCCTTTGATGTTGCTGTTAAGAGATAAAGGAGGGAGGAAGTAGAGCTTAGAATCTACTTGTGAAGATAAGTCCATCAGATGACACTGAGGCCCCCTAAGCACCAAGGTCAATACCAAATATTGTCGCTCTGTGTGCCCAAATTTCAGAGATGGACTGGGGAGGAAGAAAAAGGATTTATTTGGGGATTGAAAGTCCTTGAACTTGTTTGGAGGATGGAAGACTTGCTACTCAAAGTGGGACCCATGGTCCAAGCATACCTGCTTTCCCCACAGACCCACAGGCACAGCTCAGAGACACTAGGCATCTCCATTTTAGCAAGCCCCTAGGTGATTCATGTTTATAGTATAGTTTAGGAGGCAGTGTGATCGAAGACTGGCCAATCTTTGAGGATGGAAACATCAAACAAACAGATTCCTGGAAAAGAAATGCAGGTATGTGGGGTGCCCCAGTGGCAGCTGAGCACCCCCCACATGTCTCTCTCTGGCAGATATCCTGGACCTTAATGGACCTTGCATGGAGCATTGAAAAAACTGGGCTAGCCTCAGGTACAAGGAGAGTGCAGTTAATAGTCAACCCTGTTGAAATGTGCTCCTCTTTGTAGTCATCTTTGGAAGCTGGGCACAGCTTGGGGATGCGTAAGGCCGAGAAGACCCTCTGTGGCATGTCTGGTCCTACAATAAATGCCTGCAGGTATGGATATGTGACACTGCTTTCAAAAGTTAGAAAATTCATACATATGCCAAAAAAAAATCATAACTTCCTGTTTCTGTCATGTAAGTTCATACTTGCCTGGTTTGAATTAGTTAGAGTGGTTCATTATGGAGCTGAGAGAGAAGAGACATTTTAATGGATTGGCAAACCCAAGCCACAAAGTCCAACAGAATGAGCTGGAAGTGTACTGCTTTGCTCCAATTTTCTACAAGGAAAAGGTTTTCTCATGCCTAGCGTTGATAGAATGCTTAAATAGCTACAGAGCTCACTTTATAATTATTACAGTTCCTCTCTCCATTTCCTGCCTTTCTTCCTTTTTTTCTTTCTTCCTTTCCTCCCTCCTTCCTTTTTTTTTCTCTTTCTGTAAGCTTTTCAAATTAATGTGGTTTCCATGCAAATCAAAACCAGCTGAACGCTTGCCAAGGCCAAGATGTAATTGAAGATGGCATTTAAGCCTTTGTGTCTTCTCTGTCTCCAGAGATATCATCATAAAATAAAAGACTTCATCAGGTAATGTTTTCTTCATTATTCAACATCACCATTCTGAAGTGAAAAAAGATAATTAGACATACGGTGCTGTCGACACATAGTTTATGAGGAGCTTCTAGTTAATTAGTTATGGTAAAAGGTTTTTATATAGTCATAATTACTTTATATTTCAGAGGAAAGGAAGCAAACATACACATCTTTTATTTTACCTAGTGACAAGTTTATCAAAGTGATGCTGGTGTTTTAATGATCCTTCGGCATTTTCCTCAGATTTCCCGATATAATGTGAAGTGTCAGAAAGAGATTTTAACAGCACAACCCTTGTTAGGAGCTACGCATCTGAAACCCTCACATGTCCTCTCGCTAGTGTCTATAAGAAAATGTCATCTTCTTGGCATTCTGAACTTCCTCTGTCATTGATGGAAGACTCACCTATGGTGAAATTCAGAGAACCATTCTGGTATTTTGCCTAAAATTCGAGACAACTGTTGTGACAATATCTTTCCTACTCTAATTTCTAGGGTCAGTCACTGAAGCAAAAATGATGGCAAAAATAACAGACTGGGAAATGTAGCCTTCTACAGTTTATTCATTTAAAATAATTTAAAGTTACAATTGCGATTTCTTGTTTTCAACAGTTGTTTTTGCTGAAATGGTGAAAATGTAACTGAGCAATGAAGAGACATTGTTAGATCTCCCCCTGTGTCTGCCCCAGTTCCAATAATGTCTTCACTGAGGGTCTCTCCCAGCTGCTCCGCTCACTGGGGTGTCCCCGAGCACAGACTTGTCTAATCTCTAGTGACCACGAGGCCTGAGATAGAAAATTGATTGGGCAGTAACATGACCTGATTATTGATCTCCTAGGAGGTCACGTGACTTATGTAGGCCAGTTTATAGAATCCAGGTGTACTCAACATTGGGCCTAGAACGTAATTTTTCTCAATCTCAGTCAAGTGCTTTATCTACTAGAACAGAAGAAGGAAACCTGCACTGTGTGTGAAGAGGGCAAACATGATTCTTCATGGCACAGAGTAAATGGCTGGTATTGCCTTTGTCCACAGATGGGATTGCCAGCTGGCCAGCCTCAAGAGGCCACAGCTGCTTCATGCGTCCCTGTACTCCTGCTATATTATTTGATATTGTGCTTTTAGATAGACAGGAATAATAATAGCTGTCATTTCTTGCGTGTCCAGCAATGCTTGCACTATATCTCACTACATGGGCTTAAAAAAAATTAATCAAGGGCTCATCATCTCTTCCATGAATGACTTTGGGCAAGATAGTTCATCTTTCCAAGTTTTAGCTTTCTTATCTATAAAATGAGAGCAACGATATGGTTATGACAGATAGAAATGTAAGGAGATTAGCACAAGACTAGTCACATAGTAAATGCTCAGTAAAAATTGTCATTTTTAGAACTCTAGGAATTTGGTACTGTTTTTATACTCATTGTACAAATGATTAAAGTCATACTTAAAGAAGTTAAATCACATATCTAGTATGTAGTAATTCTGGGCATTAAACAGGGATCCTAAACCCAAGGAATTAGCTGTATCAGAAACAGCTGTAACACCCTGAACCATCACCTTCTCTCTTGACTGTCCTTTATTCTCCAACATGGTGGATATTCTGGAAAAGAGGACCTGATGCTTCTGGTTCCTGGGACATGGCACTTGGCTGAGTTTTGTGTGGAGGCTCTCGGAGCCTCAATGGGTATCCAACATGTTTTGCTTCAGCTTACTCAGCTTTCAATGCCTCCCCAGTTCTTTGCTTAAAGAAAGAAGAGGGAGGCCCCAACTCCACACGCTTGTTCTCGTAGCCCATCCGACTGTGAATCTTTGGGGATGAATGACAAGCCTGTCACTGCTCTGGCTTTTCTCTCTACAACCCTCCCTGCATGGTTTCTATTTCCAACATTATTCTCCAGGATGCCAACATCTTTTATTTAGCAAATCAAGCAGGGACCTCCTAATTTCCGTAGCCAGAGAAAAATCAGCCTCAGCATTCAGCACCTCCTGTATCACTCCCCCTTTATCAAGTGGACCAAAAAAGCAGTGGATCTTTCGCTTAGGTTTCAAGGTTGCTCCATGCAATTCTAGAAAGTGCTGATACACTACATAGGAGACTACCTCTACCTTATATGAGGTAGGAATCATCTTAATAAACTATGGTATTCATAGCCAAACTGCAGAAAGTGTTATTTAGAAAGACAAAGTTCATTATATTTGATTTGGGGCCTGTGGAGATCCTGGATAAGTAAGATCGAGTCCTTTACAGTGTCATTAATGTGATTCGTATCCTGCATCCTTATTTTCACCCTAAAGATAAACATATAAATTATGCCCTAGACAGGGAATTGTTATTTTTACTAGTCTAGTGAAGAGGAATCATCTTGAATCTCTTCTCTTTCCTTGAAGTAATTAAGATGATATTTATTACTTCTATGTATTTTATTCTATATTTCTATTTATTTCATTTTTGAGAGATTCATAGGACAGCGGGTCATTAGTGATAAGAATCATATTTTGAACTATGATTCTTATCACTAATGATTGTCCTATAATCTTAAAAAGAAATATAGATTTAAAAGAACAAAGTAATGCTTGGAAATAATCCCTCTTTTGTCTCTTCTTTTTTTTTTTAAAGATTTATTTATTTTTTCATACAAGATCTGGGGTACAGGCCAGAGGTGCTGGGGTGGGGGGTGGTGGTGAGAGGATTCACCAGAGACAGAGTGGGGATCAGAACAGGCAGATGGACTGAAATACACTGCTGAGGGGAGCAGCGGGCAAGACAGGAGAGGCAAGACAGGAGAGGTCTGCAGAGATATGTGGGTCAACTCCCTGGCTGGGGATTGAACTTGTACTGCAGAGACTGCAGATAGCTTCACAGTGCTGTGCTTAACCCTTTGTGCCACCAGGGAGGCCCCTCTTTTGTCTCTTCTTATAGCAATAAGAGATAAAAGTGTATGTTTTGGTTCTTCAAATCTGTGATACTTCAGGCCCAACCACCATCTTTAGCCTATTTGTGTAGAGCACTGTAATATTAAAAATTCCTGACTAAATAATGCTCAATTAAGTGTTAATTGATTCTCCATTAATTATGCTCATTCACACTAATTACGAATGCAATTAAAAAAATTGAAGATTAATCCGGAAATTAGGGCAAGCAATGTTTCTGTTAGCCAAAGAGCAATACATTACAGGGGCAAGAGCAGGAACAGAGACAGGGTGTGATTTACTTTGTTGGGCTCGCTCGCTGCCTGCAAAATGCAACAGAGTCTGGGAACATCTGACTTTAGTCATCCACTTGCGAAACTGTGGAATGAACTCTACCCTCCATTGCACTCCACATGTATCTTCTGTCATCAACATTCCTAAGGTTTTCAAAAGCTCTTGCTAGCAGTGAAAAGCTCATCTCTAACCACAAAGAAAATGATAAGACAGGTCCTTTTAAAGCATTTTGTTGGTGTCTGCGGGGCTATGGGAAAATTACAAATTGCTAGACCTGTTGACTATTTAAAGGGACTTAGAAAGGATCGATAATCTGTTTGCTGAACCCAAGCTAAAAACTCTCCCATTGTGATTCTGGCTTGAATTATAGGAACCACTATGTTGCTGAGGTTCAAACAGATGTATGAAAAAACTGGGGTGGGTTCCAAAGCAATGCAAGAGTGAAGCCCTCTAGGATGATAGGTAATATATTCCCCAACTATTCGTGAGAAACAGCGATAAATAGCTCTGATTTCATGGATTATTGCACTTTTACACTAACTGTTATTTACAGAGTTTAAATTTTTTGTATTTCTCTATGATTTACTCTCATTCACTTGGTCAACTAGTAATGTGGGTGTGCATGCACATTACCCTGTGCTAGAGACTGTGCAAGATTTAAATAGACAAGAAGGTCTCACCCAAGCAAAAGTGATGCCCCATAGTTTTCTCAGCAAGAAATTGCACAGGTTATGAGCAGGAAGAAAAAAAGAACACTTTGAGAGTATGACTCATTGAACAGCAATTTCCAACTCACAGTCCACAATTCTACTGTTCTAGATTCATAGACAGAAGGACTTGAGAGGATGCACGTGGTGGAATAATTCACCTTATCCCAAAGCAGTATGGAAAGGGTCATCTTAGCTCCTTTCACCTGGAGGCTCAAGGAGAGGTATTTCCCGAGGAGTGGGCAGACAAGAATTTGATATAATTCTTATTTCTTCCTCCGAAAGGCTTGCTAACCTATGTTAGGTCTTAAAACTACTCTTAACTTTTAATGAAGCAAATTTTCTTCTTCTGAGGCAGAGTACCCTTGGCCCGAGAATATCCTGAAGAATAACAAACAAATGCTGGGGCCTCCCTGGTGGCCTAGGGGTTAAGTCTCAGCACTATCACTGCTACAGCCTGAGTTCTATTCCCAGCCAGGGACCTAACCCATATGGCGCAGCAGACCTCTCCTGTCTTGCCCGCTGCTCCCCTCAGCAATGTATTTTGGTAAATCCAACTATTCTGCTCCACACTCTGTCGCTGGTGAATCCTCTCACCCTCCACACCACTGGCCTACACCCCAGTTCTTCTATGCAAAAATAAATAAAAAATTAGAAACAAACAAATGCTTCTAAAGTACTTTAAAGGTCCAAAATGAAATTTGCCATGTTAAAGTCAAGCCAAGTATTGTTATGAACGATAGGAATTGCCAATACACTAAGAACAAAGGAAAACTCTAAGCATTTATTCATCTTATGCTTTTTAAAGCCCTGTGTGCTTTTCTTTAACTGCAAAACTGATGTCGTTATAAATTATTAGTGGTAAATTACTTGTTTAAAATCTTATGACTGTTCATTTGAGTAAACCATCAGGTAGATTTCTGCCATAATTTAAAAAGCTACTTAAGGAGCTATAATTCACTTGCCATTAATATCCAAATAAGAGCTATAAACCATGAGAAAAAAAATGAGTCATGGTTATATCCCAAGAATTAAGTTCAGAGAAATAGTAAAGAATGGACTCTTCTCACTGGGATTAACTGTCATTGGAAACTCAGCCATTTTAGCGCTTTATTTTATGATAGAAAATGAAAATACACGCCATCAACCCTGATCTGGTATCTATTAACATTCATCTAGATGTGTCTCCCAGCTAGTTTCACTCCAGGGCATTTCCAACTATGGCAAGGGACATTATGAAATTCTTCTAAATTCCCTAAACAAAATGAATTTTAATTCACATTAATATTAAAAATAAATGTATACCATATGGCAGATGAGGGGGAAGAAAATACTAGAAAGTCCAAGTAATAGTTTCAAAAATGATTCCAACTCATTAGCCAACTTTACTGAGGATTGAGATAACACTTTTTGAGCTATAGGGTCTACAAAATAGGAACATGGTTTGGGAAACAAAGAAAAATATTACTAGTTTAGGCCTCAAATTGCATAGCAAGGTCTATTGATGAAACACGTTCTTTACAATAAATTGATTCTAGTTTCCAAGACATTTACAGACATCCTTAATCTCTCAAAATTTAGGTCAGATTGATGTTTTAGTCCTATGTCTCAGCTGACCCACAATGCCAAAGACCAGCTGGTGGCAGAGGAAGAGAAAATGACAAAGCTATCTTGGTGAAAGAGCTTTACCAAACTAGGCCTCAAGTGGAATAAAGTTACACTCCACCACTGAAAACTCAGCATTTGCCTTGGGGCACTGGGGAGAGATGGAACCGGGGAGGCTGTTGCTTTGCTGTCCCTTCTCCACATCCAGCGCGGCCTCCAGAAACGTCATGAGGCGTGAACTTGGCATCACTCTGTCCTACTCCCACTGCCAGGCATCTGAGGCAGAGGGACAAAAAGAAGTGGGTTCAACGTGAATTTAAACTAAGCGGTGTGGGTAGTGATCATTTGGGGAAACTGGGTGAGCAGGGAGATGGACCAAGGGCTGGAAGCAGGAAAGCTTCATTTGGGGCAGTTTGAAATAGCATCTACTGCTGGTACTGCGTGAAGTGCAAAAGGAGAACCAGGAGAAGGCTTGCTCGTCTTCAGAAAGGACCAAGCCTCTAGCAGAAATTTACAACAAAGATGTTGCGCTTGTTGGAACACTTAGGATGCTGAAGAGCATTTTTTAAAAACCCAAATTATATCCTCACTTGTGATAATATGGACCGATCTCATAATCTGATTTTAAAACATATTCAGAGGAAGGCAATTGGCAATAATGCCAAGATAGTTTTTACATCTTGAACATGAATATAAGTTTTAGGATACCGAAAATTGAATTTACTGTGGACAGCATTCTAAGAAGTAAAATAGTAAGGAAGCTATTAATATTGTGGGAATTCTAGCTTACACAGGAGACATTAGATCTACCTACCAGACATGTATTTAACTCATAGACCCCAATATTAGTCATATTTTCTTTCTAGAAATATGCTTTAGTTTATTTGCGGGAACACACCTATTTTACATTGAACTCATGGAGGTTGTTTTCATATTTGAGAATATTTAGCCAACAAAGTCTAGAAATGATTTCCACTTTGGCTAAGAAATGTCAAATCCCTACAATGCTACTGGAAAATTAAGACCCCAAGAATACAAACTTAATGGAACCACAAGCCACATTAATGACCCAACACTTACACTTGAGACCACACTTTCACCTCCTGTGTTTCCTCTGGCTGTAATCTTTCCAATGGCACTAAGAAGCTGCTGGAAAGTGTGCCTATCATGAAAATTGCTCAATTTTCAAAATGATCTCTGAATCATAATGGGAGTCTTAGTAGTTAAGTGTCCACAATAACATAAAAATGCGTCCCGGCTCTTAAAGAGGTGGTAGGGAGAAGTCAGAAATGACTTACAATAGTCTTTTGTCATCTGTTTAAATCCCAGTAAGCAGACAGCACTAGAAGGAATTGTATAAAAGAGGGTGGTTACAATAAGATATCTAAGTTTATAGTAAAATGACATGGTAAGAGAGATAGGCCTTGTGTAGTGGAGTCAGGCAGGCTGCTAACATCCTGGACCCATTCCTTAGTGGGCAATTTGGGAAGTTACATAAAAACCTCTCTGTATATGGGTTTCTAGAAAAATGTGTGCAACAATAGTTATCAAATAGGGTCATAATGAATGTTCCAAGTATCTTCTCTGACCCATAGGGGGCGATAATGAGCTCTTTACCCTGTGGCTTGCTGTCCTGTTTGGCTGATGGGAGGCACCTGCAGGAGAACAGGAGGCAGGAGATTGGGGTTTATTCTCGGTGTTCCCTCTCTACGAGGTTGCCAGAATTGTCTGCAATCCCTGGCTCTCTCTGGGTACCTCTTAAGTGCTCTCTCTTCACCCCTGCAGGCAGGCCTAGGGGTGGGAAAGACCCCCAGCTGTGACTAACCAGGGGTTTGCAGCATCCCACACTGCATCCTCTAACCCCACTCACACCTTTGTAAATGTTCCTTTTATTCAAATCATTTCAATTTACCCAGTTTGAGTGCGCCATCTGTTTCCTGCCAGAATCCTAACTAAGAAATATGTTTCTTTTTGTCAAGCACTTAGAATGATCACTGGCACATAAGAGGCACCATATAAGCATTTGGCAGGTAAATAAAATCGAGGAAATTTAGAAACTTTTTGGTAGTCAATTTAAACACTTCTCTCTTCTGCCATACGAAGCAAAAATCTTTTCCCACATATAATTGTTCTCTTTACAGTGTTTGGTTTAAAAAGTAATGTATTATTGAAGTTCATTTAAAATCAGTGACAATATGGAGATTTTATATAACTATGTAATCATAATCATCGCATCAAGTTAGTTTCCCCCTTTTCTGACACTTTGTCATTCCTTTTCTAGCTATCTTTTTTTTATCACATATACAGTATTGTCTCCTTTGATGGTTTAAAACGATTTGCAAAGTAAACACCTATTTTTTTACTGAACTAGTCAAATATAGCAGTATTTCACGGTTTCTAAATTTATAAATGTATCTGATAAAAACAATAGGCTTGTTACTTTTTTGCAAGAAAAACAAGGTTTTGCACATTGGATTTCACCTTGCCTATCTTTCCTACCCTTAAATCTAAGGTTTTAAGACTACCTCCATCCACATGTTATACCAGAATATTTATCTATTTTGTGTACTGCTACTTTTTTAATCACATAAACTAGATAGCAGCCTCCTAGTTAGAGCTTTTATTTACTTATTTTTTTATTAACAAGTGCTTGCTTCAGATGCATCTTAATAGCAGCATCTCCATTCAGGATTTAAAAATTCTAATTCATTTCATAACATTCTAGAGCATGATACAAAAAAAAAAAAAAAGAGAATCTGAATCTTTGTAGGCCTGAGCATATTCTTTCATATTCTTTGATGTACAAGTCATAACGTAAGTGGAGTGTTCTACAGTCTTAAAGATTTCTCCTAAGGGTTCTATAGATGTTACTTCAGCATCTTGTAAAAATTGTGATAGTAAAGTAATATGCAGATAGTCTGGTTTTTACCACTTTGAAATTAGGCAACTTTTCTACATAAATCATTTGGAAAAAATACTGTTTTATTTTAGACATAGTCTTCACAAAGCAACTAAAAATATAAGATATCTAGGAATAAATTTATCAAAACTTGGTTTGAATTTAATCAATTATCAAATTCAATGAAACTTCATGGAAATAGATAAAGAAGTCTCCAATAAATAGATAGGTATACTATGCTCATTAATAGAAAGACTTTGTGTTATAAAGATATCAGTACTCCTCTGAACTATATGTTCAGTGCAATTGGGACAGTTGGTTACCCATTTGAAAAAAATATGGATTTCTTTCTCACACCATACAAAATAGTGTCAAGATGACTTCAAGGTCTAAGTGTGAAAGGAAAATATTAAGACTTTTAGATGAAAGTAAGAGAGGATATAATTATTCTCTCATGGAAAGGAAGTGTTTTTAAAGAACCTATAAAAAACAAACCACAGAGAAAAAATGAACAATTTGGCTACATTAAAACTCGAGACTTAAGCGCATCAAAAACTCCATTGAATAGTGAACAGAAAAGTCACAGACTGGGAGAAGCATTTGCAAAACATATTGTTGACAGGGGCGAGTGTACAAACCATCCAATGGAAAGATTGGGGAAGACAGATGCAGACATTTCATAGAAAAGAAAATATGAATGCCTACTAATGAGTAAGAAGTAGTTAACCTTATTAGAATCAAGGAAGACTAACATCCCTGTAGATGCCATTTTGCACCAACTGGATTGGCGAGCAAGTGAAAAGTTTGAGAACATGAAGGATTTAAAACAGTAAACACTCACGTAATGATGGATGGGAGTGGTAATTAATGGACTTGCTTTATTCAGCCATTGGCTGTTACACAATCATTGTGCATGTGTCCTTGTTGTTCTCTGCATGTGGTTCCCAAATTGAACTGTATCAGACCCTCCCAGAGAGCTTATTAAAATACAGATTGTTGTCCCCGGTAACTTAATTGACCTCAATTGAGTAGCAGCAGAAATTTCTGTCTAGTTCCTTTTACTTTGGCTGCACATATGGTTGGAGGATCAGCCAATGACCTGTGTAGACTTGATACCCAGAACATATTTTGGGTATGGATGATGATGGGTATGGTTGATACCCATCCACATTTTCTCCCCTTTGGCTCTCTTTTTTCTAAGGTCCTCCTTCACTTTTCAGTTACTGTAATCACCTCGAAATATTTATCTCCTGGTTCTCTATGCCAGTAAGACTATAGGCTGTCTTTCCCAGTTTTAGTCATTCCTGTTTTGCAAGGATCAGGTTCTGCTTTCGTACACAAAGAAAAGTGCTCATGGCCATTCTCTTCTGCCAATTTCAGACTCTACTCCTGTATTTGCCTGCTTCGTTATTCTCTAGTGTCCTCGGGTATTATTTTGTTCAGAATTTATACATGTCAGGTGCAGTTATCTGAAGCCAGAATCCGTTCCATCTCTTTTTAGGGTTTGCTTGTATCTTATGCTTTCTCTTCTTTTTTATTATTTATTGTCTTTCCGCTCCCAGGTACTAGGCTGCTCTTCTGGTGCCCAGAGTCTCACAGCCTCTCCTAAAAAACAGTTCCAACCATTCTCATTCTTCTAATTACAGGGATTCAAATCAAATCCAAGGGGCCCTCAGGGGTGAGGGTATGCTCCTAGTGACCTTGTCTTAGACCACAGTTTAGCATTTCCCTTGAAAGTCATGTAGTCTATAGACCTAAGGCACTGATTCAATTCAGAAAAAAATTTACTGAGTGTCTACAAGGTATGAGCCTCTATTTTAGCTATTTTGAATACAGTGACAAGCAAAATAGTCAAATATGCCCTTGGAGAAGTAATATTATGAAGAGGGAGATAGATAATAAACAATAGACACAGTAAATCAGCATTGTAATGTCAGAATATAGTGCATTGGTCACTTTTGTTTTCATTCCCAGAGCAGTCTTGACCCTTTGGAAGTGCAATCATTCCAATATTCTCCTTTCTCTTAACTTTACTTGTTTGAGTTGTTTTCCAGAACTGAGAAATAGGCTGTGAGCCTATTTCAGCCACTCCTTGGCTTCAGTTGCTGTAGTGACTCAATTTCACCACTGGGTGGGAAGAAAATGGAATGAGCTAAAACGCAAAGGGATAGATGGCAAAGGAAAAACTCTCCTTCAATTATGGCTAAAGTCAACCTATTCTCAACTCTTCATGCGACTTCTCTTTTGCCTTTGGTGTGAAGATCACACAATCAGAAAGAGTGATTTCATCACAGTTGGTTTTGTGTTCTGAAACGGAGAAAACATTTTTAAAATTTGGACCTAGATTGTCCCTGTGTGTGTGTACTTATGCATGTATATTGTACTTGCATTAATATCTATTTTAAACACTTTTTCATATATATGTAATATATGTGTATATGCAAATATTCTATTTATATCTATCTATCTCTATCTTTTAAACAGCCACTTTCAAAATCTTTTGAGGTCTGGTGTTCCCCATTTTACCTATATGTTGCCACCACTGTCATCATAGCTCACAATTAATTTGCCATAGTACTGTGCTGGTATTAGACCAATATTTGAGGCATTAGACCAACTTAATCTACAACTCTTTGAAGTAAGTACTATTATTACTTTAAATTTATAGGAAAAAAGTGAGTGTAAGAAAATTAAGTCACCCAAGTTGGAACTAGGAGTTAGACTCAGTTTTGACTGACAAAACCGTTATTTTTAACCAGATGCACAAACTTTTTCTTTCTTGCTAGGTCCAATATTTTAGGCTTTGTGGGCCACATGGTCTCTGTGGCAGCTGCCCAACTCTGCTGTTGTTGTGTGAACACAACATAACAAATGAAGGGGGTGGTCCTCTTCCAAAAAAAATTTTATAAAAATAGGTGCAGGGCCTCCCTGGTGGTGCAGCAGGTTAAGCGCAGCACTGTGGAGCTGTCCACAGCCTCTGCAGTGTGGGTTCGATTCCCGGCTGGCTAGGGAGATTCCCACATGGCATGGCAGACCACTCCTGTTGCACCCGCTGCTCCCCTCAGCAGTGGTGTATTTCGGTCTTTCTGCCTGTTCTGCTCCCTGCTCGGTCTCTAGTGAACCCTTTCAAAAAAAAAAAAAAAAAAAAAAAAAAAAAAAAAGGTGCAGACAGGATTTTGCCCAGGGGCCATAGATTCTCTCCTAGCTCGTGACCACTAGACTCCATTGCCTTCACAATGGCAAAGATTCAGAATAAAACTGAAAACTTGTCATCTCCCCTACTTTGTAACAGTATTCCTCAAAGGCACACCACTTGCCCTCTAGGCCTTGGTTCCTTCTTTAGTCCTTGACTTCTCTGGGCCCTGAGCCCTTAGATGCTGGTGGGAACAGAAAATGTTGACTGACATGGCAGCTCTGAATCGCTAATTCTGGGGTTGCAAGAATTTAGCAAGGAGTTGCAGAGTCATAGAAGAGGGAATAGTGTGTCAATGTCACATGGCTGGCTTACTCTGTAGGAGACATTCAGATGCAAATTGTGAATGATTTCTCCTATCTCTTTGCCCTCCAAAAGAGTGCACTAAGGGGCACGCCATCTCAAAGCCAATGGGTGGATGTGTTGGAAACTGAGGTTTAGAGGAAGAGCATACTGGTGAGTGTCAGTATGGCCAGGCTCAATGTCAGGCCCTTGACATGCCATATTTCACCCACAGTGCCCCTGTGAGGTAGGTGTGGCAGTCTGGGGTAGAGAAGGAGAACTGGTAGGATGTCATCATGCAGATGGTTGCAGGCAGGTCTCTCTCAGCGTCACTCCTTGTTTGAAAACCTGGTAGGTGCTGACATGAGATCTCATTAGCGTGGCAACTGATGACACAACAGACCATATGCTCTGATGCAGTGGGTGGAGTATTGATTTATTCATTTATCCAGGAATAGTCATGCTTAATGTGGAGGGAGGCTGGGCCCAATGTGTGGGGAGGTTGGTTCAACAAATAATCCTTGAACACTCAACAAGTGCTAACACCTTTGGAACAAAGATAGGGAAGAGGACATGGCCTCTGCCTGAGGGAGCCTTCGGACTGGTCACTGTGTGCCCCTGAAGGTGATGAGGAAGGCCTAGTCGATGGATCAAGGACCACCTGCAAATAGGCTGCATCCCAATACAGATCTAACTATTAGGTATCGTCCATCTAGAGCCTACCTATATGGAAAGGCAGGAAGGACACTACACTGACAGCCCAGAAGATCATTAGCTCTGGCTCTGCCCTATCTCCTTCTGAAATCTTGGACAGTATAATAAGGGCTCATTTATATTGAGCATTTTCATTCCGCGTAGTACCGTGTGCTAAGTGCTTCACATACAGGACCTGACAGAGCGACTCTGAATTCCTCTGTGTGACAGTGTATGACTCATATGGTTGAGTCCCAACATAAAGTTCTAGGTTTTTTGCCCTTTATATGCATACTAATCTGCAGCCATATTGCATTACTTTATGTCATTTTTACTTCCAGCTTTAGCTTACACATCCCACCCACCTGGATCACTCACCCTAACTCATTCTATCACAATGCTGGCCGTCTTTCCAGCCCCAGATCACATGCTAACCCTTCCTTGAAAAAATAATCCTTTGTGGGGATCTCTCTTCTGAAGACTCATAAACTCTGTACCTCATTCAATAGCACTTTAGTGACTTGTAAAGAAACCCATGTTAATGCTGTCAGTTCTAATGATAAAAATAAAACATGCTTGTTGTAAATAACACAAACAACAATGGCAACGTTTTTGCAAACACCTCACACTCCTGTGATTTTAAGTTCTTTGGGGGAAAGGACTGTGTTTTATTCATCTTTTATATGATCTTCCCAGAATCTGTTCACCTTCATTCCAGAATGTCTACCTAAGGCTTGGCTCATAGTGAGATCTAAGTAAGTATTTATTTGAATGGGTGAATTATGCTTAGGATTTATAGAGCTAAACTTAGAGCTCATTTTTAACACATATGTGAGATTTTATGGTCAGTGGTGTTATTACCATGTCTTTATTCCTAATATTATAATACTCTAAAAGATTACTAATAAAATTATTTTGATGCTAATGAAATGCCTGTGCTTTCTTGGAGAGTGGTCCAAATCCATTTCTGATTGCTGGAACCTCTACTGCCTCTATCTTCAGACCACTTTAGAGGTGAATTATTTAATTCCTGCTGAGAACATTTCAGTATTTCAGGTTGTTCACCTTTCAAAGTTCCTTGGGTATCTCCAAGAATTTGTGAGTTAAAATATTCCTGGGTTATAGGTCTTAACTTCATTGAAAATTGACTGCACATTTTTATCATTAAATCATGAACATCATAGATGACTTTCACATTTCTGCTGAAGGCATGTTTCTTATTAGGCTAAAGCTTTGCAGTCTGTACAATTAATGGTTCATAGCGCACTAGGGAACATTTATTAATTTTCGTTTTACTTGTTTTTTGAAGGTTATGGGGGTTAAGGGTTCTAAGTTGGAGTTATTGAAATTTTAAAAGGTGTAAATAGGTAAATATTATGGTTCCTAGAAAAGTGAGACATTTTTCCCTTTAAGCATGTGATTAATATTACTAATAAAAATGTCATCAGCCTCCCCTGCCAGGGTTATGCAGTTGGAAAGACATTTTGTATGCATGTGTGTGGTTTGCTTCCCTACCTAATAGAACACTTTGAGAGAACACTCAATATAAGAAAATGACTTATAAAAACAAATTCTTGATACCTTGTTGGTCTTTTACAATAATTCTATATGAAAAATAGTATCTTCTTACACATTTACTCAAGAGTTTTCTTGACTGCATTTGGCAGCTTAGGTCAGGGTTTGGGATGTAAAGATTTTTTTCCTCTTGTTTGGTCTTGTAACATGAATACCATTCTTGTTGAAAGCTGAATTTCTGAAAGGCAGACTCCTTCCCATTTTGGTGGATATAGATTTCTTATCTCATATTTTAATTTAGTTGTATACCTAGTTTCCTAAGTATTTTTTCCTTATGCTACTATTCATAGCACATGATGTTGGTTACATATAAGAAAATATTTAATTTGGGCATTTATCAAACAATCTTTTTAAAATTTTTATTGAGATATAATTCACACACCACGAAGTTCACCCATTTCAATTCACAACTCAGTAGTTTTTGGTTTATTCACAGTATGATGCAGCCATAACCAAAATTTGAATACATTTTACCACCCCAAAAAGAAATCCCATGTCCATTAGCATCCAGTTCCTTTCCCTCCACCCCACCACTCCTAGGCAACCACTAATCTACTTCCTGTGTCCATAAATTAAGTAGCATCTTGAAAATAAATTTTAATTATCTTAAAAATTTTGGTGATTTAATGATATCATTAAAACTAATTTAATACAGGACTCAGGTAAAAAGCATTTTATTTCATCTCCCTACCATTGTTATCTTAAAAACAAAGCATCTGTTTTGCAATAATTTAGCCCTTTTGGTAAATTACAGTAATATTACAGTTCCCTGTGCTGTTCCTCCACTGGGCAGGTGCTGTCAGAGTACTACAGTGGTGTCTGCTCAAATGCAAAAATGCTAAGTTAGAAAAATGATGAATACTTACCTGGTTAGCATGAAGCACAGTCTAAGCAGAATATCTCAAGCAACTGTATTGTTCTTCCATTTCATTCTCCAATTTCTTCATTCCTTCTACCTCACCAGCGCACACACACACACACACACACACACACGCACACGCACACGCACACACACGATCATGGTCACATGCAGTAGGAGTTGCTGGAGAGCAGACTTCAGGCAGTGATAACCAGAATAGCAACACAAGCCCACTATTGATATATTCTCATGCACACTATAAAAACATATATTTGGATTGCATATACATATGGCTATTTCTAAATCATAATGGGTGTCATCCTCTAGAGGTTGGAAGTGCTAAATCAGAAAGTAGAAATGTCTAAAATAGTATTCTAGGTCAATGTTTGTTTTCTACTGATTTTATTCATGGCATTATCAAAAGACCTGGAGGTCATTCATCTATTCACTCATTCATATAACACTGCTTTTTTGCTTAAAGACACTGTAAAGGGCACAGTATAAGCAATAATGAAGCAAAAATTTAGCTTCCTTGGAAAGTGGTGCCCAATCTCAGCTCATGAAAGGATGGACTGTCTTCTCACAAGGGAAGAGCACCATGAATCATGCATCTTTTCCTTTTTCTTGAAAAACTGCACCCTATATTTTGCAGGAAAATTCAACATAATTGGGGAAGACCCATCTTTTTAGGTGAATTAGGCCTAAACTGACAGATAGCCCATTTTATTCTAAAATTCAACAAACTCTTGGAAAATCTTGTTCCATACAATCTTCTGAATATGTCATTTGCCATTTATAGTTGATGCCCTTAAGCAAAAAAAAAAAGTTATAAAAGGTATTAATGCAAGTAGATAATAAAGCTGCATTCTATAAACCTATAGCAGCTTACAGTAATCATTAAAGCATGCAAAAGTCTTTCATCTATTCAAAAATATGCAGTGCACAGAATGTCTGCTAAGGTGCATGACAAGTCAGAGTTAAATATATATTAATAAATGAATTAGCTTCATAAATAATAGCCATAATGACATTTTAGGAGACAATAAGTCTGAGGATTGTCAGAAAACGGTTGATGTATGAGCTTCACGTCTCAGTGATTCTTCAAAATGAATAGGCTTTGCGAGATAGTTCAGACCCGAGACCAGCCTATTTCCTTGAATAATTTACTTGTTGTCAATTTGTACAGCCACATTACACATGCAAATTGTGCTGCCTGTGCAAACACCACTTGGAGATGATAAAAACAAATTTACGAAGGCTATAGAAGAAGGATTTATTTCACTTTCTCACCCAGGTCAAGCAATACATGTATCTGACGATTGTGTGTACCCAATTTTGTTGTAATTATATCAGCAAATTATTCCTTATAATCTTATTATTTTTAGCAGTCTCCTTGTGCTTGGGATAATTAGCTTTCTTCACTCAGTGTAAAAACAATTCAACTTGCCAGCCAGGCAGGGCATAGCTCCATTATCTGTTTTGGGTTTAAATTTATTCCCTATATTCTTGGACACTTTGTGTAAATTAAAAATTTCATAGTCCCTAATACTGTACACGCTGTTCATTCAGTGATGAATTAAGGCCCCTAAACCTCTCCGTTTGCTATTAGATATCTCACCCACTTTATATGTTAATCTGTGCTAATGAATTCCACAACCCCTAGCCACAGCGAGATGACTAAAATTATTACCACTTACAGAGATATGCCTTTTTCATTTAAAGTTCAATTCAAATTGCTCCCATAAACAGTCTGCCACACAAAGATACCTCCTATAAAGGAGAGTTACTTACCTATAAGTAGAGTTCTCTGAAGGTAGTATTATCTTGGGATGCACACACCTAGGTCACGTGCCCTCAGGTCGCTGGCATGGGGGTGCAGAATTCGTAGCTGATAGGTAAGACTTCCTTCCTTGGGGCACTTCATTAGCTCAGTGGCCTGAATTCCTAAGGGCTATTTGTGCCACACCCCTCTCCACAACCAATCCCTTTTTAGCAGAACAGTTCCCATCGGAAGGGTAGGGAAGTGTCACTACCAAGTGAGAGATGAGGACTGGTTACATGAACAAACGCTGGTGACTAGGAAGTGTATTTTCTGTTTCAAAAGAAGTGATCTATAAAATAATGTACCCAATAACTGAAAAAAAAAATCTAGGTCTTATTTCTTTATGTGTAATAAGAAATTCAAAATTTGTATTTGCTTTTTATAGAAATAACATTTTTGTTGCAGTAAGAATATGTTCTCATTGCAAAAGAATTAGAAAGTACAGACAAATAAAAACCATAAAAATCACTCATATTCTCACCAGATAGCCCACTACCCAGTGAGTGCCACTACTGATGACTACTATCTACTTTTACAGACTTTCTACTAATATACCATCTGAAGATGGCAACAAAATCATTAGTCTTATCATGGCCTTCTTTGACCCATTCCAACCAGAAGTTCCAGAGCAGGGTGCTTGCCCATGTGCTCCTAAGTCTTTTACTTCACTTGTTTTAAGAATGTTATTTGCCATCTCTCTCTACAGCCAGAGTTTCAGTCCTTCCACACCTATTTCCTCAACTGAACATTCAGGTAGGTGCTCATCTTGCTTCTGCTTCAGCTCTAATGTACTCTCAAAATTACCACCTTTGAAAAGAACCTCCTATAAATAACACGGTAAGACTCAAGGGTATCAGGCCCGGTCTGAAATCTGGGCTCTTGAGTTAGACTTCACTGTATCTTTATAGGGTGTCCTGTTGGTGTGACTGCTGCTTCTGCCCTTGATCTTCACAGCAACAGTGACCCTAGGCAAAGCAGATGCCATTATTCGTGCTTCACAGATGAGACCATCTAAGGTTCAGGAGGTTAAGCAACCTGCCTAGGAGAAAAGATTTAGTATGCAGGTCTTTGTGACTTTCTAGAATGAAGTGTTCTCTATTTTAATTCTTTCCCTTAATTGTCCCTTCTGCGTTAGACCTTAGGGTTCTTGGTGTATTTTTGGTATTTCTTCTTAAAGTCATGTCATTTCCAAAGTTAAATCTTTGGAAACTTTTTTGATTAGAAATTCAGAGCTTCTTCATACATTATTTTATTTTGAGGTTTCTTAATTATTTATAACCTTGAGAAGGCTGTTTATATGAAGCAAATATTTTGCTTAGGAGAGTTTATAATAGTCTACCTTTTATAGTAGCCCCTTCTGAAAAGTGACAGCAACTACTTGGGAATGAGATTTTTCGGCCTATGGTTAAGAAAAGATGCACAGATTGACTTGATTCACTATCACACCTGGATGTAGTATGGATAGGACCCAACCTGAGCCTTCCCTCCTCTGTTGGCTCTTGCATTTTTGCCTCAGGGTCACTCACAACGTTATATACTCAAGTGGTTTAGATGGCATATTACATGTAACACAATGTGGGAGAAACATTAACCCAGAGGAACAATTTAATATATCATTTTAATATTTGCAACCAACATGGCATGATAGATGGGGTAGCCTCCAATTAACCTGAGTTAAGGTTTGGCAGAGATGTGCAGTTCTTAACATCTAATCTCTCAAAGTGCAACGTGTTATTTAGAGAATAAAGCCAAATGTACTTGAATTCAGCACTTTCTTGGGGACATGGTGGATCCACCTAATGGTCTTATTTCCATTTATTAATCTCAAATGGGTATATGGTTCTAGCAAGACCAAACCCAGAAAAAAAGGTGCAGGAGGTAAAGTTGGTATTCCATGCGTCATCCACCCTCAGAAGTGTCTCCTTACTTCCTTCTCCTTCTTCCTGGTGCCCTTTGAAAAGAAAAGGCCTTCTAGTCCTCCTTCCCTTTGCTAAAGTCTTCTCTTATGAAATCAGCTAGTCACTTAATCACAATGCAATGTAGTTAACTAATAAAGTTTCCCTTATTGATAAAGAAGCACAGTAACAAGCTGAAGGAATTACAGTGTGACCAAAGCAACTAGCCCTAGAGAGATCAGATACTTGAATTGTTATAGAAATAAATTCTAGCCTTTTACCCAGGCAGAGGAAGAACAAGCGGTACTTCAGGAATGGTGAGGTCAAGAGAAGCTTTATTACTCATGCATGAGGTCCCAGACTGGGTAGCCCTGTAAGGTCTGAGCAGCAGTTTAAAGACTGAGGCTTCTTTTTATACACAACTGTCTCCATATCTCTTACATTGATAGCATTGTTTTTCAGCAGGCACAAACATTTGCGGTAAATTCCCCAGACAAGGAGGGGAAAGTCCAGGGGGGAAAGATGCAGGCATTTGAGGATGGCCTTGGAGAGATAGACCAGTTAGTTGGCTGCCCGACCTTGTAGATAAGAGTGCTAAGGCCCTGGCCATGAATCTTGAAAGGGAAGGAGCTGTAAGTAAGCACACTTGTTAATTATGCCTACATTGGAATGTTCATTGCACCTGGACTGGAAGTTCTGCTGCAATCATTGTTATATTCAGTTGCTCAATAATATATTTCTCATCAGGATGAAGAGGATTGCAAGAGGTGAACTTATCATTGCTTTCCAGCTCTCTTTCTGAGATATTGTGGCCAGCATTATGTAGAGGGGTTAGCAAATGAATAGAAATTTGTATTACTGAGAGAAGGGTTTGGATCGCAGTTGCTAAAAAGTGAATGAAATCTTGAAAAGAAAAGAGAGGGAGGGTGAGCCTAAATTCCACATATAAACTATACAAATGGGTGACCCTTGAGCTACGCAAGTGAGGGGCACATTTCAAGCAGTCCAGCTAAGGCTAAAATAACTGCATTTGATTTGAACCACCACCTCTCACTGGGAGATGGAACTTATACTTTAGGTAAAGCCAAGTCAAATTCTAACATTTTAAAACACAGCCAATATTCTTGGGAGGAATACAATAAACTCTAGAGTTTCTACACCATCTCATTCACATTTTGCAGGATAAAGCTTAGTTTTCTTGTCGTATGAAGAAAGAGGAAAACAACTATTTTCAAGAGAAAAGAAAAATCAATGGAGACCAATCCTAAGTGACAAGTTGGAATCAATAGATAAGAATTTTAAAATGTTCTTGAAGACTGAAAGGAAAATGTAATGAATGGAAAGGTAGGAAACCTCAGTCAAGAGATACAAACTATAAAAAATAACTATAAATTATAAAACTAAAAAATAAAATACATAAAAATAAAAAAATATTGCATGGATTAACAACTATTTAAATATAACAAAGAAAGAATCAAAGGACTTGAAGATACATTATTTAAATGATAGAATCTGTAAAAAGAGGTAAAAATTATAATAAATTATCAGAGCTTCAGGGTACTGTAGACCAATATTGAGATATCTAATGTTGGAGGAAAGGAATGAGAGAATGGAATAGATAAATTACTGGAAGATATAATGACTGAAAATTCCCCAAATTTGGTTAAAAAACATAAATTTTCCATTTCAAGAATCTTAGTGAGCCCCTAGCAAAGCATACAAAATATTAACTGCATGTATAGAAACATTATAATCAAACTGTTGAATAACCAGTGATAAAGATACAATATTGCAAGTAACCAGAGAAAAAAGTAGAGATAATGGCAGCTGAAAGACAGGAGAACAACAGGTTTAAAATAATAAAAGGAAAACCCATTGATCTAGAATGCTATGTCCAACGAAATTATCCTTTAATGAATTTCAATTTTACCGAGGAATAAAAGCCTGGAAAGAGCATCTTTTATACTCAAAACATTTGAAATTACTGTAAAAATGACAAACTTAAACTACCCATGAGCTCATCAGAATACTAAGTTTACAGAGTAAACAAGTACATGCAAATCCAAGGAATGACAGACCTCATCAGAGAGAGATGAAATGGGACCATTGGTTCACACGAGAAAGCACAGAAATAAGGAACAAAGAAGATATAGAATGAACAGAAAATAACTAGAAAAATACTAGATTTAAATCTGTCCATGTGAATAATTACATTAAATGTAAATGCTTCCATATACTAATTAAAAGACAGAGACTAACAGGATTAATAAAAGCAAAGACTCAAGTATGTATTGTCTCTAAGGAACATACATATCTCTAAGGAACATGTCTATTCATAGATATTTTAAGATTTTAAATATCTAATAGTGGAAAAAGATGCCCTGACATACTAATAAAAAAGAAAATTGAGTGGTTATATTACTAGCAAATGAAACAGATTTTAGGAGAAGAAATATCACCAAAGGTAAAGATGCTCTTACATAATATCAAGGGGGTCTATTCACAAAGAAGTCACAAAAACCATAAATATGTGTACCTCAGAAAAGCTTAAAATGCTAGAAGCAAACCTATATAAATGAAATGACAAGTAGACACATATAAAAAGGCAGACACATACAAAATACTCCTTTCTCAGAAATCAGTTGAACAAGTGGACAGAAAATCAGTGAAAAAAAAAAAAAAAACCAGAAACTGAACGTCATAAATCAACTTGATCTAATTGACATTAATAGAGCAATAAATACAACAATGGCAAAATTCTTTTTTTCTCCAAATGTGTATCCAAATTTAAACAATTGTTTTTGTATTTCATAGCAATGAACAGTTGGAAAATCAAATTAAATATAGTACTACTTATAATACAGCATAAAATTCATGAAATATGTAGGCAAAATTTTAGAAACTGTGTGACTTATATGCTAAAAACTGCAAACATTCATGTAAGGAATTAAAGAAAACCTAAATAAATTGGAAGATAAGCTGTTCATGGGTTAGAAAACACAATAATGTTAGGGTGTCAGTTTTTTCCAAATTGTTGTACAGATTCAACGCATTCCCCATAAAAATCTCAGCAGTATTATTTTTGTAGGAACTGACAAACTAATTCTAAAATTTGCATGTAAATCAAACAAACTAGGACAGTTAAGACAGTTTTGGGTTAGGGGTGGGGAAGAATATAGTTGGAAGTGTCTCACTACCTGAGTTCAAAACTCACTTAAAACCACTGTAATGAAGACATTGTGTATTTGGAGATAAGGCATACATATAGACCAACGGAACAAAATTAAGGGTCCAGAACATAGATCTACATATATATGGCTATTTTGATTTTCAGTGAAGGTCCAAAGGCAACTCAAGGGTTGAAAGCATTTCACTGAATTGTGCTGAAGCAATTTGACATCTAACTGCCAAAACATAAATTTTCTCTTACACTTTGTACCATATACATAATTGACTCAAAACAGATCGTAAACCTGAAATTATAAAAATATCTGAAATAGAAGAGACAAAAAAATCAAGGTGAAAGTCTAACTCTTTCATTAGCCATACACTTAAACTTAAAATTTTCTTTTTCTTTGCAAACACATCATTTCTTTGTTTTTGGAAGTCAGGATTGTGGTGGTAGGTAGTGGGTGTTTTTTTTTTTTTGGGGGGGGAGGGTCACCAAAAAAAAAAAAAGATAATGGAGAACAAGATACTAGAGTTAGCAGGCTAAAATTGGCAAAGAGTTGTCCAGATGGTATACCTGTATGTGTGAGAAAGAGTTTGGCTGATGTGAAATTTCTGTACTCTGAACTATAAGAATCAGAGAGGCAAAGAGCACTTTTTACATTATCTCTATACCAAGAACAAAACGTGTGGGTTAGCCTCAAAGTAGACCATTAGGACGTCACCTATATGACCGCCACACACCTGGAACAACTTTGTTATTATTTACGATAAATTTAGGATGTGCTGGAGGGGGAGAGGAAGTAAGAGGTGATATGCAACAGGGAGATTTCAAAGTCATATTTAATTCAACATGTTCATCTATTTTTGGGCATTTGGGTTCTTTCTATAGCTTAGCTATTGTAAATAGTGCTGCTATAAACACAGGGGTGCGGGTGCCCTTTTGAATTAATGTCTCTGTGTCCTTTGGGTAAATACATAGGAGTGGAATTGCTGGATCATATGGAAGCTCCATCTTTAGCAGGTTGAGGAATCGCCACATAGCTCTCCATAGTGGTTGGACCAGTTTGCACTCCCACCAGCAGGAAAAAGACTAATTATAATAAAGTAAAAATCAACAAGCAACTAGCAACTATAACCAGAGACACACTATGGGGTGGAGGAAAGGGGAGGAGGGATTAGGGTCAAAATAAGGGGAGGGGAATTGAAGGGGGACTATAACCAAGATGAAAATGCATACATTGTGCAAAAATGAAAAATGATGTAAAAAATATATAAAATAAAATATAAAAAAATTCAAGATGTTCAATGGGAGTTCATAGTAAAGGTTGAATTCATGAATTCAGATGATGAATGGGTAGAAAGTGGGGACTCATAATAAGAGCAAAGGCATGAAAGCTAGAAGGAAATGAATGAATGAGGAAAATATTGGACTCGATGCTCAGATTTCCCCCTGAGCCTCCATTCCCATTGCCTTTGTCCAGATGCTGATCCTTTGTTCCATAATGGTGTTGTAGCTGGGCGCCTTTCATCTTGGTTCAGCTACCTCCAAGTCCATCTTGTATTTACCAGACCTTAACCAGGTACACCTCCCACTGGGTTGAAATGATGTTTATATTTTATTGACTGCCCTGCGCTGGGAGGTGCCGGGGGCTTCACCATCTGAGGGGCAGTGTGACAGTGGAAAGAACAGGAGCCATGAAACCTCCCTACCCTGATTCTGTTTGTTACTGCCTGTGTGTTAAGCAACTTTTTAAAACTCTTGAAACCTTAATTTTCTTATCTGTAAAATGGATACAATAATAACTACCTCTTTGGACCATATCAAATTAGATGCAAAATACAGAAATGTCCAATAGGGCTCATTTTCCTGCCCTCCTTTTCTTCTTTCTGTACTACCTATTGAAGCAGAAGAGCCCGAAGCTACCAGATGTGATCAATTACAAAAAAAAAAAGGGGGGGGTGCTTTTTGGGACCTCCCTGGTGGCACAAGGGGCTAAGCATCAGCACTATGAACTATCTGCAACTACTGTAGCACGAGTTCGATCCCTGGCCAGGGAGGTGACCCACATGGCACAGCAGACCTCTCCTGTCTTGCCAGCTGCTCCCCTCAGCAGTGTATTTCAGCCAATTTTCCTGTTCTGCTCCCCATTCTGTCTCTGGTGAATCCTCTCACCGCCCCGCACCTCTGGCCTACACCCCAGCTCTTGTATGCATAAATAAATAAATCTTTAAAAAAAAGTGCCTTTTTCTGGTGGCATCAAATGTTAACTCTTGCCAATGACACAGTGCCAATTCAACATATTCCTGGAAGACTAACATTGTTTATAGATACATCAGTTTGTACATTTAAAAACAAATCCAGATAAAGAAATAGTCACTCCTTCATCATGAAGGATGTCAACACAATTTCTAAAATTGAAAACTCCTTGTTTCTGGAGTTTCCAGATGCGGTTTTCTTCAATGCAGAAAATGAAACATTTTGTACAGACAGAAACTAGCTATTGTCTTTTTTTAGTTTCAGCAAGAAGCACATTTATTACATGTTCAACACAGTCATATTCACTTTTTTCCAACTGAGAGCTATTTAAGGGATTTCATTATATTTTTGGAAATTTCCATCAATCAGATTTAGTAGCCACCAAAAAAGAACTCCCCAATTAAACTTTTATAACATGAGTGTGACTTGTAATCTCTACAGTAAGAAAAAACTAAATAGAAGGGAAAACTATTCATAAGCTATAATACTTCTTGGCAAAGAAAAATTGTTTTATGTTTTTTAAGATATATTTGAGAATTTACACAAAATTTACATGCTTGAAATTAGTGCCAGATGCAAACACAATTCAAGCACAATTTGCTAGCTGCATCGATTATTTCACCATGATTTAGTGAAAGGTATTCAATAATTCTATGTTTCATAGAAATCTCACAAATACAAGTATTTCATTCACAAAATGCATGGCTTGGCAGGTTTCCAGGGTGGGAATTTGCTGGAGGGAGAGTAAATTTATTGATTAAAATAAATCAAATAACTGACATTTCCCCCAGATAACTGGCAAAACAAAAATACTCTTATGCAAAATCTTACAGTCAGAACCAGAAGAAAAGTCTGAGCTATTTATGTTTATGATAAAATCTAATAATGTCATAAAAAATCAGTTACTTGAGAATGCTCAAATTAATATTGAGAAACTTAGTTTTAAACACATTATTTCTAGAGTAAGACTTTCCAAAGACGTGTGGAATCTGGTGTTTCTTAGTCTTCTGTGTACTTGTAATTTTAGTCCTGCTCTCATTTTTGCACTAAATGATGAGTATCTTTGATACACTATACATAGAAACAATCCAGACAGTTATTCAATGAGTCGACAATACAGCCTTCCTCTCATGTTTTGGTCCTGCCCCTCTGTGCTCACTTTTCCTATCCTGATCACATTTTCCACTGTTAGCATTTGCTGGACTGAATGTTTGTGTACCTCTCAATTTCCTATGCTGAATCCCTACCTCCCAGTATGACTGTATTTGGAGGTACGGCTTGTAAGGAATTGAGCGGGGTTGTAAGCGTAGGGCTTTGAGCCAATAGGGACAGTGTCTTCATAAGAAGAGATACAGATAGTTAACTAGTTCCCCCCACCTGTTTCTCTACTTCTTCCAAAACACTGCAAGTTGGCTGCTGCCTGCAAGCAAGAGCAAGAGAAGAGGTCTTAGAATGGAAACTGATTTGCCTGCACCTTGATTTTGGACTTACAACCTCCAGAAATCAATTTCTGTTGTTTAAGCCACCCAATCTGTGTATTTTGTTAAGGCAGCCTGAGCAGAATAATACAGCAATTAAGAGGTCCAGGGCAATATCTATTTTTTTACTTTTTAAGGATTTGGATTCAGGGAAATCACCATTGAGAAGCTGGACACACTTCAGAGAACGAGTATGAAACAGGACCTTAGGGGCCCAGAAAATCAGATTTTACTATGATTCTGGGGTTAGAGAAAACTACTCCATAAACATTGGGGGTGAGGCAGCAGATAGTTAATAAATGTAAACATCTGTTTATACTAAATTGTGATGTATTAGAGTGCAATGAAAATTTTTACATCTTTATAGAATGTTTCAAAAGGGGGCACTATTAATAACATTAACAACAAATAGCTAAGACTTAAAGTTACTGTGGGTCAGCTCATGTATGTAATCTATGCGATAGATAAATTATATGTATATACTATGTCTGGCGTGTGTGTTTGTGTTTCTGGGTTTTTGTATTTTTTCTTATATAAATGTCAGAAGTGAAACAGTACAATCTTGAGGGGAAGGAGGAGACCCAGTTGGTGGATCCTCATCCATGTATTTAAGAATGCAGGACAGGCCTCTCTGGTGGCTCAGCGGGTTGAGCACAGTGCTGTGAAGTTGTCCGCAGCCTCTGCAGGGCAGGTTCGATTCCTGGCCCGCCAGGGAGATTCCCACATGGTGCAGCAGACCTTCCCTGTCACTACCGTTGCTCCCCTCAGCAGTGCTTTCAGTCTGTCTGCCTGTTCTGCTCCCCGCTCTGTCTCTGGTGAATCCTCTCACCCTTCCGTGCCTCTGGCCTGTACCCCAGCTATTGTATAAATAAGAAATAAATCTTTAAAAAAAAAGAATGCAGGACACAATCAAAAATAGATACAAGATGCTAAAAACAATACAGGATCTATTTACACAGGAAGTGAGAAAAGGTAGAAGGGAGAGAAAGTATAGCCTGACATGTAGACAGATGCCATCCTATCCCAGGTATTGTCCACTAAGCAGAGACCAGAGTCCAAGCTCAAGACAACTGAGATAAGAAGAAGCTTCTCCACAACATCATCAGCAGGTTTAACTGCCCAGGCACCAGTGGTTTTATTAATGGAGCCCCAGGAGCTGAGCTGTGAAACTCAGCTCTGGTCCTATGTCCTATCACCCCCCTCCCCACAAGAACGTCAGGGGTAGAGTCTAGAAATCTCCACCATCTACCATAGAATTGGCTGTGAGCGCCAGCTTTGGAGTTTGCTCTCATTGTTCCTTTTATACCAGAAAACAGAAAAATATCCTTAATCTTATTACTACAATGAAAATATTTTCAAACAGCTCTGCTCATGTCATAACATTCTATTTTATCTTCTTGGTTTGTTTCTCTCTTGCTTGTTTTCTATCCTCTGTACAGGAAGAGAAGCTCAATGTAAGCTCTGGACAAGGCCACACAGCTGGCCAGGGAAGCCGCTTGGCCGGAGCATCACAGGATGGTAAAGCTCCATGACAGCAGGAGTCTGGACAGTTTTCTGCTAAACAGAAGCTGGCAGGGTGCCTGCTCAATAAATCTGTGCAGCCAGAAGCAAACAAACAAACAAACAAACAAACAAACAAACAAACAAACAAACAACAAACTTTTGAATAAGGAAGAACGGGTAGGGAGGCTGCAAAGGATAAATTAGCTGCAACATTCCCGGGAGGCCCCCGAGAGCTGGGGCGGAGAGTCCCGCTTCTTGCGGGATGAACCCACGTCAAGGTGACAGCGGCGCTTTCCTTCCCCGGGACCCCGGGCCCACGGCGGGAATGGAGAGAGAACAAAGCCTTTTAAAATGTCCAGAGGAGAAGGGAAAACGGTGAGAGAAAGGGGCGGGGTTCTGGAAAGAGATGGACCAGCCCCTTGACTCCCCGGCCGGAGCCCAGCCGAGGCGGCCGGTTGCCACGGCGACCCGGAGGCCAGAGCGGCCTCAGCCCATTGGCTGCCCCGCCTGAGCCAATGAGAAGCCGCCGTGTTGCGGAGTCATAAGATGGCGGCCGGGCGGCCGGCTCCAGACCGGTGAGTACGGCTGCTGGGGGCTGCCTTCTGCCCGGCGCCGCTGCGGCGCGACGGGTCTCGGAGGGCCGGGCGCGGGGACGGGGGCGCCGGCGTGGGCGGCCTCGCGGCGCCGCGGGTGGGTCCGCCAAGCCCCCGGCCGGGCCCCCCGGGGCGTCCCGGGACTGTCGGCGGCCTGTGGCGGGGGGGAAGTCCTCGCCCGCCCCCCCCACCTTCCCCTCGCCGGAGCGGCGGAGCGGAGGGTCCCGGCCGGGGAGCGGGCGCCTCTGTGGGTCCGGTGTCCCGGGAGAGCGCTGCGGGCTGGGCGCGTGTCCGCAGGCGGGACGGCCGCCCGACGGGCTTCTGCCGGGCCAGGGGCCGGCGCCCGCCTCTGCCGCCCGGAGCCCGCCGAGGCCCGGGCCGCGCTGCCCCGCAGGGGAGGCTCCTCTCCTGGAGCTGCCCTCGTGCAGTCTGGAACCTGGTAAGTCTCCTCACCGCGGCTTCTGACTTAAAATGAGCCTCGAAATGTTATTGGTTCATTGTCAATCTTTCCACGCAGGGTCTTGGATCCGGGGGTGTTTTCCAGGCCTTGATTAAACAAACAGTCTTTAATTAGAACACACACATACATGCAGAATCCTGCTAAATAATTTATCTGGGTGATCAGATTGGTAACTCCAGGCTGAAACCAGGCTTGGGATTTATTTGTACTTTCTGTACCTTTTTGGGAAAAGGGAACACATTTGTTCCACAAAAGCAAATAGGACATTTGTATTAATGTTGATACGTGCTTAAAAATATTTTTAATTAGGTAACTAACTCCAAGTCATAGAAACTGATTGTGTAAATTGTTGAATACCATCTTCACATTATTCGCTGGTAGTTGATGATAATTATGCAAGTGAGATTACTTTCAAATCAGATAAGGTTCAGATTTCTGTAATTTCTAATTGAATACAAAATGTGGGAAATAAGACAGCTTCATTTGGTGAAAAGGGAATTGAAACTCTGGAATATTAGAGACGGGAGACCTTTATCCATTATACTGTGCAGATTTTATCTTTTAGGTTTCGGTTATAAGCAGTTGCCTAGTCTTCCAGAAAATGTGACATAATTACCCAAACCTTTGAATGTGACTTTGATGAATGCAATTCAGTATAATATCTTACATAGCTTTCTGCGTTTAAAAAGTAAGAAAAAAAATCCTTAATCAATTTTTAACAAGTCTAGAATATAGGCTGGAGTCGTTCTTCAGACCCACTCTCAAATCTTTGTCTCCAAAAATACACATTACCACTTAAAACTCTGCCCTCTAAGAATTTATAATTTGAAGACACGGGATTCTATTTTTGTAGAATAAGCAGATCACAATGCATTAGTCAAGTGAGTTAACTCATTTGTAAAAGGAGGTTAAATAGTAATTACTAGTGGAAGGGCTGACATGAGGATTAATGGTAAATAAGTGCCTGTCACACTGTTTGCCTGATGACCTGTTTTGTTTTCCTTTACTGGTTCCATTTCTTCTGTCATAGCTGAGATTTCCTTACCTTTCTTCAGAGCATCTCTTAGTTGTCCTATCTGAAATGCACAGTCTTACTGAGAACTAGTAATACTGGTTGCTGTGGCTAGGTTGAGGAGAGAAACCTTATCTCCAGTAGATACTGTATTGAAGTATTGGGGTTTAATCAGTATTGTGTCTGACTGGGAGAGAATGGAGTATTACATACAGCAAAGAGCAAGGTGACTCTGGGTGTTTGGGCACATGTAATACTATGATTCATAAAGAAACATTTTAGAACTGCAAGACATCTCAGAGATCATCTGATAGCTTAAGAGCAGAGACCAGACAGATAACAGGGGCTTACTCACAGTTACATGGTTCAGGATTAGAAACTCAGTTTTTGACTTTGAAAACAGTATTTTTCCTACTATTCCAGTGGATCCCTTTTCTGTCACATGTTAGAATGCCTTATATTACAATTTGATATCTTAAAGGATGCTATAGTCTGAAAAATTATGTGTACTAAGTTATATTTATAAAGTTTTCTTTTAAAATGTACATAAAAATTACTATTCAGAGACTTAGGTGAACCAGTACGTGGTGAAGAATAATGCGTCATTGAATTTGTGTCTTCACCTAAAGGTGGCTGATGTTGTTAAAGGAAAAATAAAATATGTTACCCGTTTTGAATATTGAAATTAACTTAGAGAGCTGCAGCATTTGCTTCATAAAACTGTGAAAACCTTAGATTAGGAATTGCTGAACTGTGTCATGTTCTTGATGCTCTGCCATCTGCCCAAGTGTGCTGAGTATTGACTGTGGTTGGTTTTCAAGGGCAAAAGAAAACTCAGCTAGTCAGATTAGGATGATACATAAATATTTTCAGTTTATAGTGAATTGTGTCAGCCAGGGACTAAAGATGTGTTCTGTGGTGTATACACAGAATTTTTCTGTAGAATAATTAGGGAAAGGAATAAATACAGACTCTCAAGGTAGCAGATGTATAGAATGAAGGCGATATTCAAAATCATAGAGAAAAAAGGGATTCTGAATCATTTACATCTTCATTGGGGTTGAAATGAAATGAAGTGAAATTAAATTAAAAATTTGCGTTACAGGCTAAACAAAACTTATGAATTAATACATGGGCTGTAGCTCTGACTATAATCTACACTAAAAAAATACCAAGTTTCTAATTCTGTAATACCATATCTCTTCAGACTGACTGAGTCAGTTTTACATTTAAAGGGTAATTTGGAATGATCTGTAAAATAAAGGAAGACACTGCAAAGGATGGGGTGAGAGACACTTCAGGAAATAGGGCATCATCCTCCAGAGCTGGAGATGTATGAGTGGCACGTGTGTACTATGAATAGCAGGACGGTGCTTTTTGAGCAGGAACCCAAAGCAAGCCACAAAGCAGCCACTGCACGGTGACTGTTGGTGTGGGCAAGTGTGCTCTGCAGGCTCCCAAAGAGAGAGTTCTGTGTAGCACAACCCCGGGAGCTGCCCTTGTGTTTTACTTAGTAACAGTTACAGGAGAATGCCACTTCACTGCAGAGATGCTCAATAATTTTGTTCAGAAACACACCTCTGAATTTTTCCCTATTCATGGATTTCGGGTTAGAGTCTATTCATTTAATTCATTTTTTCTTTTTTCTGTGGGCACACACAAGAATTGATACCAGCTAATTCTACACTGAAGATAATTCCTAATGCTCCATCAGCAAAAGCTAAAAATTTATGAATTTGAGAAAGTCTGGAAGGCGATCCAATATGGGTAACTGCTTGAGGGCTGCTGGGGAAAGTTGGTTTGTCCCAGGCAGTTGAGATTACCCTGCTGGTCCCCAGCGCACAGGCTCATCCTGCAGGGACGCTGCAGCGTCGGTACCGCAGAAGACCCTCTTATAAGCACCTGCCTGTCATGAGCAGCCACAGCTGAAGTCTGGGCTGAGTGCTACTGGGCTGTTGGTGGGCAGAAGCTGGCCACGTGTGCATTTTTGCATGTTCTGTGTACTGCTGTTCCCATTTCTTGAGGAGAGCCTGTCATAGGGTGCCTTGCACAGGGAAGAGAACCAGAGGTTTCAAACATGGAGCCTAAATTTTGCTAAGAAAGCTAATTCTGAAATTTATTACTATCCTTAAGTCCTGAAATGGATAATGAGCCTAACAAGACTATATATATGTATATACCAATGACAGAGTCGTTGGACCTAGCTATCACTCCTTCCCCTGCTGCTCTGAATAGTAGAAAAAATTTTTATAATAGTATAGAATCTATTTTTCAATATTGGCATATTTTTAAGCTGTCCTCTGCATTACCAGAGTATCTCAAGAGATCTCTACTCCAACTTTTAAAATCCTCAGGCCAGGTTTAGGAGTGGATCCAGGCTTCATGGAGCCTGGATCTTATGTAATTTTGAACATAAAAATATAAAAAGGAACAATAGAATACAAATTGTGGATAGAAGATTGGGTACAGTACTTTGGAAGGACCTGGGCATTGAAGCTTAAGTTCCATCATCTTACTGGTAATTTGGTTCTGGTTTTACTGCCCTACTCAGAAAACCAGGCACCAACAATTTTATAGATACTAAATGTCAAACCGTGGAAATCAGGGGAGAAAGGATTTGCATCAGTTGCTAAGTGAATGCACCTGTGACATTAGAAGTGTCAAAACTACTGCCACCAGTAATAGAAATGACAAAGATGCAATACATGGCTAGAGAAGTAATAGTAGGAAAAAGAATTTAGCAGTGTTTTCTTGGCTTATCTCATCTGCTCCTCCAAGTAACCCTGTATGTGGTATGATTAGCCCTGCATTCCAGGTGGAAAAAACTGAGGGTCAGCAATGTTAAGAGTCATTTCCTCATACCCTTGGTTTGTAAAGTCAGGTTTGCAGATGGAGCAGTTAGATGTCAGAGCCCTTCCTCTTAAAAGCCAAGGCAGTATTTTGCTGAGGATGTTTCAGGGCATCCTCAACAGGCAGCTGCTTAGTTGACAGCAGAAAGTAAGCTGCGACCTGGGAGGAGGTCTCAGGAATCTCTTCTGAGTAGTGCAGTCTCCTCAGATGCCTTTGTCTCAAGGAGTGGTGGTGGTTCTCTTACCCGGGTCATCATGGGCAGAAAGCTCAGTGAAAAAGAATCCCATCCTTTCATCTCAGGCTGGCAGTAACCGTTGAGCAGCATAGCAAACATATCTTTTAGACATCTTTTGAACAAACTGGGCTTGGCTCAGTATATTTGCTCATACACCGTGACGTGAAATCAGTAATGAAAACGTACTCAATTCAGCTAATTTTAGCAAACAATGACAATGCCAATTTTTAAAAATCATTTTTATTAAAATTGACAGTAGTTAACTCACAGCTAATGTTAGCATGTTCCTGGACGTGACCATTACTTTCTCACATATGGTGATGTTCTTCAAATAGGCTATACATTTTTTTTTTTTGTTAAATTTTTAGGATTATACTCCACTTAGCATTATTTTGGCAAACAGTATAAACTTAAAACTAGTATTTTTTTTACTACCACTTTCCTCAAGCTACTCACACAATTTAAAAATTTTTTCCTACTCTTTAGTTTGACACATTCAAATATAGGTGAAACATCTGACTTTATTTTCTTCTCTAATTGTTATAGCTTGAAATATAGTAGTACAATCCTTAAATTTCCTGCCATGTATATTGTTAGTTTCTTAACGTTCTTGAGCAATGAATGCTTTCGCTAAGTTTTTATTTTTAAAAATAAATTATCTGCATGTTAGAAAATCAGGGTCCCATTTAAGTCACTCATCTGGAGGACGCTTGTAAAAAGATTGTTTAAACTCTGTAATTGTCTTTTTCTTACATAAGGAAAAATTTTAGTCATTTAATATGGAGGGGTATATCCCATTTTAGATTTGTGCATGGACTGTCCCCCAACCATTGACATGACTGCTAGCATCCCCAGATGTCTTTCAGGGCTCTTGAAATTCCTCCCGTGATGACTTTATGTGTCTGAATTCACCTTTTTCCCTGTAGAAGAAAACATGTGGAGTGGGCTGCTACCTCCTGGCCTAAGTGAACATGATGCTGAGTTGAATTCTGAAGATGAAGCCACACTGGAGAACTCTGGGCTTAACTTAAAGGGAGATCAAGAAGAGGGGCGCATTACAAAAGCAGGCTTCGCAGCGTCCCCTAGAGATGGCCCCAAACCCGAAGCAGAAGCAAATGTGAATGCTTATGAAGAATGTCCTTCTGGAATTCCCTTAAATATGTGGAATGTAGGTTTTCTGATGTGCTCTTATAGTCTGTGCTTGTGAACTTGTGCACGCTTATATATGTGTTCTGGGCAGAGGCGATCGTGACTATTGACTCAGGATGCTTTCATTACTCTTGGGGCAGCCCTCAGCCCATTGGCTGCTCAGCTGCCTGCCTTCATTTTTGTTTTGATTAGTTTTCCATAAAAAGAGGGTGGAAAAACCACTTAGTAGTGTTAACTACTTTGGCTAACTTGGTGTATTGGGAATTTCCTATCTTAATTTTATCTTTTGTTATCGATATATGAGTTACTAAATGTTACTTCCAGATTACCAGATGACCTATTTAGAAATAAATGCAGATAAAAAAATTAGTTGTGAAAGTGTCTTGGAAAAATAGGATCTCCCAGGAATGCACCTACTTTCATTAAGTTGATGTTTTTACATGTATGAGAATTACTACTGACCATGTTTTTTGCTTCAAAATATATTTGCGCCTCTCTCTTTTTACTTTTACCTAGAAATTTCAAGAGTTGCATAAAAGACATTCTGAACAGAAAACCTCAACTTCAAGATCTAAAGGGAGAAAAAGAAAACGCTCCAAAAAAGGTATTTTGTTATTATTCCAATCATTGGTAGTGCTGCTGTTAAATGCTGACTGACTTCACAATTTTTAACAAACATAACTTTGAAGTAATGACAGTCTACTTAGGTATTGATACTGAATTCTTTTCAGGTAGCTTGAAGGATGAAGAAGAATCTCAGAGGTAGGTGGGATTTAAAATCTTTTCCTATTCTGGAGATATTATAGAGCTTGTATAAAGAACTTACAAAGCTCAAACATAAGAACTGTTTTTGTAGTAGAATTGTAATAACCAATTAAGAATAGTAAAAATAAAAATGAGTGCTTTTTGTGTCAAACATAAGTTACCATCTGTTTTCCTGCAGTGCACAGACTTCAAGTGAAACCCAGTGGAAGGAACTTACTCAGTATTTTGGAATTAATGATAGGTTTGATCCCCCTGTTAAAAAGAAAAAAGTTGAGAAGGTAAGATCTTTTCTAATTGTATCTTCCATTAGCTGATAGGAAATGTTTGTGATTAGCCTCACCTAAGGTTTTTCCCCTTATTCATCCATCCTGTGAAAAAGTTAAAATGCCTACTGTACGCCGAACAGTGTGCTAGATAAACAAGTAAATATGTAGTTGGAAATCATGATAAAATTGTTTAGGAAATGAACAGCATGTTGTGAAGAAATTAAAATGGGGGCTCCATTTAGTTTATGGATTGGGGATTGGAAGATGCCATGTCACTAAGACCTAAGGAGGGGAAGGCACCCTCTGTGCAAAGGATGTCCGTGCAGAGACCTTAGCGTGGGGAAGGTCCTAGTGAGGAAGAGTCATCCGGGCGCATTTGTTAAGTGTAAGTGGGTCAGCCTGGAGTCAGTGAGGAGGAGAGAGCCCCTATGTGAGATTGGCAGGCGGTCGAAATTAGGGTTAAGTCATAATGCAGTTGCGTGTCATTTAGGGGCTTAAAGTCAAGGGAGTACCATGATCTAATGTGTGTTTAAAAAGGTTGCCCTGGCTGTTCTGTGGAGAATGGACTGTGGGGTTGGCGAAAGTAGATGAGTTGAGAACAGTGAAGAGACTCTTCTAGGCATGAGTTAGTGGTGGCTTGACTAAGATGGTGCAGCTGGAGAGCGTGGGAACAGAGTAGACTGGGAGAAAGATGCTTAGAAGAAAGTCCAAGCTTGAGATCCACATTTGGGAGTCATCATTAGTAAAGCTTTGAATGAATAACTTACATATTGTCTCCTGGAAATATGGGCTAACTCCGAGCACATGAAAATTGAACGCTGAGCTCTAGGCTAGAAGCACAGGGACTAGTAGTACACTGTAGCACTGCTGTGAACTCTCGCTGTATGTAGAGGCGGTTACCATTTTCTGATTGATCAGTATTTCTTGTGAAAACTTACGACTTTAAGCCCATCACTGGGTGGCACTATATAATCAAGGGCACATGCATTCAGGAACTGACACAACACAATGTGAACTTGTTATTTACAACTTTGCTAAAACATCTTATCATGTGACTGAATCCACTCGAAGTGAGGGTCCTTTTGCTTCATGACCAAAAGCCAGAAATTCAGAAGCCAGATTTGGTTTAACAGACCATTGCTTGATGAGCAACGGAGAAGGACAAACTTGTTTAAAAAAAAAAAAAAGGAACCTTTTTTCACTAGGGAGGACTTCCCTTTTATTTGGGGGAGAGTGATGTCAGGAATTAAGGTGGAGTGTCGATGATAATTCCCAGAAAGTCTCCCTATGCACCCAGTACTCCTGACTTTTTCCCCTCATCCCACTCTAACCCCACATGACACTCAGTTGGGTCCAATTCTGTGGCTGCTGATCTTCCTCACATCCCTGAGAGACAAATATTCTACCTCACAGTTACAAAATCCTTCCTGTTTTGATCTTATTCTTGCGGGGCACCAGGACAGAGGTCATTTGTCTTAGATATATTTTATTCTTGTGTCTGTGCTTTCAATCTTGTCCTTGAACTCTAGGGAATTGAACTTTCTGTCACAACTGATTACTGCTAATGAGCGCTTTTCTTTTTTAACTGTTTGAGCTGGGCAGAAACACTAAATTTCTTACAAAAAAGGTCACTGCTGGAGTTGGAACTACAACCCAAGCTTTATCATGCCGTTCTTAGTTCTCTAGCTCCACTGCCAAAGGGGCGGCAAGTATGTGAAAGTATAATTGTCGTGTTCTTGACCCTTGTGATTCTGGTGGGCTTGTGATTCTGATGTTCTTGACTATAGCAAACGTGCTCAGAAGCACCAGAGAGGAGGGTCATGCTGACAGCCATGACTGCGCCAAGGCGGTCCTAGCTGATTGCTTTATTAGCAGTCCAGCTGCTGATTGTTGTTAGAGGTTAGGACTAGATTGTTCTTAGAGGTAAGGAATGGTTATTCATTCTCCCACAGAAGGAGGGAATTTGGCAACTTTAGATAATAGCATTATATGTGCCTTCTGTGTACCTGGGAGAGATCCAGCATAACTATGTAAATCTGTCATTGTGTTCATTGGGAAAGGTACAGAAAACAAAAGGTATGCAGATTTGGTTTTGTCTCCTCCATTGAAAATAGGTAAGGAGATTAGGTCTTCTGGAACAGGCTCTTACAGGGAGCTTGCAGATAAATAGCAAAAACCTCCTCCATCAAACAACCTTCAGAACCCCTCCCAAGAAATAAGCCTCTTGCAAAGGCCTATTTTGGGGTGGCAGAAGTTTGTTACCCTATAGTCCTGTCTTTGGAACTTCTCAAGAAACTGGATCATTGAGAAGTTGAGTTCTTCAATTATTTATAGAACTAGTCTTTTCAGTCCTGAGAATAGATCAGTCCAGTAAAACAGTTGTGTCCAGTTCTGGAAGCTTCCTGAAAAAGCATCCTCTAACTTTTTCTTGTAAATTATGTGGTCTTTATCTTCAATTATTTATGGTGTTGTAATGTTTTCGTCTTAACTGCGTTGACTTCAGAATGTCTGAGTTGTTTCTTAGTTAAGTTATAGCCATGAAATTGACTTTTTAGCCATTCTCACAGTTTTTCTTGCAATATATTTGTATTCAAATTTTAGCATTACGGTACTTAAGTGGCATTGTACTGTCTTGATACTGGTAGAGTACAGCTATTTAGTCATAGTCTTGAACTTGGAATTTGTGTAGAGTAACTTTAAGAAAGAATGCTAGTTTTCCTTGTGCAGTCTTTTGAGCAACTCGATGTTTAGGAACTGCTCTTTGTTTCAATTGTATATTGAACATATTCTAGAAAAAAATTACAAATCAAACGCCATTTTTAGAATGAGATTTCTGTTTAAGGGAAGACCACTGTAAATGATTTTGTAATCACCCCTGATCTATTTTATAAGTAGGGGTTTTCTTACCAGCAGCTGTTTCTCTGTATGACTGATAAGTGACTGAAGTCATAGCCATCTTCTAAGCGAGGAAACTGACGCTGGCCAGCTTGTATCTGCACAGGATTTTGCTAGCACTTAATATTCTACAATTAATTGTAAGCGTAAAAGGAAAGGAAGGATTTAGTAATGCCATAGTATTTTGTTTTCTCTTGGTGGTTCATAATTGTGTGCCAGCAGGTTTATACTCATCCTTTGGTTTGGGATTGATGTTTTACACGCGCCCCTTCTGTCATGCTAATGTCTCCACTGTGACTCCAACAGAGTAAATAGACATTAAAGACTATCCACATGGGAGGCACCAAGATAAAAGCTAAGAATAAAGTTTAAGTCCAGCAGATAATAGCTACTGCTCAAGAAGTCAAAAGAGGATTGAGAAAATTTGTGATGGCAAGTTGGACAAAGCTAGCGTGGATTTCTAGTCTGTTACTTCATTTTTCTGGAGCGGAGGCTGATCCTTTACCATATCTCAGCACCTTCTTATTCTATAATCATTCACTCAACCCTCAAGAATAGTAAAACAAAACTAACTTCGTAATTCGTGTCATTGTACGATCTTTGTGCTTTCTTTCCCCCTTCTTTGGAACACTGCCAAACTACAACTTGTCAGCCACGGATGTGTATTTACAGCCTGCTGTCACCTGCTTCCCAGCAGTGCAGAGAGGCTTAGATTTTTAAAATGTAATCTTCCTAATATCCAAAAGCTGTTTTAAAGTGTTCCTTGTATTATACACAGCTATAATTGTGTTTCTGGCAGCAGTTCTGGGACTTAATAATAATTCTGTAATCATAACATAAATTATTTGAAATCTATTTGGGAATTTCTTTAGAATAAATTTCATTCCTTAGTATCATAAATGTCTCAAGTGTCCTTTAGTTGAATCAATTTGATTAGTCAGCAGTCATTAGTTTTATTTATACTTAATGGATACTTGCTAGCATGAAAACCAGAGGTATGTTTAACATTTTTTAGATTAATGCAGAATACTATTGATAATTTTTGTAGTTGTTTGTGACTGCTATTGTATAGTGCTATTGTAAACTGCTAGCTATTGTATAGTGTAGCTTTTTTTAAACCTTTTTTTTTTTTTTTAAAGCAGAATGCTTTTTCTAACCAGAATCTTACGTGGACTGCCAATATACAGATCAGATCAAGGGCTGGCACCCTGAGTGGATGGGGAGGAGGGGAGAGGGGTGGAGGGTTGTGGAAGTGGGGCTGGGGAGAATGGGGGCTATAGTGGTACCATGAAGTCCCCCTGGTATCGATTACAAAGCATTCTCTCCTGATCCCGATGTGGTCCCTGTGGGGTGGGAAGGTAGGGCCAGTATTATCCTCATCTAGGTGAAGAAACTGAGACTCAGCATGATTTGTCTAAGGAAACAAACAGAACAGGTGAGAAGTGAAATGAGACTTTAACACAAGTCATTTGGATCTAGGTTTTTCTGAAGAAATAACCCAACTTTGTTTTTACTTACCTGCCTTAAATAATTTAAGTAGGTACAATTTTTTTACAAAAAGGTAACAACACTAATCTTAGTCCCCCTCTTTCTTATGGAGAGATGAATTATTTTCCTAGCTATTAGGTCTAATCATAGTTGTACAACAAGCTTTCGTGGGTCATTGTTTTGTATTAAGCCTCAAACATTGAACATCTTGTCTGAATAAATATTTAGTAGCAAAATTTTTATAGAAATATATTGTGGCGTAGTTTAACTTGAGAGCTTTAACCCATATTAAAAGATACCCTATAAATGCACATGTGGATGACTGGTCCTTGATTTTAAATAGCTAAGACCCATACATTTCTTAGGTATTTATGGAACTGCCTTTCTTGCTATCTGCAGCTAAACTCTTAATTGGAGGTCACTTATAGCCTTGTGGGAACCTGTTAATAGTACTGGCCTTAGATAATTTTCCACCTGTGGCCCAATTGCCATTCCTAAGTTTCTATTGGGATAGATCTCAGTCTCAATTCTGATTCCTGCCAAAGGCATCTTAGAACCACACTGTGGCCCTGAAGAGTGCCAGCCTTGCTTCTGTGCCTGCTGTCACCCCTGTGGTATGAAGGACACACTGAGTAATTGCAGAAAAGGTTATATTGGGGTCTAAGTTAAAACCAATACTCAAATACTGCATCAGGCGACTCCTTACTCAAAGTTGACCTCTCGGGTCTGAGCCCTGTGACTGGGAGGTAGCTATATAGAGCCGCCTTCTCTTCATAATGACATCCTGATATTGGTAAAGCACGATTTGAACAAGGTGTTTATTAAAGTCTAAAAACATATTTAGTTATTTTACATGCATTTCTTTGATTGTCGCCATGAGCTTGCAGAGCATGTGGCGTTATTCTCGTTCTGCAGGTGAAATAACTGAGGTTATGGAGTTCAGGAGCTCACCCAGGGCTGCTTGGGAGCTGGGGTTTGACCCCAGGTCTGTCCTCAGCAGCCAGGCTCTTTCTGAACTGTTACTAATGTGCGGTCCTAGGGTGATGGGAATGTTTCACCTATGGTTATTTTTTATTAATGTGAGCATTTGGAATGTGTTTGGATTATTAATATATCTTCTTATAGAAAGTTTGGCTGTACATAGGGAGCCAGAATTTTTTTGGAGCCAAAAGAATTATTATATTTCACTTAAATTATCCTCTTCCCCTGAAAATGGGAAAAAAAGAAACAGATATAAGATAGTGCAACTTTGTTGAAAATTTATAAAAACAACAAAAAACCCTTTAAAGTAAAAGAGCTAAAAACAAAAGTGGATATTTAAGTAAAATCCTAGGCTTTTATTTCTAGGAGAGAGGTTTGGTTGTCCAGACCAGTCCTCTCACTTCTTTAAGGAAATTATGGCTTATGTCTCTTTTGCCTGGAGCCATGGCTTCTAGTCCAATGCTCTGTGATGTTATGTCAGCTCCTTCAGAGGCTTCTCTGAGTGGTGAGAGAAATGGAAGTTGGTTGATGGTGAAAGATTTGTAGTTTTAGCTGATTTATTTTTATGTAAAAAGTATACAAGTTCATATTGGTTTCTAGAAGAGGGTAATAACAACTTATCAACCATAGCTCCATGGTAGCCAGAGGAAGTTATGTTGGCAAGTTGAGGCAGCCTAAAGACTTGATAGGCAGACCACTCATGGGTGTCGGTGGTAAACATGGATTGGATTCCTTTTTTCCACACTGATCTGCTACTGTCCTAGGTCCTGGAGTAAAGGAATGCAGCACACAGGTGTTATATAATCTCAGAAAGCTTAGACAACTGGACAGGAACAGACAGTTGTATATGGAATAGATAGGACAGGTTCAAGGATGGACGCCATTAGTGACCAGTTTGCTGGGGCGAGGTGGGAGATACTGGGCTGCCCCGGGATTTGTGGGGCAGGGAAATGAAAGTTTGATGTTAGTGTTTTGTGTTCATCTGTCTTAATGGCATTTGAGGAAAGACCTAATATCACTGTGCATTGGACTATTTTATTTCTACTATAAAATAAATAATGCATAAAAAGTTCCAGGTGCAGGTGCTGTTCCTAGCTCTGGAAGCTCAAAACGGAGAAGACGCTCTCCATGGGAGTGTATTCTAGTTAGTGTGAGAGACTGGCATGTAGGTCAGTACAAGAAACTGACTCTTTTTATCCATAGGGATATTATTACCCCAATTTTACTGTTGTGGGGTTCTCTTGGTAGCCTCTTGAAGCAGTGGACATGTCCTAAGTGTTCCCCATGTGGTAGGGTCCCGCCAGCACTGGTGCAGCTGTGGATTACGGCACTGCAGGTTTTAACTCCATCACACAAGGCCAGTGGCCACCTCCTGAGAAGAACTAGGCTAGGCTCAGAGACACACAGTTGTCTCTTTTCAGTGAGCCTAGAACCCCTGAGGGGAGACACAGACAACTCATTGTAGTTGTCAGATGTGCTGAAGGGAAATGTGAGGTGGCAGCAGAGGGGAGCAGTTAGGTATTGGGCATGGGGAGGTGTGGGTGTGTAGGGATGAGGGAACTTGCTTGGATAGAAAAGATAGCATTTGACGTGAGACTTACGGAGATGACTGAGATTTTGTTGGAAACACATCAGAGGCTCAGAGAGCATTAAAGTGGTGAATGTGGCCAGAGATTAGGAAGAAGAGCTGCACAAGGCGCTGCTGAGATGCATTTTGGGAACTTAATGTGAAGAGATTTGGGTCATGTCACAAGGAGTAAAGTGGTAGTGTTTTAAGCTGGTTAATGAGATGGTGTGTGCCTTAGAAAGATAGAAGACCAGTTCAAGATGGTTGTACTACTCTAAACGAGAGGTTTTGAGACCCTGGAGAAGTACAGAAGAGAGAAAGGAGAGATTCTACAGAAATAGAGTTAAAATAAGAGCAAAGGACTGGAGGCATTGAAGATATTGAGGACTCTAGTGGGGTGGCTAAGTGGGTGAAAGAGAAGCAGGCACAAACCGATGAGCTTGCCTTTGGAGAGAAAAAATTTGAAAACTCTACTTGTAAGACTTTAAACATGAAAATCACTAGCGAGCAGCTGGAGGTGGAAATGAAGTCAGATGTTTCACGCACCGAGAGAGTCTGCCCGCCTCCCTTGGGGTGGCATTAGCCTGGAGCACCGACCACTGAGGTGCTGGAGTTAAGAGATGAAATGAGGGATGTTGGGCCACGAGGAGGCCTTCTGCAGACATGGCTGAAAGGGACATTTCAGGAGAACGGTAATGGTGACAAGGCATAATGGGGGGAGGCCCGGAGAACTGAGTGGCCTAGGGTCACAGGTGGTGAGGGGTGCTTGCATGAAGGTCTCAAGTCACTGTTGGGAATGAGGAGAAAGAATTTCTCGTCTCAGATCCCCAGGTACGGTGAGTGGTTGTGAGACGAGTAGTCTTTATACACAGACATCAGTGACACCCTCTGGTGCTTCAAAATCTTTTAAGGCAAATCATACATTTTTAAAGTCTCATTTCAACAAATGCTATATAGGAACAGAATTTCTCTTAGTGCATCGGTATAATCAGCGATACACTGACGGGAGAAAACGTCAGACTTCTTTTATTGGATAAGGACCACGAGGCAAGCCCTTGTTAGGATCTGTCTTCTTGTAAGAAGCATACATGAGAGCATTTAAAACATTTTGTTTTTTTGTGGTAACTGCTTCCACAAGCTCAAACTCACTTACTTAAATGTAAACATCTTCCATAAATATGCGATGTTTCCTACCTGGCCTGGTAAATCCTATGACAATTTGAATTATAACATCCTGCAGTATCTTCAGTTAGTAAATGAAAACATTTCCAAAAAAAAAAAAATTCCTGTATGTAACTTTCCTCGCATGTTTAATATCTAAGTTAATACCCATAGTCAAAGGCGGGGCTGTTGACAGGAAGTCTGAGGCTATGGGCAGGGGTGGTGGAGAGGAGAGGCCGAGGGAAATGGTGGTTGGAATGCAGAGTGGGGCCCCAGATTCACAGGACACCTTAGTGCTTAGATGCTGACCTTGGCTGAATGCCTGGGCACAGGCATCTCTTTACTTACCTTCGCAACAGAGAGCAGCATTTTCTCATGGACTTGCTCAAAGGATGAAGTGAGTTTTCTTACAGTACTAAGCCTGGGTCCACCGTGATTTTGGTCACTGTTACTAAGGTTGCTGTGATTTCTACCTATTACTGTATTAAGGGAAAGTGTGGGCCTCGGAAGCATAGAAATCTGGCTTTGCACCTCCTTTTTCTTAGTTCAAGAAGTGACACGACCTTGGATAAGCCAAGTTCGTATACCTCCCTCAGCAGAAGGCATGTACCAGCTCCACGCTGCCGCCACCAGTGGTCTGAGTTTGTTTGCATTTGGTGTAGTCCCAGTTCATAGTCTCAGCCGGCAGATATTTGTTGGCTTTTCTTTTCCTGCCTTTAACATTCGGGTTTCTTTTCTTTCAAGTCCGGCCTGGAGAAGAGCGTCGACCAGGCAGTGGGTGAGTGGGACATCGAGAAGGCCGAGGAGCTCAGCGACCAGCTGGCCACACGCGAGGTGAGTCAGGCTGGGGACGGGCTTTGTCTGTGTCCAGATTTCCTAAAATCAGTATCCATTCTTTTTATGATCATGTGTGGCTTCATTATTCACATACTTGATCTAAGATTTTCCTTTCCGCTTATTTCCTCCCTCTCAGTTTACCATTTATTTCAAAATGCTGAGTTTTATTTCTATCTTCATAATCTTTTAAAATTACTCTGGTCTAAAGCTTGTGCTGGAAGTAATTCTTGATTGAAATTCTACCCTATATTTCAGCTAGTTCAGGTTTTTACAGGTTTGATTAGCTTTCTTTTTCCATTTGCATCTTTAACTCTCCCTGAGGGCAGTTATGTGTTCCAGTGTTATGTCTCTCAGTGTTTGCTTACCCTGGCTCCCCAAAATGCTTTCTTACTGCTCGCTCCCTCAAGACTTCTCAGCCCTTTTAAAGACCTCCAGTATAATGATAACAGTACAGTGAATGTCCTTTTTCCAGAAAAAGGCTTCCAAGGATTACATCTTGTGCCCTCTGGGAGGCATATTCCCAGCAGCCCACTGGGAATCGCTGCTAGACATTGCAAGTCACCGTCATGTGTGTTTTGTTGTTACCATAGTTTCATAATTCTTTTTGTCCTTTCTAAGGAAAAAGCTCCAGCACAGTTTTCTCCTTTAGCATGTCCCTGCCTTCCTCACCTCGTTTATAAACTTGAACCCTCCTTGGTGTCAGATGGCTAGAGGGGCATCGCTCCTCCGTGCAGTCTGAGGGCCACGTCCCTGTCCTTTCTTATGGGGTGAGCATTTTTCTAAACTGAGACTGGTGATGAAATGACTATTTTAGTAAATTTTCTATGAAAATATTTGTCCACTATCATCACATGTCAGAAATCTGCCATTGATGCTGTTAGTTTGTTTTGCTTGTGGCTGCTGGCCATAAGTATCTTGTGGGGCTTGTATTTTTATGTAGGGAAAAAAACAAGTCCAGAGGTGAGAATTAGGGATTTATAAATTCTCTCTCTTTTTCTTAGGCCTTTTAAAATCAGTTGCCATCTTAAATACCTCTGTGAATAATATGTGTATGTTTATTTATTAATGGCAAATGTAAAGGAAATTCTAAAGCTGTAGGCTTGAGTTTGGCACATAGAGAAGAAGCCGCAGAGATGGCAGGTATGTGGCCTTTCAAAAAATTAAGTTAAAATAATTTCAGTATTTTTTTTTCTTAGAAGATCCATTTCTTCCTTTCCTGTTTATGATACGTGTGCTTTCATTTTGACTTTGTTCTATTTTTCGTCTTAAGTCGTATTTTGATTTTATTGATTATAACGTGCATTGAATAGCATTATAGTACTCTGATTATTATACTGATTCCTTCGGTTTGGTAGATATCTTGGCTTTTATGTCTATGAATCAACTATGTACTAAAGATCATCTTTAAAATTCTATTCAACAACATAGCACCTACTGTTGTTTGTTAGCAAGTAGTGCTATTATTCCAGGTATTTTTGATGCTTGGAACTTACTTTCCCCTAGAGGTGCTGCTGAAAGTGTTAGGTATGTTTCCAGGCCAGCTTGTGAGTATACAAAGTATCGCATGGAATATCAGTAGTACTGATCTCATCTGCAGATTTTGGGGAGTTGATCAAGAAGTGTCAAGATAATGGTAAGGAGGGACATACATGGGGGCTGGCTGGGTCAGGACATGTGACGCAATGTGGAATACTCGATTACCAGTGGGATATTTAAGTACCAGTTTACTGACCTAGGAATATTCAGAGCAGGGTGCCAGAGTCTTCCACACTCCCTATTGAAGACCAGTACTTGGTGTTGCTGCCTGTGTATTTTTCAGTATCTGAAAGTCCACTTAGACTTTGAGTCACTTATCACTGTCCCCATTATGACTTCCTGTACCCACTCTGGCTCATCCTTCCAACCCCACCTGCCTGTCCCTTCCCACCATTCTCTGATATTTCTGAACGCCCCAGAATTTGGAGATTATATACTTGGTATAATTTGCTATATGTGATGTTTGACCATCTTTCTTTGGAATCCCTTTTAAATTCTGGATATTGGTTATTGTTTGCTGTCTAGCAGCTCCTGGTACCATCAGCACCTGCTGGTTTCTGAGCCGACTAGATAGCTCTAGTAAAGCTAAAGCTAGACACATAATGAAAACCACCAGAGTGTGGGGAGTATGGCTGAGTGTGTGCAAGAAGGCTGTGGACTTCTGTCTTCGTTGCTCCCCGAAAGCTCAGAGGTCTCCTCAAACTGGTGTCCCGTTGTTGTTGCTTTGTCCAGTTTTCCTTTTGGAGGACCCAAGAGTTGTGTATTTTCTCTCCCAAATAGCAAAGTGACTGATCTCGGCCAGAGGCCCCGGGTCAGCACATTTCCTCAGATCTCTGCCTTGCTGAAGGTGGAGCGGCCAGTACAGCCCTGGTGGCCAGTGCTGCCTTCGGCGCCTCTGGTCCCTCCGTGGCCGGCTGCTCTTTCTTCATCTCTGTGTTTATTAGTACTTGGCACTGGTTGGGGGAATTCAGAGAAACATTCACTTTACTGAAGGCTCTATGCTCCTTTACAAACTTTGAGTAAAGTTTGTAATGCTAAAGTTTTAAGAGTTGAGCATATTTGATTTTTAAAAAAAATCTTTTAGTCTTAAATAATTTCATGAGAAATTTGTAGAGATTTTCTATTTACCCTTCACCCAGATATTTGAAATGTTAGTACTTAACATTTGCTTTATCATTCTTTTGAATTTATATATATTATTTAGATTTGCCAAATGTCTCATTGATTTCTTTTTAGCAAAGGAAATTTTCTCTTTCCTGGTCTAATTCATTGCATTTTGTTGTATCTCTTTAGTCATGATAATCTGGAATCATTCCTCAGTCGTCTTTACGTCTCTGGTATTTTTGGAGAGTAGAGGCCAGTTATTTTGTGGGATGTGCCTCAGTTTTTGGTTGGTGTGACATACCCTCATGATTAGGTACAAGTTGCTCACTTTGGCAGGAATATCACGTGAAGTGCTGTGTCCTTAGCAGGATATCAAGTCACGTGACATCTCTTGGGCTTATTTATTGGCACTGTTCCTTTATTTGGTTAAGGTGATGTCCCAATTTTTCTCCTACAGTGTTACTTTTTCTTAATGGAATGAATAAATGTTTCATGGTGTGCTGGGAGGTAGCCACACTATGTAAATGCTCTCTCCTTATGTGTTCTGGCGCTAGCATCCGTTGCTTTTGCGGTGGTTGCCAGATGACTTTAGATCTTTAAACCATGTGGTTGTTCTTTTCATCTCTACGTCACAAACCAACTCTTAAATTTGGCTTAAATGAGATATTGAATTACAGGATTTTTTTTTAAATCCATGTCAGTCTCTACATAAGCCTGGACAGTTGAGAATTAGATACAGTTTTCCTCAATTTTAAGTATTTTGAAATTATGTGCTGATGTCTAGATGTCATTAATCAGGCAGCTTAGGTTGAATTGAATGTGGGTTTCCTGAAGGGGAGGAGACAGGGTTGCCAGTGGCCTTATATCCACGTACGGTTGCTGTGACTCCCACCTGCCTGCCTGCCTGCCTGCCTGCCTGCCTGCCTGCCTGCCTGCCTGGCGTTCCCTTATGAGACTCCTTTCTCCGCCTTTCGGTGCTGCTGGTCTGGACTCGCAGCCTCAGACTGTGCATTTCCTTTGAAAATACTGGGTTTCTGCTTTGGTGTGTTTTGTCATCCTGCTATTTTAGAAATGGGAATTGTTTAATACTAAGTATTTTCCATCTTAAAGGTTGGTATTTCCTGTCACACTTTATGACAAACGAGATTGCTTTAGAAATACATGATATTTTCAGCACTTGTAAGGATAGTAAACATTTTCTCAAGTGTTCTTTTTATTTCCACATAAATATAATGCTTTGTTCTAGTAATATAAATCAAATTTATTTAGTGCAGGGTCAAAGAATTCTGATTAAAAGAAAAGAAACAGTAATTCGGGCCTTCTTTGTTTCCTTGTAAAGTGGAAAAACATCTGGAAAGTGTTTGCTGTTCAGCCACGGACATGGGAAAGATACTGATGCCATGTTAATTAAGTGCCTGTGAAGAATAACTAAAGTAATCAAGGTGGAATTCTTGAATAAATAATTTAGCTTGAGATTTAATTTTTCATATTTATCCCCTCGGTGCTATCACCGTGGATATGAGATGGGATTTTGAGAAGTAAGTAATTGTGAATTTGGGGTAGAAAGCCTTTATGAATTAAATCTATATGTGCTTGGTAGGTGTCCTTTTGGAAATCAGGTGTACTGGGTTTTAATCAGTACCACTCTCTTTTCTCAAGAAGCAGGACTGGGGCCTGCTGATAAAGCCTGTGCTCAGAGGCACAGATCCCAGTGTTCCTAAAGCCTCTTCCAGCTACAATAAGTGAAACTAATTTTTGATGTTTAACATTTACAAGCCTGTAAAACCAATAGGGCAACATCAGTGTTGAGAAAAATGAAGGCAAAGGTAGAACTATATCCGAAAATGGGCGTTGAAGACAGTTCCTCAACAAACAGTAGGTGTCCCAGAATAAGACTGGCTGTCATTGTCACACAACAGCATTTATTTTTCCAGAATCATATTCCTTAAATTGACATGACATCGGGATTACATCATTTGATTTGGGGGCTGGGTCCAGTCCATGTGCTCGACGCCTTGTTTTTGCCCAGTGATGTGTCGCATAGGACTGTTCCACCTGTTGACTGGATACTTTTTTGTTGTTAACAATCTCTAAGGAAAGATGAAGTGGAAAAATACACATGGGTTTGTGTGATGCTGATGAAATTGTTCTGATTTGAAAAGAGTTGTTTTTTAAAAAGAATGTGTCTGCGCACGTACACTCACTCACCTGCGCTTGTCTGTGTCTTGTTTGTTAACGGCGACCTTGACTTGGAAGCACATTCCATTCTTTGATCTCACTCCTTGAAAATGCCATTCTTTGGTACTGGTCTTTGCTGACACATTATCTTTGGTACAATTCAGATCATATCAATTTATTAGAAATCATTAGAAAATGTATTTTAAAATGAAGTGCTAAATCCTTCATGAATGAACTAGGCAGCACTTGGGGTGCATTGCATGCTTTGGAAAGGGGATTTTTCTCTCGCATCTGCGTGTTGTCCAGCTGTAGAAAAACACCAGCTGGACTTGGCAGCAGACATTGAATTTCTTCCTAGGAGTCACACCTACTCTCAACAGGATACATTGCTCACATTGGGCTCACTTACTTTGTTTGGGGACAAGAGGTTTCTTGTGAATTTTCTTTGAGCTTTGTGTGGCTTTATGCCCTTAAAGATGACTCTTCCTATAAGTGACTCAAATAGAATGCTTTTTGGCAGTGCCAGTTAAACTTAGTTCCTTCAAGACGCCAGTACCTCATGTTGGCATAATAACCATTTGTGTAACTGGGAAAGAGTGGTCATAGTGTGTTTTTTCCTCATTTGCAAGGTATTGATATATGCATATCTGAGAGATTTTGGTTATACTCTACTAACATTTTTGCTGAGGCCCCAAATGTTCTATTTACAGTAATGAAATGATAAAATGTCTCAGATTTTAAAAGTCTTCTGCTTGAAATTGTGACAGGAAGCCTCAGGCAGTGACTGCAGTCTTTAGTGCTATTGAGCATAGTATTTAGAATCTAGCCAAGCCAAGCTAACACAAGAATTAATGATAAAATATGTATCATTTTCATAGTGCTTTTATAGATATAAATAAATACTACATTGGCAGTGTGAATTAAAAAATTAACAGTTAAAAAAGACTATTTTAATTTTTGTTTTCTGAAACAGGTAAGGTTGGTAATGTTGAAATATGAATAGTTTGTTGAATGAAGGTAGAAAAGACTTTTTAAAAATTGAAATTTGAAATGTTTTTTTTTTTCCCTAGCTAAATGAATTAAATTAAATGCTTTCTAACTGTGGATACATAATTAACTTCTAACATGAACTCTGCTTTTAGAGCAATTTCCTAGAAAATCTAAGGGTGTTTTCATTGACGAGAGAGAGATACACATTTGAGGAGATAGTTCCTGCATTTCATGTTAACATCTGGGCCTTCCTCCGAATTGTTTCTGATGTCCCTGCACCTGCTCTAGCATTCAGAATTTTCCCGGTACCGTTTATTGATGGACGGTGTTTTCCCTGAGAGGGTTCTGCCAATTTACCCTTTTCGTTCAGTTAGTTTCAAGTTGAGGTACTTGCCCTGTTGTCTTGATGGAATAAGACCTGCACTTACCCTCCCTTTAAAGCCTCCCTAAATAATAGGGTTTTGAAAACATTACCTACCATCATACCTACAGCATTATTAGAACTAAAAATCAAATTGAAACATTTGCTTGAATTTTTGAGATAGAGACAGTGCCAAACTGGAAAGTTACTGCTCATCAGCACTATTTTCAATGCTCTGATTCTTTCTAGGACAGGTGATCGCAAAACACACACACACACACACACACACACAGAATGATGTTACAATGAAGTAAATCCTGTGGTTAAAATGTCTTGACATCCATGTTTCCAAGGTAAAGCTGTTTATTCAAATATGAAACTGAATGTATATTCTAACGTGCTTTTATAAAAAAATCAGTGGAACCTGTGACCCCGAAAGGATGGTAGATTCTTTCTATTATTGTGATTTCTAGCTTGGATAAACAAGTAAAACAATGCAAATAAAATGTATTAATATCACTGACTTGTATATATTAAGAATTTAAAATTAAATGTCTCCATGCCAACATTTTATTTTTGTAGAAAGGAGATTAACTTTGTGGCGGTACCAAGGGTGTATGTGAAAAATACAATATATCATACAGAGTCATCTAATGCCAACAGGTTCTCTGGGAAAATATGTTATTCCTCTCTCTGAAATTTTACCACCCTGCTTTCTGTCCTTTACTTTTTCTTTTCTTCTCTTTTCAGTTAGAAGACTTTAGGGCTGCACGTGCGTGCCTGCATGCGTGTGTGTGTGTGTGTGTGTGTGTGTTATATTTCACTGAGGAGCAGTGGGAAAGTGCCTAGGACGCTGGGGAGGGAAAACCCTCCCTGAACAGGCTGCTTCTCAGCCACCTGGACAAGCAGCATCTGCCGGGGAGGGGTGAGTGTCTGGTCGGGATCATCTTCGCTGCTCGCTTTCATTAACTTTGGTCATTTCTCAGTGGGTTTTTAATTTAAGTGTTCTTCTCAGTATCATTTTGTAGTCTGCCCATAGTCCAGGGGGCTTAAAAATGGTTATTTTAGTTCTTTGAGTCCTTCTTCTCCTTAGTTCTTACAAGTAATTCAGTTATTTCATAGAGATGAGCAGTTAGCGGGCTGTATGGAGGATGAACTATGCCTCTACGGTAAGGGATGACCTAGTTGAATTCCTTTACCTCTAGTTTGAAGATGTTATCATTCCCATAAATAATACAGGTAAAGCCTTGAAGTTGGAGCATCTTAATATGAGAAAAGTAAAAATGGTACTGAACGATGGGCTTTTCTCTGGGGCCCTCGGTGGGCTCGCTTAGCTCCCATTGGTGGAGGGTGCTTTCTTTTAACCTTTGGGGTAGGACTGGGTGCTTACCTAGAATAGTGTTCCTTCTGCTCTCTTTTAATTATGTTTATCTGTGCTTTTAACAAACCTTAAAAAAAGATTTCAGATGTTACAAGTCTAATTAAAGAGACAGACAAAGCACAGTTTATACTGTAGATTTTTTTCTGCAGTTCAATTAATCAGCATGTTTTCTCTTTTAATTAAAACCATTTTAGTAAATTAAAGCCCACAGCAAAACACATATATAATTTGTTTGTAATTAGCTCTTAATTGGTGGTAGTTGAAGCTTAGCACCCTTGGTTTCTTTCTTCATGATTGCCATTTTATTAGCAGCCAGTCATTAATTAATCTTTTTCTAATTAGCTTATAAAACTGTTGATGGCACATTATTGTAAATGTGATTTTAAGTTCAAAGCTTGTTAATAAGCTTTCTTACTTAGAAGAACAGAGATAAAGAAATTGCTGAAAACAGTACTACAGTTCTTTAAAAAAAACTGTCTTATAAGGACTGTGTAAAGCATCTAACAGCTTATGGTTAATTTTTTAATGCTTTTTTCCCCTTATGAATGGAATAAGTCGCTTGAATATAAATGTCTGTATCCAGGAGTAATTTCAGCAGTGTAACATCTCTTCTCCCTCCTTTGGAATATCGTAACGTACGTAAAATTTGAAGCCCTAATGGTCATCATTAAAACAGGTGTTATATAAACTATTTCACTGTGAAATCAAAGTTGAATGTATGAATCAAAATATAAGCTTCTTACACACACCTCATGCATCAAATATATATTTTTAAATAAATTATAAGGTGAATCATCTGTATGTATATTATGATTTTAAAACCGGATCTGTCGCATTAAGTTTTGGAATGAAGACCATTTGGCTTCACTTGATAGGAAGTAGTAGGTATAAAAATAAATGATAGGTGTGTGTGCAGTTGTGCGCACACATGGTTATATGTAGTACACAAAGGTGCGGACCTGTGCGTGTCTTTTTTAAGATGACAATGCAATTAACCTCTTTCCCATGACAGAGAAAGTAACCCCACTCAAAGGCAGAATTTAAGTATTTGGATAACAGGGCCTGTTTGCTCTCATCAGAACTCTGGCATCTCAGGTGTGGCCCCGGGGAGAGACGTGCCCATCCAAATGTAGAGGTCCTGCATTGACGGTCGCGCAGGCCATAGAAAATTGTGGTTTGAGTGAAATATGCTAGCCAGGTCATCATCTTTATTGAAATGTCCTACCATTTTCCTAAAACTCCTGAACGGTACAGTTTTCTGAGCTGTTCATCAATATTAGTGCAAAGTTTTGGAAGTTATATTAAAAAAATACAGCATCCCCCATCACGGGAAGTGCTTTTTCTTGTTTGCTTTTTGAACTTTGCATGTGATTTCAACTTTGGCTATTTCTTTGCTTGTTTTTAAGAAGGCATTTTATGATGCCATGCAAGAGACACTAGAAAGGGATAGCTGACAAGGAAAAAATTAAAAATTGGATAAAAAGTAAATGAATAATGTCATATTACCAAAAAGATGAGAGGCTAATTTGTGCCGACTTTTTGCTAATTTTGTTCAAGCCTCAAAATGAGGAGCTGTCACCCGTTCTGTGCGGCCCTGATGACAGTGCCAATGATCCATGAAATAAGCTGCCGCTGGCTTTGTTCTGATAAGAATGAGCAAATCTGCACAATGTTCGGCTCCCAGAATCTCATTTTCATACTTGCATGCAGGCTAAAAGAAATAAGCTGTTTGCAGGCTTGATTAATCAGACATTGGAGGGGTTTTTGTCTCTTTGATCTCTTTCGTCTCCTAGGTAACTTGCTTGACATTAATGTTGAGCTTGAGTAAAGACAATCAGGAATTGTCGACCAAACTGATATAAAAATTAAAGACCTTAACACTTTAAGTACTCCAGTAATGGTTCCGCTTTACTTCAGAAAACATCTGTTTTCATTTAATTAAAGAACAAAAGAGAATGGCATAAATATTTTTCATAGACCTATTATTCCATAAAAAGTTAAAGTATGATAATTGGTATTTTTAAATAAGTGCCTTGAAAGTGTTCAAACGGGAGGAAAACTTCATAAATCTGTTACAAGCCAGTAATTTCGAGATGAGTGAAATATTTTATGAAATGGATAAGAAGTTTACAGTGATGCTAGATTAAGCTGTTCGGATCAGATGCTTCACTTGATTATCAGCAAACTTACCCTAGAATGGCAAGATTTTCCAAGAAAAACTCACTTTATTTAGAAAGGTTGTCTTTTTAAAATCTCTCTCGTGTTACAAGATGCGCCATTATATCTATTTTACAACCCAATATGATTTACACATGCTAAACCTGCAAAATTGAAAGGAATTAAAAAAATGTCACCGTGCATTTGCTTGAGGTTATGCAGGCGCTTTTACAAATCTTCCAAGTGGCTGTAAAGATGAATGCCTCAAGGGTCCAGCCAGGGCCCTGCTTTCCCAACCAGCTAAAGCCCTTATCTTAAATCCAAGCAAAGTACCATTAATCTTTTTGAAAGACCTTTTATGGCTTTTAATATATCCCAAATTAGAACATTTTACACCCTTGGTTCCTGAAATATGGTGATAAAAAGCCTTTAGAGCTTAATTTTCCTTACTGCTTGCTCTGACCAATTTGCAGTTCTTTGTGATAATGTTTAGACACCTTAATTAAAATGCAGCAAAATATTGGATGTTCTATATGGAAAATGCTGATACTTTGGCTGCGCATACAAAAAAATTCTGTATATATTTTTATTCATTTAAAAAAATTTCTTCCCACATTGTGTTGCTCTAGTTATCTGATGACCCAAAGCAGTTTTTAATATAAAAATCATTGACCAAGCTTTTGTGATGTTTACATTGGGCATGAAGATGCATTTTTTTCTTTTTACAGACGAGTTGGGGGGATTCTTGTTGGCCAGTATTATTTGTTTGTAATACTGAAACATAGCACGATATTCTTTTATCTTATGGAACTTGGACTAGTCATCTTGCCTGGGAAAATGTGTTTCTTCCCAACTGTCTCTTCCATAGAAGGTCTTATTATTCTTATATTTCCAAATATTTCTGTTCTTTTTCTTTCTCAACAGGAATGAGTCTAATACATTCGTTTTAAGCATGTGAAGGACACAGAATTGATAGCACTTTCATCATCATAACAAGTTCGAAGATCCTTTCTGTAAAATACATAGACCAGTCTTGTTTAATCAGTTGAAGGATATTCTGTCTAACCAATCTCAAGGAAAATACAGTTAGAAAATAAACCTTTTACATAAACTGGTCTACTTTGAGAGTATTGCCTCTTGAAAGTATTACCTAATGGTTTATTGTACTTAGTACACGAATAAGGGGGCCCTCTCGTGTGAATATGTGCCTAATACATTATAGAGAATTATTCCAAGCAACTTTATGCTGTGTCTTAAGGAACATGTGCTCTTCATCTTTGCTATTATGCTGGTCTTAATGTGCTAAAAGCTAAGAATTTTCACACTCAGGGAGTATGACTGTGCTGAGTCAAAACTCTGAGTTTTGACTGACTCAAAACTCTTTGACTCTGAGTCTCATTTAAATGATGCGACCTCACCTCCAGACCTGCGAGCTGCTCTTTTGTTTGTCCACATGCAGAAATCCATATTGGAGCTATTTAAATAAGTGAAAAATGTAAGCTACATTTTAATTTACAGTAGTTTTGGAAAATGATTTTGTCACGTAGTTAATTGTACATGGCAGAGAAAGCTCAGGTCACGTTTGTTACTTAAAAGTGGAGACTTGATTTAAATATAAGATAAACTAGATGAGTGAGACTTTTCACTGGGCAAGATTTTATTATATGTCAGATTTGCATTTGATATGTAATACCTAGGAATAGTTACTAGAAAAAAGCAAAGTTCTCTACATTTTGGAGGTGGGGGACAGGGAAGAGACATTATCCCTCATGAATGTTGAGGCCCCGTGTCCATCTTGAACCCAGGCAGCAAGCTGCATCTTAGGACAGCAGCTTGTTAGGTGCATTCACTGCCCCCTCGTGGACCACAGCACCCCATCTTCCCAGCCGCCTTGCAGTTAGGTGGAATCATGTCAGGAGCCCCGACTGGAGGGTTGTGAGCAGAAGCCATGTGGGTCACTTCCTCTGCCACAGAGTACTTGCAGGGCAGGAGTGGGATTGGAGGAAGCCCTGCCAATCCCCTGCCGGCTTTACAAGAAATCAGACTTCACCTAGTGAGATTGGGGGACTCGTGAGATGTTGCAGGTTTGACTAGCCTGACCTGACCGCTGCTGACTTGTGTGTGACAAGGGGGTGGTTTTCCGTGGGTAAGAGCTCTGCTTTGACGTCCTCTGCGCATGGCGTCCTCCAGCGCTGCGTGCTCCTTGGCTGAGGCTGCTGCCGCACTTGAACTCTTAGCTTTTTTATTTTTTAAGTTGACTAAGATGAATTTTTCTATGATAAAGAACTGGAAAGGAAAAGAGACCCGAGAGAACTAGGCCCGTACTGAAGCAGTAGAATGTAACTGGCCGCCCATCTCCCCAGCCCCATTATGAGAATTAGCCCAGTGTGCTCCGTGCCGCCGAGTCTTGGCCTAGAGCAGTGCCCGCCAGAGCAAAGCATCGCTCCGGTGCCGCTTGTTGAGTGAATATTGTCCTTGGAGGGAAGGAGGTGGTGACAGCAGAGCTGCTGGTCCTGCCTTGCGTGTGGAGAGGACTCCAAGGCGGTCTGCCCGCTGGTCACGACCCGCCGCCCTTTCCTTGGCAGCTCTTCTGTGGCGCTGACCCGTCAGCACCTGGTTTGACAACAGGATGATTCCATGTTTCCATTCTTCATGCGTATTCTTTCCTGGACTGAAAAACCAGATCTGTTTTTGCTCTTATTTATAAACCCCAGCCAGTGCTTGATTACTACTTGTTTGTTTCACCCTACAGGAAACTGTTCTGCAATATAAACTGAAAGAAATGCCAGGTGTGCCCAGCATAGCTTTTCTCCTTACATGTGAGCTCTTAACCACCCGCCACACCTCTGTGCCAGCCAGCAGGCTACTACAGCTTGGGCTGTAATATGTTGACTTGAGAGTAGCTTCCAGGTTCTTTCTAGAATCTTCTGCCAGTCCTCTGTCCACTAATATGTGTAAGTTAAGTGAGGGATAGAAAAGAAACAACAGAAAGATTTTAGCCTTTGCTCTTTAACCTGGCTTCTTCACCGATACTTTTGAATCTTCCAGACAGGCGGGCATTTTTATCATCAAGAGCCCCTAAAACTAGGTGTCACTGTGCTCGTCCCAGCTCTGTATCCAGAAAGCTGTGTAGAGCAGAGGAGGGTAATTTTAGGTTATGCCATGGAAGCTGAAGGACTGGAGAAATACAGGAAAAAAGAAATACAAACAAAGACAAGACAGGGCTGGGGTGGGGGTGCAGGGGCTTCATTTCGAGGGGACCCAGACGGATGGGTGGAAGACGCAGCATAAACACAGGACCAGAGGGCACGCGCGGGGCCTGTGCCCCTGGGTCCCAGTACCTTTCACCTCGTAGTGCGCCTCGTGTTCTTTTCCATCAGTGAGTGTTAAGAACTGTTGCCATCATACAAAGTGCGTTTCTGAAGCAGTAATTAGCTTCCCCATGTTTTATTAATCACATCTATGACTGCCAATCAGGACTTGCGATCGGCAGGAGATAGCCAGTGCGGCCACACTGAGCTGCAGTGACTCTAGCCCAGAGCAAAGACACTTGATGTCTCTGTAAGCCTGTGCGGCCTTATCAGGGGGAAATTCCTGTTTGGCCGACCGGAATACCGAAATAGCTTCAAGATCTTCATCACAGCCCTGTGGGCCCTGCAGGGGCGCCGTCTGGGGAGGATTTCCATCTGGGGGACTGGTACAAACAGTGTGTAGGGCCTGCCGGAGGAAAGGGGCCACATCTCTGTGTTGCTTAGACTTCGATGTTCAAGGGAGCCGGAACATGGACTTTCTGATTTGTGGACGTGGTTTTCTCACCCACAAGTTTTCAAATGTGTTTTATTGTAATTCTTGTATTCGCTGGAATCTTTTTCATCTTTTTTCTTTTTCTCCTTTTTCTCATTCTTAGCTTGGTGTAAAAATTGCCAAAGCGGTTGCCTGCCACAACTTTGTAAAAGCCAAAAAGGACGCTGAAAATTCACAGGTTGCAAGAAAAAAGAAGAAACTTGCTTGGGGGTATGTTTAAGAACTTTAGTAGTAATTCCACTAGCTTCATGGGAGCTACAGAAATCCTGGGATACTATTTGTGGTATAATCGGATATAATTGTTAGTCATTTTATTCTCTGTATCCTTGCTGAGTGTTTATCAGATTGTAAATAGGGAAGTGTTTCTCCATCCTGTTTGTTTATTTTGTAATCTGTGGAGTATGTGGAAAGGTTCTAAGTTGATTTTACTTTACACTGGCACTGTTAACCCGTCACTTCCGTGAGGTTGAATGAGTTTTTCTATGTCTTCATTTCAGGTTTGAAGCAAAGAAGAGATGGGAGACCAAAAGCAACATGGGGTACATGTGACTGCAGAGTCTTGCCCACGTTTGCGTCTCTGCTCAAGCTTTGATTGGGGTCTTCAGTTGCCCTGTTTACTGAAAAGATATTCCTGCTTCTGTGAAATATACATCAGGAAATTGATAGAAGTAGAAAAAATAAGCATAAAATTTAAAAGTTGATTATCAAATCTTTTCAGTTCTTTCTAGAATCCATCCTATTGAAGTGAATGAAAAGACACGTTCTGTTACTCATACGCAAAATCTAAGCAGACATACAGGAAAGGAAGATAAGATTTTATTTATTTATATAGGCCTCAGTACAAATCAGTTTCACTTCCCGTCTGTATAGTGTAGCGTCGCCAATGCGTTCCTTGTACCTTCTTATCTGTGCTCGGTGCGCTGCACTTCTGGAATTGTGTTTTTAAGATTGGCATTTGTTTATAATGGATTAGTTATAAGTACAGCAAAGTCTCAGTTGATACCGTCTTTACAAATGACTTTAATTATCTTAATGTTTTAATAGTAATTATTGGTTTTTTAATGGAGACAGTTTCAAAGTCAAGCAATTGATTAATTTTTGTGTACCTTCAGAGAAAACATTTCAATAATAAAATATATATATATATTATTTGGAGGGTGATTTAAATTAACTCCGTCTTGAAATGCTTTCCTAAGTCTTTCTTTCTCAGCCATGTCATTCTTTAAATTATAAGATGGTTCTTGGGAGGGAAAATGGTGTAATTGCATTATTCTAAACAGATCTAACTCAGACAGTGTAACTTGAAACCCTCTGACGACATGGTTTTCCTCCTCCAAATTCTTCCTTGCGAGATCGAATGCAGGAAGGACGAGAAAGAGGATGAGTGCTGTGGGCGGTGGTTTCACCAAGTGTGTGTCCTGGTCCTGACTAGACGGGGGCGTCACAGCCATCTCACAGGCTGGCTCTTGTGCCCTGGCCGCGTGTCTGGGTTTTGGGCAGCCCCTGGGTGCTCTGGCCCTGTCCCGCCAGCGGGGGAGGTGCACTGCTCGCGGTCCCGGTTCACCACCCTTCCCCGACCCTTCCCAGGTTATCTGACTGAGAGCTTTCTCCGGGGTGATGATATAAACTCAGGAACACAGAAGATGATTCCTGGTTGTGGTTATGTTACTGTTATGATGATTATCATTTTGCTGTTTTCTTGGTTATTTTTAGACTTTCTGTGGTAACAAGATTTTACTAATGTATGGTGACATATTTGACATATTTCTGTGTTCTGGAATAAGTAGTTGATATTAATGAGAACAAAAATCCTTTTTTGCTCCCACGTAGATGAGACAAGTTAGTATAAAGCAAACAAGGCTTAGGAGGCTGCATATCTGCTTATGGAGTTCATCATAAGAAGTCCTGACGAAGTGTCTACCTGTGCCCTTAAATCACGTGGTGTGGCAAACTGGCCTTACCGCAAGAAAAAAAAAAGAGTACAATTACAAAAAAAAAAAAGCTATCCAGACCAAATATTGGAAAATCTTTAATGATTTAGCATTCCGGTTACATTATGTAGATCCAGTCACTTGCTGCTTTCCTGTAATATGTTGTTGCAGACTTCTGGTAGGTGGGTTGAAACTTCTGCAACCTTTCCGTCCAATTCAAACTTTGAAGTGTTGGAAGCAGCACCTTTGAGGAGGCAGGTGAGGAGATCCTCATGCAAGGCCCCAAGATGGGCATTTCCCTGCAGCCTCTGCCTCAGTTTTCTTTTCCTATATCTGTTTCCTTGGAGCATTTAGTGACCCGTGCTAGTGTGGCCTCCTTCAGGGTCTAATTTGGGAGCTTCTGACCTGAAGTCCTGCTGGTGAAGCTGCCTGAGCCTGTGCTGGCGCCGGCCCGCCCTTCTCAGGGGCCTGACGTGATGGGAGCATGTTGACTGGTGCTGTGGCAGAATCAAGTGTCACAGGGGACTCCCTTGATCAGGGAAGTCCCCATACCTTGCGGGTCTGGGTATGAAAAGCCCAAAGCTTTGGCCTAGCAGAAGAGGGGTGCATGGGGGTCCACTGTCTAGGGCTAGCCCTGCTGGCAGATCAGATGGGACCAATTTTATCAGTTTTCATTGGAATTAGACATTTTATTCATTAAAATAATAAAAATGGGAGCATTATTCTTAGGGTATCCGGGTTACCCCCAAAGTACAGTCACTTATCCTCTCCATCTAGTTATAGCAAAAATTCTCTTGGGGTCAGTGATAGCTTCAGTTCCTGAAGCTTCAACACGTGCATGTACTTCCAGCAGAAGGCCTGCCTTAGCTTAGCAATGTCAGTGCCAGCACGGCTGACAGAGGTGCGTACATGGCGGCCATCGGGACGGCATTCCTGTAACCGTGATTTACTGTGTGAGCACTGTAGGCCCAAAACGCGTGCTGCAGACTGATCTTGAGCTTCACAGCCATGATTCTGAGATTGAGAGAGGGGGTGCTTTCTTGCTTGCAAGCCCTCAGGATGTTTCAGGTTTTCAGCAGAACATTCTATTTCTTTCAGCAAAAGGAGAGTTTGCATATGTAATCTCAGGTTTGCTATAATTAGTTCTGATGACAGAGTCAAATACCTTGGCCAGAACTGTAAATCAGTAAACAGGTTTCTGCAACTGATCATAAATCTCCAACTTCATATTTTAAACACACTTGAGAGACAGCTAAGGAGGGAGGGGCAAGCCACAGATGGGAATAAATGGTATCTGAACTTTGAGAACAGCTTAGAACTTACATTTAAAATCTACAGATTTCCTAATACTTAGTTGTCTAAAATGTTACCTTTAAATATTTTAATAGCTTATCCTTTACTCTGGTAAGACAAGTTGGAATGTAATTCTCAACACATTAAAGTTAATTTTCCAAATGTCCAAATTTTCACTTGTTAGGCAAAGATACAACTCTTGGAAATAGTTGTCCTATTAAATGATTATATTGTATCATTTATATATTATATATATTTTTTATATGTGTGTGTATATAGTATGAGATTGATGTTTAAATAAGATGCCAATCAGACAGTTCTTTAAAAATGATAAAGTGGGGGAACATGTCAGACGACCCCATTTTGGAAAATTAGTGAAACCTAGTAGTCAATTCCAAAACCAACTGAAACAATTCAAGTTTTCCATGTTGGCAGAAGTCACTTTTATTTTTAGTGCCTGGCAGAACAACAAATGCTTTGCATGTCAATTTAGTATTTTTTCGAGCCAACTGTTTATTCATTGGCTTAAAATTTACACTCTACTAAAGTCTTAGCCCTGACTTCCATATAACAAATAGTAATATTTGGACAAAATATGTACATGACAATCTTTTTCTAAAACCAAATGTAGATTGGTATTTGTGGCATCAGTGCCTCCAACATGGTAATGGATCTGAAAGTACATTGAAATGTCTGTGGCGTTATAAACCCAGGGCAACACAGTTCAAGGAATTTTTACTGTGAAGTAATCCAAGCCTCTTTCTAAAGCCTTGTAGATGAAATGAGTGAGAAACTTCCTGCTGGAAAGTGGAATCAGTGTTAGGAAAATTTCAATGAACTATTGAAAGGTCACATTACTCCTACATGCCTATTCTTGGCCACTGGTTTACTGAGACTGTACCTGTTCCCGTGTTTGAGATTGGGGCATGTTGGCGATTTTGACAAATTGAGCACAGCTGCATTCATCGTCTGTTGCCATGTCTGCCCTCCAGCTGCTCCCATTCTCAGTGCCGTGGCAGTCAACTCTGCGCTTTCTGGGGGTGGGCGTTTACACCCCACTCAGGTACTGCAGGCACCGCTCGGATCAAGGCTGCCCCAGGGAGTTTCTGGAGGAGCCGACTCAGGCGCTGGTGTTTAAGTGAAGTGTGCTGCTTGCACTGTGTCTCCTCCTCCTCTAGTGATTGTTCTGGAGATACGGGTTCATTCTGCTCCAGTTTCTTCCAATACAGGGGTGGTGTCGGGCAGCGCCCGGCCACAGGGCCTTATCATCTTCATCCCTTGGGTCTGCATCCCTGGGATGCGCTTGGGTCTGTTAGTGGGGCTGGCTGTCACATGCCACACAGTGTGCTGTGTTTCTAGATGTGCTTGTAAAATCAAGAATGGGCTGAGGGATCACTATCTTTTTATTAGTCCTAGTAAGTCCTTTTTAGATTCAAATAGGGAAAGCACTTTTCAGGTGAGAGGACATTTTCAAAAATTGAATTTAGGTACATACCTTTTATATCCAGACCAGGTTTCTTTAAGAAGCACAAAATAAAAGGGAATGAAAGGCTCCTGTGCTCCCTCACATACTTACTCACTGGCATCCTTCTAGAAGCCTCAGCCCACACCTCCTCCAGGGCCCAGGGGCCTGAGTCTTGCTGAATTGCTGCCGGGGGCCTGCTATGTGACAGCTATGGAATGAGGTAATCTTTTCCCACCTCTAATTTCTGAAGGGTGTGTCTGTCCAGTTATTACTTGTTCATTGAACTTAAAGGTTTAGAAACCAACAGCTACGGTACAAGCTGTAATTATTGATGTCTGTTTCATATTCATCTGTAACTGCTGGCATTTGATCAAGAAGTTAATATATCACTTCATCTTCGGGCCGAATGTGCCTCAGCTATAAAGGTTTTATTGTTTGATGGATAGTGTACAATTATGACTACCCAGAGTAAAAAGTGTTTTCATTTGTAATTATGAATGTCACAATAGTGAAACAATGAAGCCTTGCGTTTCTTTGAATTCCTCCCCATATAATATCTGAGGAACATTGACTGAACACCTACTATGTCAGAGACAGTAAGCTAATTTCTGGCAGATGCCAAGATGAATAAGCACAGTCTGATGGGAAATACTTATGAGGCATGTTTGTTTTTAGGCAGACTGTTGGAGAATCAGTGACTTTGCTAAATACAAAGAAATAATCTACATGTGGTAAGTTAAATGACCCAGATTTAAAATTTTCAGTTACCTGGGTATACATCCTCTCTGGACCCCAATTTCCTGGCTGGGTACTTGGGTACAGTGTTTACTGTCTTAATGTCTGAATGGCACGTGCTTACACCACAGAGGATGGAACTGACACCCTGACTTCCACCGGCGTCCTTGGGCTCACCCCAGAGGTGAGGTTATTGGTGGGGATGGACGCCAGAGAGATTGCAGCTGTTTGGCACAACACTTGGTCACTTTAGTTTTCAAGTTTTTCTCAGACTGGATCAACATGTCCTTTATGTTAGAATGTCTGTGTCACAGCACCATGTTAGGGCCATGTTAATTGCTGAAACAAATATGCCCCCCAAAATGGAATGACTCAAATACAAGCTTACTTTCTTGCTCATGGGACAAAGGAGCATACTCTCGTCAAAGGGAATCTGCTCCACACAGTCATTCAGAGACCCAGGCTGACAGGGCCTTGTTTCCCTAGTCATTTTGGTGTCACCATCTCAGTGAACGGGAAGAGAAATGTGTGGAGAGCACTCGTGGGAAGTTAGGACCTGGCTGTAGGGGCGAGAGCGTTGCTCCTGCCCACTTTTGCCCTGGCTAGACCTTTGTTCCTTCACCACACCAACTGCAAGGGAGGCTGGACCTGTGGAATACAGAGGAAGTGAATTTGAGTAAATAGCCAGCAGTGTCTGCCATGTCGCCTCAATCACATGTGACCTTGAAGTACGAACTAAGCTTTGCTCAGGCATGATGTTGAATAGCACCGGCTGCTATTTGTGATATGATGTAGGCATTTTTACTTGGATGTGTTGACAGAGCTGATCAAAATAGCCACTCATATTACCAGGTAATGTGCTTGGTAAAGGTCCCGAGGGTCTTGTGTGATGTCTCATAAGTGCTGAAATGGAATTATATGCTCAGTGAGGCTCAAGTGAGACTGCGGTTGCCACCCGCAGACGTTGGTCCAGGCTTTGTGGCAGAAACTGTCTGGTGTAAGTCGTTGAGGGTAATTGGGACCTCATCCAGGAGACCAGATGAAGCAAGAGCATCCCACGTGGATGGCACAGCCTGGAAAGAAGCACTGGAGTTCTTGGGGTGGGGGGGGCGGGTAGAAGAGCTGTGGGCAAGTGGGTTCCAGCCTCCATCTCCAGCATCCTTCTGTGGCTCCTCTATGACACATGCTGGGGAGCGAGGGCACAGTCACATGTATCAAGGACGCAGGACGCGCTAGTTCACATGCAAACAGCAGAGGGTTGAAAGGTGGAACTGAAGACAGGCCAGTTAGGTTCTATGAGGAGCCCGAGAGGAAAGCTGAATCCCGGAGGCGTTCGGGTGGGAGATATGACAAGACTTGCTGAGTGTTTGTTTTGTTTTAAAGCCCTCAGGTGATTCTCATGCAGCTAGTCTGGCACAGGATTGCAGGTCAACATTTTATGTGGGATAAAAGGATAAAAATGGATGGATGGATGGGTGGATGGATATAACCTAGTCCTTATAGTTAACCCCCTTGAAGTCCTTTTTTTGATGCCCTTATTAAATATTCATGAGTGAGCGGGAACATAGGCCTTGGAACTTTTGTTATTCTACAAAAAATATTTTAAACATTGAGAAGTCAGCATTGTGTATGTCCCTGCCCGAAGGAGATACCTTAGCCCTACTACTGCATATGAAAGTCTAGCAGGTGGAGAAGCTAAGTTTTCACCACATTCCTGACATAGTGCTCTGGCTTGGAAACCAACACATAACTGTTTATTTATTTATTTATTTGTTTGTTTATTTGTTTATTTATTTTACAAGAGCTGGGGTACAGGCCAGAGGCAACGGAGGGTGAGAGCATTCACCAGAAACAGAGGGGAGCAGAACAGGCAGACGACAGAAATACACTGTTGAGGGGAGCAGCGGGCGCGACAGGAGAGGTCTGTCGTGCCATGTGGGATTCTCGCTGGCCGGCCAGGATCGAACCCGCACTGCAGAGGCTGCGGACAGTTTCACAGTGCGCCGCGCAACCCACTGCACCACCGGGGAGGCCCACATTATACCTGTTTTATAGATGAGGAGCCGAGATGTTGGGAGTCTGGGGGAGGACTCCAAAGCTGTGCGTCTAGCGTAGGAGGGCCAGGATTAGAAGCAGCCAGGCCTGTGTTCTTCTCTTCCAGTGATTCTCAAAGGGTAATTCAAACCAGTGTTGGAGACTCTTTGTAGAGAAGTGCCTTCTTGGGAAGCTAGAGTGGGAGGATAAACCAGCCAAGGAGACCAGTACATCATATCAAACCGTGTTGCAGTCTAATTCCATCACTACAAATACTCCCATCCCCAAATAGGCTGACCCTGCTCAGCAAACCATTTCATTTTCAGAAAAAAAAAAAAAAAAAGTTTTCTGTGTCAACTCAATCGGAATCTTCACATGGTACCTGCTTCCTTGCCAGCAGTCTTGAAGAGAAAAAAGAAAACACAAAGGGCTTCCTTCAAGCCCTCAGGTGTTTCTCCACGCCTTGTTTTCACAAAGTCCATATGTTACCAGAAGTGGCTCCACAGCCCTTGTGGTCACGAGCCTCGTAAATGGCACAGCTCTGTGTTGGCCCCTTGACCGCCAGCCTCTGCGGGAAGGGCCTGCTCAAGGAAGCTGCGAGGAGAGAAAGATGGTGCTCAAGTCTGCTCTGAAGTTTTCCAAGTGCAGGGTGGATAATCTGGAAGAAATAGCTCTTCTCCCCCATCTTCTTTCCTTAATCTTTCAATAAATTTGAGGTGGAGGCTTGTGTGCCAGGCACAGTCACGAGCACTGAGGACACTGCACTGAAGAAAGACTGACCACACTCACATCTTAGCAAGGAAGACAGCTACCCAGCTAAGCAACATCTGGTGCTCCAGTGTGAGACCTAGCCAGCAGCACCCGGGATAGGTAGAAATGCAGGTCCTCAGGCCCCAGGCCAGACCTGAATGGGAGACGTAGCCCCGAGCCCGCAGGGATTCTGATGCACACTCAGGCCCGAGAACCTCTGCGCTCGAGTGTGGCAAGAAGCTGTGGCGCGTCAGGCCTGCAGATGAGTTGCTGACGCCACAAAGGTAATGAAGTAGTCAGCTCCGCTCCTGGCTTCGGGCCCCGCTCTGCCGCCGAGGTCCTGTGGCCTCAGTGGGTCCCTTACCTCTGTATCTCGGGTTGTCCTGAAAAGTGGAGATGACAATAGCACCTAGTTAGGCTGTGCAGGTAAAGGAATTGCAGATGAAGGTGCTTAGGTCAGGATACAGCACTTAATGCCCTTGTTGGGAGTTACTCCCCGGGCCTTTTGCCCTGCACGCCTGGCAAGCAAGGCACTAACTGTCCACCTCTATGCCAGTGTGCCTGCATGCATACAGCTTTGGGACTTGGAGATACTTTCTCCTTGGGGGAGAAAGCAGCTATGCTTACCATCGAGCACATAAAGCGAACATCTTTGCAGCAAAGGCAGCCATAATTACTGCCGTCCCAGGAGATTGTAAAAGATTCCCTAAGCTCAGAGATCCTCCCCTTTACTGAAGTCAGCGGGCAGTGGACAGGCATCATTGTCGCAAAAATGCTGAGACAACAGCTACAGCTTTCAAGTAGTAAATGGTCCTTCATGTCTGACCCAGCAGCGTAGAGCGTTTATCAGCACCCACCGGACAGACTGCCTTGCTAACTTGAAGCAGGGTGAAACCTCGGGCCCGTCACTTGCATCAGGGTGTATGTAAGTGTGTGTCAGTGTCACTGTTGCTATTACTGCCACCAGTTTTATGGAAGAAACAGAAATGTACCTGATGGCCTTCCAGGATTTCCCAACCACACAAGGAAGTTAAATATCTACATAAAGATGACATACAAGACAGTACAACTTGGGGTTGAATGTAAGCTCTGGACTAGCCCTGGAAACGCTAAGCTTCAATATCTTGTTTATAAAAAGGTGTTAATAATGCTTACCTGGTGACGCTGGTGCCAGCATTAAGGTAACGTGTGAGCGAGTTCAGCGCGAGACAGGGCGTGCAGCCAGCATCAATTACCATTAACTCAGTACCATGTTAGTTTTGTGCTTTGGATATAGCCAGACCATTTCCTATCCTATCCCTGGATCTATGGGGGATGAAGACCCCACAATGTACTACCTTCCAGGCAGAAGCTGCTTTCCTGGGAACCACCCAAACCACAACTAAGTATATGCTTAGATTTGGCTTAAAGAACTTCCCAAAGTGAATCTCCTTTAGGTCGGGTGGATAAAGGGCTGGTTTTAGAGTCAAAAAGCTCTCAGTTCATATATAATTTGAGGTTTACTATAACAATTTAACATTTATATGGCGGTTTGTGAAGAGTTTATTAATGTGCATAAAACTCCTAGTGCGTAATGTGTGTTCAGCCAGTGGTATCCTGTCCCCTAGGCTGCAACGCCGTGTGTTAATGGGCATCTGTTTTTCACGATGCTACCTGGTACATGGGAGATAGTGTCAATAGACTTTTTACTGAATGAGCTAAAACTAGCTATGATTCATTAATAATCTTATTGTCTCTGGAAAGTTCTGCTCTAGAGTATCCTCAGCATATTTCACTGAAACCAGGAGATTCTTGCCAAAACTCATTCCCTCACCTTTCCTCTGCTGTTTTTAAGCTTCTGGAGCTGCAGAAAGACCCTTGTTCTGAAGGGATGCACATGTGAGCATACAGCCTGCCTTTGGACATGGTTCCGGCCACTCGGCCCTCCTAGGCCCCTCCCCTGTAGAGGACTCCCCCTAAGTGCTTTGGCTCTAGGGCACCCAGCTCACCAAGATGGCTAGGAAATTGCATCCCCTCTGTTTGTCCCAAATCACCAAGTTATCCTGAACAATTCCAACTTAATGGCTACTTCAAACCTCTAGTCAGGGCCAGTCTACTTATGATGTAGGAGCTAGCAGAGGGTTAAAGCATATCAAGTATTTTGGGTTTCTATGATAGACTTGTGATTTTTGAGTTAAGCTAATGGGAATATTTGTAACAATAGGTTGATTCAGTCTTACCTTGCTTAGAATCCTGAGAATTCTAAACATTCTTTTATATCCATATTTCTCCTCTCCTTCCATTCTTTATTGTGAGGAACCCAGTGGTCAAAAGAATTGGCCAAGCTCCCCTTGACCTTAGGGAACTGAGCAGTCAAGACCCTTCTGGAAACAGAACGGAGGATCAGACAATAGAAGACTTTCTAAAACTAAATCATGTCAAGTGTCTTAAACTTGACCTCAAGAAATACTTCACCAGGGTTGCTAATTGATTGACAGGTGATCTCAAAGGGGGGAATGGGTAACGTGTGAAAACACTTAAGCAGAACTGCTCCAAGGAAGAACCTGGAAAGTTCAGCAGTAGATTTTCTGAGGAGATGAAAGTGTAGGCATTAGCGTATTGAAGAATTAGGCAGTGAGTTTTTCCCATTTGGAAACTAAAAAGAAATGATCTGCTGCCCAAGACAAAGAAGAAAATGATTTGGGCCCAGAGGGAACTGTCACTCACACATACACTGTCCAGGGGGCTGTAGAAGGATTATAGCCGCCATTTTGGCTTCTCAAGAGTGAAACAGCAAAACAATGTCTAGCGGTTGCTAGGCAACCATTAGCCCACCGCTGCCCTTTTCCATTAAACATTATCTGCCTTCATAGATTGTTTTAATTTATTTTTTAAACAGGAAAGGTAATGCAACAGAGAATTACCACTGTGACCTAACAATAAAAATTCTTCTGAGGTTCCCAAATCAGTGAAAGCTTTTCAAAGGTTAGATCACTTTTGGGTCGGATGTCGAAGATAGTGATGGTTGCCTGAAACCTCTCCCCCCAGACATCATCCCTTGACCTCAGGTTTCCACCTGCCAGAAATAACACTGGGGACATAAAGATAATCCCTGAACATTGTAACCCTGGAGGCCAGAGATTTTTACCTTGATCCAGGTTGAATAATCATGTCAGTGCTCTGTCGTCACCCACCTCAAGCTAGATCTCTCCTAAAGCAGAGCAGGGCTGTCGGAGCTGGAGCAGGTGAGGGGGGCCATGGTCAGTGGATCTCTGTTCCTGGATCAGCTTTGCAGGCAGCACGTTATGCATAATACCCGAGAGCAGACGTGTGGCAGGAACACCCATTTATGCAAAGAATACTTTTTTTGAGACACAAAATGAAAAATACCTGTAAGGAGAAAATCAAGAGACTTGATTGAGCACCTATTTGCCTTCAGGTTTTAGAGCTACATTTATGACTTTTACAACAAGAGGAAGAAGAGGTGCCCAGCACGAGGATGTAAAATTAGGACTGAAGGGCAGAGTGGCTAGCTTGTCACGCTCTGTGCACACAGAGCATCTTGTTAAATTCCAGCAGACACCCCGTCCTGCTCTGGAGGTGCCTGGGAAGAGACTCGGGGAGCAGAGGGGTGGATGACCCGGCTGGATTCACACACCCGGGGCCACACATGGGATGCTAACCCCTCACCCCCACACATGCCCTGCTGGAGGAGATGGCAGTGGGCACAGGGCCTGGGAAATACAACAGGCAAGTGACTCCCTGTTCTCCTGGTCAGGAGTGGTATGACTTTGAGCAACTTTTCCTGTGTCTTCATCTGTGGGTGGAGGTGATAACAATGACCTGTCAGGGCTGTTATGGGAAACAGTATAAGGATGGTAAATGGCAATTATTATGAAATGATTATTATTATAACTACTACTTTATTGTCATTGCTATCACCTCCACTACCAATACTGTTCCTCTACAGTAGAAACACACTGTCCCAAGTCCCCCCACCACATGGCTTTTATTCCTTCAGGGTGACTTAGTGTTTGATATACAGCTTCCTCTGTGCTGGAGGTGTGTGTTGTGTTCTTTGAAAAGACCCTTTGACAGGAAGGGTCTCCAGGCCAGGTTGGACTCATCAGACACCTCAGGTGAAGGTGGCCTCCAGGGCCCTGGCGGGACAAGTGCCTGATTGCCAGTGCTCAGTGTGCTGAGATGTAGTCACCATATTCTGATGATGTGACTGACTTGGGGCAAGCACTCCAATGTGTTATCATATTTAATTGTATGACTCTGTGAAATGGACATTAGTTTACACATGAGGAAGCGTGAGGCAGAGAAGTCCCTGAATCTGCCCAAGACCTAATCTATGACAATGATTTATCATGACCACTGTAATGATAAATGGCTAAGCCACCGCCCAGAGCTCAGTGGGTGGCATATTACCATGATGGCTGTGGTCTGGATGAGGTGGGCCATCTGGTGATGAGATGTCACACATCCAAACAGAATTTAAGATCTTCAGCACCTTCTGATAGGCCCAGGAGGTACAAGACTAAAGAGACCCCAACCCATGCAAGTAATGGCAGCTGACAACAGAAACATCAATATACCTGAGTTCCCACACAATAAGCACCTTGTTCAAAGGATTAGCTGAAGAGTTAGCAGGTGACGGAGGTGCTCACATGAGATGTGTGTTAAGCTCTATGTTTGGCTGGGGCTGGGGAACAGACAGATAGTGATTGGAGGAATGAGAGAAGTTGGGGTGGAGGTTTGGCATGTAGAGTTAGCAAAACAAGAACGTGCTCAGCTATTTATTCATCCAGTGTACGGTTAGCAATGCACTGCCAGGGTGTACCAGGCGCTGCATAACTCCAGCAAAGCTTTTCATGATACCGAGATACCCTGATTTCTAAGGCTTATATGGAGAAGCAAAAGACCTGGAATGGCCAACACACTGGTGGAGGAGCTGTAAAAATAGCTGAAAATGGATCATTGACCTAAACATAAGATTTATGTAAAAATATAAAACTCTTGGAAGATTACAAAGGAGAAAACTTAGGTGATCGTGGGCATAGTGCTGCCTCTTTAAATGCAGCACCAGTCCTGATTCATGGAAGAAATAATTGATAAGCTGGACTTCATTAAAATTAAAAACTTCTTCTCTGGGAAAAACATCAAAAGAATTAGAAGACAAGCCACACCCTGGGAGAAAATATTTGCAAAAGACACATCTAATAAAGGGCTATTATCCAAAAACATACAAAGAAATAAAATTCAAAAATAAAACAAACAACATGATTAAAAAATGGGTCAAAGACACGTCACCGCAACAAACAAAAAAACAACAGACTGTGAATAAGCACATGAGAATATGCTCCACATCGTCTTGTCAGATAAGTGCAAGTTAAAGCAACAAAAAGATACCCTTACACAACTACATTCTAGGCCAAAAATTTGAAACAGTGACAACACCAAGGATGGGGAGCAACAGGAAGGCTGTGGTGTCCCCAGACACTGGAATACAATTTCATGCTCAAATCCACGACCATGAAGAGACACACACAGCTTACATGCCTATTACTCAGTGAAAGAAGCCAATCTGGAAAGACTAAGTATTCTATGATTCCAACTATATGACATTCTGGAAAAGGCAAATCCATGGAGACACTTAAAGATCAATGGTTGCCAGGTGTCGCGGAGAGGGATGAATAGACAGACAGAGCCCAGGGGGCTTGGGAGCAGTGACAACACTTTGGAGATGGGCCATTAGAGACCTGCCCAAATTCATACAGTGAACACCAAGAGTGAGCTGTAAGGTAAGCTGAGCATTTTGAGTTCTAATGGCACGATCATGTAGACTCTCCCTCGGTAAACAACTGAGTGCTGTGGGCAGGACATACTCAACGGAATGGAGTTTGTTTTTCATCATTAGAAGAGGACATAAAACATGAGTTATCCAGACCATGTAATTAGCACTGAAAATATTCAACATTTTATAAAACTATTTCTAAAATGAGTTACAAATGCCTCTGCCTTCTTAGCCAGATTTAAGTGAACATAATTGAGTCCTGGAATGGGTCAGGATAATCATGGTAATCACCACTTACAGAGTTGTGCTGTGATTCAGGGATGTCCATGGGGGTAGTTGTGTGAGCAGGGCTTATAGGCCTTTGCTCAATGACCCCATATGGCTCTATTTTTGTAGTTTGACCTCCTTTCTCCATTAGATGGCCCTTTCTTACCCTGCTGTGCCTAGTGACCACCTTACGTTGCTTGTAGTTACCGATGGAATGGCCTGAGGGTTTTGTTCAACTGCGAAGTCTTAGGAAATTCTTGGAGAATGGCAGCCTGTGTCTGTGACATATAAAGTTGCTCATCCACAAGAGTGATTTGTTAGTTCATCTTGCCCAGCTTCCAAAACAGAAAAGAAGACCCAGGAAGGAGTTGGTGGACATTACATGTTGGTGAGCTGGTTCACTGAGACGGAACCCAAGTTCTCCAAGTCTCACCCTAGAACTTACTCTTCCCCCACACTTTATTTTCAGAAAATACAAACATCTGGTTCTGTTTTACCCTCTGACCCTATTTTGAGTGGCTGAGTTTCTGGAAACAAAGCCATCAGATAAGTGTAATTTCACTATGTAAATCTCCACTAATGGGGATACCCTCTTCTCTGTTTGAAGTACGTGGGAATGAAAACTGCGAGTGAGAATTGCACTAGCAAGTGGCAGAGGAAGGCAGGCCATTCCTTGGTCCAGATGTGATCCTGAAGGGGTCTCTGCTCAATGTGCCAAGGTTAAGCCACGGCGCGGGCTCAGCCCCAAGGGTGTCACATCATTTCTTCCACATCCATGTTTTCAGGTAAGAGAAGTAAAAATTCCAGTGAGGCCAAACTTTAAAAAGAACTATTCCTTATGCGCAGATGCTTCTGGTTGCCTCCCAATGTCCACTGCCTTTTCTTACATAACCCTAATTTAATTCAAGATACAGCAAAGATTTTTTGCTGCAAGGTGGATTTTTGATACATTTCTGGTTAATGAACAGGCAGGACAAAACCCAGGAGGATGCTGGATCACTGAAGGGCATGTGTACCAAGGTCTACAATTTACTGTGCAGTGCCGCAAAAATCAATATTATGAATTGATGGATGAAGAGAAAGATGATAAGTCAAGTATAGAAAGCATGAACGATAGACTCTAGAGAAATGTTTCCTGTCAAATACTTAAAACTTAGCTGTATGTTTGAAAGAGGTCAAAATAAAATGCTGGGGAGCAGACACCCTGTGGTGTCTTGGATTAGGGGTCTGTGCACTCGGATTGGGGGTCCTCTTGTGACAATGATGGTCACTTGGCTGCACATGGAGCAGAAGGGCCATAGCTGGCGCAGGTCCTTGATTCATTCCTTGAATAAGTGCCCCAGGAACGTCCTTCTAGACCTCTTATTGCAGGAGGCAAAAAGATCCTCCAATGTTTGTGACAACATTGCCTGGTTTTCTGACTGATAGGCTTGGATACTCTAGAAAGAATACTTGTTTGAGAAGTTTCAAAGACAGAGTGTGTAGTACAGGGGGACAGCCACACACTGGTTTTCTCCCCTGGTGCTCTTTGCATTTCTTGAATTTTTTTTCTGGTCCAGAATTGAGGAGCCTCGCTTTCATCACATAGACCGAGACTGATGATCTGATTTCAGGGGAGGGTCTAGGCTCTTGGGCAGACACTGAGGCACTTGGCAGGCTGTCTGTGCTCCCCTTGGTCTATCCAAAGGCCAGAGAGATTACTGGGGGATCCTGAACTGTGGGGGAGGATTGTGAGGGCTTTTATGGGGTGGTGTGTGACATAAACCTGAATGAAGATGTGTCCCCTAAATCATAGTGTTGAAAACGGATGTTACATCAAAAAAAAAAAAACAAACCAAAAACAACCAAAACAAAACCCACAAAAAACAAGTAACAGTTACAGAAAAAAAGAATAAGTTAGACGAGAAAGACAACAAAAAACAAAGACCAGAGAAGGAAGGAGGTGTATGACAGACCCACTATGGAGCTACCCTTTGTTCTAATCGATCCTGGACTTAAAAATTAAAATTAAATACTACTTTGGCGATGTGCTACAAAATGTTCGCTTTAGGTGCCACCTGTAGGAAAAGGGAGGGAAGAGACAGAGAAAAGAGAAGAATGGTTTACTACTAATCCCTACTATATGCCAGGTTGGCTGAGCACCTACTATGTGCTGTTCTTGACACTTAAAATATATCACATATTGGATGTTTACAATAAGCCTGTGAGTAGGTGTTTTTGTTCCCATTTTGCAGGTAAGTAAACTGAGAGTCTGGAAAGTTAAGGCAGAGGGGGCCAAATGAGGCTCTGGGAATCACAGCCCCCACATGCCTAGTGCCTAGGGAGCTGGCATATGCCTGCAGGCTGTCTGGATTCCCAGGTTGTGATTTCTCCACTACTTTGTAGACATTTTCAACTCTGAAGACTGAGACTTATTAGAGGGCTACAAATCCTGGTGTGAACATCTAAGTGTGGATGGAAAATAAGTGTGCATGATTGATGGTGAACAGAAAGCACCTCAAGAGAAAGTGGGGAGAAAAGGCTCCCCCACTTTTTGTAGATTTCTGCACTTTATTGTTGTTGATCACATTGGGGTAAACTATGGAATCATCAACTTCTTTAACAACTTGATCAAAAAGCAATGAATCTTCTTTTCAGAAAAATGCATGCAAACTACATAATTTAAGAATGATCCAGAAAACCATGGAGTTTCACAAAGGTGGTTCTAAGAACTCCTGGTCAAGAATCTTAGATGAGACATGACATGCTTCAGTGACAATCTGTGTTGTGTGTGTGTGGTGCAAGTAGGTCTTTCCTTTTTCTTTATGTATGTGCATGATTATATATGTAGTATGATTATATATGTAGTATAAAGCCAGCTCAGGGAGAAATAGAAAACAAAAGTTAAGCAGATTCTTCCAGAATCTGTCTAGTAGCTAGATAAGCACTGGGCTTAGTGCTATTTGCATGTGCATCTCCCCTGGGGCCACACCCTCTGGGCGGAAGGCCCTCTCTACCTGCAGTATTTCACATAGGGCCTCAAGACCTGTAGGAGCTTTTGGTAGGTACTTGTTGATGGATTAACCATCATTTCTGTTGCTCTCTAGCCCCTTAGTGAGCCTTATATTTAACCAGTGGTTAAATATATTAACCACGATGTTAACACAGAGAGGTTGCAATGTCATGACCTAGCTCTGCACCTTGCAGGGCTCCTCATTAGACTGTGTGAACTTGGCCAAGTGACTCCCATTCTCTGGGCCTCATTTCTTCATTTTAACTGTAATTTCAATATGCCAGGGGCTGAGCTGGGAGGTCACTGGGGTTACAAGATGGATGACTCCAAGTCCAACCTCAAGGATCACTGAGTCTTGCAGGAAGTCTTGAATATATATTGAAAACAAAACAAGCAAGGGTGATATTGGCAGTGTATTACAACCACAGAGGCAGGGACAACAACTACTCATCACACTTAACTGGCGCATCTATTTTTAGTCTATTCTCAAAGAATGTGGTGCCAAAAGACCACGGTCACAGTATAGATTCGGTACAAGATTCAGCGACAGAGGAGTCCCCTGGGACTCACTTTCCATGTATATAAACTGAGAGGTTAGACAAGCATGGGAGCAGCCTAAAGTGACAGCGTGGCATCTGGACCAAATTCCACTTGTGAGATATTTTTGTAAAAAAAGGGTTATTGAAGCTCACTTGTTTACATGTTGTCTATTGCTGCTTTTGTGCTGCAATAGTAGCACTGAACACTTGCAAGGAGAGTGTCTGCCCGCACAACCTGAGAGATACACTATCTGGCCCCTGGACTAGTCACCTCTAACCTCCTTCTATCATGAAGTCCCCACGACTTCAGCAGGAGGTTGGGTCAGAGGGTCCCAGCTTCAGAAGAAGCTGTGTTCCAGAATCAGGGAAGGAACTGCAAAACCAGTGTTTATCTACCTTCTTCATGGACCTCCTCCACGTGCCCCCCAAATTTTCAATTGCATTTTAATCAGTTGCTTTCTCAACACCTTTCAGCTTGTTTCTAACCACTATCATGTCAACATAGAGCCTTGGTGACTACTTTTTGGAGAATGTGATTAGTCTATGTTACCTTTTCATTGCTAACTCCCATCCCTCCACCCTTATCTCTGGTTGTGCTACAGCCCAGTAGATGCCCTTTCAGCCTCAGTGGATCTGTCATTTCTGGGCCAGCACTCAGCTGAAGCCCATTGGGGCCACAGTTGGCAGAATGAGCTGAAAAGTCTGCTTTCTATGCCTTTCCCCCAAACGTCTGTTCACAGTGGTACCTGGGAGGTGAGGCAGTCAAGTAGGGGTCGGGTGAGGAGCAAAACCACAGAAAGTCTCCTGTATGGATTTTCCTTGAATTTCTTCCTGTCTCCCACAGTGCAGTTCCCAGCAGGGGTGGGGTACCTCAGTTGCTGTCACAGAACCCGCAGTTCTTGGTTCACAAAGCCACCCTTGCTAATTCAGGTCATGCCCCTCTGCCAAATTTGTGAATGTATCTGTTGCTCTTAGCCGGGTGGCTCTGGTTCAGGTTCTTTTGTGAGGGTGCCATCAAGATGTTGGCCAGGGATGTTTCATCTGAAGGCTTGACTGGGGCTGTAGGATCCACTTCCAAGGTGATTCATCCACCTGGCTGAATGAGTGCTGACTGTTGCAGGAGGTCTAAGCTGCTCCCCACATGGGTCTCTCCATTGGGTTGTTGCTTGAGCATCCTTACAACATGACACTTGGCAATGATCCAAAGTAAGCTCAAGGCAGATGCTACAATGACTTTTGGGACTTATTCTCAGGAGTCACACTCCATCATTTCCCCAATGTCCTGCTGGTGGCACAGTCAACACTATTCAATGTGAGGTAAGTTCTAGCAGACAAGGATCACTGGGGAACCATCTTGGGCTGGCCACTACATTCAGATACTTGCTTAGTGGAAGGATTTTCCCAGTAAACAATAGTTGCCACCATTTATTCTGTACTCACTATGTTATAGCCAGTGTAGAGAGTACTTTACATGTTTAACTCATTTAATCTTTTCAACCATCCTCTGAAGTAGATACTATTATACGTGAAGAAACTGAGGCATCAAAAGTAAGTAGTTTGCCCATTGTCATTTGTTTAGAATGCAGAAAACCCAGGGTTGAAATTCAGGCAGTATGGCTTCAGAGGCCACACTTGCAAGCGCTGTATTTATCTTGCTCCTTGGTCCTATTAAATTCTGCTACTGTGGCTTGGCTTGCAATTGCTTTGTGGGAGTTGGAAGGAAATATTAAGGATAAGAGAGGGCCAAGGGAGATGGGGTGACTTGTTTGCTACGGTGCTAAGAATAGCAATTCAAGAATGCAGAGGCTCCCACTCTGATGGGAAGATCGTGCTCCACAGTGGCCCTCTGTGCTCATCATGGCGGTGGCAGCTAGCTCCCTGTTCCCCATCACCACACAGGTGGGTCCTCAGGATGCCTTCTGAGGGAGGGTCTATGCACAACCAAGCTCCTTCAGCATCTTCACCCTCCCTGGAAAATAATACAATTAATTTTTCCTTTTAAATAAACTTTCCACGCCAGTCTATTAACAGTTCTCTGCTTTCTGCCACCAGGGAGTGGAGGCAGGTGGGCGCACCTTACTCACCTCTGTTTGAAGAGTATTGGGCAGTAAATTTTAAATGAAAATTCCCACCAGCCCAGAATGACTCTGCCTATATGTTCGACCCCGAGAGAATGTTAACTTGCGTCAGCTGCAAGAAAGCAGCTGGGTTTCCCAAGAGCAACCTGTGTGATTCTGTGGTCCTGGAAGCACAGGTGAGCCAGGGGAGACCAGTTGTACATTGAGATCCAGTTGTGGCGCCGTAGGGGGCGCTCGCAAGGCCAGGACTTCCTCCTGGGACCTTGATCAGGTTTTGATGTCTCGGGACAGGCCATGTTGCCAAGCAGGGTTTGTTATGAAGAAATCTGACTAGGGCATGGGGCAGGTGTGGAGAGGACAGAGTGGACGGGACAGCGAGGGGTGCCCTGCCATTCCTGCGGCTCTGACTTTATAATCTTTCTTTTCTCTTTCTTTTGGTTCAGATGAGTTAACATGTGGCTCACAGCTAACTCTGGGGGGCCATTGGATAAACGATGAGCAGACAAGTAACACCTGGGCACTTTTATATCATTATGTGTGGATCGAGGCTGGAGCCAGATGGGCTTCTTTCTCTGGCCCTTTATTTATGGAGGACTTCACTCACTTTCAGCAGGAAAAGAGAAGAAAGGACACTGAGATTCTGCATTCAGGGCTAGAAAACAGTACGCGCGAGCAGGGGCTCTGCTAGGTCACTGAGTAGGGGCAGGGTTGGGGGGACCAACAGTCCTTGGTTTGTGGTCCAATCCAGGGCTGCTCACTAGGGCTACCCTGAGCCAGGCGCCCTTCCAGGGGCCAGGCAGAGAAATATTTAGAGTGTACTTCATTTCCCAGTTTACAGAGAAGGAAAATGAGAAAGAGAGAGGTCAGCCTGGCCCGCTTGCACCTTCCAGGTGTCAGCGGCGGAGTGAGGAGTGAGGCCCGAAAGCCTGGCCCCTGGGCCGTGCTCATAACCAGCCGCTCTGTGACTTGTCCAAGCAGGGGGGTCCTTGAGGTGGTCTGGCCCAGTGTTTCCCAAGCACCACTCCCTCCCAAACCACCTTCAGGATCTGTAACCTCAGTCCCTCAGTCCCGCCTCTAATTTTTTTTACGGAACCCTTTTCTTTTAATACTTCACTATGTTTACTTAAAAATATATTTAAAAAGAAATCTTGGTCGTCCTACTGGAGATCAAAACCAGCATCATTTGCCTCAGCTAGCGAGGACGTGGAAAACTGAATTCAGTGCAATCCGGTGACCCGGGGTTGCGAGGTCCTGCTGCCCACCCACGTGTGGGCCCTTGGGTGCCTGAGTTGAAGGATGAAAAGGAAGTCACAGGACTTTGCTCAGGGGGGCGCTGTGACCCTCCAGGTTACCCGCATCACTTGCTCCCCACACAGAGAAAGCGACTCAGCCCAGCAGCCGCATCTCAGCACTGAGGACATGGCGCTGCAGAGGGGACTGCCGCGCCCAGGGCGTGTTGGTGGCCGAGCCGAGACCAGCACGGAGGGCCCCACTCCTGAGCCTGTGCTCCCGCCACCCTTTCCCTAGATACCTTCCACGCAGCCTGAGTTAATCTTATCATCTAATTTTGACTGTGGCCCTGCCACCTAATCTAGCCCTGTTGTGGAGTGTTCACGTTTCTGGAGCAACTCCAAGCGTCTGCTGTCGCAGCTGCCACTACCCATTCTGGGGTTAGCTCCAGGCCACGTGTGGACCGGGGATCAGGACCCCTGGGTCCTGGCTCTGCCTGTGCCTGCAGCATGAGTCACCTCACTTCTCTCCTTCTGCCAGCCCATCAGTCTACTGAGGCTAATGGAGCTTCCTACAGAGGGTGGTTGTCAGGACCCGAGTGAGGTAATAGAGTGTTGTGGTGAAAACGCTGCTCTGCTCACCCCAACACTCACTTCTCTGGCATCCACCAGTGATGAGAACCGTGAAGGAAGGGAGGAGCATTTGGGTGGACACAACAGGTAGCTCAGAGCTGGCTCTGGCATTTGTGGGACATCTGCTCCCTGCGCGACCAGCTGGCACGAGTGGGTGATACGACCTGCAGGTAGGACCTCACGGCATGAAAGTGGGGGGGCTTCCTCATGGCACAGACCTTCACCCCGAGCAACCTCAGTCTTCTTGAGACCCCACCTCACAGGTTTTGTATCTGTTCCCAAATCACAGGCCAGCAGGACCAACAGGAGGAAGAAGCAGGGGCCAGAGTTTGGACAAGGCCAACCTGGCGCCAAGGACAAGGGCTGGCCCGGAGGGAAAAGGTAAGAAAACAGAGGCAGGAACTTGCGCTTTGAGGTCCGAGGTCACTTGGTGGAGGAACGCAAAACCTTCCAAACTTCATCTACCTTGGTGTGGTGGTTTGTAAAACACAGCCATGACTAGCGAATATTCATAAGGGCTGTGTTTGCTGTTCCCTAGGCCGGGCAGTCTCTTCCCCACACCCTGATGCATCTGGGCCCGCACTAGCCGCCATCTGAACTATAGCCCGTCCTGGCTCTGGCAACTCTTCCTCTGCTTTTGGCTTTTCTTTTACATAGTGCTTTATCACCTTCAGATATGCTATTTGTTATCTATTTGTCTATCTATCTATCTATCTATCTATCTATCTATCTATCTATCTATCTGTCTGTCTGTCTGTCTGTCTGTCTGTCTGTCTGTCTGTCTGTCTGTCTATCCATCTGTCTATCCATCTATCTATCTCTATCAGTCCTCTCTTTCTCACCTATTGATTCCGTCTCATCCTGTTTTTCTTCCCCTCATGCTTCCCCTTCTACCATCAGCTTCTCCTTCTTGTCCCTCTTCTTCCTCTTCACTAACATCACCTATCTCTATCAATTGTAATATTATATGTATCTACTATCTGCCTATCTATCCTACTATTCTGTAGCAACATCATTATCTTTATATCAATCTCTCCTCTTTTCATTGTTGTTATTAATCTTTCATTTATTAATACTTTCTTAAGATTTATTTTATTTATTTATGCATACAAGAACTTGGGTGTAGGCCAGAGGTGTGGGGGGTGTGAGGGGACTCACCAGAGACAGAGTGGGGAGCAGAACAGGTGGATCTACTGAAACATGCTGCTGAGGGGAGCAGCAGGCGAGACAGGAGAGGTCTGCTGTGCCATGTGGGTAGCTCCCTGGCTGGGGACAGAACTTGTGCCATAGTAGCAGGTGATATCTTGATAATGCTGTGACTTTAACCCCTGCGCCACCAGGGAGGCCCTGTTATGACTTTCTTGACTCTCCTCTCTTGAATAGAAGTTCCATGACAGGGTGTTTGCTCTGTCCTCTGATGCAGCGTGATCAAGTGCGTAGGTGTTCAATCAGCATCTGCTGGTTGACCTCCGCTTCTGGGCTACCAGGAAAGAGCCAATTGTAGTTAACGTATCTGAAAACAGCCTTGGTAAGAGCTTCCACCCTCATTGCTCCCCATGATCACTTCCCCCCTGCACAGCAGACGGGGCTGCTCCTGTGGACACCTGCTCCAGGCAGGACCAGGCGCTGCCAGTCACTCCTCCAGCCGGCTCCTCAGGGGCTTCTTCCTGCGCGGACTTCCCAGCAGAGGACTTCCACAGACAGACGGGCTTTGTTTTTTCTTTTTTGCCACTTGACCACTTTCCTTCATCATGTCTATATTTCTCACTATTCTCTAAAAAGTCATTTAGAAGATACATCACCAGCATCCCCATTGGCCTGACATACAGGGAAGACACTGTAAGTACCACAATTTGCTAGTCCAGGTTGATCCACTTAAAAGGAAAAACCTAGAAAGGCAAAAGTTTCAAATTAGCCACCTAAAATGCCCTGCTTAACTTAAGCACTTCCCTGGCCCCTACTGTTGCCATAGCAACATGAAGCCGAGCTCGGTGGTCACTGTGCCCAATTCTATTGAAGCTAAAAATTACCTTCGTCTTGTGTATATGTGTGGCTAGCTCAGTCGAGTCTGGGTTACAGAAAATGAAAACTTTTTAATCAGTGAAATTACTTTTACTTCAGCAAAAGAAACTTCTCAAATCTAAGTGTTTTGCTTCTTTAAAAAAAAAAAAGAATAATTTGTCGGACATTAAAATAACAAAAGGGCTTTGAGAAAGGATTATGGGTTTCTGATGTTTCACCACTAGAATAGATTTACTTTATATCCCACTGATGTTGTAATCTTGCATTCTGAGGTAATGTTTTAGCTCTTTCTCTTCCCATAAATAAAGATTTCAATGATAGCACTTCATTCCTTTTCTAGAGCATTCCTTTAGATTTTTTTCCTCTTGGATTTGTAAGCCATTTCACCAGGACTGGGTACAAATTGGATGCAGGACTTCTGTCGGGGGCAGGGAACTCATTACCAGAGGTTTTCAATGCTACAAACGTAAAATGGAAAATGTCTGAAGTCGGGAGAGTTTGAATGAGACTCGGGGCAGCAGATGCTTTTTCTACCCACGAGGAGGAGAAATTCAGTTTTTGAAATGGAGAGTTCAAAGTTCTCTTCTTAAAACCAACAGGCGCTTGGCCTGGGAGTTCTGGGAGCCCCCAGGCTGTGGCTGAATGCTCAGCCGGGTAATTCTGATTTCAGAAAGAAAGCGCCTGTTTACAGCCCTGGCCAGCCTGCTAATCACGTGCCCCTCCTGCCCCCCTGCAACCTAGAGAGTTGCCCACGACTTTCTCTGGGCAGCATCGATTTAATTAGGGCGGAATCTCTTTAAAAATTCACATATATATTCCTTTCCTTGACCAGCCGCTGCAGAAACTACCCGGGCTTTGAGTATCTTTTGAAACCAAAACAACTGTATGTAAATAAAGGGCTGTTATTTACCAACAAGGAGACAAAAGCCCCAGGCACCCCCTCTGCTCCAGGCCTGCAGGAGTGCTCTCCCCAGCAACTTCATACTTATTAGCTTGATTGCCAACTTCGGTTTATTATTCACAAACTCGCCCTGAGCCTGGTCTTTGAATGCAAAGAAAAAATGGTGTTTATGTTCCAGATTTTTTGCTTTATTCTCATGACTGAAGTAAATGATGAAGTATTTTCTGCCTCAGCAGAGCCAGCAGGGAAGAAATACATGTTGTAATTACCTTAAACAAGCAGGCAATGGAGACTGCTTCCAGAGCTTCGCTTTGGGGGCTGAGGAAAAGTGGGGGAGCCAGGTGGACCCCCCTACACTTAGCCTTCATTGTATCTACTCACTTGGGGAGTAAGAAGGACTCACTCCCTTGTCCTGTGTCCAACTTTAGACCAGAAATGCTTCCTCCAGCCACTGAAACACATACTATTAGTTGGGTGTGACTTAGACTTTTCTCTTGAAAGATTTAAATGGAGGAAACTGTTTAAATATTTTCCGGGAAAATGGTTGTATTCGAGCAACACAAGATGACAAGGAAAATTTAAATTTTACTCCAAAAATCTTTCTTTAGAAGGCATTATGATAAACCTCTGAATGTGAAACAAAGACACCTTCAGACCAAGATTTTGATTAGAAAAATCAGACAGTGATCAAAAAGTACAAAGCATATTTGATATTTGACCTCAAGAATAATTTCACATTCTGGTATCTGATCCGGTCCTGGTTATATAAATGTCCTCCTTAATTGTTGCGTTGGCAACACCACACTGATAGATGGGAGTCATGGAGCAGGCTACACCATGCAGGATGCTGCTGAATGAGCAAGATCCTGGCCTTTTTATTGATAGAATCATCATCCAGCATTGGTTATGTGGGGTAGGAGAAAAAAATGTGCTTATGTCATCTAGGGCTTCAGGGGGACATGAGTCTGCTGACCAGGTCATTCTTACCTGCTTGGTGACCAAGTGCAGTGCAAACCATAGCCCAGACCCCTGGCCATGGTTCAAATCTTATCAACAAGGCATTCCACTGATCAGTTTCTGGGGTCCCTTGATATACCTCAGTCAATGGCCTCCTGGGCGGTCCTGCTCACGCCTGGTGATGCACACCCTTCCCAGGGTGATCAAGCTTTCTGCTCTTGATTGATTTGAAAGGCACCTTGTGAGGTTTGGCTCTGACTGATTGACTGCGCAGTTCTGACCTTTGTACAGGAATGCAGAACTGCAGGTAACAAAAATGGTGGCCGCACAGGCTGCTCAATCTAACAGACCCACACTTCAATACTAAGAAAAGAACAAATCAATGGGGTTTTACTCCCCCAAACATTCATCACTGGGGTTTAGGCTTAAAAGCAATATTTTTATTAAGTAGTCTACTGAGCTTCTCCAGCAAATAACGAGGTCTGATTGTCCTTGTGAAGCTGGAGGTTGGATGGAGGCCGGAAGCTCTGTGCACCACCACTAAGGTGGGGGCTGAGCTGTGCTGGGTGCCCCCTCCCTTCCGTTTCTCCCTCTTGAGAGGCTGCAGGATTTATTTCTCCTACCTTCTCCCATACCAAGTGTGTGTGGTGTTCCTCCTCCTACTAATTAATGTGAGAATAGAGAATCAAAGAGGTGTCCCTCTAAAGAGTTGTTTTTGAAGAGTGACAAATTAATCCCCTCGGAAATGCCTGGAGACAGGCAAGATATCTTCTGTTTTGTTTTGCAAAATTCTGCAATTAGATGTGCAAAAGTTCCATTTTTAGTAAAGATTTTGTTGACAAATTTCATCCACTCAGAAAATACACTTATACACACACACACACACATGCACACACATACACACGCACACCCCATTTCCAGAGAACAATTCTGAAGGGAATTGGGCAATTGAAAAATTCCCATGCCAAGGTCAGCTTTTTTGCTAACCCCCAAGCCATGTCCTTTCAGCAGCAATTGGCAGAGTGCCCTGGGCTCCGAAGTGCAAGGCAGACTCAGAAATTGCTCAGTGGACACTGCTTTCAAACGAACTTGGACACCCCTTCCTCATGTTATCCCTAAAATAACCCAGGAGGGATTCTTATTGCCCCTGTTTTACAGGTGATGAAACCAAGGCTCAGAGCAATTCAGTGACTTACAGAGATTAAATGTTGGAGCCAACCTTCAAACCCAGATGTTTTTATTCCAAATCTCTACCTCTTCCTCCAGGCTCTCCTGACTTCCTGCAGATTTTAGAGAAAGGAGAATGAAACTTGGACAGGTGAAAGAGCTTCAAACTTAATTGTAACCCTAATGAAAAAAAAGTCTGTGTTTCTCTGGCAACTCAAAGATCCACATATGAAATGGAAGATAATTGCAGGTCATGATTTCAAGTTCAATGTTCAGCTTTTGCTTAATGCCCACAAAATTAGGACATAACTTTCTCATGAATCAATTCCCTTCAATCAATTAAGCTCTTAGTCAGGGACCCTGGCAGAGAACTCTAACCAGAGCAACGTTGTGCACCGAAGACTTTATTTCCTACATAAAGAAGGTGACTTATTGAAATGACACTTAAGTTGAGGTAAGTTGAGGTTCCTTTCTTCCAATTACACTTTGTGCCAACATCCCTCAGCCCCCACCAGTTCAGAACCCATGCCATGGCACATCACTTGTTTGGGGTTTGTGTGTGTGTGTGTGTGTGTGTTTTGCTTTTTGGGTCAGTTCTTTAATCATTTGGCTAGACTGCATAAAATAATACCAACATGTGCTTTTGCTCTTTGAAGCCTCAGGGGAGTGGAGAGGAACTGACATTTCTTGGGCTCCTGCTCCACACAGGCCCTTGTGCTAAGTCATGGCACTCAATCTTTCAGCACAAATTGGCTCTCCAGGATGCTGAGGAGTGAGTAGAGGACTGCTGAGCCCTTCCAGCCCTTTCCAGCCTCCCCCTCACCCCCCACCTCTCTAACAGCAAATCGAGAGATTCACAGCACAAGGGGGTGGAGCAGAATGTCCTTGCTAAAACCTTGGCTGTTGTAATCTTGGAATATGGCCGCAAATCTCACCTCAGGTCTACTTTGAAGGGGCACATCTGCAAGAAGGTGAATGATTTACCCGAAGTCTTGCTACACTGATTTCGTGGTGGAGCCTAGATTCAACTCAAAGGGTCCCTTTATTCCTAACTCCATGCACTTGACATTTACTTACATGCATTTCTGTCAACATTATGTAAATTCATTAAAGTTGGGTAGTGAAAAAATAGCAAGATGGTGGTGGAGATGAAGATCCTCCTTTCAGCCCACTACCAGTGTGTTGAAAAGAAGATGTTGGCAGCTCCTCACCTAAGGCTGAACACTGAGTCTTTCTTTCTTGATCAAGTTCCCACTTGGAGCCTGAGATTCCTGCAGTGGGTAAGATTTTTTGTATTTCTTCGAGTCACATAATTAGGGGCTGATTCATTAGTCTTCAGGTTTCCAGTCTTTGTGTTGGGGCAACATCCGAGCGGATATTTAGCCAGGAGAAAACAGTTCCAGAACCAAGATGTTATAAGCTGAGCCGTGTATGGACTTCTGAGGCTGCTGGAAGCTGGAGCAGAGCATTTATAGTGCCTGGGGGCTGCTATCTGCAGACCTGGTTCAGAGAGGAGGGTCACATGCGGGATATGGGGTGGGCAATGGTGGTCAAGGGCACTGTGGCTGGGGCATTTTGCCTCACCTGGCGGAAGTGGGGGGCTTCTCAGAGCTCACTGGAATCCCCATAATTGGCTACTGACCACATTCTAGTTCTTTGTGACTTGGTCTCCCCAGTCTGCAAAATGCTAAATATGATGATTCAAAGCAAGAATTCTGCAGTCTGACCAACCAAGCTTTCATTCCAGGTCACTTCATTGCCCTGTGACCTTGGCAAGTCACTTCACCTTTCTGAATCTTAGCTTCCTCATCTGTAAAGTGAAGATAAAAATCGTGCTTATCTGATAATGAGTATGTGAGATCTTCTGTATGAAGGACTCAGAGCCTGATACATACCAAGTATTCAATAAATGGTTATTGCTTTTATTATCTGTGTATTTTGAACATACACTTTAAGGAAGACTAGGCTTAAATTTGTGTAGAGTGCTGATATAAACTATAACAAAGATGAACCTTGAAAATATGCTGAGCAAAAGATCAAAGACCCCTAAGACAATGTGCTTTAGGAGTCCATTCATAGGCAATGCCAGGAGGCAGAGAGTAGCTTAGAGGTTGCCAGGGGCTGGGGACAGAGGTGAATGAGGAGTGTCTGCTTAATGGGTACAATGCTCCCCTTTGGGAATGGAATATTCTTGAACTAGACAGCGGTGATGTTGTACAATGTTGAGGATGTACAAACGCCACTCACGTTGGCACTTGGAAATGGGAGAAGGGTAAATTCTATGCCAAGCGCAGTAGCCATAGTTTCTTTATCCAGTTGGAATCACACTGATCCCACCAAGGTCATCGAGGTCCTCACTCATGCTGCAGACTGATTTATCAAAACCAAAAACTTTCAAAGTTCAGAGCGTGCTTTATCATTTTACGTGTTTACTTGATATACTTTTCGATGTGCGATTTTACAAGCACATTAGACCACACTCCTCACTGCACTGTGAGGGGCCCGCATGTAGCATCGCACCACTTTACAGACAGAAACAGGAGGCTCCCCGAGGCCAGGGCTGCTGAGGCTGTTACACCGGCTGTTTTACAGCGTTGACATTATTTTCTGAATTCACAGAGTTAACGGGTGTCAGAGGCTGGACTCAAATATGCTGTCTTCTCCTTCCTGGATCCGAGCTTTTCATTTTTCCCCTCCACTTCACATCATGCATATTTCTTGACAGTTAATTTTCTCTTTCACATGTGACTTTATTTTTATGTTATTCCTTTACACGCGATATTGGATTCATGGATTCCCGAGGGTCTCTGGGAAAGGAAGGTTGCTTCCTGGTGGAGCTCGCATTTGGACCGGTGTCTTGCTTTATTTAACTGGAAATTACTGCCTTCACTAGGGGTCATTAGCACATCAAAATGGTGTTTGTTGAGCCAGGCAGAGTGATACATGACGCTTGCATTTATTCTTTGGTCCCCGAAGACTAATTGTTGGTTTGTGTTTTTAAACACCCTTTCAAGTGCTAAGAGCCCCTAATGAGTTAAATTAACAAACCATTAGGGTTAAAAATAGTCATGTCACAGCATTCCAGGGAGGGCCGCTGGACACCAGGGTGCCGAGGGCAACACAGACATGCACAACCCTCCACTTCTGTGCTCCCTGACACCTGACAAAGTGCGTCGCGACATTGTGCCGCCCTCCACAGGGCTGTCCTTGACGTGGGCAGTGGCAGGGCCTTTTCCATTCTACTCCATGTAAGTAGAGAAGTGAAGAGGGTGTAGACTACTCAGGGGCACCCCGAAGCCTCCTCATCAGCCCAGAGAACACCTGTTCTGCAGGTGATGTCACACACCATGATGGTTGGGGGCATGTACGCTGGCTGGGTTTCTAGCACAACCCTCCCAGAGCCCACCTCAACCTGGTTTGAAGGGCATGTCCCGTGGCACCATTTAAAGATCTGACACCTGCAGAGTCAATTCTTTCATGCAGCTCAGTGGCTCAAAGCAGGTCAGGACCGGCACCCATGGGGAGATGTTTGGGGCCTGCCACTGAACCCTGATGAGCTACTCAACTGATTTTTCTAAGTGGACAGAAACCTTAATCTTGTTCCTCAGAGATCGAGCAGCAGCTCTGTTATAAACATCTGGAGATATCACCTGGGTATGGCTCTTTCCAGGGGAGCTGGAACACCCCTGTTCGGGTTGATGGTGTTTATCCACATGATTCCCATCACACGGTATTGTGTGCTGGGCACACATCATGTATTTTTTTTAAAAAGATTGATTTATTTATGCATACAAGAACTGGGGTATAGGTCAGAGGTATGGGAGTGTGGGAGGATTCACCAGAGACAGAGTGGGGAGCAGAACAGATGGATCTACTGAAATATACAGCTGAGGGAAGCAGTGGGCGAGACAGAAGAGGTCTGCTGTGCCATGTGGGTCACCTCCCTGGCCGGGCAGGGATTGAACTCAAGCTGCATGGGCTGCCAATAGCTTGATAGTGCTGAGACTTTAACCCCTGCACCACCAGGGAGGCCCCATGTCATGTATTTTTGACCTGGGATCATGTCAACTATGTTATGAGATCAGAATCAGTTTCCTGTTTCAGAAGAAGATATGGAAACCCAGAGCAGAGGAGCGGCTTTCCTGAAGGCACAGCCACAACCACTCTTGCTCTCTCCTGTCACACTTGAGATACTCAGCTGAGGCCTCCTCCGGGGGGTTGTCACTACAGGTCATGACAAGCTGAGCTCTGGATGTGCCAGGACCATCGCATCCTATTAAGCCAGCTAAGCTGAGATGGTCAACGGCATGAGACAGAAGGAAGTTCACTGACAAGGGAATCAATCGTGGCCACCCTTGTAATTTACAACAGGGAGGGGAGATGCGCCAGGAGGCCCTCAAAGCCAGTCTCCACTTCGGCGGGATTGTTCTGCTGCATTTAGCAAAATAAAGCATCTGGCTCTGTTGGAAGCTTTCTAACCAAAGCCTGGCTCCCCAGATTCAACCTCAACATCCCCTAGATGCTATTTGGTGCCACACAGCACACACTAATGGGAGCTGCACTGTGTTAGGGGAATTTGGCTTCTTCTTAATACATAATGATCAACCTCTCAATTACTTAACAAATGGAGAAGTGCAAGGCCATGCTGTTTCTTTTTTTTTTTTTTAATTTTTTTTAAGAGGCATGTATTTTTATTTATTTATGATTTTTATTTATTTGTTTGTTTTGTTTATACATGCACTGGGTACAGTCAGAAGCACGGGAGGGTGAGAGAATTCACCAGAGCCAGAGCGGGGAGCAGAGCAGGCAGAAGGACCGAAGGACACTGCTGAGGGGAGCAGCGGGCGGCAGGAGAGGTCTGTGCGCCATGTGGGACCCTCCTCCGGTGGCTGGGGAGCAGCCGGGGATCGAACCAGCGCCGCAGAGGCAGCGGGGAGCTTCGCAACCCAGCGCTCAACCTCTGCGCCACCAGGGAGGCCCAGGCCATGCTGTTTCAAAGGAGTCTTGTGAGAGTAGGGCTGGAGATCTCCAATCATTACCCAGAATTTGTGGGAGAGGCCAGACCACTGGATCTTTTAATGGACACCCAGGGGAAGTATGCATGTACTGTGTGCTAATACTTCTGGCCCTACCACAATATTTATTCCTCGCCCCTTCACATTAAGCTCACTCTCTCCTTGCAATTGTGAAGAAGATTCCACCAGGTGCCTTTTGCCAGTAGCCCAGGTGATGGTGGGCTACCTTGCCTTCAAACTTAGTAGACCCACCTCTGGTTTGGAGAGCAAATAGAAGTCAGGCAGAGATGAAAAAAAGAAAGGAGAAAAAAAAAACAAACAACAATAAATGTGGTAGTGAGAGAAAAGAAGTTAAATTGTTTGATAAAAAACCAAATAACTGGGTGGTAAGACCTATTCCTCCTCAGTCTGGAATTGTGCTACCACCTTTTGTGCTGGGTGTGCCTATAAAAGGGCACTGTTAAAATTCTGTGAAAAAGACGCTGTGGACATGTTAAATTTCACCCATTTTCTTAAGAAACACACTTTTTCCTACGGCAATATTTAGCATCTTAAGTAAGCACCGTTTCCTGTGAGAAAGTAGAAGTAAAACAAGATCTTCAGTTTTCCATCCAAGATTTGATTAGATTTCATGTAGGTTTGCAACTTTCATAGGAGTGTTGGTGTTTCTGATGACATGAGAAGGAAAATTAAATTTGGGTTTAACTGGAAACCCACAGTGCTTCATGAGGAGTAGATGTTAGGGATCTGTCTGACCATGAAACTTTTGATTTCATTTTGACTGGCATCCCTGAATCCTCAGGGCGGAAGCCTGGCTTTAATGTCTGGGCATGTGCACGCGGGGATCCACCGGCTCGCCCTGCACGGGCCTTTGCACGGAGCTCACCGCCCAGCACTTCTTGCAGAATCAAGGACTAAAGAAGCAAAGGGGAGAGAAGAGATTACCCTTTCAGAACTCCATTCCCACTAAACCAAAGGTAAGCTCTTTGTAACTATTGATCAGGAAATAAATCCTCTTTATTATTCCGCAGATGCAGGAAAACCCCTGCTCTCTGCTTTTCTTCACCTCTTCCTGCAAAAACCTAGTTTCTACTGACCTTGCATTTCTTCTCACAGATCTGCCAGTTCTGGACGTTGCTGACCTTAATTACTCAGGCTATTTTTTTCCTTCCAAAACAGGAAGCGAAAATACCCCAGCTGGAGAGTTGAACGTTTCCATCAAAAATGTTCCCAGCCATGTACCAGTTTCATTTCATCCAGTTAAAAACCAAAACGGAATAGTGAGCTATTACCATGCTCTGATATCTTCACGCAGTGTCTTAAAACAATGCTTTTAATTATATTCCAGGAGCGATGATGTAAGGGCTTCGGGTGGGAGGGGAGGGATTGGGGTCAGAATGGGGGGGTTGCAATTGTATGGGGAATATAAAAATAAAATTTATTATTTAAAAAAAAAAGAAATCAAATATGATGGATGATTACTATGGACATACCAGGAAGCAGTTAGAAACAATGAACTTTACTAGATGAGTATATACATGGAAAGATCTTAAAAATCTAATGATGAATTTTAAAAGTAAATTAAGGAATGAAATTGATAGCACAGAATCATAAAAAAAAAAATTAGAGCGCACGACTCACGTTGTGATGCTGGCCTCGCGCTTGCTGAGGAAATGGCACTTTCTTTACTGGGGGTCCACGCGACCAGCCCCACTTGCTTGACCCGCAAGCCCAGGATGCTGGGGAGGGACCATTGCAGAGGGGGGGAGAGGCAGCGACTTGCGGGTATATGTTTATGTCATTTTAGTAGAAAATCCATGTGCCATTGGTAATGAATTGAAGGTTAAGTGACAATTTTTCTTTACAATCACTCTCGTCGGATAGTCTGTGAACTGAAAACTGGATTAACCTTTAATTACCCTCAACGATCTCTCCACCCCAGACATTACCACTCCTACCAGCGGTATTTGCATGTACAATTTAATGAGAGAAACATCTGTTTGCATATTTGGTATCATGAATATTATGCAGATGAATAGATATTCACAATGTGATAGGCATTCGTGCTAACGTCTCTCTTTTTTTTTTTTTCTTCATTTCTAGTCTTTCTTCCTCCACCCACTGATTCAGCCGGACTTGGATTAATTACAGTGCAGGCTGTCTCAGCAAACAGCCCCTGCAGAGGAGGCACAGATGTAATGGGGGTTGAATGGCTAAAACTGGGGACAGCCCTGGAGGACCCTACATCAAGTCTGTGATCCCTGACTGTGTGTCTGTATGCTTCAAATTAAACTGTTTCCCCTTTTTAATCCAGGTTAAAAAAAAAAAATCCTTCCTATGCCTACTTTTGGAAACCTTTGCTTTCACATACAACTTTCCCCTCCCATGGCAATGTCACACGCTTCCTGTATGTAGTTTGGTGATGTTAGTGCTGACAGAGCTCTTGGAGGTCAAACCAATCAAACCTTTATTTTCATCCAGGCTAAGCGACTGGCCTGCAGTCCCCTTCCAGGCCAGTGGTGGAGCTGAGTCTGGGCATCTGAGCCTCAAGACTCCAAACCTTTTCACCTGAATTGTGCTCCTCTCTATGTGAAAGAAGTTTCAAGATACAACAGTCAGTGAGCCCACGATTAACAGTTTCCTGGAAATGCTATGCAGTTACTGATGGAGGCCATTTTATTTTTTATTTTTTTAAAAATATTTATTTATTTATTCAAGCACTGGTACTGTCAGAAGCACGGGAGGGTGAGAGAATTCACCAGAGCCAGAGCGGGGAGCAGAACAGGCAGACTGACGAAGCACACTGCTGAGGGGAGCACTGGGCGCGGCAGGAGAGGTCTGCGCGTCATGTGGGACCCTCGCCCTGTGGCCGGGGATCAAACCCGCACTGCAGAGGCTGCGGGCAGCTTTGCAACCCAGCACTCAACTGCTGCGCCACCAGGGGAGGCCCTGGAGGCCATTTTAAAGGTGGACACATTGTGTATATGAAATGCCCGCTACTGAGCCAGTCTTTCTCAGCAGACTTCCTCTATTTTGTGGCCATGTGTTTTGATCCTGGCGTATCCAAAGCTGCTATTTTTGCATTGGTCCAAGGATAATGAAAGATTCCTTACAGATTTTCAGTGCTTTAATTTCATGGCACATTTTTCTATGCTTCTTTCAATATGAAAAAAAAAAAGTGCTGCCCTTTTATGCTTTTTAAAAGTGATCAGCTCTCAGTTCTAGCTTAATTTCATCTCTTCTGATCAGAAGGCTCGCACAAGGCACTGCCACCTTTAGCACTTCCAGCTCCCCAGCATATGCTTTGGAAATTATTTTATAGAGCACCACCCCATGACTGTATTGTCTCATCAGAATGAAGAACATTCTTGGCTTTCATTAGTGAATCTGTCCTCATTAATTCAAACTAAATGACGGTGGTGGTGAGGGGCAGCCAGATTAACTAGTGAACACTTTGAACCCATAGAAATTTTTTATAGGGATGTACTATTCTTACTTCCATGGATGCTCTGTAATTAAAGCTGGGCCGTGACTCTAAAGGTCTTTAGGCTACATGATTAAATCAATTGGTTGTGATTTCATATCCATGATTTGCAGGCAAAGGTATATTATGAAGCTATAGGAAGCAACTTGTTCCCCAAGGATTTTCAACACTTTTCTTACCTACTGTCTCCTCCCTGACACTATTCACTTATACTATCGATGCACTCAAAACGTTTCTGAAGACGGGAAAGAGGCATTAGTTCAGATAACTAAATAAATCAGATTTTTACCATATTGTCCAAGTGAAAATGGACATACTATGACAATTTGATTTAAAAAGACATTTTGAATACCTGTTGTGGAAAGAGCACTGACTGGGAATTAGGTGTCTAACTGAAGTGCAATCATTCCATACAATCATTTTAGATGCTCCATCTTGTAATACTGTCTGGTAAATAACCTATAAATATTCAATACCAGGTGAAAATATGTCCCTTCCAATTGTGACTATTAATACTGCATGTGAATATAGATATACAACAGCAATAAACATTAATTGGATGGATGGGTGGATGGATGGATGGGTGGATGGATGGATGGGTGGATGGATGGGTAGAAGCTGGCAGCATAAGGCATCTTGGCACTTAGCCATTTTTAAAATCTGTGCGTGTGTTGGGATTCATAAAAAATAAGTGTAAAACTGCATTTAATGAACAACCAGAAAGCATAACATAGCTTCCAGCTCCATGGTAACTGATATTCACTTTAATTTATGCTACAACTTATTTATTTTACTATTTTATACTTGACCTGACCCATGGTGCTCTTATGTGTTTCTGGCTGTGTTATAGATTCTAGAAACTCTATAGCTCTCTGGGCTGTGTGGATGCCTGGGTCACGAATGCATTCACTTCGAGTTGGTGGGGAGGAGGTGTTAGGAGGGGCAGGGCCAGGTTTCCCCTGTGGGATGCTAAGGGCACATCTGCTCAACCCCTCCTTGGGATGCCCTTGGCTCCTGCTATAATTGCACTTCACCTGTTTCTAGCCTAATTAGGTCAGAACCCTTGGCCAGGGACCAAGCTCTGGTTGCATTAGGCAGTGGATGCATAAATTCCTTATGAGAGGGACAGGAAGGACTTCCAGGGCAGACCTTGGTGTCCAAGGGCCAACCAGCTTGGGGTCATCTGGCACCAGTAACAACCCACTGGGAGAGGAAAGAAAATACTAGAACTTCTATTCACATATTTTGATTAAAAAAGAGAAGAAATAAAATAAACATTGCTTGTATTTACTATATAGCTTCAAATCAGTACATGCTTATCATTTAATCATAAATAAACATATCTTGGGGATGATCCACTTCTTTTTCATGGATGGAGGTACATGATCAAAACATCTGGAGACCTCTGGTTTTGGGGAAGATGCACCTCATTTCCCAGAACAGCCAACTGGGGTTCTTGTCCACCTCTCCCTTTTGGTCTCCTGCTCCATCTCAGTCATTTCCCTAGAGCTCAGGACAGTCTGGATCTCCCAGCAACCTTCATGCTAAGCTGCTGTGTTCCTCAGGGCCTTTGCACCTGCTAATTTTTTCAGCCTTAGATTTGCTTTTCCTCTGCTTAGTGAATCTTCACATGACTTCTGCATTTCCTCATACATGTGGGACAGAATTTCTGTAGGCCTTACCTTCCCTCTGCCCCCATGTCTCTGTTACTGTTTTACAAATTTATTGTCCTTATTGCTCTGAGCAGCTTGAGGGTAAAGATGGAATAGTATACACCTGTGTATAAATGTTTGGAGGAGTGAATGCAAGAGTGAGGTGATGGTCCTCTTGGACAATGAGGGGCAGTTTGGGCCCTGTGGGTGGTTCAGGTCCCCAGGAGGGGTCGCTGTTGGTACTTCCTGTAACCAGAGTGTCTACGTGAATCTTTTCTTAGAAGTAGATTCTCTCCCAGGATGGCATTTAGGTTACCTCCTTCTCCCACCCACTTGCTTTGGAAGGGGATCTGGGCTGATTTAGAAGGCAAAAGAGACTCTCTGCTTTTATGAGATTTTTGGGCCTGGGATGCCCTGGGAAATGCCGCTGGCGAGATAGTTGCTTATTTTTCTAGACCAGAGATACTGTTTGGAACAAGTCATGGAATATTAAAGAGACTTTGGAAAAATGTCAGTGACAAGCGGCAGTGAACTCTCTTGAGCAGATTTTGTGAGGCATAAAATCACATTGCTTAGGCAAAATATTTCATGACATAAGTTGTAGGAAAAAAAAAATGTCATCCCTGCCTCTGTGCCAGGGGGTTCTTTCTTTCTTGGAAAACTGGATGGAAAAATGCAGCAAACTAGGCAAGCTCTTTGAACCTTAAGGTTGGAGAATGCATTGCCATCGACCCTGAAAACCTGTGTTTTAATCAGACAAGTCGCAGAGGAAGGAACTGGTACAAATAAAAAAAGGTACAGAAAGTCTCAGTTCCCTCCCTTCCATTTGCTATTAAAAGTTTGTACTTTTTTAAATTCAAGGACATTTTTATACCTTAGTAATAAATTAACATTTCAAAAGTACTTTTACCTGCTGAGATGGGCTAATATGGGTAACGCTGTGGACTCAAATAATTAGTGTAAATTGCCTTTGAATAACACAGAGCTGGGAACAGCTCTGACTTGCTGGGGCTTAGTGCCCCTTGCTGTACGGGATGAAGAGTCCTTAATGGGGCCTGGAAAAACAACTAATACCTACAAATCAAAGGAGAAAAGCCGTTTTTGATGCATTTGTCTGAGAGTGTGAGTTTTAAACTAAATTGTTAACACTTCCTCCCTGCTGAGGGTCATGGATTAGCTAGGCTGGGAGATTCTTTGAGAATCTTTCACACTGACCAGAGGAGGTAGGGGGTTCCAAATACAAGTGTTTTCTTAACCCTAATCCCTACCTCCCTGACCAGGACAGCGCTGCATTTCCCTCTAATTAGGTGAAGAATTAGGAGGTGGATAAATGTGTTCAGGAATGAGGATGAAGTGATTAGTTCACTCCAGACCATGATAGCGATTTCCAGGCGCTACTTAGTTCCTTTCAAGATAATAACTTTTCTCTTTTCCACAAAAACGTATTCAGGCAGACCTCAAACATGTATTTAGAGGCAATGATAATTATCTCTGGGTAAGTTTGGGGCAGCATATTGACAACGATTTTTACTCTCCTTTTGCATTTGTTTAATTTTCAGAAGATTTTTACACACCACGGAGGAACATCCAGAGCCATATCTAATCGGATCCAAGTATTATAATGATTTGTACAATCGGAACAAAATCTCATAACCTCACCCTCCAAAATGTATTCACATTTAAATGATCCTTTCAAAGAAAGGCAGAAGGACGTGTGATTCAGGAACGGTCTGGAATCAAGCCATTTCCACACGTCTTCTGGGTACGAATAGATGTGTGTGTGTCTTTTTTAAAAAAGACACTTCACTGAAGTGTGATTTGAAATTTGAAGTTCACTAAAGCAGTTTCTGAAAGCTTCAGACTTTGATGACCTAAGCAACCGTTTCCCTATGCTGAACATCCCAGGCTATGTGACCCCAAAAACCCTGCCAAGTCCCCAAAAGGACGTCTCCTCTTTCACACCCTCGTAATCCCTTGCAGAATCCCATACAATACAAACATGCTTCTTCTTCTTCTTCTTCTTCTTTTTTTTTTTTGCCATTTTACTCTCTTGTGGACTGAATATCGCCTCCTTTTGCCTTACCCAGTACAAGTCTTATGTGCTGTAAATGCATAATGAAATGACTCCAGGAAAACACAACGTGGTAGCAACGAACAACAGAACATGGCATTCTCCTCTTTCCCAGGGCATTTGAGGGCCCGGAGCATTCCCCCTGGTCCTTTTTGAAGGCAATGATCTAACTGCCAACTCTTGGAACAAATTCTCCCTCTTGAACGCTCATCTCAGAGGCTTAGAAATGGGCCAGAGGCAAACAAGTGAAAAGCAAAACTGGAGGTGCGTGCTGGGTCTGGGGGCCTCCTTTCTGAGTTTGTCTCCATGCGTCACATGATGATTCAAAACCAAAACCAAATCCCCCAACTCTTTCTTGCCACTGCAGTTAAGACAGTTCAGGGCGCAATGACACAAGACAGATCACACGACATGAGCTGGGATTATGTTTCCTCTTGATCTTATCAGCTTTGTTTCCTAAACTACACAAAGATCTGACACAGGGCTGAGCAGTTGGCTTCCACCCTCTACACTGCCATCCATCACTGTCCCGGCTAGCGGGAGGCCTTGGGCACAAAGCGAGGAGACAGGACGGGGCCTGAAAGGCTCCCCAAGCCACTCACTGGCTTCCCACTGACACCAGATCTTCTGTCATCCCCACTTACCTTCAAAACACTTTTCCTGGACCAAAGGAAAGCCATGTCCTTTGCCTTCTGAAACCTTATGTGCCACGTTACACACTGAGTTGTTTACTTGTTTTTAAATTCAGGACAACTGTCAACTAGAGAGGGAGCAAGTGTATAATGTGAAATATACATCCCTGAGCTCAAAAGAAGGTAGCAGGTTAGAAGGAGAGGACGCTAATTGGCTGATTAAATGTGGACCAACCCTTCTTTTGGGGTTAACTGGGATTAACTCTGTCTACCTTGGGGCCCAGACATAGTCCATCTAGCAACAGGCATCTAGCAATTCAGCATCTTCTGCATCAGTTCTGGAACTATTCCAAACTGGTCCATTTCTGCTTCAAAGTCTAGCTCTTTGGAATACCCCCCCCACACCCGCCCCCCGCCCCCCAGGAGTCAGCTAGGGCCCAGTTAAACCCGTTGTCACCGCAGCCTCATCCCAGGCTAAGCAGCACGGGATTTGAAAACAGAATCATGATCTTATTTGTGGTCCAAGCCTGATAGGATCAACTGCTAAGTCTCTGGGTAGAAACGACACGCGGCCGTAAACTGGGTAATTGTGGGAATACAGTCAAGGCAGGAGAGAATACCAGACCAGGAGATTAACATTTCCGTTACATAATTACAAGTTCAAGGAGTTTGGCCTCTTATCACTTTATAGTGAGTAGAGAAAGTAGGAGTGATCCTCTTCAATCTGTAATTATTTAACTGAAATGTAAGGTCCGGCGGCCCTTCCTTACCCTTCCGGGCCGGCAGACATTGGTATGCAGGAGCGCCTCGGGAAGGCACAGTTCTCTATCATAGGGAGACATGTTTGATTATTCTTTAAAACCAACTAAGAGAAGTTAATCTCATTGAACTTCTTTTTATTCAACAAAAGAGTTGGATGTTTCCAAGTCTAATGTGACTATAACGTTCATTAAATGGACTTCTTTACACCTTTAACTGGATTAACGGCACATCTTCACAGTCTAATTATTATACATGTCATTCAAAAAAATCACAGATCTAATTCAGGGGATGATAAAGGCCTTTCTTTTACCACTATGGAAAAGACACTGCAGTAAATGGATGTGATTTTTATCTGTGCCTTTTTTTTTTTTAAAGGGCACATGTTGCTCCCAGGAGGTGGGAGGCGAGGACGCACTGCCTGTGCTGAGATTTTCTGCCCTAGTAATTTTAGTTTCGAGATTTAGGAGCTGATCATGCCGGAGCTCGCTCCTTCCGGCCTCGCTGTGCCAGGCACCTTTGAGGTCCTTCCCGCCTAAGCCTGCCCGGCTAATGACTTCAGTCTGTCCTGGACGGCTCTTAGTCAGATAAGCGATAAATTATGGACAGCCTCCTTCCTTCGCAGGCCTTTGCGGCTCCTCTGAGAGCCTTTACCCAGGCTTCTCTGAAAGGGAGAAAAACTCTTGCCATGCCCCAGAACGGCAGTTGGCTTTTCACGGATAGACTTCTCCTCAGTGCTCCCGTGCTTGTCTCTCTTTTTTCATTTTGCTGAGAGAGCATTAAAGATGGGGGAGACTAAGAATGTCACAGGCTTTGCTTGGTGCAGGTGGGTACAGAATGTTCTAGAAGCTCCCAGACAGAAGCAAGGACATTTCTGTCCTTAGGAACCAGACTCATAAGTGGGGAAGGCCCTGGAAGCCTGCAGTGAGTGATTCAGGTTTTAGGTTTAAAGTTGAAAGAAGAAGAAAGCACGCTTCACCTTCATACACTCAATTCACTGATATTCGCCAGAAAATTATGAGCAGGTCAGGGACTAGGCCTGGCCTGTCAGATGCAGCCCCAAGCCAACACATCCTACCCTCAGGGAGTGTTCCGGCTAAGATGTGAACAGATAATTCCATGAATTGACAGAGTCTCTGCATTTTCCATATGCGAGGGCCTCCGAGTGTTGGAAGGGGACACTAGAGGTCTTCCTTTGGGCTTGGGCTTGCTTCACCAGCTCTATTTATTCATTTATTTATTACCATTTTTACATTTTTATTTACATTGTATGGAGTTGCTTTGGAGTGTGGGCAAAGACCTGGGGAAAGGAAGGAGTCACCCACCTGTTCCCATCAGGCCACCTCTAGACAGTAATTTAATCCTCCAGTCCTGGGGAGACAAGGTGGCCCCGGCCTGGAATGAGCTAGGATGTAAGGTGAGATTCTGGAGCATCCTCATCTCATGGCGAAGACGCACAGGCCGTGGAGGGCATGTCAGGTGGGGATGCTGGCACGGCCACTTCCAGAAATACGACCAAGTAACTCACCTTTTGGCGTCAATTTCCTCCTCTGTAGAGGTTCTTGCGGGGTCTGAGAAACAGCACACATGGAAGGGTCTAGCACGCGGCTTGGCACAGAGTTCGGTAAATACCTGCTCCCTGTCCGCCCCTATCAGCTGCCCTGCCCCTTGTCCTCTTTCACCCCTGGTCTCTTGATTTGTAATGTTTCATTTACTCTGACTGAGGTCTTCTAAAGCATAACCTCTCAGTCTTCCTGGACCAGCGTCTCAGCCTTTTGAAAGGGAAACCATGAAACATTCAAAATCCCAAGGAGCAGTGAAGGGAGGCCATTGGGCTTGGAGCACATGGACACTCCTTTGGGTGGGCAGCCCCAGAACCATGCACCCATGAACTGTCCCAACCAGATGCCCCATTTCAGTCTCTGCGGTCTCGCTCCGGGTTGTGAGAGAGGCTGGTGTGTCCCAGGATCAGCTTGGGCCTGCCCCTTGCCTGCAGTCCCGGGCACAAAGCTCAGACACCACATTCCTGCTCCCATTTGTGCCTACCTTCTCCTTTGTCTCTGGCCTTCCACAGGAGAAGGCAGCAGTGGGTGGGGACACACGCAGAGACGCCTGTGCAGAGGCAGGAAGCTCTTTCATAAATCATTTAGGATCCATGTTGTACCAACATCAATTATCAGAATTAATTGTACCCTAAAACATGAGGAATTGTGCTACAAAGAGTCAACATTGGCGGGGAACTGCAGCCTCCTCTTCCTGACTCCGAGGGAACATGCAGCGAGCACCTTGAGAAAGCAAACACCTGCCCCCTGCGTGCTAGGTACCATGTCCCTGCTTCCGCACTAATAAATACTGAATGAGTAAATAATTTTGTTTTCTCTGAGCTATAAAGATTCAGTCATATTTGGTCAAGTAACTTCAGGGAATATCATTAAATACTTTTCAAATACTGCTTTCTCTAAGCCATATTGCATTCTTGGAAAATGTCTATAGACTGATCTAGAAAATCAAGGTGGAAGAAGGTGGGGTATGAACCCAGCTCTCTACAAGAGGCTCCCCAAACTGAGACAGTCCGTTCCCAGGAAGCACCTACTGCCGCTCACTCACTCACTCACTCACTCACTCACTCACTCACTCACCTGTTTGTCTTCTCATTAGTTCCAAATGGGACCAAGGATTTGATGGTGGACAATGGAATCCTAATTTTTAGGAATTAAGATTGTACCCAAATAATACAGTTTGTAAACAATACGTGTCTAGTCTATAGTCCTCCGCTCCACCAGCTGAGCTATCTAAGGGCGCCATTTTGTAAATGCTACAAAGTCAGAAAAAATGTAATCATAAAAATTTGACTTCAAAATATTTGAGAATAGAATTCTAATCTTTATTATATATGTTTAGAGTGTCTCTGTGACTATGTTGATTGCATATAAATAATATGCGTGTTACATATGAGATGATGTAACTACCAAAGGTCTATACTCAGTATGCCAGAAACATGGATTATTACTTTATGGTATTTCTGCACCAGGGTGTTCTGTGGCAATCCTATTTTCAACTTAGACTTATGTGATCTGTAAGGTTGGTAGAGTTAAACAATCTTATTACATGTGAATTTTGTCCAAGGCTTATCAGGGAGTAACCAACGGGCTCCAGTTGCACTTGCTCAGGAGCTCACACCAGCTTTGGAGGCTGGGGAAGGAAAAGGGTCTTTGTGCTGCACAGTTAACATGTGGAAAGTGTCCTGACTGGTATGTACAAATGATAAGTTCAAGTTGAACTTCCAAAGGTGGGAGGCTCCTTCTTCCTACAAGACTGTGACATGTCTTGCCGATGGAATAAATGGCATCATTATACTTCAGTCTCCAAGTAATTATCAGAAATGAAGCTTCGTGAATTCTTCCTTAATGGGGCCACCTGTCACCCTTCAGTCTTTGTACACAATGGCATTTATTTCTGAAGGCCAATGGTAGCTCTTCCTAATGTCAGGAGCCGTGTCTTGATCCCCCATCTCGCTATGATAAATTGGCATATTTTCAGTGGTTAATCACTCTCCATCCAACAGGTGATTCTGTGTGTCCAACATGCCTGCAGCAGGTAGGAAAAGCGATGGCAAAGCCAGGTGTTCCAGCATCACTGCCCAGCAGGAGAGTTGATGGCTGAGACATTCTGGGGGTGGGGGCTGGACGTCTCTCAGCGCGGCCACCCACTGTTCCCCTGGCCTCCCTGCCTGCGGCTGCCAGCTGCCCCAGGGCTTGTGGCCTCTGTGTCAGGCTGCGGAGACCAGGGCTTGTGGGCTGTGTAGGCTCTGTGTAGGCTGTGGCTTGGAATTGGGGCTTCCGGGACCTTGCCCAGCACCCCAGCTCTGTGTTGTTTCTACTGGTCGACTGCATGTGCTCAAGGCTTTTCCTGAGGCTGGACAAGATGCGCCTTGGTTTTGAGACAGCTGTGTGACCAGCAGAAGCCAGTGGACAGCGTCCTGTGGTTCTCTGATCAAAGCTTCCAGATTCTGCTCCACCAGAGCATGGGTTTGTTTGATCTGTGAGATAAGAAGAGTCAGGTAACAGCTCTCTGTTGTGTGCTAATTTTGTCCTAGGCTTATTACAGAGTATCCAACAGGTTACTCCAGATCAGACACCAGCTTTGGATACTCAGGGGGAAAGGATTTTTGTGCTGGAAGGGAGGCATTGGACAGTTAACATGTGGTCACTGCACCAAACAGTTGTGAAAATGACTAACATTGTTTAGCTTAGTGATAGCTTTATTATTTTTTTAAACTCAGTTAACATTTTTATTTTTTTTTAAAAGATTTTTTTATTTATGCATACAAGAGCTGGGGTACAGGCCAGAGATGCGGTGGGTGAGAGGATTCACCAGAGACAGAGTGGGGAGCAGAACAGGCAGATCTACTGAAATCCACTGCTGAGGGGAGCAGTGGGCAAGTCAGGAGAGGTCTGCTGCACCATGTGGGTTTCTCCCTGGCTGGCCAGGGATCGAACCCATGCTGCAGTGGCTGCGGATTGCCTCACAGTGTGGTGCTCAACCCCTTGTGCCACCAGGGAGGCCCTAACATTTTTATTTTTCTATAGGAAAAATATTACCAATTCAGCATAAAACAAGGAACACTTTATTTTTCTATTCCCAAAAGATTTAATAGAAAAATGTTATTTAATCTCATTTTTTTTGGTGTTTTATTTTTATTTATTTACTTTTATTTTTTACATCATTGCTCATTTTTAAACAATGTTTGCTTCCCCCTACCCCCTCAGGTGTAGTCCCCATAGACTTTCCTTCCCCAGTGCGCCCGTGCACCATCACCCCAGGCCCCGGTGCCGGCTGGCTTCTGGATCAACATGGCGGCAAAGAAACACTGCAAGTGAGTTCTCCCATAAAAACAATTAACAGGGAGGAAAAGCAGCAGGTGCCTGAGAGAATCGGGACACGGAAGATAAACGGGCGACACTGGCAAGCTGCCCAAAGAGGAAAGTTGCAATGAAAGAGGACAAGAGGAGAGGAAAGCAATGAAGTGATAGCTTTAAATGGCCGACATCTTCCCAGAGTGTGGGGCCCTCCCAGTGCTGGCCTGGGGCGCTGACCACTGGGCTCTCTGAGTAGACACAGGGGTGCGCCAGGACCAGGCCCACAAAGAACTCACTTTAGGCTTTATCTTGTGCTTAGTTCTCTAAAACCCGGGAGGGTGGGGTCTTTTTTCATTTGAGTGGTGATGTTGCCTCGTTTGTGTGAATAGTGCCTTTGAGGACTTGGGAGTGACCACGGGAGCTAAAATTTGAATCCAAGCCCTGGGAATCCCGTGTGTGGAAGACCTGAACACTTTTCTTACCCAGGGAATGCCGCCCTATAGCCCATGGGTGGAGCTACAGCAGAATGGCTTTCACTAATCAGGACTCCTTAACTCCCCTTCCTGAAAAGTTAGGGTTTTCATCATTGATGCAAATTTTAATCAGCAATCAAAAGCACTTACTCCTCAGGCAGGAAGAATCCTCGATACTTACTTACGACACCGAGACTTCCCTACCCTAAGCTGTTTCCACAGAAAGTGAGTGACAAGTGGACATCTTAGCCTATTTGAGCCTAAAATTCTCTTACAAGTGATGGGTCCTCACCCTCCTTCCCCCCGCTGTCGGATAAGACACAGTGACACCAGAGCCCTAGTGGCTGACTGGAGGACTGTCCTCCCCCCTGGACAGGCGGTGAGGTTCTGACCACAGCCCCCAAATTGACACCTGTTGAAATAATATCAGAACCACATTTGTAGCTAATCGCATCTAAGATGTCAACTCAATTAATCTGACAATAGGCCAACCCAGGAGACTCTGCTCAAGTCTGGGCTGACACTCCCAGTCAAGTTCAGACTTGTCGTCTATTATCTGACAAGCCCAGGACAAAATTAACACTAAATATAAGGTAATTTAATTAACTCCTCCTATCCCAGCAGGCAGGTCCCAGCACCCTGGGTGCCCCAGGCCTTCCAGCAAGCAGAAGAGTGTTGCACGCCCAGCTAGTAAACACTTAGGCTGTGCTTTCATTATTTTTAAGTGGGTGATTTGCAACCAAGAATTTCTATGAAACTCCTTTGGGCACTAAAGCAAAGCATAGTTTTTTCTTATCTTTAACATGGTAATAAATTGTGTGAAAGAAAAATCATTCATAGGGAAACATACCGTGTGTGTGTGTGTGTGTGTGTGTGTGTGTGTGTCTGAGAGAAAGAGAGAGAGAGACACCCTGGGAACAAGAGAATCTAGTTTGAAAGGGTCAAAAAAGGAAAGGAAAAGGAAAAAGATGCTCTGACTGTAAGAAAAAACAATCACACTTTGTGAAATTGTTTTATTTTAAAGACATTGCCTGAGCTGATATTTTAAAGGGGCAGAAACACCCCTCCCATTTCCAAATTTCGACAAATATGACCCTTGACTCTCATCCCCCATGAACTGAACATCAACTTGTTTATTCTTCCCGCTGTCCGCTCTCCAACACTAAACCAACACCAAGGACAGGAAGCCACAGGTAAGAGCCTCCTGGTGCCAGTCTCCGCTCTTCCATCCATAAAGGCAAAGCAGACAGGTCAAAAAGACTCAGTGGGAAAATGAGGCCACTATGGCTGTCCATATCAGCAGCGGAACACTTGGAGGGAGACAGCCACTGCGGGTCACTGGCCTGCAGGCCAGTCACGGCGCCCTGCTGTGGGACAGCTTCTCACCCGGGCCTCCTGGTGGCCTGGACAGCCCACACTGGCGGCCGGCTGGGGCTCGGGCTGTGTGACGGGGGACACAGCTCTTCTGTACGTGAAGTCAGTTACATCAGACGTCAAAACAATCAAGAGGCGGCAGCACACCTTCCAGTGTGGACGGGGTAAGGGAGCTGCTCAGGGAGGGCCGCGCCAATAACAGCTTGTGCAGCTTATTAAAAGACAGGTCAGCGGGATGGGCCAAAATCCTGAAATATATTAACTTACAACAAGGAAATTAAAACTTTGGGAGAAACCAGGCCTGAGGGGTACCCTGGGCCAGGTCTTCACTTTGGCTCCCCAGGCTCTCAGATTGGGCCACCGAGGGTGCTCTGGGTACTGGTCTGCTTGTCTGTTGTGAGGGGTTTGAGTGGGTGTATGACATGATGTTCACCCCCATTCCATGTACGTGTTAACTTGGGGTTCTAGACGCCTTGAGCAGATGCTGCTCAGCCAGGCCACGCATAAGAATTACCCAGGGACCTGCAAACTAGCCCCATGCCAGGCCCATCCCTGGCCAACTCAATCAAAATCTCAGGAGGACCCAGGAGTTGATATTGAAACAAAAATCCTCCAGGTGATTCCAATAGATTCCAAGCTCGTGGACCACCAACCTCTCATTCTTTCTAATAAATGGGAACTTGGGACATTTAAACGCCCCCCACCTCCCCACTGCCCTTGAAGAGAGTTGGCATTTTCCTGCTGGGAAGGGATTGAACGAGCTGCCCCAGCTCGTACTCCACTACCTGACAAAAAGCATAGGAACAGCTGGGGTGACGACGGGTCACAGGTCCACATGACTATTCATGGGAAGGGCATCTGCTGCCCAGGTGGCCTGCTGATGGGCAGAGCTGGTGAGAGCAGCATGGCCCATGCCGCGCTGTGGGCACATGGGCCCTTTGCAGGATTTAGAGCTGCCGCCTCTGTTTCTTAACAGGTGCTTCGTGCCTGCTGAAGGGCGGGCAGTTCTCAGCAGCCTCTTGTCCTTTGCAAAGCAGCTCAGGGTCTGTATTCTCCCTTGCCCTTCCTCTGGGCGGCTAGAGATCGGGGAGAAAATGGATCTGCACAAAGCAGTCAGCATGTGAAGTGGGAGTGGGTGAGCTGCTCTTGCAGGCAAAGTGCAGCGACTTGAAAATGTCCTCCCGATTCCTGTCCTTCCCGACCTGGGCAGGTGACCTTATTTGGTAATGGGTTTGGTGCACAGATAATTCATTAAGACCAGGCCGTGCTGGAGTAGGGCATGCTGGCCCATCGGCGGATGTGACTAGTGTCCTTCTAAGGAGAGACACAGGGACATCTGGCCTTCTGGGGCTGTCATACAAAGCATCATAGACTCGGGGCTTAAAGAACAGAAATTTGTGTTTTTTTTAATATTTATTAATTTATTTTACATCATTATTCATTTTTGTATAATGTTTGATTTCTCCCCTCAGGTGTAATCCCCATAAAATTCCCACCAACAAATCACCCGGGAACTGTTACCTAGTCTCTTGTACAAAGTGCAGTCATTTGTTTTCTTACAGTTCTGGAAGTCAGGAGCTCAAGATCAAGGTGCTGGCAGGGAGGGTTTCTTCTGAGCTGCCCTCTTGGCCAGCAGAGGCTGCCTTCGTGCCGGCCCTCACACCACTGTCCCCTTTGTGCTCTGTGACCTCCTCTCCTACCAGTTCTATTGGATGAAGTGCATCCTAAAGACCCCCTTTTTACTAATCACCTCTTTACTGTCCCTGTCTCCAAACACAACCACTCTCTGAGCTTCTGGGTATTTAACAAGGGTTTCTGAGGGGTCATGATTCAGCTCATGACACCTGACAGCAGAGGCAGGTTGGAGTGAACCCCAAGGATGGCTGGCGACTACCAGAATCTGGAAGAGGCAAAGAAGGACCCTTCCCTGGAGGCTTCAGAGGGAGCCTGGCCCTGCCAACCCCTGGTGTCAGACTTCCCGCCTGGGAACTGTGAGACAATAAATTCGGTTGTTTTAAGCCACAGGTGTGTGATGCTTGCTAGAGTGTGTGTGTGTGCTTGGGGTGAGGGGGTGGGGTTTGCGCAGCTTATCACACGCCCTTCTTCTGTGTGCCCATAGCATGGTTTATGCGTCTAGTCACAAGCCAAAGCTATGCCCTCAAACCAGCTTGTGCTGCCCCTGCAGCCGCAGCACTGGGCACCCCCGGGGCCAGGAGTGGAGCTCCATCTGTGGCTACGGCCGCCATCTTGGCCCATGCTTTCCATAGGGCCCTGGAGAGGGACGACAGGCAGGTCTTTGAGGCGGAAGGTCCTTGCCCTCCTGCCAGCAGTCCTCTGAGTTCAGTGCTGGCTGTTGGGCAGAAGCTCAGCAGGGGTCTGCCCTCCCCGCGGGGCCCGTGGCTTACTTCCTGCTCTCAGCACCCAGCTCCACCTGGGCTCCTGTGCAAGCAGGGCTGGCTGTGGCCCAGGTCGGTGTGGACAGAGGCCAGAAGGCAGCAGCAGGCCTGCCACGCAGCCTTCTGTGAGAGGACAGCAGTGGTCAGCCCGGGACCACATTGAGCAGCCAGCGAATTTACAAAAGGAAAATGGGTGTGTCCCCCAGCACAGAGTGTGGTGGCTGGTTTTGGGCAACACAGTCAGGAGCAGAGAGGGAGACATGAGCCCACCAAGACCACATGGGGGGATGTCTCAGGAAGGCACTTCAGCTGCAAACAACCGGGTGCCAGGGGAATCCCCAGACAGCTGAGTCTCCCCTGTGGGGAGTTCAAGAACCCAAAGGCTGGGCTGGGGGTCCTGGGTTCTCTAAAATATGTTGCTGTCGCTGCAGGACTTGTCTGCCATGGGCGAGGGGCCAAGTTGCCTGTCGACTGAGTGACTGAGTGACTGTGACCAGGGAGGGGAGACTCGGGATAGCTGCTCCCTGAGGCGTGTGTGCACAGGAAGTCAGCAACCCTGGCTTTTCCTCACTGAGGGGTTTGGAGCTGCAGCCTCACCTCTGGGCCTCCAGGGGGAAACGAGCCACATTTCCCCGAGTTGGTTACTTTTGCCAGCAGTGAAGTAGGAACAAGCATGGTTCTTTATTTCTCTTGCTTTTGGCTCCTGACCTTGCAAATGAGTGTAGGGGTGTCAATCAGGTGCTGGAGAAGCTTTGTGGAAGTGAAGGGGGTGTCCAGGGGGAGGAACCAGCAGCCCTCACACCCCACCTGCCTCTAGGTACCTTTGAAGAACCAGAACATGGAAGTTTGCACAGAACCCCAGGTCCGTCTGACCACACTAATTCTGGGGACTGGGTTTTAAATTGGTGTTTAAATACAGGAGGAAGGGAGAGAAGGGACAGGGGCGAGGAAGGTACCCCAGGGTGGAGCGTTCTTCCTGGAAGGAAAGCCATGAGTGATAGGAAGCTGCTGAGAGGTGCCCACTTTTTCAAAAGGAAAATGTCATTTGTAAACAATCAACATCTTAACGAGCTATAAACAGCCCGCCCTGACTTCTAGCAGATTTACTGATGCTTGAGTGACTAAAATTCACAATGTTTTTCCAAACCAGCTCCCTTAATTTGAGGCCTGGTACTCATTAGGGCAGCAGGTCCCTGGCACTGCCTGCAGCTCCCCCCAGCCTCGTGATGGATGTGGGGCTGGGGTCCGGAGCCCGCCCAGCGTGCCCGCACCCCCCCCCCCCCCCGCCCGTCCTGTCACTTCCTCCCTCTCCTCGCCGTGGTTGGCCTGGGAACACACAGGACAGGAGGTGTTTGTTTTGTTTTAAAATTCTAGGCTTTCAAAAATTGCCTATCATTTATCACTCATCTGAGATAAGCAGTCGTGGTTCCTGGAGGCTCCCCCCACTTCCAGCTCCTCCTCCTCTTGTCCCCACCCCGGGGGAAATCAAGAAAAACAAGATTCTACTTGTCCCGGCCCTCCGAGACACCTCAGAATTGCTGGAATCGTCACAATAAGTGGTAGTAATGGAACCATATACAGGACTGTAAATACGAACTGCTCGGTGGAGTGGCAAAAAATAATGAAGTAATTAGGTGAACTATTATCAGCACCTGTGACTGATTGGGACAAGCACGTTCTGGCTCTATTCTATTATTATTTGTCAGAACAAGAAGCAGCTTCTGAAGTTGCTAACTTCTGGCCCCCCACCCAGCTCCCCTCTCCCGAGGGCTGCCATCCCCCTAGGAGCGAGACCCAGGATGGGGGCACCTCGGCTCAGCCGGTGGAAACCCACAGTGGGGACACGCGAGTCAGCTTCCCAGCCCATTAGGGTTAATGCCACTTTAATTAGCAATTGATGTGATGCCTAAGAGGTGCTATTTAATGCACCATTTCTAGGCGAAGTGTGTCCCGAAGACAGACAGACCCAAACCGTGAGCTGACTCTGAATGCGAGACACTGGGGGCAATGGAGGTTTTCAAAACACTCCCTGCTGGTTCTGAGCGAAAATGCCTGTGCAAAGGCGCGGCCTGCGGCCTGCAGCCTGGCGCCCGGCGGGCTGCCTGCTGCCTGGGCTTTCTGCACACGTGTGCTCACTTGCCGGGGATCGTAATAATTTGGGGCTGATAATAAGAGTTAACACCTGCAGTGGGACTGGGCACTGGGCTGTTTTAAACGTTGCTCCTCGCAGCAACCAGGTGAGATGGATACTGTCATCATCCCCATTTTACAGATGAGGAAACTGAGGTGCAGAGAGGTGAAAGGACTTGGTGACTACGGCCTCAGAGCCAGGATTCCAAGCCGGGCAGTTTGGTGGCAGAGCACACTTAGGCTTCTGCCCACACCCTGCTCAGTGGGTGCCTATGGGACGATGGTCCCAGGGGGCACCCCCCGTGTCTGGCGAAGGCTCTGCTCCAAGGAGGGAGGGAAAGGGTAGAAAAGGGTCATGCTAACAGCCAAGACAAGAGAGATTCTCACAGACATGCCAGCTGACCTGGGGGAACCCAGGGCCTTCTCGAGCGGGGATGGTGGCCACCCCAGGGCAATCAGCCTGCTCATATAGGAATTCTTAGCCCCCTCAGGACACGTGTGAGATTGACAGATGGGTCCAGTGTCTGAGAGCCACAGATGCTTCTGCCCCCTGACCCCCAGCCCCTCTCCAGATCCACAACATTTGACTGTCTGGTAGAGACTTATTTTTTAAGCCATAGAATTTGCTGACTCACTAGCCTGGTGACTCCATTTTGCAAGTTGTGCTCCAGCGGGAGGTGGGGCCACTTGCTCCCTGCACCGGTGGACATTTCTGGCAGATGGTCGCTGAGCAGGGACTTGGCTGGGGGACCTCAGACACGTCACTCAGCCTCCTGGGACCTCAATGTTCTCATCTGAAAAATGGAAATAATGTCCCACTGGCCTCCTGGCTGACTGTGAGGATGACGTGATTTAATACAGGTTTATCACACACCAGGGGGTCGGTGATGCTAAAGAGCCTTGAGCTCTGTCTTGCCTGGGCCCTAGATCTTAGATTCCTCAATTTCTCTTCTTTTTCATAAAAAGAGACTCGGACTATATAAGTTTCAAGCCCCTGAAAGTTGGCCCTGCCTGTGATTGTCCAGAAAAGGAAGAATTTGGTTTGGGTCACTGCTGGGGTCCTGCCTGGCTCGACAGGCAAAGCCACCAGGTCTCAGACGGGCGAGCACGCGAGTCCCGGGCCTGCGGGCAGGGCACGGACACGAGACCGTGGTGCCGCAGGAGCCCCAGCTGCTCCCGGCCAGCCCGAGCTGGGCCAGAGTCAGAGCCCAGAGCTCAGTGTGTCTGGGATCCCCTCGGTCCTGAGTAAACCCAGACAGTTGCTCACCCCCTGTTGCTCACCCCAGGGCCCCCAGCCAGCTGAGTGCCTGGCACGTGGTTGGTGCCCAGGAACTAGTAGTTGGTAAGTGGAGTGTAAACCTGGGCTCCCTCTGTGCCCCCCATCAGGAGCAGTGCAGGGTGTGCTTGGGGGCAAGAGGGGAGATTTCATGGAGACCCAGCGCGAAAACAAGCCTGAAATTAGACCAGAAAACTACCAAATTGGGGAGCACTGTGATGAGGGGTCCCCCCATGCAGGATGACGGTCCCACCCTGATCGTCCTGTTTACTTGTGTGTACCTGGTAATAAACAGTTCGCCTTCCATTCAGACTCTGCATTGTCATCGTCTCAGTTCATAAACAACCTGGCCCGGGCAGCAGCCTGTCACTACCAGCTAAATCTGGCTGGCTCAGGCTGTGGTGCCCCAGGCAGGTCTGCGGAGGGCTTCAGGCACATGGGCGAGCCATTGGGCCCGGATTCCACATGCTGCGTGGACTCCACTTATCTGCCCCTTGGAGAGGGAACCCCCCGCCACCCCATGCCCCCGTGAAGGAGGCCTTCCTTTCACCTTGCACTGCACCCACAGCCACAGCACGGGGGGAAATCCACCTACCGCCATCCTCCGACCCCCCAACCTCCCTGGAATGGCTGTGGTTACCCCAGTTACATCTCCACACAGCGACCGGGGAGACAGAGCTCTTCAAAAGAAGGGAGTGTTTCCCGAGAGACTGCGCAGGCCTGCGCGCTGACCGCAGACAGCTTTCCCCCGTCTCCCACTTTGCCAAGGACAGAGAGTTTGAACATTTTATTTATGTTTATTTTTAGGTTTACTTAAAAATGTAGCCTTGGCCTGTGAGGAAGATCATCCACATCAGCCCTTAGCTAGCTGGGGTGCTGACGCACGCAGGGACCCCAGGAAAACACCCAAGGCCAGAGAGCAGAATTTGGCAAATTTCATTTGTCTCCCTTCTACAGTACAAACAGTTAGGATTTGTAGTAAGATCTAGCACAGCCCCAGACTGATCTGATTTGCTTTTCAACAATGTCAGTTATTCCAGAAAAAGCAATGACTTTGACCATGTAAGAATAAGGAAAGCAAAAAGGCGGGGGAAAACTGTTTTTTTTTGTAGGCATTGAAATAGGTGGGCAACGCCAGAGAGGTAAACCCACCACCTGGTTGGTTTTTCCCTACAGACCAGTATATTTTAAAAGTGTAGCTTTTGGACAGGGGTTTAAAATTAAGGATAGTGCACTAAAAGGATGGCAAATGTCAGGATGTCCTGGTAGAGGCTGAACCTGGATGACAAGCAGGTCCTTCAGGGGCTAATTGTTTACTGGCTTTTCTAAAAATGACTGGTACAGACACTTTAACTCAATCAACCCTCCTTTTACAATAAACAGCCTTTTGCTAGAAAGAGAGGGAAGGAGACGCATCCTAGATGTAGCTGAAGCTGCAGCATGATGTGGAGATCAGGATTATAGTTCAAAAGGCAAATGCAAATATCTGTTCTGCTGAGCGTTTTATGCTGGGAGCACATATTTATCATGGAAATCGACCTTCACACGCAGGGGAAACAATCCTGGAGGATTTTCTATTTTGGAACGAATATGCTAAATCGTTTCTTATTTGGTGGTCTTAAAAAGCAGTTAACCTGACTTTGAAAAGCAGCCTTTTTCAAGCCCTTTAGACACACTAGGGTAGGAACCTGGAGAGAAACAACATTTCCTGTCTGTGAGAATCCTGAACAAATTGTTTTAAATTCAGTTGTTTACTCTCAGATCTCACCCCACCATGCCGCGATACCCTCACACTGCTGCTTTAAGTCATTTCTTTTGTGAAATTTACACCGAAATGACTTCCTGTCTCACTCCAAATTGTCTTGGAGATACTTAAAGCCGATGTAACGTGAGAGGAACTCAAAAAGCTCCCTCTTTTTTTTTTTTTTTTTTTTTTGAGATGATTAACACGACAAGAATAAACCTGGAGATATTTCTTAGTTACTACTTATTTGGATTTTACTCTAATTACCCCTAATGAGAAAGTGAAAAATCAGATAGCTGATAATTGTGAAAAGTGATACCGTGATCCATGGCAAAACACCACGATTATGCATATGTGGAAGAAGTAAGATGTCTTACGAATTAGCACCAAATGCTGCTAAAAACAAGACTTTGCCACACAGTCTCTCCCCTTGTGCAAATTCCACAACGCTCACTCCGCTCGCCCTCTGCATGGTAGAAGTCAGGGCCAAGTCATGGATTTCTGCACACGGTGCCGTTTTCTGTGGGAAAAACGTAGGAGGGAATGTCGTGCTACTTACCTTACTTTATACCAGCACCGCCCAGGCAAAGATTCCTCCCAGGGCTTCTCAGTTTGGAAGGATCTGGAACCAGAAAGAAACGGTTTTCTTGACCAGTGACTTCTTAGTTGTTCCTTAGGATACAGACATTTTGGGAGATAATTTTGCAGGCTCGCCTCAGTGGCCCCTCGCAGCTTAAAGCTTTAAAGATGGACAAATCTGCACTGGCTGCCTGGCAGCCACTGAAATTCGGAGCCGGTTATCTTGCTCCAAATGCCTTTTCCACGAATGAACACATTCCACATATGGCCACTAGATGGTGTCTGACAACCATTTGTGTCAGCTAAAAGGTCTGCATCCCGTCTGTCAATAACTGACAAATTCTACACAATTCCTTCAAGACAACTCCACAATTAGATTATTATTATCATTTCAATCTTTATATGGAAATTTAAATGGTTCTGATTTGTGTTTTGGAGGTAAGGGAAATCTTCACGGGCAGAGCCTGCATTAGAAAGTGCCCTGTTGCGTTTGTACCTCTCCATGTTAATGAACACGGGCATTTATAGCTGAATTAAGACACAAATGTTAAATGTCATTCTCTATCCTACCCGCTTATCGACATGTGCTTCAATCGACACTTATTAAGTGTCCACTGTGTGCAACATGTTACTTGTGTGAAATGCTGTATGTGCTTCTGAAATGGTGACCATTTTATTACCAAAAGTTAATGCAAGTATCAGAAAATAAAGATGTCAATTCCACACTGTGGAGTTGAATGTTACAACCAAAAATGTTTCTGGGAGTTCAGCAGTCTTCAATTCTGATCAATTATTCACGATCAGGGACAGAATAGAAATCACAGGAAGCACTTTGTAAATTCTCTTCCCCCAAACCCTTTTGCCTGAACAAATATCAACCCCCATAAGGAAAAGAAACTAGTAAAATATACAAGTTCCAAAGTGGGGTTAGCCTTCTCTTTTTGTCCTTTGTCAGCAACTGTAGGAAGGAGATGTTTCCTGACATGTTTTAATATGCTAATAAGCCTTGATCCTAATAAAGGCTTTCTCACATAGCACTTGGAAGGACAAGAGAAGCCTTCTTCAGAAGTTCCATACCTGTGGAGGGAATCAGTAAATCTCTAAGAGCTTTTCCATTTTTAAAAATCAATGGTTTAAAAAAAAAAAGTTAGGGACATTCGAATTCTTTCACCCTTCTCAAAATAGGTGTGACATTTCTGCTAAGTCAACCTCTACCCAAAAGAAAAGAATGGCCTCATTTTCAGAATTGCTGTCTGTTTGTTTGAACTGAAGAATTAGTTGCATTTCAAAATAAAGACATGCCTAATGAAATGATTAAAACATACAGAGCATTAAATTATAAGCAGATGGGGTGAGAGTAGGGGGAGGTGAGTTTGTGAGAGACCCAAGTGCAGGAAAGCTGACAGCTTTGGATTTTTCTCAACAATACAGAAGATGACTGTTTAAGCAACAGAAGATAAGAAAACAACCTCTGAAAGGGAATTTTTTTTTTTTTTTTTTGATAGACAGCAACACACAAGAAGAGCCAGGAAAAAGTCCATGTGTGTTTGAACAGTTTAAAGAGACAGTCGCTCTTTGAAGTAAAAGCCTTCACCATGTCCTAGGAAAAAAACCAGGGACCTTGCAAATGCGTCATAGCACAGGAGGTCCAGAGTGAGCAGAGAGAACCGGACCGGCCCAGAACCAGTCACGCACAGCGTTTTGAGGCTTCCTGCGAAAAGTCAGACAGTTCCCGGCTCTGTCTGGTCCCAATTATTCACTAAACGCCTCCTCTCTACCTTCCTCCCTGAAATTTATCATTTAAAACGTTGCTCTGTAGAGTTAACAGATAAGAGTTTGATGAGATAGAGTTTAGAATGGCTAAAGAAGTTTCCCGAAGGGTGGAGGGGGGAGTTCACAGACTGCAAATTGTCTGTTAAGTGGTACTTTATGGTTCAGCCGAATCCAGGAGAGTTTTATCTTGAATTTCTATCAGGCTGCATTCAGCAGGAGCTGGTTCCCTGGAAACGGCATTAAAAAAATCTGTGTTGTTTCTCTCTTTCCTGGATAGACAATGGCAGTTTCGACCCATTTGAGCTGCCTTCCTGGAGGGCCGCACCGATTGTCTCCCAGCGCAGGTTAATGGATGTAGGTCTAGAGATAAAGGAAATAAACCCTCTAAGATTCTGTCTAATTTAAGAAAGGCATCGCCCCTTCCTAAGTTGCATGTCTCCTTTGTCTGGATGTCTGCAGAGAGGGGACTGCAGCACCGTGGCGACGGTGGCCTGCACTTGGGGGGGCAGGGCTGGTGCAGAGAGAGAGCGAGGGGTCACTTTCTGGACTGAACGCACTGTTGCTTCAATAGCAGAGGGAGGGCCCCAAGAGGCGCGTGGGGCACACACGGACCCTCTCCAGGGACCACTGGCTGCCCCGTTCTATTCCAGGTGAGGCCTCCCCCCTTCTGAGCCGCCCCTGGGTGTGTCCGCAGCATCTCCAGCCTGTCCTCAGCGTGCAGCCGTGCAGCCCGGAGCATGGGCCTGAAAGCAGAGCCATGCCTGAGGAGTCTTCCCGCAGCCCCGAGAACGCCCGCAGATGGAGGGGCAAGCTATCCCATTCACTCTGGCTCCAGCCTTATAAAAACGCTGCGAGTCCTCTCTGCTGGAGACAATGACGATGTGTGCAGGAATGGAGGGTGTGGGGTCCTCCCTCAATGAACTGTCTCATTCACGGGGCAGGTCAGCGTTGGATGGGATGCTTTGCAGCACCAGCCATGTTGGTCCAGCCCCCTCCCCGCTCCCCCCTCTGACCACTACAAGACTGTACTCTCTGTTCTTGAATGTTTGAAGTTCCGTCCCTGCGTCCTAGAGTGAGAGCATTCAGCCCTTGGAAAATAAATGGTGCATACACGTCACACTTAGCATCGATGGAAAAGACACACGAATATGTCTACTGAGAGGCCGCCTCTCGACACGCACTCTTTAGAAATTTGAGAGTGCCCACTCCGCTGAGAAGAGAACGTTCTTGAAGAGGTTGACTCCAGACACCTGTACTAGCTCCTGGCCAGAGTGGAGGGCGGGAGGGAGTGGGGTGAGTGGCCAGTCAACCAGATGCAAAGCTGAGCAGGGGCCTGGCAAGGAAATGAGACAGAACCACCGCGGGGGACAGGTGGGCGGGGAACCATGCCCCCCAAGGGGGTGGCCCAGAAGGAGCCAGGGCCCCCATGAGCCACTTCCTCCTCCTGCGTGTACATGGCCTCTCTGAGATCCTGCAGGAACAGAGGGAGGGCTGTAGTCTGCACCTCGAAGTCAGAGCCCAAGCTGACCTGGGGTTCCACCTGCCCCATCAGGTACTTTGGGAGGCCTGGAGCCATGTCCTCCCTCTCCCCCTCATCTTCACCACAGCAGCAGTGGAAGCTGATGCTTTGAACACCACACATCCTGGGTTCCCCTCCGCCATGTAAGCCTCCCAGCCTCCCAGTGACTTCATTGCCCTGTTGGTTCCAAGTCCCGGTCAGCTGTTCTTGGCTGACAATGGGAGCTCCAGGAGAAGCGGTCCTGGCCGGGGCTGTGTGATGCTGGTGTCGGGAGAGTCCTCTGAATGAGCCCAGAGCTGCCCAAATGACTCCTTGGCACTAGTGTGCTGAGCACCTGCTCCATGGGCTTCTGGAAAATCTTAGGCTGTTGGTTCTCCAGACCTCATGTCACCCCCAGAACTCACTCCCTGGTTACGTCAGTTTATAGGGGATCCAGAGACCTCAGTGGGTGCCCCCTCACCCTAAGAAGCTCATCCTGAAGGCGAGGACAGGAGATGCAGAGTGAGAGGAAAGCCAAAGGAAGGGAGTAGGAGGTAGGCGCCAGACAGTGGCCTCCCCCACCCTCAGCTCACCAGCACAGACCGGCAGATACCTGAGCAGGAGGGTGAAGAGGCGGACACCTGGGCCCAATCCGGAGACGCTGATTTGCAGGTGTTTCTGATGCTGGGGGGTCCAGAAAGACCCAGAGGAGACAGATAACAGGGGATTGCGGTGGTATAGGACAGGGAGGCACTGAGTGGGCCTGACCTTTACCACAGTCAGCTCTTCCCCTCCTGAAGAATGGGGTTAATTGCTGGAATTGTAGGGGGCACATTTTCAGAGATATAAACTATGATTCTTCAGGCCTAAGCGCCTGGAAGAGGGAGCAGAGATGGGGCATCCTGATTTGGGAGTTGATGCTGGGGAAGATGAAACAAGGCTCAGATTAGCTGTGGGGCCCTCAGAGTGTAGGGCGAGGCCTTGACCAGCCAGGAGGCCGGGAGCCTCCCTTAGCTTTCCTTCAGCTGCCTGTGGAGACAGTGGAGCTGCAAAGGAAGCTCAGGGTTCCCTCCAGGGCAGCTCTGGATATGTGGGTGGGTGGGTGGGGCACCCAAGGGATCTGGGTAATGAGCTGGAGAGTAGGGAGATGGGGGGCAGAGAGAGAGAGATGACTCAGGGGAGGAAATGAAAGAGGTTTGGGTTTTATTTATGAAGGGAGGTGGGCATACTTGGAAATATCTTCTGCATTGGTGTTTAAATCAGTGCTGAATTATAAAGTGGTCCTGATAACCCCTTGAATATCCACACTGAGAAATTGCTTCAGGCTAATTCCACCTGCATGTGGACTTGAAGGGCAGCCCCTAAAATTTCCTGGGAGCCAGAAGGCAAAGGACCTAGGGTACACGAGTCACTCTCAGCAAATGCTTTTGTGACTTTTTTTTTTGCTTGAGATGCAGTGATTTTAGAGAGTTTGGCTAAGGGGTGGAGAAAACCTCAAACAAACAAAAGAAAGCCACTGAGGATTTGGAAGACAGAACAGTTAAGAGCCTGAACCATGTTCTGTCTTCGGAAGACAACAGAAGACAGGGCCCCCAAGCAGTTTCACAATAGGTGAGAAGATGTTATCAAAGGAATCGCTTTCAATGGCTTAAGTTACAGGAGGGAAAACATAGGCTCAGAGCTTGAAGAAGTACAAAAAAAAAAAAAAAGAAGAAAAGAAAAAACAGGGATTGTGCTGAACAAGAGAACAAGCAAAACAAGGGAATGAACTGCCAAAGAAAGTGGAATTTCCATCCCTGGAGCTATTCTGAGCGAGAGGAGGGACCTCTTTATTACAGGTTGTTTGGAGTAATGAACTCGATCCCATCGTGATGCATGGGAATGGACTAAGTGACCGAGGCCAAGTTCCTCCAGTCCAAACAACTCCATAATTATTGACCCAGGTGGCCAAGGGTTTGTCTCAGAGGAAGAAGAGGCCATTTTCAACCGACTAGCAAGGGCTCAGTTGCCAACAGTGCTTTGTCATTAACTGGATCGTGTTCAAGTCATGTTGTTTGGTCAAAACTCCAATGGGGAGGCCCACTCAGCAACTGGTTAAGCATCTGACGAGACCCAGGGGTTCGCAGAGCTTGCTGGCCAAACTTAATTCCCAGTTGGATCATGTAGATTTAGGGGAGGTCCCAGTGGTCCCCTAAAGAATCCCATGGCTCCAAGGAGAAAGAGAGGCAGCAAATACCCTCCATGTCTTCTCTTTCTAGAAATTTCTACATATTAGCTGCTAAAACTGGTTGATGGCTGAGCAGAGTACCCATCCATCCTGTTTCAGTCACTGAGATGTGAGTTTGAAATGATTCTGGCCTCCTGCTCTGCATTGTTGCCACGTTTTCTCACCCCAGTGACTTGACGTGAGGTTGTCTTATCCTCCGTATGGGTCAAAAGAGACTCATAATTGGTTTTAACTCTGCTTCTCCCTCCTCTTCCAATTTCAGGGAGACCATTTGAAAAGGAGCCTTAGAAACCAGTTTCAACATTTACATCCTATACAGTAAATACTTTGTCGTTTAATAAAAGAAAAGTAGAAACTCCAATTTTTTCAGGGGTTACCAGCTCTGGAAACCCCACAAGGACAACTAAACCACACACCGTGCCCCTTGCGCCTGTACAGACTACCCATGCCACCACAGACCTCCAATCCAAGGCCTCTGGCTCTCGAGCCAGCTCTCAAGAGGACACAGAGCCAGTCCACCTTGGCCACACCGAAGGGCAATTCCTCTTCTCAGAACCCATGGTAACAAAATGGATTCCCTGACAAGAGCCGGTTCTGATGATCCTGAAGTGGCCAGTCCAGGGGCCTCAGGGTGCTGTGCTCTTCATAATCATCCCCAGGGTGAAGGCTCAGGTTCCAATCCAGACCCTCCCTCTGACCTCCTGCCCCATTCTGTCTCCATGCCTCAGTAAGGAAGCCTCAGACACTTGCCATTCAGCTTAGCCAAGATATGAACACTTGGCAAAGTCAGAATCTTACCTGTTGTTCTCCTCCACCAAGAAGCAAGAACCAAATTCCCTGCTGCATCAGGCACCCGGGGCCACCCAGTCAGGTAGGAACCCAGCTGCGGTTTTGCTGGCATTTTCCATCTCTCAAAACCATCCTGCTTTTTCTTAAGGTGTACCCTTGCATTCAGTAATTCCTTCTGAGTTGCTTTTTCTAGGGAAATAACTCTGAGGTTGTTATGCACAAAGATGCTTGTTGAAGCATCATTTAGAAGAGCAAGAAATCAGAAATCGGGCCTCCCCGGTGGCGCAGCGGTTGAGCGCTGGGTTGCGAGGCTGCCCGCTGCCTCTGCGGCGCCGGTTCGATCCCCGGCTGCTCCCCGGCCACCGGAGGAGGGTCCCACATGGCGTGCAGACCTCTCCTGCCGCCCGCTGCTCCCCTCAGCAGTGTACTTCGGTCCTTCTGCCTGCTCTGCTCCGCGCTCTGGCTCTGGTGAATTCTCTCACCCTCCCGCGCTTCTGACTGTACCCAGTGCATGTACAAACAAAACAAACGAACAAACAAATAAATAAATAAATAAAACATGCCTCTATAAAAAAGAAAAAAAAATTAAAAAAAAAAAAGAAATCAGAAATCACTGAACTGTTCAATCATTAAAAATGGATAATTATGGACTATCCCCCTCAAAGGAATAGTCCACAGCCACCAAAAATTATGCTTACAGAGGCTTTGCACAAGGACAATAAGGACCTTGAACAACTGAAAAAAACAATCAGAATACAAAATTTTATATTTAAAGTGGTATACTGGTATAGAACATGGTATAAAATAAAATATGCATAAAAGTCAGGGAGCATATATTTAGCATTACTAATTTGTCTTTAGGGAGTAGAATACTGGGCAGTTTAAAATAGATTTCTTTAGGGCTTCCCGGTAGCGCAGAGGTTGAGCCTGGGTTGCAAAGCTGCCCACAGCCTCTGCAGCACCGGCCGCTGGCGAGGGTCCCACATGGCGCGCAGACCTCTCCTGCCGCCCGCTGCTCCCCTCAGCAGTGTATTTCATCAGTCTGCCTGTTCTGCTCCCCGCTCTGGCGAATTCTCTCACCCTCCTGCGCTTCTGAGTGTACCCAGTGCTTTTATAAATAAATAAATAAATAAATAAATCTAAAAAAAAAATTGATTTCTTTATACTTTCGGAATATATCAAGTTTCACCAGATAAGTTTCATCAAATAAAAGTGACTCCTGAATAAAGTAAAAGATAAACATAGTGAAAAGAATAAAAAATAAAACCACCCTCACCCCTGTCTCCATCAGGCGAAAATATAGCCCAGATCGGCTGGTGGAGGACACCAAAGGCCAGCGCCCCACTGGACATTTGGGGCCGGTGTTCCCTCCTAAGGAAGCACAGAGTCTAAATGCCACACCAGACTTTGTTCAAGTCTGTTGGTTCCCGAGTAGTTATTAAGCACCTATCATGTGTCCATAGTGCTTATTAAGCACCTATCGTGTGTCCAGCATTATCTCCCTGGAAAAGACAGAACATATGTACAAATTAAGGGCCATTTTGAAACTTTTTAGAATTCCAGAACTAATGCTCATCTGTCAGCTCTGCTCTACTCTTCGGCTTGGGAAGCTGCTGGACCTGACTCCACTCTGCAAGCCCCATTACTGCTGGGCCAGCTGCTCCTTGGGAGACTCGGCCAATAGAAGAGAGGCCGGAGGAGGCAGGAGAGGTACACTCCTTCCTCTTGACTTCTGGCTCCGTGAGCATCTCCAACCCGCTGCACCCCCGGGCGGTGGCAGGTCCTGACTGGGGCAGTGACTGAAGCCAGCCTGCAATTTCCCGACACTTGCGGCATCTAGCGGTGCCCCCTTAGAGACACATACTCTGCCAGGTGCTTCCTCCTCAGAGTTCTGGGTCCCCACCCCCGCAACCTGCCTTTGAGTTTCAATAACCCGCTCTCTTGTGGCTGTTCCTCCAGCCCTGCTGCGGTTGTTGCTTTCTGCAGCGCTTATCTCGTGATGATTTAGAGCCATCCTTCGAAGCTTTTCAGTTACTGAATCACTTTATACCATACTAACGCTTCTTTACGGTCATTATTTCAGTTCAAATAGCTGGGGTGGCTTCTCAGCCTGGACTGTATCTTGACGGAGACACACTCCCCGAACGGCAGTCACTTGGATGGGGTGGAAAATACCCAAAAGCAGGGGCCTCCCTGGTGGCGCAGGGGTTAAGTCTCAGAGCTATCAAGCTATCGCCAGCCACTGTGGCAAGAGTTCGATCCCGCCAGGGAAGTGACCCACAGGGTGCAGCAGACCTCTCCTGTCTCGCCCGCTGCTCCCCTCAGGAGTGTATTTCAGTAGATCTGCCTGCTCTGCTCCCCACTCTGTCTCTGGTGAATCCTCTTAACCCCCAACTTCTGCCCTACACCCTAATTCTTGTATTCATAAATAAATCTTAAAAAAAAAAATCTCCAAAAGCAAATACCCCTAAACCTGTATGAGATTCCTCCTACCTCTGGGTAACAAAGGGACACCTCCAGCTGAGAGCCCCTCTGTTCCCCACACCCCAGGCATACAAATGGGCCACACCTGTTCCCTATTCTCTCCTGTTTTGCACTATTTTAACAAAGCCACCTCTTGTGTTTAAGAGCAAACCACACATGCATATTTTCAAGTCCATTGCCCTCCTCAGGAAGCCTACATTGTTAATTCTCCATTTCCTCTGTACAGTCAACATTTCCTCAAACAATTTGTCCTATTGGCTTTTAAATCTTCTCAAATTACTCAGAATAAAAAAAAAAAAAAAAAAAACAACCTTTCCTTGGGCCTCCCTGGTGGCGCAAGGGGTTAAGCACCGCACTATGAAGCAATCCACAGCCTCTGCAGCACAAGTTCGTTCCCCGCCAGCCAGGGAGCAACCCACGTGGCGCAGCAGACCCCTCCTGTCTCCCCGCTTGTAGGGTAAGGAAAAAGTATCAGGCTTTAGGGCCTCCCCGGTGGCACAGCGGTTGAGCGCTGGGTTGCGAAACTGCCCACAGCCTCTGCAGCGCTGGTTCGATCCCCGGCTGCTCCCCGGCTGCTCCCCGGCTGCTCCCCGGCTGCTCCCCGGCTGCTCCCCGGCTGCTCCCCGGCCACCGGATGAGGGTCCCGCATGGCGCGCAGACCTCTCCTGCCGCCCGCTGCTCCCCTCAGCAGTGTACTTCGGTCCTTCTGCCTGCTCTGCTCCCCGCTCTGGTTCTGGTGGATTCTCTCACCCTCCCGCGCTTCTGACTGTACCCAGTGCATGTGTAAACAAAACAAACAAACAAATAAAAAAAAAAAGTCTCTATTAAAAAAAAAAAAGTATCAGGCTTTATGCCCTCCCACCATTAGGATAGATGCGGGAACCCTGCGGTCCTGAATGCATGCCTGATGGCGGCACCTGGAGTGGGGACACCTGGGCTGAGAGACTGAGTTTATAAGGGCGGCATCACGGGGACGCCAGCAGAAGCCGAGAACGAAGAGAAGCCGAGTGCAGAGAAGCAGATAGAAGGCCGGAGAGCCCAGATAGAGTGAGGATCAGCACCCCTGCCTGCTGTGTACCTGGTAAATCCCAATAAAAGCCTGCAAAGCCACTGAGGACTCTGACTCCTTCACCTGGTCTGCTGGGTCAGAAAACCTGCTCAGTGGCCTGTCCTGCCCCTACACCGCTGCTCCCCTCAGCAGTGTATTTCCTCAGTCTGCCTGTTCTGTTCCCTGCTCTGTCTCTGGTGAATCCTCTCACCCCCCACATTTATGGCCTGTACCCTAGCTTTTGTATGCATAAATAAGTCTTTTAAAAAAAAGCAAACCCGCCAAACTTTACTTGATTCCAAATCTCCCACCAGCGAACACCCTGCCTTTCTCATCCCTCAGGAGCCAAGCTCCGTACGTTTTCGAATTCATCACCTGTTTCTCCATCTCTACTTTGTCCTTGAGTTACTTCAATCTGGTTTCCTCCTGAGCGGTCGACTTTGTTAACGACACCAATAAACATTGTATTTATAATCAAATGAACTTTTTTTTCAGTCCTCATTTTATAGGATTCCTCAGCACCACTAAACACCTTTTTTCCCCCCTGAAAATAGATGCAGAGGCAGGCAGTCTCCTGCCATTGTCCCTCTGTCTCCCGGGAGACCACACTCTCCTAGTTTCCGTCCTGTCCTTCTAACTCCTCAATGCCAAGTTCGCCTCCTCTTCCAGGACATTAAATATCATTACCCATGAGCTTCAGCTCAGGCTCCCTCTCTACTGATGGCTGCCAAGGCCATCCTGTCCACGCTGAGCCCAGTATCTGTGCACGCATGTGTCCTAGTCCCCCTTGAATCTGCTCTTCCATGTCTCACAGGCCCCTTGGACTCAGGAGATACAAGATAAAATCCACTCTGTTTTCTCCCAAAATGGCCACCGTCGAGGGCCAGGTGGGGGTGGAAGTCCATTTCCTGCTCAGTTTCTTGGTGACATGTAATGGGGGTCTCCTTGTTAGTGCTGGGTAGCTGAGGGGTTCTGGTTGCCCACTGATAACCTAGAGTGAAATGGCCTCTTCATGTTGGAAGGTTGTGAGACTCCTGCTCTTCAGGACCCTCTGACACCACCCAAGCAGGGGAGGGATGTGAGGACACCTGTTATCGCCAGGTCGGGGTTGAAGTTCAGGCTTCCCACCTGGTCTTCCCGGACACTGTGGGAGTGTAGGCGTTTGGGAGTAGGAAAATCTTTGCCATCTGGAAGAAATGAGAGTCCAACTACTTGCCATCTCCAGCATCCCCAAACAGAAGTTGGGGAGCCCTTGGGGTGCCGCCACCTTACAACCTGGTGAGGGTGGACATCTAGGCTCGTCTTGGCCTTTCCCAGTGTTGCTCTGTTTAGCTCCAGCAGTGTTCCTTTTCTCAAGGTTCTGCTCTTGCGAGGCTACCCCTCCCTTGGCGAGAGAGCAGGTTTTGTGTTGGGGCTTTTTTGTTTGCATCTGTTGGTGTTTTCAGGTCACCAGCTTCTCTGTCACCCAGGCTGGGACATGAGACAGCAAAATATGTGAACTACCAGGAAGCTGTGTAACATGTAAGAAAGAGAATCCGGGGCACACGCCACTGTGCAGCTCTTGGTCCCTGGACCCGGCCTACCTGTCTCCTCCCCACCTTTCAAAGCCCCCTGATGTTTGTTTTTATATGACGTCCACAGGTTTTCATTGTTCCTGAGAGAGATAGGGAAAAACATATCTACTTCATCTTTCTTTTTTTAAAAAAAATTATTTATTTATGCATACAAGAACTGGGATGCAGGCCAGAAGTGTGTGGGGTGAGAGGATTCACCAGAGCCAGAGTGGGGAGCAGAACAGGCAGACTGACTGAAATACACTGCTGAGGGGAGCAGCGGGCGAGACAGGAGAGGTCTGCTGTGCCATGTGGGTAGCTCCCTTGTCGGGGATCAAACTCATGCTGCAGAGGCTGCAGAGAGCTTCAAAGGTTGCGTCTTAACCTCTTGCGCCATCAGGGATGCCCTAGTTCATCTTTTTAGAAGTAAAAGCTCTTGCTTATTTTTATTTTCAAAGAACATAAAGATTTTTGTTAAAAAAGTAATTTTGAAGGTGTAGGTTGCATGTCAGGAAAATAAATCCAACAAACATAGAACAAATTTAGATGGGAAACCTACAGATTAGCACCTGACACCTTCTGTAAAAAATCTGCAATCATTGAGACAATCCCAGACCTTCAATGAAAAAAAAAAAATACTCCTTTATATATAGAGTTCTTTATACCTTCTTAAGAATTTTCTTGTATTTTTATCCTATTTGATCCTGCTGGGAGTTCTAAACAAGCAAATATTATTATGTTAGTTTTACAGAAAGGGGAATGGGGCTATAAAAGTCAAAACCAGTCCAAGGATTCACAAAAAATTACACTAACAATTGGTATATTTGTTTGTCTACTGTGAACTAGACAACTTTTTAATAGAAAAATCATGAAAACTGACCTTTTGGGAAGTTTTCTTCCCTATCATCTAAAAAGGGAATATTTTACCTGCTCGAATGCTTCCAGGTTCCCACATGAGATTGGATCAATGAGGATGGGGATTTACTACTTCTCTACCCCCTTCGAAAATTCCGCACCGTAACTCCTTCGACTCATGAATCATCTTTTGAAAGTCTTGAGTTATATTCTCCTCATCTGGATCCAAGCTGGAGAAACGGCATCATCTTTGAATTTCAGATTTCCTCTACTCAGTGAAGGCCAAATGCTGCTGGGTCTCTTCTACCTGCCCGTGTGGGGGAGCTGAGACACGGGCACCATTTGAGCAACACGTGAGGACCGGCCGGGATGGTGCCCCGGCCGACCCTGCAGTACAAAGTGCACTGTAGTGGATTTTTTCTGGGGCTCCAAAGAATCTCGCATGATGGAAAAATTCCTCAGGTCTGAGTCTTACCATCTGCCGGCAGTTCTGTCGGCAGGGAGCTAGGAGGAAGTGGCCGTGGGGCTTTCTCTAGGAAATGCAGCGGGCTGTCTAGTTTGATTGCTGTGTGCAGATTTAAGAGATTCAAATATAGACTCTATGGATGAGGAAAGGGAAATAAAAGAATACATTAAAATTCAAGATGACTTATAACATCATGATAGAAAAGAAGTGTTTGAGGGGAAAGAATTGACAGCTGGCAACAAGTCATACTGAGTTTGTTGACGTGCTGAAAGAAGACTGACTGTGGGTCTGCTAATCCTCAGTGGCCTGTCGGCCACCATTTTGTTGCCCACACTTCTAAATCCTAAGCAAGGTCAGAACGGCCTGGTCAGTTGGGTACAGGAGCCCAACCCCGCAAGGTGCCTTTCAAATCAATTAAGAGCACAAAGTTGGATCATGCTGGTGTTATAGGGCAGCCCCAATACAAAACGGGGTGCCTGACTGTGGGTCCTCACCCGCGCGCTTCAAAGGACTTATCAATGCTCTACTGCAGGCACACGCGAAAGGTTAACAAAAGGTTTATTGACAAGGGAAGGGCAAATGGGGAAATGTACAGCTCAGGGAGAAAAGAGGGAGACAAAGTTTTAAATGAGTCCTACCCGATCTGCCCATCTGGAATCCCAAAATGGCGCTCTGAGAGCTGGCCGCGAGCCAGGAGCCGTGGAGCCAGGAGGTGAGCGACAGAGCGAGAGACCCCAAGGCCCACGTGTGTGGTTTTTATACCCAACCTGGCTGCTTAACTCCACCCTCAGGTCCCTGCCACCTTCCCTTTGGTGGTGACAGGATTTGTCTTTCCCAGCGTCCTCATGGCTTTGGTCTGGAGTGGGGGTGGCATCCACAAAGCCTGTGTGGGATTAGCTCAGAACATCCTTTCCCCCTAACACTGGGAAGGTGATGCATCATGAGGTATGACCGGAAACACCCACACCCAGGGGGCTGATGACCGATGCATAAAGTACTCCCCACTCATAGAAGTACTGAGGTATGACCAGGAACGCCTGGAGGACCCAGGACCAATGTATAACAAGGGACCCCAGAAAGCCTTAATGATAAGATTGAAATCAGGGCAGGGGAACTAGAGCTTGATCTCAATGACAATACCAAGTCATCAAGCAGATGAGAAACGCCTGCAGGGCAGACTCACAACCCTGACACTATAGAGGACAGAGCACCTTTTCTAGTCTCACCCCGCCCTTTTCTCTGTGTCCTCCTTCCTCTCAACTGATGCTGTATAATTCTTAAAATAAAAAGGTGAGGATCTAGCTCTTCAACAGCATCCTGCAGTATGGAGCTGTTCCACGACTCCTGTGTCTTTACCAGTGTGGTGTTGCCCGATGCAACCACTGACCCACAGATCCAAGGCATATGCTGTGGAGATGACTCCTCCCCAAGTGGGCCAGGGTTTGGCTTTCTTGTTTAGGGTTGGGGATGATCTGTGGCCCTTTAACACTGTCTAAGGGTTTTTTTTGGTTATTTTTTTTAAAAAGATTTATTTATTCATGCATACACGAGCTGGGGTACAGGCCAGAGGCGCGGACGGTGGGAGGAGTCACGAGAGACAGAGCGGGGAACAGAACAGGCAGACTGAGTGAAATACACTGCTGAGGGGAGCAGTGGGCGAGACAGGAGAGGTGTTGCTCCCTGGCTGGCCAAGATTTGAACTCATGCTGCAGAGGCTGCAGATAGCTTCATAGGTTGCATCTTAAGCCCTTGTGCCACCAGGGAGGCCCATGTCTAAGGTTATTAGGGGAGCAGGAAGACCCCACATGTGTCCTAGGAAGCTTCCAATCTGATTGAGGGGCTAGACCCAGAGACAAAGAGATGAGGAGGTCCTATGAATGGAGGAGACATATCACTGCTTATTTCTGCCTTGTCTGAGCACAGGAAGTCGGCCTGGGATGGAGAAGGGGAGAGAGATTTCAGCCAAAGAAGAGGAAGGAGAAAAGGCCCACGGGTAGCTGTCCACCTTGCCTTCAGGGGCAGTGAGTGGACATGCCTCTGGGGCCTCTGCCAAGGGGAGAGTGTGTAGCAGGACAGTGGAATCAGTGTAGCAGGAGGTAAGGCAGGTGAGGCTGACGAGGAAGGAGAGCTCTTAAAGGTCAGCAGGGGAAGCGTGACACGCAGAAGGAAAAGCACTGGAGGTGGGTCACGCAGTGATGGTCTGCAGAGCAGATGCCAGGCAGGTGGTGATGGCTCAGTTACCTAGGGGGAAACATTCCCTTTTTGTTTAATTAATAAGGTTACGCAAGGGAATCACCAGTTTGTATCCTCTTGATCTGCTTACAATTAAAATGCTCACATATAAGTCTAAAATCCAGATTCAGCCGTGACCAAAATTTGCTAACCTGGGACCTCCTAATAGAGCTACAAAGCCATCATTCAGCATCCGACACCCAACCTGAGGCTAAAAATGAAAGAATCCAAACGGTTAAAGACAAAAAATCAAACTGCCAAGTTTTCATAAGATTAGGAAGAGCTCCACTGGGTTGGTGGAAGGAATGTCCTTTAAGACCAGATTTTATAAATGTTCATTCTCTAGGAGAGGCTGGCAGGATCTAAACGGTTTCGGGGCCCCTTGTGTGGTTGGAGGCCAGGCTGGACTGGTCAGGGCCCACCTCAGAATTGTGCCTCCTGAGGCTCCCGGGACGCACACTCACATCCCAGGCTGCCTGGCCCTGGCTGGGCCACTTAGGTGCTAGCATCCATGCCCTGGCCTGGGGTCTAATTGGACAATGTGTAAGTCCCCAAACTCCACCAGAAATTTATGGGGCTTTCCTAGCACTCAGGTGCTTCTGGAAAATGGACCAAGAGCCAGTCCATCTCTTTACAGAACTCTGGTTAAGATCAGGGGATACTGACTGTGAACTTTCTATGAAAACAGTAATTCATGATCCAAGTATTTCCACAGTCACTCATTTACTTTCCTCTGAATGGTGGATCCATTTGATGTAAGTAGTTGGGTAAGAGCTAGTTTTTAAAGTCGTGGCCAAGTGTTAGTATTTATACAGAAAGCTTTTGTCATTATACGGAAAGAGTCATCTCCACTTACACTGACCTAGAGAGGGTTAGAGGAACGTGAGAATAATTTTAATAGCTTCCATCTCAAAGGCATTAAAGACAGGAGGGGATGGCTTCCTTCCTTTCCCCCAGAAATCTGATTCCATGGTTTACTGAGAGACTCAGTTTGCTCCTCATTCTTTAGGGGGGATCCTACTCCGTGCCCGAAAGGTCAGCACCGAAGCTCAGTTCCCAGGGAGGGTGCAGGGAGGAGAGGGGAGGGGACAGGTGAGGAGTGACAGCCCCAGGAGGAGAGTTGCCAGGTGACTGTGGCCCTGGCGGATGACCATGCGGTGCTGGGTGCAGATGCCTCTCTGGCTATCCTTTCTTCTTCTTAAACAGACATCACCCAGCATTTCCACTCCTAGGTATTTACCCAAAGGATACAAAAACATTAATTCAAAAGGGCACCTGCACCCCTATTTACTGCAGCACTATTTACAATAGGTAAGCTACGGAAACAACCCAAATGCCCAAAAATAGATGACTGGATCAAGAAGATGTGGTACATATACACCATGGAATATTACTCGGTAATCAAAAAGCATAAACTCATACCATTTGCAGCAACATGGATGGAGCTGGAAGGGATCATGCTCAGTGAAATAAGCCAGAAAGAAAAAGAAAAATACTGGATGGTCTCACTTATAGCAGGAATTTAGAAAACCTAAGTAAGGAAGACCAGGAAAAAGACTAATTATAATAAAGTAAAAATCTAAAATCAACAAGCAACTATGAACCAGAGACACACTGCAGGGGTAGTGGAAGGAGAAGGGAGTAGGATCAAAACAAGGGTGGTGGGAATTGTGTGGGGACTATAAGATGAAAATGCATACATTGTGCAAAAATGAAAAATGATGTAAAATAAATAAAATAAAAAACAAAACAGACATCAGCACTGAGTTCAGGACCTGCCCTAAGCTTGTACAACCTCATCTCAGATTAACTATATCTGCAAAAGTCCTATTTTTGAATGGGGTCTCATTCTGAGTTTCCAGGTGGACATGGATTTGGGGGGTCACTCCTCAGCTTGCTCCTGTAAGCAAGAGAGAAAATCAACAATGGGGTGGGCGGAAGAGCTTGCCTGAGAGAACAGAGGTGAGGTTGGTGTCCAGAGGGCCTGCCGCGGGTGCTCCACATTTGTTAGAAGGCAGATTTGTTCTTGCAACTCCTTGGAGGATAAAGTTGCGATGACTGAGAACTTGAGTTCTAGGGTTGAATCCTGGCTGATTTTACCAATGTGATTTGGGGTAAATTACTTAATTCCCCTGCGTCTCAATGTTTTCATCTCTAAAATGGAATTAATGGGGCTGTTGGGGGAATAAAGTAAATCATGCATGTAAAGTACTAGGCACAAGAAATGTTCTTGGGACAGTTAGATATGAGAACACTGGCTCTGCCAGGTCTAGGAAGTTACCATGTTTGGTGCGGGAGGAGGTTTCAAAGGAACTAGAAAGTCTATGAGTTGCCAAGGAAAGGCTGAGTGGAAGGGATGGTCATCAGATGATCTGCATGTCTCAGGTGGGTGGGGAGATGCCCTATCCAGTGAGCCAGGAAAATAGGGGTTTGTGGGGGAACAGCGGCTAAGCCAATTTGGGGGGAGCATAGAACATAAGACAAGAAACTGGCCTGAAGACAGGGTGACCCACTGGATCAACCCAGCCGTCATGGCGCCATTGGAACATGCCAAGCTCTGACACCAGCATGCACATGCCCTGCTCTTTGCAGGACCCAGCCCGCCCAGCTGCTGCTTCCCCATGGCTGCTCCTTCATATCTGCTGTAAATTTCATGGTGGTGCTTTGAAGCGCTCAACCCTCTCCTCGTCTCTCTTTGGTGGGACCAGAACTGGCGGCCACTGGGGCTTCCCCTACCTCAGCTGTTTTATTCCAAACTCCTAGGTTTACAGCCCTGGATCTTCTGCCTCTCCACTCCCTCACGCTTTATCTCGGCGCAGGGTTACACATGTGACTCTGTGTCTGGTCCACGGTGACCCCTGGATCCCTTCCAGCCTGTCTCAGGCGTGCAGGCTTCCTAAATCTTCTCCTGCCTCCTCTGCATCTTCCTTCTCTGTACGGCACAGAGATGTGCTCGCTCGGGCTGTTCTGTATCAGCGCCATGGCCGCCTGCTCCCCCCAGCCACAGACCATAAAATTAAGAACGGCAAGACTCTCTTGATTAATTTCATTTGCCTGTCTTAAAACCCATGAAAGAAAACGCCTGTTTAAATCATTCTTTTGCAAGCATATTTGTAAATAATACTTAAAAAAACACTTCATCTAATTATTCTTACCACAGCTGAATGTTAACAGATTGAAGATGAGATTTATGTTTAGACAGCATTAAGGTACTAATTTTTTCTCAACAATAGGCGCTGCCATTGACAAAATTAAAACAGAAAATGTAGACCAACAAAAATTAATTTGCACCAGGCTTAATAGTTTCTCTAAGCAAATCCAGTCTCTCGTCAGCTGCCTAAGAAAAGCCATAAACATTTCTGAGAAGAATCTGGAGTTTGGGATTCCACACTAATTGCTTTCCCTCCCCTTGTACCTCATCTCCTTTCCTTGCTGGTCCTGACCGGGAAGGGACATGCAGTTTCCATACCCAAGATGCCTTCGGCTCTGCTGGGGTAAGGAAGTCAGGGGAGGAGGGCCCGGCTTGGGAACCCCATAAATAAATGAGCATTTCTACATGGACATGAGGATTTTCGTTTTCATTCTTTAAAAATGAGAAGGCACGAGTAGAAATTCCAAAAAGAGCAATTTATGTAAGTCTATCATTTTTGGCAACACAATAGAACGCACACTGGGATGAGCAGTCACAAATCACTTCCCTTCCCACTGTCTGTTCGCTGCGCCATATGTTGTGGGGAATACAACTCACATGTGGAGGCTTCGCCTCCTCTCTATGTGAGGAAGCATATTGCGGGGCGGGCAGCCGGTGGCCGCGCCCGTGTGTCCCCGAGTCGTGGGGGTGGGAAGAGCCGACGGAGGAAACCCCACCAGCCCGCCAGTCAGAAGATCACTGCAGCCTGGAGAGCCTCAAAAGTAGCTCATTCCTGGGCCAGGCGCGGAGGCCCAGCTGGACTGCGCTTCCTCCAGCGGGTCTCCCCGACTCCCGAACTTGGGGGCTCACCTTGAAGGCAACCGGTGCCAATACGTGGCCTGGATGTCCTATCAATTATTATTATTATTTTTTTCCACTTTGCCATACACACACACGGATATGTACAAGAATAACCCCTCCCCACCTCTGGTGGCGCAGGGGTTAAAGACAGCACTATCAAGCCATAGCCAGCTAGTGCATCAGGAGTTCGATCCCCGGCCAGGGAGCTACCCACCTGGCACAGCAGACCTCTCCTGTCTCGCCCGCTGCTCCTCTCAGCAGTGTGCTTCAGTAGATCTGCCTATTCTGCTGCTTACTTTGTCTCTGGTGAATCCTCTCACCCTCATGCACCTCTGGCTTACACCCCAGTCCTGTATGCATAAATAAATAAATAAATAAATCTTAAAAAAAATATTTACTTAGTAGAAAGGTTATATTTGAACTCCTCTTCAGCACCCGCCCCCCCAAGTGAACTCATCTGGCCTCCATGACTGGTGAACGGGACAGCCGTTACTGGAGACATAGACAAAAAGTAATTCCAAGGCAGACTCACACTTCCCACCTCATCAGTACTTCGTTGTAACCCAATGAGCTGGGTACCCACAATGCACCTGCACACCCAAGAGCAGCTAAGGCGGTTCTGATCCCTCAGGGACAGCCTCCTTCATGGTGGAAATGACCGTCGGATGTGCTTTGTGTCATGGCTTGCCTGCTCTTCCTTCCATGTACATGCCACAGATGGCCCTGATGAAATGAGACTTTCTAGAGACATTCTAAGCCGACTCAGTATGAGGTCAAATATTTTATTAAGCCCTGCTCTTTGAGTTGGTGAAGAAAAAAAAGCCAACCAAACTTGTGTTTTCATTTACAGCATGACAATGTTTGAAACAGTATTTTTAAAAGCGTTTTCATCAATTAGAAAAGCCAAGCAAACCTAGGAAACTGCATGGAAAACTGAGAAAAATCATTTTTGGTTTTGGGAATGATAAGAATCACAGGTTAAAAAAAAAGAACTTGATTCTCTAAATTGTGCATCAAACTCCTTGTCTAAATTAAAGTGAACAGATGTGGAAAAAATGAGTCAGGGGCTCCCCATATAATTCTAAATGAGCTTTCAGGTTCCGCTTCCTAGGGCTGATTTCAGTCTAAGCCGCCTTATTGCCTAAAATCTGCAACTTGATACTAAAAGCTTGTCAAAATTAAGTGCACGCTTTATAAGTTTACATTTTTACAGTCTAACTGTTTTTCTTTGATATTTGACAGGGACACAGGTTCCCATGTCATCTGGCCTTGAAGTACTTTTAGAACTTTCTCCTGGACCAATTTGAAGGAGCTCAAGCCTGCAGTGAGTTATGGGCCCTTAAGCTGCCTGCCCAGCAGCCGGCCGCTGGGCCCACACTTGAGGGCTAACACCTGTTGGCTGGACAGAGCAATTAATTTTTTTTTAAATGCAATAAGCCGTCAAAAATCAAAGCCAAAGGATAAAAATATAATTTTACCTCTTGAGCTTCTAGGGGTGACCTTTGATCTCCCCCATGTCTGTGTGGCAGGAGGCACAGACCTTAAATTTTCTTCCCAAAGAAGCACCTTTGAAACGTGAATGCTGAGAGCGAAGGAACCCGCCTGTCCTCCGTCACTTCACTCTGGCGGGCTCGCTCCCACGGAGCCAGGCTGTGACAGCCGGTCCCCACAAAAAGGCAAATCCACCCAAGGTCTCCCTCTTCACGCAAAGTATAATTGGAAGCGCTTAAATTATACTGCAGTCCATCCCTTGTGAGATCAAATGTTATTTCCCGAAGAGGCGACAGTTGGGTTGATGATTATAATGTGGCATTTGTTTCAGCCCATGTCTGGACATTAAATGGATAACTGTGAACTTCAAAGAGCTCGATACCAGTCGTGGGCTGGGGCATGGCCACACGTACAGCCTCCCTCCTGCTCCCAACCCTCTGGTAGCCAAGACAAGGTCACTGATCAGGGTAATTTGCAGGAAAAGTCAATTTCTCAAGTACCGAAGCAGGTGTTGTGGCCCTCTATGACAATTTACTGAATCTAAATTGAGGAAGTTGAAAAAAGCAAAGGTCGTGATCCACAGGAAGAAAGGAGGAAAGGAAATCTCTTTGACTGTATTTTTAACTCCTTTTCAACCAAGACACACTCACCAACCGAGACGATTAACGCTAAAAATAAATAAATGAAGATCAGAATATCTCGTTCCAATCAGCAACTTATCTGACTTCTTTAACCAAAGGAGAGGAATTCCATTTTGCTTGCATTCACAAGAAAATAAGTTCAACTCATAGGAGCTAAAAAGTAGCTCTTGTGCTCATGAGTTTGGGAACAAAAATCAAATCAAGATGTGAGAACTTTCTGTCTTAAAAATATTAGGTGTACGATATACACGGTATGATACATACTCTTTTGCATAGAGAATATAGTTTATAGTGTGATGTATGATAAACATGTAACACATTATCCTGGATATTTTCTTCAAAATTAGCACATTCCCCAACTCCCTAGCCCCAGGGAAAGAGAACATTGCTGAAATGGAAACTGCTTTTAGGAAGGGAAATTGGACATGACATTGTTGAGGAGCAAGAACATGGGTGTGGAGCAGGAAGATTTCAACTTAATTTTAGCGAATCACTAATTTTTCTGTGAATTATAGAAAATCGCTTAACCTCACTAATCCCTCGTTGTGAGAATTGAATGAGCTAATATATGTGAGAGCAATTGACGAACTAAAAATATTAATTATCACTATAATCTTTAGGGCAAGACCATCCCGAAGAATGACCAGCAGCCCTCTGGTAATGCATGAGGCCTTGTAAGCATTTAAGGTTTAAAAAAATGAATCAGTTGGTAGAAAAATATTGAAAGTGTCATGTGAAAGACTATGTTTGGGTTACTTCCCAAGACTTAGTGAAATTCTTCTTGGGAGGTGAGGAAAAGAGATGAAGCCACCAAGTTCATCATGATGGATGTTTCCAGGACCAAAAAAAAACATGCTTTGAAAATGTTGGTAAGAAGCAGAAACATGAGTTATTTTTAGTTATTTCAAACACTAGCTCTAAGGAGAAGAAACATTTGCTTGTTTGTCAATTTTGCTTATTAAAAAGAAATTTCTCATTAAAACAACATTATTCACATAACCCAAAGACTTCTGAGTTCTTGCTGGTAGTAGAACATTTTCAAGCAATAGAAAATGCAATAAAATTTCTTCCAACGTAATCTGAATGTTCCCGTTGAAAGTCATGTCCTCTCTCTAGGTAGGTCAGCTCATGAGGTTTTCACAGGTGTGAGTGTGAAATGAGGATAATGAGGAGCAATCACAGATATCATGTATACTAACCTCATTGCGTTATAAGTGGGGAAACTGAGGCCCTGGGAAAAGCAGCAATTTGGTGACTGCATAAGTCACAGATCTAGGGTTCCATTAAGTCCAGGATGTTTCAAATTCTTAAGTGTCGAATGCGTAATGTCCCAGCTAAGTCAGGAGGGGTTGGGGAGGGTGCCAGCATTAAATCTTCATTTGTTTTTCTTTATGAATGCTAGAGAAAAACCATTGATCACACATAGAGGGAAATCTGAAAAACAACAACAACAACAACAACAAAAAACATTAAGCATTGAATTGAAATACAGGTTGAATATTACTTCTTCCAGGCCCACATTCTCACCTGCTTTTAAATTTTATGGTTCTTTTGTAGTCTTAATTTCATTCTGAAGTTACTTTCTATGTTTATGTTACCTCCCCTTGGTTATGAAACATGTTTGCACAAAGGTGCTTCTTAACCTTGATTATGATGGTTGTGTGCCACCTACCTTTATTGAAATGTTTTAATATTTAGTATTGATAATTGAAAATTCAGCACAGAAATATTTGTGAGGAAGACAATAATGTAGTGGTTGATATATATTAGCACTTTTGAAGCATTTAATCTGCAAATAGTGTGCTTTTGGGGTACACATTGTTTGCTAAAATAGGTATTTTCCAGTGGCCAGTCAAATAAATTACTGGAAAATGAATCCTATTTTAGTTATCAGGATTCCATGGCCATTTCAGCTTTCAGAAACCAAGCTCCAAACACATGGAGAGAAACATGTCTTGAGGTAATTAGTCTCGGGGCACTCAAGCATTTTACTTAACCCATAGCACTGTACCCTATGGAATTTGATGTCTCATCTAGAGGCTTGCTTATTTTAAAGTTTCTTTTTATTACATTTTTAATTTTGAAATAATTTCAGATATATGGAAAAACTACAAAAGAGGACATAAGAGTTCTCTATAGTTCTCATTCAGAGTGCCAAAATCTCCCCATTTTACTAAAGTTGCTTTATTGTTCTCAAGACATGGATGGATGGATAGATGGATGGGTGGATGAATGGATGGATGGATAGATACTTTTTCCTGAACCATTTGAGGATAAATTGTAGGCTTGCCCTAAACATGTCAGCATCTCTTTCTCCCAAAAGCCACAGTACAATAATCAAAACCAGGAACTCAACTATTTTATTTAATTTAGACACCTTATTGAAATTTCTTAAACTGTCCCACTAATTTGGCTTATGATACTTTCAATATTTCGTATCTTCTTCTAAATGCCTTGTTCTCCCCTACATATTGACAATTCTATATACCAATCGAAATCATTAGCTTATCTATTCTCAATAAATTGATTATAATAAATTGCTCAGATGGAAAGAATGCTCATTTAAATTTGTCTGTCAGAGTGCCTTCTGGTGGTGGATGGATATCATGTGATCTTGTCTGAAATGTGTGTTTCATGACAAAACTCTGACTTGTCAAAGTGCTTCTGCTCAGAGGGCTGGGTCTCCTAGACATGGAAAGCTAATACACATTTGCAACCATGCGCCCTCGGAAACATGCCTGGCACACGCTTCAAGGCAACTGAGGCTCACACACCCACAGGCAGGTGATCCTTTGAGCCTCCACCACTCTCTCTGGTCAAGGAGATTTGGGAGCTCAAACTCACATCTTCATGATGTGAATGACACGAGCTCAATAAAGCATTAGGATGCAATTAGGTGGCTCATTAGGTGTCCAGTCACTGATCGACAGAATTGGTTATAGTATTTGAATGAACTTAATAGGCAAATACACTGTTTTGCATGAAACAGGAAAAACCATAATTCCAGTTCAATGGGATCAGCACACTCATTTCCCACAGCTTTTGTAATCAAATTAGAGAAACCCTAAGCCTCTCCATGAAAGAAAAGATAATCAGTCTTATTTCAGAACTTTTTGTATTGAGAGAGTATGTTCAGCTAATTGTACAGAACTGGGACAGGGGCTATCAAAATATCTATGTTTTCCAAGGGTGGGAAGAGCTCAGGGACCATGGTGATAGCTCATGGCTGAATGGGTGGTGGGAATTTTACAGAGACTCTAACCAAGATGCAAATGCATACATTGTACAAAAATGAAAAATGATGTAAAAATATATAAACTAATTAAAAATAAATAAAAAAATAAAAATAAATAAAAATAATTGATCCTAAAAAAACCCCAAAACACTGACCATCTAAATGATGGTCAGATCACACTTCTGTTTCTTGTCTAAGAATCTGAAAACAAGACAACTTATTGGAGAAACTAAAGATCTCGTCTTCCTTCTTTCATGAAGGGGCAAAGGGACATAGACGGGACACATCTAGCTTGGGAACGTGACCCTTAGCTGATTAGCCAGGCAAATAAATAAATACAGCAGAATATACAAATAAACGCCGCCACACCTGCAGGCAAGAGGGCTGCGCGAGGGGGCTCGGCCCGGGAGGACCACACGGCTCTCCACCGCCCTGACCCGCCCGCGGTGCAGCTGTGGCACCACTTCGCCTCCAGCAAGGTCAAGGCCCGGAGGAGCAGGAACAGAGGCCGCTTTGTTTCCAGGCTCACACGGACACTGTCCGAGGCGCTCTGATCTGCAGCTGCACCCGGGCCTCCCCCGTGGTGTCTGCGCCAGGGCCTCCTTGGACGGCCGTCTGCTGTCACCCATTAGCCACCTTTCTTCCGTGAACTTGCCTTCCCTAAAATGCCTTATCTTGGCTTTTTAACACTCCTCAGTCCTTTGGTGAATCTGAGAATTCTAAACTTTCCAATTTGTACAAATTGCCTTTAAATGAGAAGTTATTTGGCCTGTGGTAGGCACTGCCACCTGGAGCCAAAAGCTCAATGAAAGCTATGATTAATGAATTATAAAGCCAATTCGTTGAGCCATGACATTAGAATAGCACTGTCGTAGGCAGGAACTAATTATATGTGGAAATAATCATTCAACCTGAGAAAGGCATTTCCTAGCCATTAGAAAATGCTACGAAGAGATAATATTTAAAAAAAGAAAAGCTTCTTATACTTTTGGGCAAAAGAAAGGATTATTCTATTCTTTATAATGAATTGTCGAAAAACCTTAAATTTGAATTTTGGTTCCATTATAGGTTTTGCTTTTGAAGTAAAAGAAATGCTACTTGATTATTTGATTATAAGCAATTCAGTCCATGATGAGTTTTTGGAAAAAACCGTATCTTTATAAGTTCTCAATTTACTCAATTACCAAAAGATTCCATTAGAAAAAAAATGTTTACAAGATGACAACATAAGTTTAAGGAAAATTTTTGGTCATTATTGTTCATTTATTTTCCTTATTGAGCTAATTTAATTATCATAGAGACACAAACATTAGCTCCAGTACTGGGCTTCTCACATCTGTTAGTAAAGATTTGATTAGGGCACACAAATGTGCTAGATTAAACTATCTAGTTGGTGAAATTCAAGCCACCTGGATATTTTAGCAACATCAATAAGAATAATTCTCTTTTTCAAAATCAGTAAATCCAAGCTATATTAAAAAGAATTAATTAATGAGTGCCAGATAGGCAAAACAAACATTTGACAATGAATCATATTATCAAAGGTTTTGAGGGAGATCCCTCTCAGCTTATGTTTAGATGTCAAATTATATTACCAAAACTAAACAATCTGTTAAAATGATGTCTTAATGCAATAAGTCTTCTGTGCCATACGGGGTTTTTTTTTCTCCTTTTTTTCCCCCACTTCTTTAAGATTTTTAGTAGGAAAAAAAGATATACTCACTCTGTTTACCAATGATAAGTCATGAGACATTTGCCATAAATTATTGCCTCGCTAAGGACTGTTAATATAATTTAAATCTTATAAGAAAATTAAAAAGAAACTATTACAAAGTTTGGCTAATATATCAGACATACCTTCTGAAACAGCACAGGCATGCTTCATAGGAGAAGCTCAGTAAAGATATTGAAAAGCCCCATATATAAAAATCAGGTGTTTTATGCACTATATGAAGAATTTCATAATTGGAAAAGACCCTAAAAATTACCTGGCCTGGGACTGACAAGTGTATTCTGTTGATGGGCACACAGTAAATCTTGTAGGCTTTGTGGGATGGATGGTCTCTCACTCAACTACTCAAATCTGCTCTTACAGCCTTAGCAGTAAACTGATGGGCCTGGTTTGTTCCAATAAAACTTTATTTACAAAAACAGGCTGCACACTGGGTTTGGCCCGCTGGTAGTATTTTGGTGATTCTTTAACTGAGCCAAACTTCCATATTTTAAAGATCTGATCTTAGACCTTCTGTGGGAAAGTGACTTAACCCTGATAAACAGTAAGAGAAACAGTGCCCAGTGGGAGCTGGTGTCAGTCCTTCCAGCTTCCGGGCTCACCCTCTGAATTCTCTAAGTTGACTCATGGGCCTGTGGACCCACCGTGAAGTGCATGGGAAGACTTTCTGCACTTGACCTCTATAGATTGCCATATGGAGTTGACTCCTAAAATCTCCAGAGACTACTTTGCTTTCCAGAGATTTAAACAGGTCACAAAGAATATTTTTTTGGGAAGGACTGTGACCATCCTGACAGTTAACCAAGCATGAAAATGCTTCACTGAAAAGCCACACGTGGCTGGCTTCATTAAAGACCAGCCCAGTCCTAGAAAACTGCATTTCCATTGAATATTTATAACAAATACATTGAGTAAGAAGAATTTAAAGTGGAAAAAACCCTGTGTGTTGTGATTCCAAATTAAATCTTGTTTTCATGGTTGACTGTGTTTTGTATTCCCCATGTTTTCATTGCAATGAAAAATAACCATCCTATGAGAATGTCCTTTTCCAGCACCAAATAACATGAATTTCTAGATTAACACTCGAGGCACCAACATCCATTTTTCAGGTGGGATTTCTGCCGTTCACACAATTCATTCTTTCCATTTGGAAGGAAGCAGAAGAGGAAATCTTAAATGAAGAAGTGGGTCTGCTTCTTTCTCTGAGGACGTCTGTGGATGTTTGCGTGGAAAGGTTTGGTAATCATTGCTCTGAAACTGACAGTCCAGAAAGACATGATTGATGAAAGGGAATTGGATGTTTGAGCCAAAATGAACCGTCATTAACTAACTGAACCAAGTTAACGAAATGGAGTTTCCATGGGGGCAGTGGGGCACATTCTTCTTGAAAACATGGACCCCATGTTCAAGTTGTGTTTCTCTGAAGGGGGTGGGGAGACAGGAGAGAGCCATTACTTAATGGCTCCCAGCTTGCAAAGGTGAAATCACCCACACTATACAGGTTATTTTTTTCTTCAGCAGCTCTGTGGGGCTGTTGATTAGCACATTTCTCACTGAACAGCTGAAGGTACATCTTCTCATGCCTCAAGCATTTCTGATCTTGAAATCCCAAAAACGTTTTCCATACTAATAAATGCAACTAAATAAATTCTACCACTGTAATTGTTTTCTAGCTTAGGCATTTTAGGCCAGATTAGAAGTAAACTAAGGTGTATTATTTGCTACCTTAGCTTGTGTAAGCAAACAAAATCGTATGCATGTATAAGATAGAAGTATGCATTTATATGAATCATGTTTACATATAAATCATTAGTTTCTCTCATTAGTCATTAGTCTTATGTTACTATAAGCTCATGTTAGAACTTAAAATAATATGTAGCTTTATAATGGAATACAAATTCATATGATTATTGAAATATTGGAGCTATATGTGTGTGTGTGCATACATATATATAATTTTTTTTTCAAATGTGCAGTTTGAAATCCCATCCCATGCTGAACAAAAAGTCTACCAGATTGCTTTAGGTCCAGGATAACACAAGTTGAATGATTCAGATGAATACCTTTTGAACTTTGCTCAGGAAGACTTGAGCAGTAGGATAACTTAGGTCTTAGCCAGAATGCGTGCAGGTGGCCATTTCTCAGTTTGAAACATCTTGAAACAGTTTTCATACCTAGCAAGGAGGCTCCTGGTGTCAGAGTGTGGCTTGCTGAAGAGGGAGGGTAAGAGTATGCAAATCAGTGCATGTGTATTAGTTCAAGAGCGCCTTGGAGGTAAGAGCACAGAATCTCATTACCCTCTTCTCAGAAGCTGGCCAGAGTACATTAAATGACCAAAAATGCCTTTTTCATTATGCTTCATTAACTGAAGGATTTTCTGTCTTGGTTTCTGTAATAGACTATTAAGGAATACGGGACAGCCTGAAATACATTATTATGCAAGAACAACAAAGACAAACAGATGCAAACTACTGAATTCTAGTGGATTTATTATGGTGATGTTTAACTGAAGTCTGGGACATTGAATTTAAGTGTTCGTGGATAAAAATCTTGGCTGAGCTCTTAGAGCTATCCCTACTTATAAAATAGAACCTGAGACAAGTGTGTAAGATTCTCAGATGTAAAAATACATTTTTATATTAGTTTCATCCTTGTTCCATGCTGTGTTCTTTTTTCCCCCTCCTAATTTATGTTCTTTGTATAGAACATATGAATTTATGTATCTTTACAAATACTTTAGGTCCTTTTTGGAAATAGGAAGTTATACATACAGTGTGAATTTTGCACAATCATGGAAATTTGAAGATGTTATCATTCACAGATAAGTCCAAATTATTATAAGAAAAGATGAAGTCATTAGCTCAAATAAAGGATTAGTGTTAACAATGGAATTAAACCTAGAGTATAATTAATGAATTCTCTAATTGTACTTCCTGTGTTAGTTCATTAAGCCTGACTACCGAGTGGATATTTGGGCATCTGTCTCCAACATCTGTCATCTCATTGATTCCCAGGGTTGCCTCCATGAATGCTTACGAAGAAGGTTGTGCTTTTCTTCCTTCACTCATTTGTATTTCCCTCCCAAACCTGAACATGTGTGAAAACAATAACCATCCTCTAATCTGCTAGTATGACAGTGGTTAGGACCACCTTGGGGAAGGTTTAACTCCCCTAAGACATGAAAAGTTTGGAAATTATGTTAAATGAGTACAATTTGTTAGATCAAATACATTCAATGTAGTTTCTCAAGAAACTTGTTTTGTGTTCACATTTGCTGAATTCATACATTGAGCACTTACTTTATACAAGACATTCTTGGCCAATGGCATTTCTAAGTGAGCACTTAGCTTGTGCCAGATTTGGTGCCGAGTATCTTACATACTTTATTAAGTTTGATTTACTCTCTCCTGAGGATTAGTATTGGCATCCCCATTTACAGATTAGTAGACTGAGGCTCAGAAAAATCATCTGACTTGCCCACTTCCACCAGGCTAGTAAATGGTGAAGTGAAACTCCCCATATGTGTAGGCATGCCTCCTGCACTGAACTTTTAGCCAATACATGGGAGTCAAACTTTTCTCCTCTAGAAAGCAGTTTGGAACACATAAGTCTGTTCAGGCTGCAATAACAAAAATGCCATAGATTTGCTGAAACAGCAAATAATATTTCTCAGTTATTGAAGCTTAGAATTTAAAGATCAATATATCCAAGGATTCAGGGTTGAGTGTCTGGAAGGGGCCTGCTCCTTGGTCCATAGATAACCACCCTTTCCTGTGTCCTCAAATGGCAGAAGGGACAAGAGAATTCTCTTTTATAAGGGCACTAACTCATTCATGAGGGCTCTACCTTTATGATCTGATCACCTGCTAAAGGCCCCACCTCCTGATATCATCACTTTGGGGATTAGCATTTTCAACATAGGAACTTTGGGAAGTTACAAACATTCCATGCAAATGTTCCATAGCAGAGAGGAGTATCAAAAATAAAAATGTGAATAAGGACTTAGGAAGAAAACTAAGAAACAAAAACCTACCACTTATTATTGATGACAGGTGTCAGGGAGAAAAGAAGGCATTTCTAGAGAAGTGTCTAGTTGCTTAGGTTCTCTAAGTTAAAGAACTTACTGATTTGCCTATTTCATTGTATGCCGTTGACAGTGTGGCAGCCCTGCCATGTGGCATTGTCAGGCTCAGAGCTTTGCTGGTGATGAGATAGTAGATGGGCTGACATCTGCATGGATACGGGACTGTGCCAGAGCCTCGGAGTCATTTGTCAGGAACAAGTTCCTGGCCTCTCTGTGGTTAAACCACATGACCTCTGTCCAGCAAGAGTTCTCTAAACAATCTCACTGTGCTCAGAACTTACAGCGGAGAGAAGAAATAAGCTTAACTTTTTCTTGTTTTATGGTGACCTTTACTGAACTGCTAGTCCAGATGATCTACTCACTAAGAACTACAGGAGCAAAAAGACCTAGGAGGAGGCAGAGGCACAAAAAAAGCCAAAGGTATTCTCTACCATTTAATCAACTTGTTAAGTTCCAGCACTTTACAGTAAAAAAAGAATAGTTTCTCAGGCTATTATTAAAAGGGAACAATGGCACTTTAGCTGAAGAATAGTGGACTAGCAAAAGTAATCCCAATATGAGTTAAAAGCTGGAAATTATGTTGGTTGGTGGTTGGGGACAGCATGCTGGGTTAAAACACTTCTCCTGCAGATGTGGGTGGTGATTTGTGTAAGCCAATTGAAATGGGTTCAGGGGGGAAATATGTATACATACACACATGCATATATTATTTTAAAAGTAAGAGTGCTTTACTTTTTTGTATCTAAAATGTCTTATGTATTAATATATAAAATAAAGCTCATTGCTACTTAAAAAATACCTTTGCTTCAGCTTGCACCTGCAGCTGGTTGTATGTATAAATATTTTCTCAAGGCCATTACTACTACTAATGTATAACATTTGGGATATATCAGAGTTCCGGTTGCATGGATTTATTAGAAAATGCTCTGCTCTTTGGAAGATATGCATTGCTACAGTATTTTGTAGGAAAAGTCAGTACAGCCAGTCAGCTGCACAGTTCCAGCCAGAAATTGTGGTGCTCCATTTCCCTCAGGCTGTATTTCAATTTGGTGCAGAAATGGGGGTGGGGGGAAATACGGAAGTTGGGGGTGGAAAGAGCATGAAATAGAGAAACAGAAGTTTTAATTTCTAGTTCAGTTGCTGCCATCCAAGTGTCCAGTGACCTCCACAAGTCTTGTCATTGTCTAGAGAAAAAAGAGGTGAACTCATGGATTTCTAAAGTTCCCTTCAGGTCTGACTTAGGACTTCATGTGCTTTCCCCCTCTAGAAACACAAGGCTGATTGCCTAAGGGCAGAGGTTTCAAGAAATGATGCTCAGTGAGTAAATAGCCCTCCATTCCCTGCTGAGGGAATCCTAACCTCCCTTCAGTTAACTACTATGCATGTTTGTGCTTTATAAAACTATGAAGAAAATACCATTTACCAAGAGTAACCTGAGTAATTAATCAATTCAGAAGATTTCATTTCATCATCTGGTAAGTGAAAGATTCATTCATTTATTTAACACCTATTTGCTATGTGTACACTGTGGATCTGCCACTGCAAAGAGGACAAAGCAAAGACATGACAGAGTAGACCCTACCCTCCTGGAGTTCACAATTAAATGGAGGATAGAGATTTTTAAACGGTAGCTCACTAAAATGAAGTGGAAGGGGTAGAAATGATAAGGACATAGAGGAAGCTGTAGGAATATTTGTCACAGAGCACCAATTCAATCTAAGAGTTATGGAGACAATCTAAGAGACTGAGAGGCACATTTGAGCAGATACCTGAAAGCTGGGGCATAGGTACTGAGCTGAAGGGTGCTATGGTGAGAGGACAAAGAAAATGGTCATTTATTCAAGTTCTATAAATCACCTGAGAGGCAGAGGCACCTGCCACAGAATCTTAATGGACAGCTCAACAGGGGAGAATGGGAAACTTTGAAACAGGAAAAGATGGGATATCTGATTCTAACCTTTAGAGGAATGGACAATGGATTAAAATAGGATAGGATGGATGCCTCAGACAGGATTTTCGTAGCAAGCAATAGACACTAAATCTAGTGGATATGTACACAAAGGATATTTATATACATGACACAGAACTGATATCAAAGATCTACAAAAAGGGGCCTCCCTGGTGGCACAGGAGGTTGAGCGCAGCGCTGTGAAGCTGTCCACAGCCTCTGCAGTGCTGGTTCGATCCCCACCGGCTGCGGAGATAACCACATGGCAAGAAAACCTCTCCTGTTTCCCCTGCTGCTCCCTCAGCAGTGTACTTCGGTTTATCTGCCTGTTCTGTCTCTGATGAATCCTTTCACCCACACACCTCTGGTCTATACCCCAGTTCTTATATGCATAAATAAATAAATCTTAAAGAAAATAAAAGGGCATTGGGCAAGGACTTTCTTTTATAGCCAAGATGGATAAGAGGGACTGACTTTACTCTCCTGTAGCAACCTCAACAACAACAACAACAAAAACAATAAAATACATTAAACAGTAGTTCTCAAGTCACTGAATATAAGACAATGAACAGTGATCTCTGAGAAACCAGTTTATTAATAAGGTAAATCTTATGTCTTTTCCAGGCCTACTGCCTGGAAAAAGTCTCCAGACTGTGGTACGGGGCCAGACAACCTGGAAGAGCCTGTATGAGTTGAAGAGAAGAAGCTAAGAAGCTAAGAATCTGGGAGACTACAGGAAGTAGAGTGCATAGTACAGGATGTCTGGGAAGAGACAGCAGCACACGAGGAGAATGCAGAAATCTGCCAACAGTCCCTGGCAAATATATAGCTGATTAATAGTCACTGTATGTGTGTGAAGAAACAACTCAAATCTAGAGAAAGTACTACTTGAAAAGAGGGAAGATGTTAGTGCACAATATACATGTAGGATTAGGGAAAATTCCCATTTGTACCATTCAGACTCAAAAATCTCTTGACTTGCAGGGTGCTGGATAGATTATACTAAAAGTTCTTACCTTTGTAGTAAGAAATAAATATTTTTAGATTGTACGTATCTGGTTCCAACTAATAAATCTTAAAAGCAGGATCCAAAGAGGCCAGCCTCTTTTCAAGTAACTTAATTGTGTGTCAGAACCAAGCTCAAGAATATTTAGAGGACCATAACAACACCAAGCACCCACTAAGGTAAAATGTATAGTGTCTGGCATTCAGACAACCAAAGAAGCAGGAAAGTACAATCTGAAATGGAAAAAATCAAACAATTAAAACCAACTCTGGACTAATACAACTGCTAGAATTAGCAGAAAAATATTAAACAGTTACTAAATGTATTCCATATGTTTAAAAAGACATTAGAAATTATTAAAAACAAGACTCAAATTGAATTCTTAAGGAGGAAAACTACCACTTATGAGATGAAAATACTATGAAATTAACAGTAGATTAGACCTTGCAGAAGAAAGGATCATTGAGCTTGAAGACATTTCAACAGAAATTTTCAAAATGAAGCATAAAAGTAAGAAATTATTTTAATGAAGAAAACGCTTGTAAGCTATAGGATCACCTGGGAGGCCTAATATAGCTGAAACTGGAATCCCCAAGGAAGGGAGTATGGGGAACAGAAATAAAATAGTTGAAGGAATAGTGTCTGAAAATGACCCAATTTTATGAAAAGCATAAATTCAGAGATCTAAGAAGTTCAACAAAACCCAAACACATGAAGCACAAAGAAAACTATAGCCAGGCACATTATAATGAAATTGCTTAAAAGTAAAAAAAAAAAAAAAAAAAAAAAAAGGAAACAAAAAAGTATTTTTTAAAAAAGTAAACAGGGCCTCCCTGGTGGTGCAAGGGGTTAAGACACAACCTATGAAGCTGTCTGCAGCCACTGCAGCACAAGTCCCATCCCCGGCCAACGAGCAACCCACATGGTGCAGCAGACCTCTCCTGACTTGCCCGCTGCTCCCCTCAGCAGTGTATTTCAGTCAATCTGCCTGTTTTGCTCCCCACTCTGTCTCTGGTGAATCCTCTCAACCCCCCACTCCCCACCTCTGGCCTGTACCCCAGCTCTTGTATGCGCAAATAAATTAATCTTTAAAAAAAATAAACAGTCTTAAAAGTAGCAAGGAGGGAAGTCACATTCTATACAGAGGAGCAAAGACAAGAATTATTGTAGATTTCTCATCAGAAACAATGTGAGGAGACAGTAGGACAAGATTTTAATAAAGCTGAAAGCCAAGCATCTATGCCATAAAAAATACCTTTCGCAAAGATGAAATGCCTTTGTCAGATATGCAAATATGGAAAGAATTCATCAACAGCAGAATTCATTGTAAAATCTTACAAGAACAAAACTTTACTCACCCCCCTCCCCAAATAGTCATAGAAATGATATTTAGGCAGAAGGAAAATGATACTAGATGGAAATATGGTCTTCAAAAAGGTATGAAAAACATGGGAAATAGTAACTAGGTGGTTTTGAGTTCTTTCCTTTTTTTTTGTATGGAAGAACTGGGGTGGAGGCCAGAGACAGAGTGGGGAGCAGAATAGGTAGATTTGTCTGAAATACACTGCTGAGGGGAGCAGCAGGCAAGATAGGAGAGGTCTGCTGTGCCATGTGGGCCAGCTCCTTGGCCAGGGATCGAACTCAGGTGGCAGTGGTGCTAGTGCTGAGACTTAACCCCTAGGCCACCAGGGAGGTCCCAGTTTTGATTTCTTTTTGACCATTAGCTTATTTAGTACATTTACAGCAAAATGATAATCATAGTGTGCTTATAATAGATATAAAGCTTGTATCTGTTGATATGAAAACCACTAAGCAAAAGATAAATGAGATAAAAATAAATGAGAGCATACTCAATTTCAATAAGAATTGAAGAAATGGAAACTACAACAACTTGAAGATATTTATTTTTCCTTTAACATTTTTAAATGTTCCTAAAGATCCTGAGCACTTATCAAGGTATTGTACTACAGTTTCTCACACAATGCTAGTGACCGTGTAAAATTACATTATTTTTTGGACAACAATTTGGTAATATGTATTACAAATAACATACAACCCAAGTCTTGAAAATGAACTTGATATTGATCCAGTAATTTTACTTCTGGGAATCTACCCTAAGAGAAAAATGTCAAAAATGAAAACTTTACTTTTCCTCCCAAATATATTTATAGCAATGATATTTATAATAAGAAGGTCTTCGACACAGTCTGAAATTGAGCCATATGGAAATTATTTTTTTGTTGCTACACCAATTTCTTGAAAAATGATACAGTGCTATAAATTCTATTTACAAAGATTTTATAATTGGAAGAAAAATTAAAAAAAAAAACAAAGGTATAAAAAAATCGCCGTATGATTACTATAGAGATTTAAAAACTCTGCTTTTAAAAAGTATGTTTTACAAGAAAACACATATTAGGGTAAAGACTAGATTTGAATACACCAAGGGATTCACATGGATGTCGTTGGGATTATTAACTTAGAGCTTATTTTCTTACCTTCTTTCTGATCTTCAGAAGTCTCCAGTTTTGTTTTAATGGCTGTATTAAACTTTCGTGTTCAGAAGTAAAACCCACTCTGTGTAAAATATAGAAGCAGGAGGTCTGCCAGTTACTCACAGATTTTAAGTTTGGGAATAAAAGGCCCATTATGGCTTTTTCCTTAGTTACTTGCCACCCACAAAATAGCATTTGGAAGGATCACTTTGCCACCAATTACTGTATGGCGAGTTTTTGTCTGTCAAAGCTATTTCTTTATCTTCTCACAGAGAAAGTTGGTCTCATTTCATTCATTGCTTCATCACGTATTTTTGGAGTACCTGCTCTGGGTAGAGTCCCAAGCGGCATGCTGGGAACTGCAGAGTCTCTGAAGTTCTGCGTCCAAGTTTCCCTCCAGGAGGTGCACAGGAAGTGCAGGTTCTGAGACCGGGAAGATGCTCGATGAGCCAACCCAGACCTCGGGCTGGCGTCCCGGTGGGTGTTCTGGTGGTCATTTCACAGAGACGAGAACAGCTCAGACCCACAGGTAAGCTCACATTGATCCCAGGAGCTTGTCCATCTCTAAACCAAAAGGACAAGTAAGTTCAGAAGAAAAATAGAAAAGACAGCCTAATATTTCTTATCGCTCAGGTAATGCCCACCATCATTCAGCTCAGAGGGGATCAAAGACACAAAGGCATTTCCCTGGAGAAAGAAATGGTCATGTGTGGGAATCATTTGGAAGGAGGAAAAAGCAAGCTAATAGTGCTGTCTGTCAACCTAATAATGCTACAAGCTTAGAATGTGTTCGTTTATTTATTTATTTGTTTGTTTAATTTTTAAAATATTTATTTATTTATTTATACAAGCACTGGGTACAGTCAGAAGCGCAGGAGGGTGAGAGAATTCACCAGAGCCAGAGCAGGGAACAGAACAGGCAGACTGACGAAATACACTGCTGAGGGGAGCAGTGGGCGCGGCAGGAGAGGTCTGCGCGCCATGTGGGACCCTCACCGGCGGCCGGGGATCAAACCGGCGCTGCAGAGGCTGTGGGTAGCTTTGCAGTCCAGTGCTCAACTGCTGCGCCACCTGGGGAGGCCCTGTGTTTATTTATTTTTTTAAAGAGTTATTTATTTATGCAAACAAGAGCTGGGATACAGGCCAGAGATGGGGTGGGGGGTATGGGGGAGGTGAGAGAATTCACCAGAGAGGGAGTAGGGAGTAGAACAGGCAGACTGACTGAAGTACACTGCTGAGGGGAGCAGCAGGGGAGAGAGGAGAGGTCTACCCACCATGTGGATTAGCTCCCTGGTGGGCCAGGGATTGAATTTGTGCTTCTGTGGCTGGTGGCTGGCGATAGCTTGATGGCGCTGTGTCTTTAACCCCTGTGCCACCAGGGAGGCCCTCAGAATGTGTTCATTGCCAAATTTTATTGACCCAGAGGACTGAGGACTTAAGTCAGATGGCCAGTTCTGAATGGGTTACCAGGTCCATTCTCACAGGAAGAATAAGTTGCTCCAGAAACACTTTGACCCCAGCCCAGATTACATGCTCCCTACCTCTAGACACTCCGCCTATCTTTTCTATCCTGACTTTTTCATGTCTGTGACTCCAGAAGTCAGACATTCAGAGGGAAAAATGTGCTAGCTGCCATTAGCCCAGACCTACATTATGCTTCTGATTTACGCATGAAAAAGAGATTCTATTTTGACTTTCTTCCATAAGTAAATAGTGATCATTTGATGATAGTTTCTTGTGCAATTCAAAAAGAAAATTATTAGACGTATGTAGGCAAGTCCTGACTTGTGACGGCAGTGTCAGCGAACATGTAGAATGTATCAAAAATATATTGCTAGGGATTTTGTTTGTTTTCATTATCTAATGTGCACTGGGTTTGCAGGAGGTGAGTGTGTGTGTTTCCATGTAGGGGGAAAGTGCAAAGTTATTAGCATTTCCATCTGCAGAAGCTGATTGAAATTGAGTTCACTGACTCACAAGTAAGATCCAGCACAGGACGCTGGCTGGCAATGTGGACAGAAAAGCACTCGGCGCATAAGAAATTGTCATGGGCAGGGACAGCAGTGGCCACTTCTGAGACAAGAGGGTTGAGGGGTGGTTTTAAAGGGGCTCGGCTGAAGGTGGAGGACCCTTCAGGCTCCAGCGAAGGGTTTGACGACAGTTAATAGGTCACACTCTGGCTTGTCACATCCTCAGGAAAAGCTGATCTGTTTTCTGAGTCCACGAGTGACAGGGTTATTGTGTAAGTGCTTCTGAACGCTTCCATCTTGACCGGTTTCATCTGAAGCTGTTGTAAAGGGCTTTGCCAAGAAAAGCAAAGAATAAAATCGAACCTGCCCTGTGCTAATATCTTTGGTTTCACGAGCTCAGCACCAGGGACTTCAGTGTAAAATGTGGGGCGGGGGGCACCCTGAGAGGTCCTGGAGCCCAGGATGAAGCACACCAGGGGGTGGTCCATAGGACCAGGGGAGCGCAGGGGAGCGCTGCCGAGCACCTGGCCCTCCTCCCTGCTCGCCCTCCTCCTTGCTCGCCCTCCTGCCCCAGTGTCAGGGCCCTGCGGCCACAAATCCCTCGCAGGCTGCCTTGGGGGCAGCTCTCAGTTTTGTGGTGCACAAAACTGACAGTGCTTCTTGCTCAAGCTCCATCTGCTCTCAGGAGGCCTGGTGCTCTCTTGCATTTCTTCTCTTGCTCACAACACCTACTAAGCGCTCTTCCAGCCAGGTTAATGTCACCTGCAGCTCACGATCAGGAGCGAGAGCCAGAAGTAGATCACAGACACCCCCCACCCCCCCACGCCCCTGAACCTACTGAGTCAAAATGTTGATCCAATGGGGCCGACCGCCCCACCCCCTGCCTCTCCCCTGTCCACTCTGCGTCCTCACCGCCCGTGCCTGCCTTGGGCCTGTGTGGCTCTGCCCCCCTCACCCCCTCACCCCTGCCTCCCAGCACGGGGACAGGGAGCCCCTGCTCTGCTGCCAACAGACTCATTGTGTTGCGGTGGTTGCTTCGGACCCTCCCCTTCTCTCCTGGTTGCAGTTTCCTTTGCACCCAGCAGGGCAGAATCTCTGCAGGGACACATCCACGCAGCGCCCTCCCCAGGCCCCGAGGAGCGCGTGCAGTGGTCTTCAGCATTGACCTCCCGTGGCACCAGCGTCCTGGCTGTTCTTCCCGCAAAGGGTGACAGCAGCAAAGCCTAGGCCCCGCCTCTTCGTCCTGCCTCCCCTCCCCTCCTCGCCCCCGACCCCATCAAAGCTTGTCTTTCCTGGCACCAATCAGGGCCTCTCAGAGCCAAGTGTCAACGATAATGGCCACAAGTGGTTTTGTGTGTTACTTCCTCCCTCGACACTTCAGAATTTTCTCAGGAGTCCTCAATGCTGTCAGCGCAGGGCTGGGCGCCCTGTGGTTGGCCTTTTAGTTCTCCGGAGCCCAGAGGTGGAGAGGATTCCCGCACCCCAGCAGGAGGACAGGGGCTGCTGTCCAGTATCCTGTGCGCCAGCCCAGGGGTGTCTGTCTAGGAAACTGCACCCTTGAAGAAACTGTAAAATCCAGGATGCTTGACACAAGTCCTATTGTGCTAAAAGCAAAACAAAACAAAACTTGGGCATTAGCCTCAGGCCTGAGTGTGTGTGTGTGTGTGTGTGTGTGTGTGTGTTAGGGTTGCTGTGCATGGCTGTGTAGGCTGTGAACTGCACAAGGGTGCCGAGAAGGGGGTGCCATTGCGTGGCCAACATTGACTCCTACATTTAATTTGACAATTGGCTGGCAGGTGTGTCTGATCCCATCAAAATCACAGTGTTATGAAAATACCTTCAAGATGGAAGCAAAGTGCCTTGAGGCAGAGGCCTCCTTCTAATTTGGAGCTGAGAGAAGCCAGTACGGGTGTACGGGTTTCTGTGAGAGACCAGAAAGCTTCCAGCTTATTCCCTGAGGACTCTCCCCAACTCTACCTCTGTCATTCCTCCCTGATCACCTCCTCTGTCATTTCAGACTCAGCCGGAGACAGCCACGTCCAGTCTCTTTCCCCAGGTCCTCTGAGGCTTGTTTCACACGGTTCCATGCAGTCCTGTGTGTCTGAGGGGACCCACAGGATGCACCCGCTGCTGGGCTGGGCCACAACCCCACCTGGTCACACTGCAGACCTCCAGCCGGGCCCTCTTTTGGCTCCCTCTGCTACTTGGCTTGGGTTATGTCCTTGCTAACTGTCAGCTCCTTGACTCCCTGGTCCTCCTCCTTTAGATTTTCAGATCCTACCAACTTCCAAGACCCCATGCATATACTTCCCATACTTCCAGAAAGCTGCTTCTCCCTTTTCTGCTCACGCCAGCCCAAAACATTCTTTCTTGCCTCTGCTGTCCCATAACTCTGTCTCATCTGCTGTGAGCCAGCGAGTGCCCTGCAGAATTCTGGCCCCAGTCAACCCTCCGGTTCCTCCGAGCAGGGACAAGAGCTTCGTTCTACCTGTGGCCCCCAAGAGCCCTGCCAAGGTCCCTCATGCAGTCCGTCCTCAGCAGTCTTGGCAGATGAACTGAATTACCAGGGACAGTTGAGAAGAGACGATATTGTCTGCCTCCCTGGCTAGCAGTGCATATGCGATTATCTTTTCTTGTTTCCTTCATTGTGAGGATGCCCGACTGCATCAGAGAGCGCTATCTCTTTACTCTATCAATTCAAATGTTTTTTTTTTTTTAAGATTGATTTATTTATGCATGCAAGAGCTGGGGTGCAGGCCAGAGATCTGGGGGGTGAGAGGATTCACCAGAGACAGAGTGAGGAGCAGAACAGGCAGATCTACTGAAATACCCTGCTGAGGGGAGCAGTGGGGGAGACAGGAGAGGTCTGCTGCGCCATGTGGGTAGCTCCCAGGCTGAGTATAAAACTCATGCTGCAGTGGCTGCTGATAGCTTGAGAGTGCTGTGTCTTAACCCCTTGTGCCACCAGGGAGGTCCCTCAATTCAAATATTCATGTCTTCCAAAAACACCCTTCCAGACACACCCAGAAATAACTTTTTAACAGTTCTATGGGGATTCCTTATTCCAATCAAGTTGACCCATAAAATTACCATCATAAAGGTTTTGGGGCAAAAATAAATTCCTGCATAGATGCGTTATGTGACTCAATTATATCCTTAAGTGTAAAGAATCTGGAGCAAATCTGAGCCTAGCCAGCGATGCCTGTATACAGTAGTGGACCTTTAATTTCAGGAGAGAACTGCAGAAGACTCTGAGCCCCTCAGCCCCCTCAGTGTCAGTCTCTGTGACACTGAGCAGCTGAAAGCAGTAGAAACAACCCGCTCCAAGGTTGTCACTCAGCTTTGTGGAGCTGGTGATAGAGAAAGGGAATCAAGAGAACCGATTGGAGAGAAGAATGAACAGTCTTTCATGTTTAGACTGAGATAATATGTTGAAGTAAATAGAGGCAAGTGAAAAGCATACCTTTTTCCAGACCCTGAACTTCTTACAGGAATGTTATGAGACAAGGAAAATTCCAAGCAAGACTTGCCTCAGTGGATAGGATCATGTTACCTGATTTAAAGACTATACTGCTATTGATAATTTTATTTCTATTGGTACATGAAATTAGTTGACTTTGGAATAAAATTTTTAAAAAGGGGCAGTGGAATGCCTGGATTATTTGGGATTATGGGGGAGATCACCATGACCTTTGAACACATTTGCTTAGGCCCATGTCCTCTCACCTTGCATAGTGCCTCAAGTATCACAGAATGTACTATTTGGAAGAAAATCTAAAAATTCTCTTCGATGGCAGTTACTATCTTAGGCAAATGACTTTTTAAAAAAAAATTTGCAAAACTCACTTCCTTTCAAGGGCATTTCAACTTGGAGTTAGCACTGGTATTCATATGTGTGGCACTATGAGAACATCTTGGGTGTGGTAGAAAAAGAAAAGGAACATCCAGCTGCCCTACTTTCCTTGACATATTCCAGAACCTTGATGCAACACAAAGATGCTTGCATGAACTCCAGCTTAGGTCCTAGATGATTTCTGGGAAGACTGTCTCAGAATCTTTACAAAAACGTCAAGAACAGATTGTCTCCAGCATTGCAACCTTGTCTATTTGGGCACAAAATTGACCATGTAGTGGGAACTCACCTCATTGACCTGATTAGTAACTCAGGTTGGGATGACAACTTCCCCCCGTCACTGTTGGTCATCTTTCCTCAAATCTTCTCTTTGTTACTCCCAAATCTCAGCTCATCTTCCAATGTCTCCAGCTCTTGCTTCCCCTGTTGCACCTTCTCTCCTGCAATGTTCATCCAAACTTCCCCCCAGTCTAAGCACATCCTGAGCCCTTCCTTGCCTTCTACTTTCATCCTCATTGACCATTGTCTTCACCTTACCCTCTGGTCATAGCCTGCCAGTCATTGAATGGATCAAAAACTGTGGTTCATGGAGGTAATGACATATTATTCAGGACTAAAAAGAAATGAGATCTCAAGTCGTGAAAGGGTTTGAGACCATAGAAGAAATTTAAATAGATATAACTAGGTGAAAGAAGCCAATATGAAAAATGTTACTGGCTGTGTGAGTTCAACGACATGGCATTCTAGAAAATGCAAAATGATAAAGACAATAAAAAGATCAGTTATTACCAGGGGTAGGGAGAGGGAGAAGTGAATAAGAGAGAATTTTTAGGACCTTAGAAATATTCTGTATGATACTTTAAGGGTGGACACATGTCATTATAGCTTTGTCAAAGTCCATTGAATATGCAACATCAAGGGTAAACACTAATGTAAGCTACTGACTTTGGGTGACAATGATACGTCAGTGTGAGTTCATTGGCTGTGACAAATACACCCCAATGGTGTGGGGATGTTCATCGTGGGGGGAAGTTATGCAAGTGTGGGGACAAGAGTATATGCAAACTTAATCAAGACTTTCTGCTTAATTTCACTTTTAATGTAAAATTTCTCCAAAAATAAAGTTTATTAATAAAAAGTTTAGGTCCTTTAAAAAAGTCATCCCCATATAATAGCTCAAAAACAATTTATTGAAAAATCAAAATTTCCCTTGACACCTTCCTCTCCAAATTTTTGCACAAGACATTATTTCTGAAGAATCAGAGGAAAAAAGAAAGCCGCTGACCAAATCTCCAGACCCGAGGCTTGAACACACCAGTCTTTGCATCAGTTTTTCAGTCTCCAGTGTGAAGATGAAGAGAATAGAATTTGTTTTATTTTGACCAACGACCTAGGAACATGAATAACTTGGCAAATACTTGCCAAGACATGAAAATAGTGGGAATGCATCTGACTCAAGGAGCAAGCGATACAAAACTGAGAATAGAAGAAAGATGACAAGACCTCAAATATAAATTAGAGGCAATTTCTCTCTGTGATGAGCCATCCACCGTTCTTTACACCACTTAGAATCAAACCCCAGTCCTCACTGGCCCTGCAAGGCCCTGCATGAATGGACACCTGGCCACCTCTCCAGCCTCATTTTCCATCACTTGTTCCAGCCACTCTGACTGCCTTGTTGTTTCTGCCCCTGGACCTTTGCACTTGCTGTTGTTTTTGCCTGGGAAATTCTCTCTTCCATCATGACTTCCTGTCACTTCCTTCTATTCTCTGATCAAATGTCAGCTCTGCAGAAAGTCCATCTGTGATATAAGACTGAAAATATAAAATCTCCCTGTAAACTCCCTGCTTTACTTTCCTGCTTGATGTCTCTTCACAGCACTGAGGGCTATCTGATGACTCAGTTACATACTAGTTTCTTCACCTGTTCCCTATCTGTGAGCTCCCAAGAACAGAGCTCTCTGCCACTGGCTCCCTTATCCTCACCTGAACATCTCCAACAGTGCTGACACACAGTAGCCCCTCAATAAATATTTACTCATTGAATTTATTGCAACCAATTTCTATATGTCAACTTGGCAATCGCATTACATTCATTGTTTGGTTTTTCTAACAATAAGAAGAAATCTCAGTAACTACAAACCTCCCTGGAACAGCTCACGTGTCTCCAATGGCTGAGGCCTAGGTGGCAGGGAGTGCAACCTGCCTCATTTATTTCAGATCAAACTCAAACACTCATAATATAAAGAATATCGCATGCTTCCTCATGGAACCGAGACATACTTTTCAAGAGGATTAGCTTATAAGAGTCAGATAATCCTCCTGGGTTGAATAAATAGATCTTATAGAAATTCCTGAGGCACATTCTGTATAAGGCCTTTCACTAAAATTAAATTAGCAACAAAATGAGCTTTCCTGGGGGTAAATTAAAGTGTTTTTTTTTCTTTACAAGCTGTTTTAAACGATCATAATCTCATAGGCAGGTCCACCCACAGACAGACAGATGGACACACACACACACACACACACACACACACCGGGTACTTCAAATGGCTCATTTAAAACCAAGGGACCCTGGATCCAGGAAATGAAAGCAAAGGAAGACTGGAATTCTCTAAGATCCACTGGTCAGTGTGCAAAGGGAGGCAGATTTGGAACTTAAAAATCCCAGCAATTTTTGGAAAACTGCTTTGCATTTACGGTAGTGTGAAATGCACAGAGGAACTCTGATAAATAAGAAAACCAGCCTGCCAGCTGCCTCTGAACCTTAACACAAAACCGATACTGAGATTTTGACTGTGGCACAGTCTTTGGTGTTTATCAGTAGCTGTTGCTGGCGGCGACTTCACCTAGGGCAAGTCCACAGGGCGCCTGCAACCCTGAGATCTGCTTTCCACCTCCAAGATGCTGGTCTTGGGAGGTCAGCCCGGCAGCCGCCCCTTGCTTGGGCACAGGCTGCCTGCTCCCGACTGACTCACACACTGTGCAAATATTTTACTTTCATACATCATCTGTAGCAAGTGTAAGACTGAGATTTAAAAGTAAACAGCTAGAGAAATTGCAGTTGCATTATCAAACTGACATTCCTATCACCACAAATCAAATTCTGCTGTGTGCAGCTGAAAGCAAACAGTGGTCTTAGTCAAATTCCTTTTTCTGGGCTCCTTCAGACAATATATCCAAGGCTGTGATTTTGGCCAATAAATAATCAAATAAAAACATATGTTGTAAGGGTTGCTCTCCACTAAGGGGTTAAACTCTTTATTTTAGACTCTTATTTTTTTCTCAGTAGAAAGAGTCAGAACTAAATTTGGTAGAAGGTGGGGGTATTATTTACTTGATGTGATTTAGAACAAGGAGAAGAGTAAACTTGAATTGAAATAGTAAAAGGACATTTTGTCCCTGAAAGGATGGGATTTACCTTGTCATGTCCCTGCTGATGGTCAATGGAATGCTCAGGCCTGCGGCTGCCCCTCTTCTGTGACAATGAACTGAAGGGGAAGCAGTGGGCCTCCCAAGTTGGAAGGGAAAATGCCAGATACTCATCTTCCATCTCCCAGCCTCCCTTGAAACTAGGGTGTGGCTTATGGGCCTCGGTCCCATAGTCAGTTTCAATCAGTCTGGGCTATGAACCAGTGACTCTGACAAGCAGGGACCACAGAAAATTCTCCCCAGTAGGGAGATATTAAGCAGGTCCCCAGAGGCTAATGGTCTTGTCAATGCTGGAGGGTAGGTTGGGGGTACAAGTGACAGCATCAAATCAAAAGAAGCAGTTTTGTGACTTGAAATAAGAAAAATAAGGCAACATTTCTGACCTGTGATGGTACATCCCAGTGATTCAGAGAGCTACCCCTTTTTATTTTTTAATTAAGTGATATTTTTCTTTTTTATTATCAGTTTTATTGCTGTATAAGTGACATACAATATGACACCCATATTTATTGACATACAATAAACCACCCAGTTTGATGGTTCAATGCACATATTCTGTGAAACCATCACCACAATGAAGGTAAAGAAGGACTCTGAAAGTTTGTTCATATGTCTTTGACATCTGTCTAGTCCAATCTCTCCCTCCCCTATGCATCTGTGTTCTGATACTGCAGGTTACATATCCTAATATTTTATATAAATTAAATTATCCAATATTTCTCTGTTTGTCTGGTGTCTGTTTTTTTTTTTACTCATATTTTGAGATCGATCTATGTGGTTGGGTATATATCAGTGGCTATTACTTTTTACTGCTGAGTAGTATTCTTTTATATGGATATACCATAGTTTGTTTACCCAGTCAATAGACATTTGTGTTATTTATAGCTTTGGGTTATGACATATAATGCTTCTGTGAATATTCATGTGCACATCTTCCCATGCTTTCATTTCTCTGGATACATACCTGGAAATGGAATGGCTGGATCATATGGTAGGCTCACACTTAGTGTTTTCAGAAACTGGGATTTTTTCCATGTTAATTGTACCATTTTACATTAGTTGTATCTTTGTACAGCAGTATGCAGTCAGCTTTTAAACTGGTACCTTGTGATTTTTGTTTTCCCTTAATGACAATTGATGTAGAGCTTCTTTTTGTAGGCTCATTTGTCATCCACAAATTTCTTGTAAACACTTGTCTACATTTTTGCTCATTTTTATTGAATTTTTAGTTTTCTCATTACAGAGTTCTGAGAGTTCTTTATGTATGGACATTCTTTACCAGAATGTACTTAACAAAGGTTTGCCCTTATTATTCTCTTACCATCTCATTTACATAAGCTGAAAATATCACTACCACAAAATGGAGATTTGACACCACAGTGTCAACATAGCTCTCGTTCCTGATATTGATGCTTTGTGTTTTCTCTCCTTGCTTCCTGATCAGTCTGCCTGGAGAATTCTTAAGCTTGTTGATCCTATATAGGACTCATTTTTGTTTCATTAATCTCCTCCATTGATTTCCGCTCTGATACTTATTAGTTCATTTATTCTTCTTTCTATGGCTGGTCTAAATTTCTCTTCTTTTCTTGTTTTTCTTAATGTAGAAAAAGATCATTCATTTGAGATTTTAATTTTTTCCTAATATAAACATTTGTGCCATACACGTCTATCTAAATATAAATACTGTTTTAGAGCATCACCAGCTCAGAACCCATGGGGTTTTGCTTAAGCGTATCCTCTCTACCCTGAAGTCCAGAAACTCTCAGAGGATTCTTTTCATCTGCCTCAAGTCTCTCAAGGATCACTGCCTGTTTTGGTTTAATGTACAGTCTTGAAAATTGTTGTTACGTACATTTTGTCTCTTTATTTTTGTTTCTTTCAAGTGAGAGGATAAATCTGGTCTGTGTTCTTCCATCTTGTCCAGAAGCAGAGATCCTTTGTTTGATTTTTAATTTTCCCTCACATGCTTTTGATTTTATGTAGTTAAATCTATTGATCTATTTACATTTTTTTTTCTTCAATCATAAAAAATTTACCCACCTCCAAAAGTCTGAGTTGCACATATTTATTTTTTTCTCCTGATTTTTATTTGTTCATGAATTTGTCCAGATTTTAGTGCACAGTGTGAGATAAGGTTTTGAATTATTTCCCTTATGCCTTCCTCCCCCTACCAAATAGCCAATTGATTGTTCCAACATTATTTATTATAATGCTCCCTCTTTCATTAATTTTGGATAAATTTCCTATCATTACATTATGCCTTTGTAGAGAATATAATCTACTTGGGGATATTCATAACATTACATTGATTTTTTTTTCCTTTTTCCTTTTCTCTCATTTTTCTTTCTATTTTTGTGGTAGTGGTATTCTCAGCTTATATAAATATAAGTGGTGTTTTTAAATTTTTATTTTACAATCTCTTGAATATTCTTTTATGACTTTAACATGCTTTAGTCAGTGATGTGTTAGAGCTGACTTTCACCAGCTCATGAAAGCTAATTCTGAGCCAATACCATGTTCAGTAGCTTGAAATTGACCAATAAAGAGGATATTTACCCTACAGAAATGAGCAAACACTACATATCAGGATGCGTTTCTTCTCCCCTGACAGCCAGTTGACCCATACCTAATTAAAATATTTATTGACATCATAACCAAATTCTTCTTTTTTTTTTTTAAAGATTTATTTATTTATTTATACAAGTACTGGGTACAGTCAGAAGCGTGGGAGGGTGAGAGAATTCACCAGAGCCAGAGGGGAGAGCAGAACAGGCAGACTGATGAAATACACTGCTGAGGGGAGCAGCGGGCGGCAAGAGAGGTCTGTGCGCCATGTGGGACCCTCGCCGGTGGCCAGGGATTGAACTGGTGCTGCAGAGGCTGCAGGCAGCTTCGCAACCCAGCGCTCAACCGCTGCGCCACCGGGGAGGCCCATAACCAAATTCTTTTAATTGGAAAGAATTGATTTCCACTTACAACATCCAATCTTTCCATTCTGATAAAATACCCATAACTCCATTTAAGTTTTTTCAAACACATCTCTTCAAAACGGTCAGTAGTTTTCTCTGTCTTGGTCCTATGGTCTGAGGTGCTACATTGCTCACAGCGTTCTCGACTGAGGTTGTGAGAGTCAAAAAGTTATGGATTCAAATGAAATGAGGGTGAGAAGAAATATACGTGCAGGTCCCTTAGAAAGTTCAGTTTCACGATCATCTAGTGCAGACACATTCTGCCTCATCTGACTCCAAAGAAGGAAATTAGAAGCACAGCCTGGGAGGCCCCATCTCAAATAAGTAAACAATGGAGAGAAAATGGATCCCGCTATGCTAACAGAGTCTGGAAGCTTCACTCTAGAGAAAAGAAAGTGAATGTATGATCTGATAGAGAAGACAAAGATTCTTCTGAAAACCACACTGAGGAGTTCATCCAAGAATGAGCAGTTGCTGGAAACAGTGAAGAGGAATTTAAGGCAATGGTCAGAGTTGGATGAATGGGCTTTTCAAGTTCTTTTGATGCTGATAAGCTAAGGTGTAAATTCTCTCTGATGATGGAGAACAAACAGGAAAAAACTGACTGACACCAAAGCAAACGTTTTAGTTCAATGTTAGGAGAACCTCACCTCTATGCAAGCAAAAAGACAAAAAGCAACAAAATCAGAATAAACACTCAAGGGTCATCTACAGAAAGCTGGTTGCCCTCAAGCTCTGGATATTTGGAGGTGAGCCTGGTGGCTGAGATCAGGGGCAATAAGCTGGGAGATGATGGGTATTTTATTTATCTGGAAAGACAGCATTTGAAAAACAAAATCACGCCTTAGATGGAAGATACGTTCTCCATCGGCCAGAGTTCTTCTCCTCTCTCCTGCCTGATATTTTCCACTGGAGTCTGCTGTGGTCATTTCTATTACCCGACTGGCTTTGAAAGCAGCCACATTTGAAATTTCTGGTATAAGCTTTCAGTGCTCTGAAGTTGAGGCACTAAACTCTATTCCAGACTTAGGATCGTAAAAATCTTAATAGAGGACTTTAAGTTGAAAGTTATTGTCCACATTTTGGACTTTTAATCTTTTCTTTTCTACTTGAAAACATGAATTTCATGTTCCGGACAGCTAGGTGATGTTTTGTGCACCCCGCTGAACGTGGTAACATTTCCACTTTTTAGAAATGAATTTGCTGAATACTCTCCTTGACTGTTTACAACATTAAAAATTGAATGAGTTCCAAAGATCAATGATAAATAAACATTACTTTATAGATTCTTGTTTTCAAGTGAGATATAACTGACTTATACCCTTATATTAGTTTCAGGTGTACAACATAAGTACTCAATATTTTTAGATATTGCACTGCTGTTTTGAGGTGACATCGCAAAATGAAGTCTGCTTAACATCTGTCACCATCCATAATTACACAAGAGTTTTCTTGGAATGAGAACTTTTAAGATTTACTCTTTTAGCAACTTCCAAAAGTGCAATACAGTATTGTTAACTGTAGTCTCTTCGTGAAACTAATTCATCTATTCTGAAAATATGTTTCTAGAGAATAAAACAGCATTCGGTTGTGCATATAGAGAGGCCCTGAAGCCATTTGGACCATCACACAGAGAAATGGAAAAGTAACAGCTCTAAAAGCCCAACCATTCTGCAGCAGGAGGCAGCTTTAAAGAAACAACCCTAATCATTTAGGTGAATCACCGTTACGGGATTGCTCACCATGGCTCTTAACCATTTACATCAGCAAATTTAAAAACAGAATCACAAGAGCACACCCCCTTGAGGTCTGGGGCAGGACTCAATTTTCCAGGTGGATTTGTTTTTGCTCTTGCCCTTAACTTTTTAGCTTTGACTAGGAATGAGAAAGTAAGGAGAGAAGAGGCCCGATGGAGAGCAAATGTCACACTCCCAACATGGTTTTAATATTTAATATATTAGAAACAATATAAATTTAGCTTGAAGAAATTTCTTTTTAAATTTATAATGGAGCAATAGAATTCCACACACAGTGTTTTGAAAACCAGAGCCTCCTGAATAAGAGTTTAAAGTTATTTCTTAGTACTTGTTTAAGGAGTTCGGATAGGATCATATTTTGAACATATGTATAAAACAGCATTCCATAATTGATTTATTAACATATGAGGTCATGTTTATGATTTCTTTCTGAAATATTTAAAAGCAAACTATAACTGCATAATCCTATAAAATCTATTCATCACAAACCTGCTTCAAAAGTTCATAAAAAGCACAAAAAGAGCCAGCATATTGTATTTAGTTACGGTTGAAGTTTGTACTCCAAAGGATAAATGAATACGATTTGTATTTGCTATGGATGGGACTGTGTTTTATTCACATTGTATTACATCTCAGGAGAGAGTTTGCTAAATGACTCCAAATGGCAGAGATTCAGAAATCCAGAAAAATGCAAACATCACATTTTTTTTCATGATGGACAAGACAGGAATGATTAAGAAATCCTTTAGAAAATATTACATTTTCAAATATTTTCAAAAGGCCACAGAATTCCTAAAAGTTAAATCCCTTCCCATCCCATTCATCTTTAACTATCCTGTCATTGCATGTGATCTTTAAGAATAGAATGTGCATACTGTGCTCTGCTGAACCCTTTTAATTTAGGTTTCATGGGTCCTTCATATTCAGATCCATTACTTGTCATCATCCCCTGCTGATCTCAATGGTTACCAGAGAAAACCGAGGCCCTATGCTGACTCAATAGGACCAGAGATTCCTTTGTAGTGCAATATCTGGGCTATCAGATAAAGCCTTCCTATAAAATTGCTCCCCCAAATAGTGTTCTTCTATCAAGTGTCCTTGGAAGAAGTGACATATTGAACTAGAGTCACTCTAAGTCGTTAATGATTATTATTAGATCTCTTTGTTCTCTCTAGTTTCACCTAGAGAGGAAGGCAGAGGTCTGGCACTTATAGGAATCTTTAGATGGACAAAAAGAAAATTTGTGGGGAAAGGGCAAAGGATCAGGACAGAGGCTTGGGATCTCAAAGATGAATAGCCTGCTTCGGTTCTCCCAGAAAGGAAGTAAAAAGTCACATTGTCTTGAGGTCCCAGGATGAATGATGCTGGTCGCAGAATGGGTAAAGCAAATTATAAGCATTTATTTGGGGTTTTACTAGGACTGCAGCCTGAGACATTTTAGATATCCCTGAATCACATTCCAAATTGCCTGGGTGGGGTAGGGCTTATAGCCACATGGAAAAAATCGGTTAGTTCTTACTCTGGTCAACTATGCAAATTAAGATTAGAAAGTCTGCAAATTCTAATTGTGGTCCATTGTGCAAATTTGGGTCAAAGTCAGTTGTGTTCCAATGGGGTGCCATAATATGCAAATGAGGTGAAAAGTTAGCTGAGCAATGATTGGTTGAGTTTCAATCTTGGGCAGTCTATGGTGGGCGGGATTTGTTTTGACTTCATGGAGATGGATGGTTCTGAGCATGCCCAGACAAGCCTGTGGCCCCACCCTCAACAGCCTCACAATCAGTGATAGTGAGGTACACTCAACTCCAGAACATTTTGTATTACTTGTCAGCCTTAACCTGCAGAATATAAGACAGATGCTATTGCCATTAGTCCAGTTGTAATCTTGATAGAATATTCCCCCTGTCCCCCATTCATAGAGGAGAACTAAGCATATTTTTCAGGTGGATAAAAAGCACAACTCTTACACAAAAATGCACATGTCAAAGGTTTTACCTACCTCATTAACTAATGAGAGAACCAGTAAGATGTAATAGGTATGAGAGGAAGTCTTTGAATAGGAACAGAGGAGTACAAGGGTGCTGAGTGAATTTGCAAAATTGGTTAATATCTACTTGCAGCTCCTCAGGGATAAAGTCCATTTACATGTCTCTAGACAAGAATCATTTGTATCATTTGTAGTTTCCTGCAGTTTAGAAATTTGTGAAGTAGCTCAAAAATAATGAAAGGGGTAAAGGATTAGACCCCTCAAGAATCTGCAGTTTTAACTTGCATTTTCTTATCATAAGTGGAACATCTCTTAATATATAAGGGTCACGCATTTGTATCAACATTTGCATCTATTGTATGAATATACATCTTCATCTTTTTGTGAATTTTTGGCTTAGCTTTTTGCTTTTCAGTGAGTAGTTTTTCTCCTTTTCTCCCATAATTTTAAAACATGCTTTGTACACAAGGGATGTGTTACATGTTGCAATAATTTTATTCTAGTTCAACATTTGTGTTTTGATTTAAGACCTTTTTTTCACACACAAAACATACTTTAGCGCGATGTTCTTTTTGTCACACAAGTCACACAGTGAGTTTCGCCTGTTTCTTCCCCATGCACAAATGGTTTATATTTCTATCTCTCACCCACTTGGAGTTTAGTTTTATGTGTGGTGTGAGAGAAAAGATGACTTTTAAATCAATTTTAAGGTTAGTATTTACCTGGCTTGTGATGTCTCTTTGGGCTTGCTAGAATGTGCCACTTATGAGATGTAAGTGTCCTGAGGACAGGGGACAGCAGGGTGTGAGTATTCCCACCTTCCCACTGGCAGGGGAGGGGCACGTGGGGCCAGAGGACTCGCGTGGGGGGACGGGTAAACTCCCCTCTGGCAAGAGGGGTGGAAAGGTGGTGACAGATTGGTCAGGGAAAGAGGAAAATCTGCCTTGATGAGTGATGGGTTCAAAGGAAGGGGAATCACCTGTGTTGAGTGGTGGAGGCTGAGAGGGAGTAACGTGTGTCAGCAGAACCTGGTATCTCGCAGACCCAAGAAGGCAAAGACAGCCAGGCAAAGACGAGGGTCCTGGGTGAACATGAAGTCGACCAGGAAGAAGATGGTGCTGCAGCTGTGGTGTGTCTCTGCCAGGAGAGCTCTGGCTAGTCCTGTGCTCTGAACCTAAAGGGTTGGCCTGCACCCAGCACTGCAAACGATCTGTGCTCTCCCAACTCGGGGGTGGGGAGAGAGAGAAACGTCAGCCATCTGAGGGAGTTTGATGGATCAGCCCCACGGGCATTCAAAAATGCATCCTACAGAACGAAACACAACTTACAAGGATTTAGAAAGATTTCTGACACAGACCATGAAATCTGGCTCACAGAGGCCTCCATGAGTCAGGGGTATTGCTGTAAGTAAAAAAAGAACTAATTCCACTAAGTGAATTATTGCTGAATCTGAGACAAAAGAAAGTTAGTATTTTATTTTAATTAACATAATTGCTGCCACTTCTCCCATCCTCTCCTGCCCTCTCTGTGGCAGAGCCTGCTAACACCAGTCACCAAAGATAACTCAGGGAATTGGCTCTTGGCCCAACCAGGATGGAGGGGCCTGGTCTTGCAGTCACCATCTAAGGGAAGGCCCAATGAGGTACTTTCCACATTAAAGTGATAGTGTCTGTCAGTCAAAGCCTGGAGGCAGGTTCAAATCCTATTTTATATGTAAGGAAGCCGACAAGACACCTCTGTTAGCCTCAGGCAGCTCAGAAGTGAAACCCTCAATGGGCAACAGCAGAGGAGGGCAGGTGGTTCACCCTCCTGTCAGAGGAACAGGCTGTAGTTTGGTGTGGGTGGGCCACCAGGCAGACAGGCAAGAGACCCCGGGGATGGCCTCCAGTGCCAGCACGCCTGCTCCCTGGCTTCAGAACTCCTGACAAGGCCTCTTTGAGTTCCAGGTCCCTGTGTGTATGGGAAAAGTGACCAACTTTACAGGGCTGCTGGCCCGACTGTACCAGGAATGTCTATGAGCAGTGGGGCCTAGCACAGGCACCCAGAAAATGGAAATCAGCATGACCATTACTGTCACTAGACACGAAGCCATGCAAGTCACTGCTGGAGGTTTTGGCACATAGTTTTTCTGGAAAACATTTACCATAAGTTCTCAAGCTGTTTCCTTTGAATCAACCATTCTGTTTTTAGCATTTATCTGCAAGAAACAGTCAATATATACACAGAAAGTCATGGATAGGGTGTGCATTTTATAATAAATATTTTTAGTATAGTAAATATATGTTTTTTGTGACACTATGGTTAAATTGCTCAACCATATAATAAAAACTCTAGGCAGAAATGAAAAGAAGTTATGAAACAATAGTTTTCAAGCTTCTTTAGCAGGAGAACTACAAATCTCCTATCTGGAATCAAAATATATATACCCACATAAATATATATTATACTTGTACACATACATATATGAAGGTGGATGTAGAGAATATAGATAGGTTTATTAGTGAGTGTGTATTTCTTTACTTTGGTCAGTAGGAAGAAATTTTTAAAGCCACAGAGATAAATTATGGATGATTTTGCACTAATGTGTTGAGAGCCAAATGAGATATGGAGATAGTCTCAAGCTGTGTCTGCCCCACAGATATTCATTACAAGTATAATTAAAATTGTCTTCTGCTGGGACAAAATGCATGTTGGTTTCTTAACAAACGTAACAAAAATCAGTCTTGCTATCTCATCCCACAATGTACATAACTCTTTTCAATTAGTGTAGAACTATGATTTTTAATCGACTTTCTTTCACCAGACTGTGCAGTTGAGAAAGGAATGTTCTCAATTGCCCATCAAAAGTTTGGCTGAAATTAAAGCTGCTTGATGGAGCTATCTAAGAGGCATTCTTCTTTTTTTTTTTTTTTTTTAATAATAAATTTTATTTTTATAATCCCCATACAATTGCAGCCCCCCCATTCTGACCCCAATCCCTCCCCTCCCACCCCCGCCCCCCTAAAAGTGTCTCTGGTTCGTAGTTTTTTGTTGATTTTGATTTTCACTTTCTTATAGTTATTCGTTTTCCTGTTCCCTTATTTAAGTTTTCTAGATTCCTGCTATGAGTGAGACCATCCGGTATTTTTCTTTTTCTTTTTGGCTTATTTCGCTGAGCATGATCCCTTCCAGTGCCATCCATGTTGCTGCAAATTGCATGTGTTTATCTTTTTTGAATGCTGAGTAATATTCCATGGTATATATGTACCACATCTTCTTGATCCAGTCATCTATTTTTGGGCATTTGGGTTGTTTCCAAAGCTTAGCTATTGTAAACAGTGCTGCTATAAACATAGGGGTGCAGGTGTTCTTTGGAATTGATGTTTCTGTGTCCTTTGGGTAAATACCTAGGAGTGGAATTGCTGGATCCTATGGAAGCTCTATGTTTAGTAGGTCCAGAAATCTCCACACAGCTCTCCACAGTGGTTGGACCAGTTTGCACTCCCACCAACAGTGCAGAAGAGTTCCTTTTTCTCCACACCCTCGCCAACATTTGTTGTTGCTAGTTTTTTTAATATGTGCCATTCTCACTGGTGTAAGATGGTATCTCATGGTAGTTTTGATTTGCATTTCCCTGATGACAAGTGATGTTGAACATTTTTTCATATGTAAGAGGCATTCTTCTTGATCCTTTATGCTCCAATGTGGTGGCAATGTAGACAGGACCTTCTCTAAGCTGTCTGCAGCACTGTGTCCACCTGTCCACCTTCTTTTTTTTTCCCCCATAGGCTGGAATTAGATGTGCAGATATAAATAATGTGCTTGTATCTTGCAGAGAACTTTTTTTGGGTGAGATTCATTACCCTACTAGCTGTTATTTGATGAGGATGCATATAATATAATAAACACTAAGATTCAGTACCAAGAAGTCTGCCCTTCCTGACGAAATGGTAACTGCTTTTTTATAAGATAACAAGAGGTATATGTTTTGCAGGATTTCCCTTTTCACCTTGGCTATAAGGAAGTTCACAGATTTATAGTCCAACTAAAATATGTATCATGTTACCATTTCTGGAATACTATTTTTGTTTTTATATAATTTCTGATTTCGCTTGACTTCATTTTCGTTTTCCTGATTACACATTGTTGTAATTCAAAAATACCGAGATTAAAAAAAATTCCACAGGGCCTCCCTGGTGGTGCAGGCAGTGGAACGCCACACTGTGAAGCTGTCCCCAGCCTCTGCAGCGCGGGTTCGATCCTGGCCGGCCAGCGAAAATCCCACATGGCGTAGCAGACCTCCCCTATCTCACCTGCTGCTCCCCTCAGCAGTGTATTTCATCAGTCTGCCTGTTCTGTTCCCCGCTCTGTCTCTGGCGAATCCTCTCACCCTCCCGTGCATCTCGCCTGTACCCCGGTTCTTATATAAATAGATAATAAATCTTAAAAAAAAATTCCATAGACACTCTTCTATCCATAGACAGAGACTTGCCAGGCTAATTCTATGATGGATACTCAGTCTGCGTCTAGTTGTGATAGAGATGGTTGTTTAATAAACCAGAGAACACTAGTCTCTTAAAGACTCTATTTTAAGCTAACAAAAGTCTTAGGGAATTAATGGTGCTGTTAATCATAATAATAGCTAACATTTATTGAATACCTATTTTATGGGTGTTTTCTAGAACAATAGAGTGCATGAGTTTCTTGGAGACTTTCAAGTTAACCACATCTATAAAAGGCTAACAGTCATTGCCAAGAGTCATGATGACAGTAGCCCACTTTGTGAAATATACTCGCCAGCGGCCAAGACGGTCTGTAGCGAATAGTGTTAAGAACACAGCATTTGGACTTGAGTCTGGGTTCAGGCATGCTCCCCAGTCATGTTCACAGACAATGTCATTGTTCCCTGTCTGCAAGCATGCAGGTCATTTATACAAGGGAGCTGTTTCAAACATCGTTCTGATTTTATCCATTTTATTGTAACAGAGAAACTTCTTTTTTGGTCAGATCTCTTAACCATAGTAGGGCTTCAGCCTGTCCCCCAGGTCCAATATTGTGCTATATTTGGCTCGTTTCTTTTTTTTCCATTTCATTGTAGATTCCCTTATATTCTTTCCTTTGGCTTTTGAAAATAGGCAATGTTGTTATTATTAAAAAAAATAACAGTCAATAGTACTTGTAAGAACAGTTCAAAAACTTTTAAATAACTAGTGCACTAGCTGAGGGGAGATAATGATTTTGTTAATTGTAAAACGGAGACACCTGCTTGATGGTGGGAAAATGCAGTAGAATGAGCATCTGGTTTAAAAGCAATAACGACGCGACACCAGGCACAGCAACACCACACGCTTTCCTTTGCAAATCCAAAAGGAAGAGTCAGACTCCAAGAAACCAGAGCTCTTTGCTGTGGTGTGGAAATAAATCATAGATTATTTTCTTCTTCCAGTGAAATACTATTCAAGCTGAATATTTATATTCTTCCCTTCACTAAAATGCTATTGGAAATGAATATGAATCTTGTGGGGATTGAAGCGTTGCAGATTGTCTAGCTGACAGAGTCATTTGTAAAAGTTGGGATATTTTATACCCCATCAGGGCTTAATTAGAGTTTCTAAAGATCACTGGCAGTTGCAATAGAAATATTGTATTCTTCCTTCCTCCAATGACTTTCCCTCATTCTTTTATGAGGGCCTTTAAAACTCATTTAAGTCTTGCTGAAGTTAATCATAAAGATAGATACTAACCATCCTACAGGGGAACTTGTGGAGCCTCTCCACCTTTCCCTTTCTCCCCAAGTTTCTTGGATAACCATACGCAGGTCAGTTCCAAATTCTCTCCTCTTATAGACATCTGAAAGGAAATTCCCTCAAACAAGGAGGTGACTGAAAATACACACAAAACTCAAGACATCTGCACTCAGTGAATTTCAGCTGACTTAGGCCAAAGAATAAAAAATGAACTGTTTGGTAACTCCAAACAATGGAAAACGCTGACAAATGGTACCTTTGCACAGGAGATATTAACACTCTGGCAGGGAGGGTGAAAAATTGAACAGATGGCACCTCTAAATGCAAGGCTCATATAATCTATTTCCATTTGTGCTCTTTGTAAAGTTTTATTTTAAATTTTGTGCTAAAAACAACAAAAAGTGTGTGTTAACGGCACTATCCAGGGACAAACTTGCACAAGCTTCTCTTGAAGAGCTTGATTAATGTGTTTCTAATTCAGCCTATGGTTTCCATCCTCTTCCTGTTCTTCATTTATTCTGGGAACCAATTAGGAGGAGCTTTCAGGGGAAACGAGGCTAGTATGTAAGATACTAACCACCGCCCCCCAAAAAAGTTTGTACTAAAGTGATACACCTCCAAGGCACTTTGTATCAAAATGGAAACCAATTCCCCTAAATCATATACAGTATTGGAAACCAGTGTTGCCAAAAAAGGAAAAAACAAAACAAACAAACAAAAAACCAACCTGAGACTTCACTTCTCATACTCCTGTGAAATCATCATCATAATAAAAAAAATGGAAACTCAATATTGTTCTCCCTCTGGCCTGTCTGCCTTGTCACTTTATGGGCCTCACCCATGTCAATTTTCTTGAGCTGCAACTATTGTTAAGGAATGAGACAAATGTCATTGACAGTGGCTCAGGATTCAACTGTCAAAGACTGACCATCTGAAGTTTAGCTGTTAAGTTTGGAGCTGGACTCCAAAATGGGGATAATTTAGAATGTGTAGACTCAGAAAATTCCACCCCTCTAGTTACCAATTACATAATATATTGTTTTTGTGGGGGTGGACCCACACAAGCGGCACTCAGGGAACTTGCTTTTTACTTTGAGTTGGTGTCTTATCTACACAACCAGGGGGGTCAGAGCAGGGACTACATCTGAGACTTTCTTAATCCTCTCTGCCCCAATCGTGTGATCATAGTGAGCACCCACTAGATGCATGTTAACTGGGCTCTCCAGTAACACTACAAGGGAAATGAAAGCAAAAAGAAACAAATGGGACTACCTCAAACTACAAATGCTTTGGTATAATGAAAGATCTATCATTAGATTGAAAACCCTACTGAATGAGAAAAAAATACATGCACATCATGCATCTGACAAGGTGTAAATATCCAAAATCTACAAAGAATTCATGTAACTCACCACCACTGATGACAACAACAAACAAAAATCTAATCAAAAAATGGGCAGAAAAGCTAAATAGATGACAGATGGCCAACAGGAGTGTAAAAAATGCAGGCCCAAACCACAAAGAGATACTGCCTCACACCTGTGAGAATGGCCCACATCAAAAGGTCCAGAAACAAGTGTTGGTGAGGATGTGGAGAAAAAGGAAACCTCAACACTGTTGATGGGAATGGAGACAGTGGAAAACAATGTGGAGGTTTCTCAAAATATTAAAAAATATGCCTGCCATATGATGCAGCAATTCCACCCCTAGGCATCACTCAAAGAATGCAAAAACACTGATTCGAAGGGACACATGCACTCCTGTGTTCATTGCAGCACTCTTTACAATAGCCAAGTAATGGAAACAACCTAAATGCCCAACACAGTGGAGTACTACTCAGCTATAAAAAATAAAAGATGAACTCTTGCCATTTTTGACAACAGGGATAGAATTGGAGGGGATTGTGTTAAGTGAAATAAGTCAGAAGGAGAAAGACAAATACCATATGGTTATACTCATGTGTGGGAATCAAAACAAAGGGTCAGGCAAACCAAACCAAAAATAAATCCTAGAAATCTAACTGTAAAATTGAGGTTACCAAAGTGGGGAGGGAAAGAAGGGGAAATAAAGGGGAGACAGGGCAGACTGGACTATGAATGGCCTGGGGTGGGTATGGCGTGGTGACATACATCTGAGGAGGAATCTACACATAGACCTCAGAATCATAGATCGTGCTGTGCCCTACATTACCTCAATAAAAATGAATACTATTTAAAAAAGAGAATGTCAGTATAAAACAGAACGTAAACAATGATCTAATCTCCTTCTGAAAGCGTCTCTTACGTGCTATTTTCACAAATTTTTGGTGCAGAATTCTACACATATCCATTATTTTATTTCTCTAATGTTTTCTAATGTAATCACCGACCATAATTAAATTACTCTGAAAACACTGTAAGTTATACAATTGTTTTTTGAAACCCAAAGTAATCAACTGCAAAAGTCTACAAGTTATTTTTTGGCTTCAATAAATGAAAAAAAATTCTAATAAAATAATGTGCTACATGAATAAAGTATTTATTGCAGTGTAACTTATAACCATGAAGAACTTTGGAAATAATGTCTCTATATAATAACGAGGGCTAAGTAGATTAAGGACTAGTCATTCGATTAAAATGTTATTCCACATTTTAAAAAAAGATTGCCATAACTGTGTAGCAGCACAGAAATGCTTATGATATAATGTTAATTGAATAAAGCAAAATACAAAATTAAATCCATGCTGTGTTGACAATGTGTACTCAAATTACTGTTTCATAGAAACAGAAAGGAAACAGACGTTTCGTCATGATGAGGGCTCATGACCTTATCCTTTATTTTAATTAGGTTTCTGATAATGTTATTGGTGTAAAAAATTTATAAGACACATATTCTCTCAAGCCTGATTCTTCGAATTTATTTGCGCTTATTTAAAGCTACGTGAGAGGTGCAGAGGGGAGGGAGTAGAGGAGGTGCCTTCGGCTGACGCAGCAGCTCCGCTTCCTCTTCTGGGAAGTGAGGATGACAAGAGTGAGGATAACTCCCCAGTGTTATTGTGAGAATGAAATAGATTAATGCAAAGTAAAGTTTTAGAGCAGTATCTGACATACAGTAAGCATAGAAAATTATTACATATGCATGTGTGTATCTATATACTATATATTAGTATAATATGCTTTATATTTATAGACATGTTAATGTATATTAAATATAATACATATGTGTACACACCTACATGTGTAACAATTCACTGTGCTTACTGTGTGTGTGCATGTGTGTTTGTCTGTCTGTCTATCTATCTAGGAAAGGAAACAATTCTAAAGGATAACTTATTAAGGTCGATGCTCCTCAAGCAGTGTGTGTGCACTTGACTTCTCAGTGTGTGTGTGAGTGTGAGCCTCCGCGCACACTCCTGTCTATGCACTGATCTGTGTCCCTGGGGGTGGGACTTCAGGTGCATCTACTCCAACCCTTTTGTTTTACCAAGGAGGAACCTGACCCAGAACTGGGGAGTGAGGCTCCTTCTATCACAGCATTAGACAGAGCAGCTGGGAGAGTGGGCAGCCCCCGCTTGGGGCCAGCAGCAGTGAGGGAGCTCCCTGGTCAGTGCAGCCTGCACGTTAGAAGGGTGGGTTCCTCAGTGAGGTGGGTCAGGCTTGAGTTTTGGCTCTTCCACTGCAGACAAATGACGAAACCTCACTGCACCCCACTTCTTGTCTCTTGAAGGCCCAGGATCCTCCTGCTCATCTCCTGCTCTCTTTGGGTATCAAAAATGGGATAAATAAGAGACCAGGAAAAAGACTAATCAATGCAAAGTAATAATCAAAATCAACAAGCAACTATAAACCAGAGACACATTACGGGGGTAGGTGGAGGGATGGGTGGGGAGAGGAAGAACTAGAGTCAAAATAAGGGGGGGGTGCAATTGTATGGGGAATATAACCAAAATGAAAATGCATACATTGTGCAAAGATGAAAAAAGATGTAAGAATTATATAAATTATTAAATTATTATTTAAATTAAAAATTATTTTAATTTAAAAATTAAAATAAGTTAAAAATAAAATAAAATTTTATTTAAAAAATAAAATAAAATAAAAATTAAAATAAATTTTTAAACTAAATTTTAAAAATTAAAAATTATTTAAATTAAAAAAAATGGGATAAACAGTGCTTGACACACTCTAGGTCCCTGTTGGGATTGGATAGAGTTTCCATGGGGCTGCAATTCAACATTGTTTTATCAACTAGGAAAAAAGCAGGTAATGAAGGTGGTCCTTATGTTTAATCTCCATGAAATAAAGAACAATAACACTTACTAAGTTCCTATAATGTATGTAGAACTTTATGTAAGCAAGCTCATTAATTCCCTAAGCTACCCTCCCAGGCAGGGCCAGTACTATTCTGGCCATCTATTCAATAAACTATGGAAGAAATAAAAATAATTAATGAACAATGAAAACATCAAATTCACTAATAATCAAAGATGTGTACAAAAATACCAATGAGATACCACTTTTAATACATCCATTTTGTAAAAGAAAATTATTATTGAACAAGATTACACAAGCTTTTGCAGCTGGAGTGAAGTGAGAATTCTGTGTACTCCTGGTAGGGATGCAATTTGGGGAGGAGATTTATGAACTTCAAATTCATGTTCACACCCATTGGCACAGTAGTTGCCTCTCTTGGAATCTCTTCTTAGGAAATAATCAAAACTATCCATAAAGATGGATGCACCATGTTGTTCAACACAGTGTTATTTATAATAGCAGAAAAGAAATAGTGTAAATGGCTAGCAACACACCCACGATTAAGTACATTACTGATAATGTAATATTGTATAACTGTTATATATGATGTTTATCACGGCGTGGGAAAATACTATAGTATAATGAGATTAAATGGAAATCAAGACACAAAATTATAGATACAGTATTATCTCAATAGTGTTAAGAAATCATTGGGGAAGTGACAGGTCATAGTTATTTAGCTGTAATAGATGATTCCTCTTATCTTCTTTATACTGTAGTCATTCTAAAATTAACATGTGCTCATTTAGAATTAGAAAAAATAAAGGCCTACGTCCAATGCAGCACGTAGGGCAGGCAGAGCCATGGCTTAGGTGAGACGAGCAGATGTTGGCGCTGCATTTATTTTACTACATCAGGACCAGAAACCCAGAGGCCACAGATTGTCAGGAAAGGGGATGTGACACCAAGAGGATATGGTGTCAGTACTCGGAAATGGTGGGGACTCTGGGCTGCCTCCTGAATGGGGCCCCTAGTCCTCTGCCCGGGGAGAAGGTAGGCCTGGCTTGACAGATTTTTTTCTGAGAAGCTGGAAATTCTGGCTTTAATATTAAGTATGTTCATGTTTAATGTTGACAACTATTTCAAAATATTTGAAAACACCATGGATTTCCCAAGAAGCTAATTTAGGGTATCTGCTCTATGTCATGACAATCCCCCACCCCTTCCCCATCCCAATAGCCAAGTTTCTGTCACCTGAAAGAGTCAGCCACCTACCCTGGACCTGTTCTATTAGGCCCCAGCCCTGCCAAGTAGCTTCCAACATCTAAATCTCCAGAAAGGTGCAAGGAGCTTTTATTATTTGTATTTGCCACATTGTGAGAATGAAACAGACTTAAAACAATTTTTTCAAAATAATATTTACCTATGTTCCCTGAGACACAGTTTGATCACTACTTTAATCAGAAATAACAAAGTAAGCGCAAGGTAATAATTATTCCCAACCCCAGAAGCAGATATTTTTTCTGAGTAGAATATATATTGGAGTATCTATGTATTTTTCCAGAATGACACTTTACACGTTGTATCATGTCACGTGCACAAAGATTGGATAAGCTAGTCTTGTCTATGAAGACAGAAACGTGGTAAAATTCCAGGGGGGAAATATAAGCATTCTTGCAGAAATGTTTCTAAGGCGTCAATTCAGATGCCTAACCAAGCATAAAAATGGTATCCTTCTGGGAAAACCTCACCCTCTGCTTGTGCACCTGCTTTCTCAATTTTTGTTTTGAGTTTTAATTAAGGAGTTAGAATTGGTCCCTTTCCCCCAACCCATAACAAAAAAGACTTAATGGGTAGGGCAGTATTTTCTAGAACATAGGAGAATGTCTTTGTTTACCCAGTTCAATGGCGGATCACTCTGCAAATATTTTTGACAATGCAATGTTTAGGTATTTCCCAAGATTAATTGTTTGCTAATATCCTAAATTAGCCTCTCTAGGTATAGTGAGGCATAGCGCTTTCTTTCTTTGGCATAGTGCTTTCATTTTGACAAGAATGTGACAAAGGATTAATTGGACCCATTTATTCTTCAAATGTTGGACTCTCAGGGAATTTGTTAGTTCTACTTCTAATCAAGAGCTAAACTGGCAAGTGGGTAGTTAGCAAAGTTGACTGCACATCTGCAGATATCAAATGTCTGCGAACAAGACTAAGAACTCTCTCTCTCCTTTCTGGTCAGATGGTTTCATTTAAGATCCAAAGGGTCAAGGGTCACAGCATGACCTCATCAAATTAGACCCAACTGAGAGAGGTGTTTAGCACAACAGAAAGGAAATAATCTGAAGGACATTAAATGCAAATGAAATTGCCATCTGCAAACTTCAAAAAACACCTGACCTAAAAAAATAAATCTCCCACTTAAAGCTGAGACCTTGCCTCCCCCCTTCTGGAGAGTGGACACAGAAGTTTCTTCTTGTAGCTCCCTGTCAATCCCTTGACCTGCCAAAGCCTATTTGCATTTAATATTCCCCTCCCGACTTTTTCTAGTTGAAAAATTTGACAATGATCTCTGAGGAACAAGAAGAGAAAAGTTCAAGCATGAATATTGCTCCCCCACCTCCAGGGCCTGGTTGACCAAATTGGCCACAGGAACGCTTGATTTCTGAAACGAGAGGTCTGTCACTCTGGGCCAAGTTTGTGTGACCAGCAGTGGGAGACCAGGCAAATTCAGGGTATGGGGTGGTGAGATAGAGGTCCTGAGAGTGATGGGAATTGGAGTTTCATTTTCATTTATGCAGAATACAAGTCTTCACCTGTCAGGAGTGCTGCCAGATCTGGGGCGATGGGGCTGAGCCGAGCAGACCTAGTCCTGTGCTCACAATTAAACAGGTGATAAATGTGACATGTGACAAACACTGGGACAGTGTGTTTCACCACTGTGGCTACTTGGAAACATTCAAGCGCCACCCCAGTGGTCTTATCCTGCCCATATCCAATCCAGATGCAGAGGAAAACGAGGCAGAAGGTGGCAAGCAGAAGTCTCTAAAGCCTTGTTCTTGTATTGGGAATGGGAGTTAGGTCCTTGGGAGAGGCTCTACTGGGGTCAGCCCTGCTCAGGGACACCCCTACACCTGCCTCGCCCAACTGTCCTTAGCAGGCTAAAAATGGAGGCCGGTTGGTAGCTAATAGTTGAAAGCTGTTTGTTTGGGATAAGAACATACTGACACAGCCTTCTGGCAAGGTCCTACGAGTCTGCAAAGAGGGTGATGTTTGAAAGGGGAAGAGCATTAAAACTGCCCTCATGAAAACTCTCAATCTTCTCATTGACAAAATGACATTGCAAACCCTGCTTCAGAGACAATATTAAGCTTGTGATCCTGCCCTCATTTCCCCAGGACCATAGAGCAGGCAAGCAGAGATCACCATTCATGAGAAAAATGGGGGTAACAGACGATTGTCCCAAGCAGAGTTTTGTTGGTACCCAGGCAGGGGGCACATCCATGCTATCTCTGTCAGTCATTGCTTGCAACTTGCTAATGTATTCTTCGAAAGCATCTGGGAGTCAGAAAGAGAGGCCTGTAACTCCAAAAGTGCTCTGTGTGCTAGAGTGGGGAGGTTCCTTTGATATTCAGTGGCACCAACTTTGGGGCACACAGTCTTGGACTGAGCACAGCAGCTTCCCCGAAGGCTCAGGCAACCACTCTGGATGATGTAGATGAAAACAAGAAGGTCCTGACTTCTAGCTCTACCCTTACCTGGTTGGGAACATACAATTATCAGGATGTCTTGGGGGCTCAGTTCACTCATCAGAACAAGAAAAGGACTGAACCAGATGCCCTCTAAAGACCTGGCAATAAGACAGTGAAATGTCATGGGATTAGGTCGAGGAAGGTCTGGGTTGCGAGCACCGGCCCTATCTTTTGTGGGTTATGTGATATTACACAAATCTCTTCCATCTCCCTGAGCCTTGCTTTTCTCATCTGTAAAATACACCAGTAATATCTATTCTCTGGGGTTGTAGAGACGAATAAATGAAAGAATCAAGATGGAAATCCTTAGTTAAGTGCTATACAAATGTCAACTTGTTTATAGTCCCAGAAGTGAAGGGAAAAGACCAAGGGAGCAGAGAACGTGCACTGACGTGTATAAATGGCTTCTCGCTAAAAAGATGGATATGCAATATTAATGGCTAAAACTGGCTTCCCTGGAGCTAATGCACTAAGAGTCAAGTATTTTTTCATAAGTAAGCATTTTTACCCACTGAGTTTTTTAATACATTGATAGATAAGTCAGTCAGGAAAGCCTAGTCCTAGCTGATAAGCAAGGGGACTGGACAGCCATGAGGGAGAGTTGAACTATGTGGATGGGGTACAAAAACACAGCTCGCGCTGCTGGGATCACACTTCTTGGAGCTGGCAGTGAGCTGGGATAACTTCATCAGCCTTTGCTTGCTAGGAAAGAAGAAGGAGGTCTTGGGCATGAGGCCTAACTGTCATCTTCTTGGGTTTGAGGATGATGACACCTCATCCATCTTGTCATTTCAGAAAATGGCCAATCGCCTCCCTGCCTTGGAATTGGGTCAGGGGGCAGCGGTCCAAAGACTGCTGACGGCGGCGAGAAAGCCGTCAGTGCGGGTAGCAGGGGATTTATGAATGTGAGCCCAGAAACGCTGGGTGTGGGGCGCACATCTGGCCACAAGATGCTCTCCCGCGGCCTGGTGGATGAAGAGGCTTGGTCGAAGGGGGTCAGGGCAGGTTCAGTGTGGTTGCCAAGGGTGGGGGGCTGCAGTGAAAGTAAACAAGTCGCCCTCATGGCTGCAGGCGTCTCCCCACAAGGAAGAGGAAGGGGGTGTGCTCCCACCCCCACCCCTGTTTATTTTCAAGATCATTCACATCTTTTTAAACTCTTGGAAACTCAAAATGGACAAACTTGTGTTATCATTGTAGAAAGTTTTGTCTGAGGATAATGGCCACTAAAAAGTCACCCAAATCAGAATGCAGCTCTCATGTAATTACTAAAAGGATTAAAGAAATATATTACACATCCCTCTGGGCTATCTTCCTGCACAGTGACTCAGCAATCCATATTCCATGGGGCGTAATAACTTTTGCTGTTTTCCTAGACTAATTTGAAAAATTATATTGGCAAAGATTTGAGGGAATTTGATCCTTTTTTGGTTATATTATTTGCTTTTTAATTCAAAACTGTAACCTAGTTCAACTTAATTGATCAATCTATAGTAATTTCAGTCATGGGAAAGACTCCCCCTCCCCATGCCACCATCCCTGCCCAAAACAAGGGATAATGGCCTGACTCGGGACTTGATTCTCAAGGAAATCACTTATTTCACGGAAATGTGCAGCAGCCACCAATCCTAATGTCACATTAAAGAGAAAAATGCCTCCAGCCCCAAGAAGGACTATTTCTCATGTGTCCTAGGGTTGGAAAATACTGCTTGGTTTTGCTTCTGCTGAGTTTTGCAGGTAGGAAATAGGTTTGTTTTTAATTGAAGCATCGTGGCCTCGTTCTATGTGACAGGGCTTCATCGCTGAGAATCAAATGTGCCTGTTACAGGTGTGTTCGGTCGTTTTCTGGTGTGAAAAGTTTAAATTCAGCATCTGCCTTTATGGGGGCCTCATTTGGATTTCTCCTGGGGAGCTCCTTCCACCCACACACAGAACCCCAGCCAGTGAGGCACCTCTTTGTTGTGCCCTTCTGAGATGGGGGTCTTTCCCTCTCAAAATCCCTTGTACAGGGCCAGGCTGGTAGCCAGCGGCCAGCTGCGGCTTGAGAACCCTGGGCCTTGCGTCAGCCCCCGCAGCTGGCAAGCTTTCTCTCTGGCTTCGCCTTTGCACTTCACTTGTGACAGCCAAGGAGCTGCCTGTCTTCTTTCTTTCAAGCTCAGCTACATTTTTTGTTTGTTTGCATTTGATTCTGAATTCCTAGCGAATTGTAGCAGGATGGACTCATATCACCAAACTGGATTTCTTATGGAGCTGACATTTGTAAAGTCACCAAACTACCTATCTTTCTGTCATGGGGGTAATAATGTGTTCTCCAAATTGGGGAGGCCTGGGGCGTCCGAGAAAATGCTCAGAAGAGGAGAAAAGTTTCAGGTCTTACTCCTGCCACTGCCCAACCTGGGCCCTGGGGCCAGCTGCTTAGCTTCGCTGATTAGTTATGGAGTTGATGCCAGCTCCTCACCAGCAAGGTGGCGGCGTGAAAAAATTTGAGGAGCAATCGTCACTTCTCTTTCACCAGTGGCAGTGTCTATGTTCCTGCCCGGGCTCAGAAAACACTATGTATGCAAGACAGATTTACTCTAGACAGAATATGGAACAGCCCATTGTCAGGAGCTAGCAAAGGAAGAGTCATTCATTGAGCACAGAAGGGCATTTTTTAAGGCAGAAAGAGATAATGTGTTTCTGGAATTCTTCAGGGAACATTGAGAGTGATTGTCCGGGTTTACGTGGACTTGCCCTGCAGGCGTCCCTCAGACCAGTTTTGTGATGATGTTGTCAATTGGGCCCAGCTCTCCTGCTCCCCACATAGGCGGGCCTCACCGGCAGCTTCCACCTGGTGCATGTTCCCCTCCAGCGCTCCCCCTCAAGCATCCTCTTTCATCAACCTGGATAAATGTCCTCACTGGGTGTTGCTTTGCTCTCTGTCTTGGAGTGTAAACACTCAGTGTCAGAGCACGAAGTCCTTTGTTAATAAAGATAGAGTGAAACTGATCAAAGTCTAGGAGCGGAGTTGGCCAGGACGAGCCCCTCTCATCTGCCTTCCTGCCCAGGGAAGAGGGAATGGGGGATGTTTTTACATCACCACTGCTTTTTCCTTCTTAGGTGACACCTTAGAGCAAAGTCCTTGTTGCTGAAGATTTGGGTCCATGTGTGGAATGTCTTGAGATGTCTCCTTTGGAAGGAGAGATGAACTTGAGAAGGATGATCGTTCTAAGAAATGACCCACAAGCTTGCCATTCCAGGCATAGCAGTGCACACAGAGATTGCTGCAAACACTCCGAATAAATTCATGGGTTTAGGAAAAGATGTTTAGGAGCAGCAAAGCAGTAAGTAAGAGTTTCAAATGCTCTCAGGGATTTCTGCATTAGATATGAGCACCCCAATATTGATATCCCCAGGTTAGAGAATTCATCACTGAAATTTCAAGCTGCTGGAATTCTTCAAGATCTTTCCCAGTTCTCCTCATATCATTTGTTTATTCATTTTCCAGCCATGGGAAGAAAGACATCATTCTTTTAAAATGAAACTATTCTAAGTTTTAAGATTTTACTTCATAATAACTGTTAAGTTTGAAACAGAAGTTGATATTTCCCCACAGTGTAATAGTAACCCTCTGAGGACAGCTTAAAAACTTTCCTGAAATTTATACCTGGAAGAGTGTGCCCTTGCTAAGGACACAGAGGAATTTGTGAGGTCATTGATACTTTGAAGAAAATTTATTTTATTTCTGTGCTTTTCTAAATGATGTGAATTCTTTATAATAAAATTGTATCACTTTTACAAAAGAGTGGTAATTTTTCTTAAGTGAGGAGCAAATATACTAATTATGATTATTTTATTATTTTCTTCTGTGCATGATTTCATATTTTCTAAATTTCTCAAGTTAAACAAGTATTAACAGTAACGCTGAACTGGAGATAATGTAATAGCCTTATCATACAATCATTGTCGTCTATAATTTTAAGCAGCTCTTTAAAGAGACATTTTATTGAATGTCATCAATTAACTAAACATACAAATATGTAAGCTTTCAAAATCTATCTTATTAAGTCATGAGTGATAGATTTTCATCACAAAGATATATGAAATTTTTAAGCTCAAATAATTTATGTGTTTTAATTTAAGACATCTGTTTTTCATTTGACTAGTTAAAATACCTTCTGTACAATGTTTAGATTTTTTTTTAACTCCGCGTCACATTAGTTTTACCATCCTTAGCATTTGAGCAGTTTTAAAAGTTTCAATACTTTGGATGCATAAATCATTTAAAAAAATACAAATTGACAACCCTGTTCTATCACACCACATCATTCCCCGCACTGCGGGGCTGACTTCTCAGGAGGGATCATTCTTCATGTCCATAAAACTGCTCATTCCTCAGCAACACCAGGAGGAAGGGAGATCAGTTTAGATTTTCACAGTCACCTTTCCTTCCTTTGTGCCTTGCTGAGTGCTTACTTTGCCCTCTGCATTCAAGTCCTTCTACAAAGTCACTAACATGTAATCAACCTGCACCAGTATCACCAGGGGCAAGTCTCGTCTCTAGGTATCACGGTGGAGTGTGAAGAAGATGTGTCAAGTCACCCATAAGCTTATAATTTACTAAGAGAGATGGAGATGTAAATGTTACATCTAATAACGTCAATCTGCAGTGAGTGCCTGGATGAGTCCACAGGGACTCATGGAGCGAGTCATTCTTTGCACAGAAGAGGGAGTTCAGAAGCTGTCTGAGCCCAGTAGGGGGTGCTAGACTGTACTGAGCAAAAAGGACCAAACTCAGTGCCAGGAAAACTGATGGCACATCCTCAGGATAACAAGAAAGCTGCTGTGGGTGGTGCCTTGGGAGAGTCATGATGAAAGATAAAGTTTGAATGAAACTTTGGGCCAGTCTATAAGAGACCTAAACAGCACATTAAGGAGTACAAAGGGTATTTTAGGTACTGGGGACAGATGGGCATTGAAGGTTTTTAGGCATTAAAAATTACATGATCAGATTTGCACTTTAGCTTGATCATTCTGGCCAGCTGTGTGGTAGACAGATGAGAAGAGGAATATATTGGAGGCACAGACCAGTAAGAGGATACTGCAGTGGTCCAAGTAAAAACTTTAAAAATGGCCAGAATAAACACAGCAGCAGGGACATGGATGAAAGGGGTAGATATTTCAGAACTTGAAGGAGCAACATGGGTAACTTAGAGAACCATTAATTTGACTCTGTAGAGAACTATGAATTAGATGTTGAAAAGTGGATGAGAGATGATCCCCAGCTTCCATAATTATAGAACAAGAAGGGTGGTTTTACCACCAACTGAAAAATTGATATAATTAAGTCTACAAAGAAAAAAACTGCTAAAACTTGGAAATAAATTTGAAAAATGAGTGCATCATTTTCAATGTCCTACCAGACCATTGTCTACAATATCTGACTCTCTAGGGAAAAATTAGATCATTGGACATGTTCTTTATTATTGAGTAGGGCTCAGAGTCCTTAAAGTTATGTTGACTTGTAGACTTTTATTAGTTGCAAATGATTTTTGTGTGGTAAAGCTACAAATACAATTTTTTTTTGCTTTAATGAGACATTTTATTTAAACAGTTATCATACTATGTTAAAAATATAGAAACCAAAGCATACTGTTTATGTTTAAAAACATGAGTGCACAGAACATCTTGAGCATCTCAACCCAGGAAACATCTGTTCAAAGGAAGAAAATGCCCAGCCCAGAATTTTCTTAGTGATACATCATCCCATTTTTTTGTTGTTGGTAGTTTTTTTTTATTTTTACTGCTATCTCTTGATTTATTTTTAAAATTCTTTTACTGTGGTAAACCCTAAAATAGTGGTTGCATTGACCTGTAGGATGTTAAATAATCTTACATCCAATTTAGCAATTTTATTTCAGCATTCTCTTTTGAGCCAGCTTTGTTTCCTCTTCTGTGTCACTGGAAATATCTCTTGGCTATACTTAAGTGTGCAGTTCAGTGGTGTTAAACACATCAGAATGGCGTGCAGCCATCACCACTGTCATTTCCAGAACTCTTTTCATCTCGTAGATATTAAATCCTGTGCCTATTAAACAACTCCCCATTTCTCTCTTCCCCCCCCAGACTCTGGCAACCACCATTCCACCTTCTGTCTCTGTGATTTTGACTACTCTATCTCATGTAAGTGGAATTGTACAGTATTTCTCTTTGTGCCTGGCTTACTTCACTCAACATGATGCCATCCATGGCCATCCATGCTGAGTCATATGTCAGAATCTCCTTTTTAAAGACTGAATGATGTTCCATTGTTTGTTTCATTGTGGTAGACAGATGAGAAGAGGCATATATTGGAGACACAGACCGGTAAGAGGATTCCGCAATGGTCCAAGTAAAAAACCTTAAAAATGGACAGAATTAACACAGAATTGACACACGCAGAGGAGAGCTTATCCACTCATCTGTCGATGGACATTCGGGGTGCTTTCCTGCTCAAGGTATTGTCTCAGTTACACATTTCAGATCCACTGACATCCGTGAAAAAGAGATTGGGTTTATTTATGTCTGAAAAGTTGAAATATCTGAAAAATGACTAAATTAGAAGGCTGACTCCCAAGTCCAACTCAGAAGTACCCAAGGATACCCTCTCTCCCATCCCCACAAGAATTGGGGTCTGGGTAATGAATGTTCATAGTGAGACCCTGGGGCATCATGCCTCTTTTTCTCTCCATCAACTTGAAATTAATTTCTATAAAAAGATTAACAACTCAGATTTAATTAAATCCTATATTTTATGTCTGTAAATAATATCAAGAAATACTTAATCATTCTATTTTGTTGTTTTGGATTAGCTGTTTAAAGACAAAAGAGGCTCCAATTAGCTGCTGTCCAAAATTAATTTAAGTAACCTAATTGACTAATTGCTGTAAGCTACATACAGTCTTGGTGCTTAAATAATTCAATGCCTCACCAAAGCCTGCGTAAGTCTCATACTCTCTTATAAAACAACGCTAGATCAATCTGCTACCAAACTCACTAAGCAGCTACCTTGGGTGTGCCCACAGCTCACACTATCATCTCACATAACAGGACAGTGTGTGAGTCCACATGCTTGTGTTGTTGGCTGTGTTTTGTGTGTCTGTGGCTTGAATCTGCAGCCGAGGAAGGGGTGGGAGGCAGGATGACAACAATAACAACAACGGTCATGATGGTGATGACATGATGGTGATGGTGGGCCCTTACGATGATGCAAGGTCCCAGCTGAGCAATTTACATGTATTATCACATCTAATCTTGACAACAATTCTGTGAGAAAACACATATAATAGGTTCAAAGAGGTGAGGAAAACTGATCTTCTAACTAGTAAAACACACAGAAGGTACCACACTCCAAGTCATCAGACTTGCATTGTTGAGTGGTTCTTCCCTGAGTTTCCTGAAGTTATTTTTTTTTAATTTTATATATTTTTACATCATTTTTCATTTTTGCACAATGCATGCATTTTCGTCTTGGTTAGAGTCCCAGTACAATAACCACTCCCCTTGTTTTGATCCTACTCCCTTCTCCCCCCAACCAAGTTTCCTGAAGTTATGAACACAGGGTCCTTTAAAAGAGGTGCCTGCCTAGCAGGTTTTCATCTACTGATTCACTGGTTCACTGAGGAGGACAGTGACACAAAGGGAAAGGAAAGGCCAGGTAAGAGCAGGGTCCCAGAGTCTGGATGCTCTGAAGCCAACATTGAGGAATTTAGGAAGCAAGGAGCTCTCAGGTCCTGGAAATTAAATGAGAAGCTGCCTTCTAGACCTCGATTTTCCATTTAACTGTCCACTCTGGAGGCCAGTCTTTCCTCCGTGTAAAAGTAGAACAAGAAGTCTCTGCTGCAAATAACAACCAGTCAGACCTCCCCTATTTCTAAACCATTTCACAGCAGTTCCTTATAAATGACATAAATTTGAATCTCATGTAATTTGAATTTGATTCTCAGGTAATGGGAAGGCATTCGTGGGCTTTGGGCTTGTATGGTAAGATCTATTTGCATTTTTGAGCATCATCAGATATTGATGGAGAACGAGCAGGAGAAATCTGTGAATGGAGGTCTGGAGACCAGGCAGGAGGCTGTTGCAGTCACTGAGGGGAGTGGCTGGGGGTGGAGGGAACAGAGAGGAATGGACGGGACCCAGGGCAAGTTAGAGTCAACAGGGAGCGATGGTGGATGCATATTAAGGGATCCCAGGTGTCTCCAAGTCTTCTGGCTCAGCAACTGGATTTGCAGACCTTCAGAGTTCACTGCTTACATTGTCTTCCCACCTTCATTGGCATGCGGGAGGGTCTGTTCAGAAGTATGGCCTAAGAAGGATGGGGCAGTTGCCTAGAATTCACACTTGCTGCAACGTTGACTATCTAAATAGCTGCCTCTGGCCATTCTGAAAATTTCTTATTCAAGAATTTATTGTCCAAGAAATGAGAATATTCTGTGCTTTCCTTTCAAAGGACCCTCCACGAGGCAGAGATATACTGAAAGCAAACTTTGTACATTCCTTGTGTCTTTCCACCCATTAAGATCAAAGTCCTCAAGAGTCATTGACTTGGGTTATGATGACCATTTCAACCTTAGGTAAAAATTAATGAAGCGCACATTTTGGTTCAATGTAAGGAAGGACTTTTCAAAAAGGAAATGAGATGCCTCAGGGGGCAAGTGATAGTTACCTCTGAGACTTAGCTCAAATATCACAGCTTAAGATGCCAGCCCTGAGCCCTGAAGAAGAGGTGGTCACTTCAGCCTTACTGCCAGGCCTGGGTCTTCCACGACCACATTCATCTCCTCTTATTACATTTCACTACAAAAAGACTCTTGAGTCTTATCTACTCTTGTGACCTGGCATAGAATACTCACTCAAATATTGAATGAATGACCAAGTAAAAGAATGATGTTAAGAGTTCATAGAGTTTGGGATATAACTCAGCTGTGATGTGAGGAAATTCAAGCAATGGCTAAGAGGTTGCATGATAAGGCTTTTGAAATCACGGCTATAAGAGTTGGCACCCTTAGCCATGAGCAGCCTCTGCTCTCTACCTGAAGCCCTAGGTTTTTGGGATTACAGGTCAATGGCTCAGGAATCACTCCTGACACTCCAGGGTCAGAGCCTTAAGTCACCTTGTTGAACCTCCTCGTATGGTGTTAACTCCATAATTGGTTCTCACTTCCAATTTAGGTTTGGCCAGCAGGGCGGACCTTTGCAGTTTTTGCAAGGGCATGCCAGGGACACTGTTCTTATTCCTCCTTACTCTGTAATCTGAACCAAGGACTGGTTTCACCCCAATATATAAACCTCGTTTCTGCAGAGTCAACCCAGGCAAGAACCCTGGACCTTTTCTAAGAAAGAGTTCACACAAATCTCACATGACAGCTGCTGACACAGGTGCTACATTACTGTGGAAAGCTTAATTACTATTCACATCTTGTACTTGTACAAATATTACAGGAAAACGGAGCTGAAGCAGCCTCCCATGGCATAACCCAGTATATTGGTTTCCTGTGGCTGCTATAACAACTATAACAATGTGAGAGATGAACAAGGGCAATGTATTTTCTTATAGTGCTGGGGATCAGAGTCTGAAATCAAGGTGTTGGCTGGTCCATCTTCCCTCTGGAGGCTCGAAGGGGAGAATCTATTCCTCTCTTAGCTCTGGTGGCTCTAGGCGTTCCTTGGCTGTGATCACATCACTCATTGTCTCTATGGTCACACTGCCTCTTCTTCTGTCTCAAAACTCCCTCTTCATTTCTCTTATAAGGATACTTTTGATTGCGTTTAAGACCTACCAAGATCACCCAGGATACATTCCTCAAATCTAGATCCCTCATTTCATCATTTTTTTTCCATTTAAGGTAATAGTCATCCTTTTGCCATAGAAGGCATCACTTGTAGTTTCCAAGGATGAGGACATTGATATATCTTTTTTAGGGCCACCATTGAACCCACCCCACTATGTAAAGTTTGTTTTGTTGAGCATTTTTGGAAACTGTTATTAAATAGCTATTGTATGCCAGACCTGGCAAGCCACTGAGAGAACAGATGAAGAAGCCCGAATCCAGAGAGGTTAAGCAAATGGCTAAAGGTCACTCAGTAGTAGCTGAAACCAGAGGGAAGACTCAAGGCATCCAATCCAGAGAGCCTGGGTCCAACAACATGCCAAAATTCCAGATGCAGTGTTGTGTATCTATGCATTTCAATTAATTCCTGTGTTGAGTTTCTGCACATGACTTGTAATCTTATGGGAGGCAAGTCCCTTGAGATCCAGCAAAGCTAAAGCTGTTCATTTATGACCATCCTTTTATCATTGGTGAGGAAAAAAATACAAATGGCTAATATTTCACTCTGAGGTGCTTAGGAGTAATATGAGCAAATTCCATAGCATAAATTTGCCCAAAGAGCAGAATTTATCGGTTTCAGAGAAAAGAACATGGAAGAGAATTGGAAATAGACTAATTTGGACTTGAATTACAGTTCTTCCTCTTCAGAGGTGGATCTCCATGAAGTGGTTTGACATTCTGCGAAAGTACCTATCATTGTGGATTGCTATAAAACTCAAATTAAAAAATATTAAAACCGGGCCTCCCTGGTGGTACAAGGAGTTAAGCAACGCACTGTGAGGCAATCTGCAGTCTCTGCAGCACGAGTTCGATCCCCGGCCAGCCAGGGAGAAACCCACATGGCGAGGCAGACCTCTCCTGTCTCACCCGCTGCTCCCCTCAGCAGTGTGTTTCAGTCAATCTGCCTGTTTTGTTCCCCACTGTCTCTGGTGGATCCTCTCACCGCATCTCTGACCTGTACCCCAGTTCTTACATGCATAAATAAATAAATCTTAAAAAAATATTAAAACCCTATAAAGAACCACTCACAATGATTGCTGCATGGCAAGTTCTTGATGGGCAATAATGAATATTATTGTCTTCCAGATATTGATACATAAGGGGTGAGAAAGCTAATTCTAGGCAAACTATGTATTATTTAAAAAAGACAAGAAGAGCATAAGTCCAGATTTGGGAAAATACTTGGAAACACATTTTAACATTTTTATGATTTTTTTTTAACCAAAATCGTAAAAATTTGGCTGACTATTTTTGGAACAGAAGTTATTTTCAAACTTCAAACCTCACAAGTTTTAAGTACTCATGGGTCATATTTTATTCTTAAAAAAAGAAATATGGTTATTTATGACAACAAAACTTTATTGAGTATTTAACATGTGCAAAGAATTATCCTGGGAGCTCTAAGTGCCAATTTTAAAATTATATCGAGGGCAAAGAGTTATTTGACCAAATTAACGAGGGAACCAAATGTACTTAGACATTTAAGGACAGAACAACTTTGACAAAACTGTGAAGCACATGGTTTCCATGGAAGTCATCACTTCTGCTTTTGCTTGCAATGCCATAAGGCAAGAATTACTATGTTTAATAAAATAGTCGCAGGATGAGATGAATCCTAGGCTAAATAGCATTGTAGAATTTTACATGGTGAAAAATAAATACAGCATGGTTTTTAAAATGAGGTCTAAAAATCAAAATAGAACAAAATGGGAAATTATTGCATTATTATCATGAGAGGCACAACGAAGTAGCAAAGAGCATAGCTTAGAAGACAGACACAGCTGGGCTGGAATCCTGATTCTGTCCCACACTGATAAGACTGAGACCATGCTGTTTCTCTCTCTCGCTCTCTTTTTTAAAGATTTATTTATTTATGCATACAAGAGCTGGGGTACAGGCCAGAGGTGTGGGAGGTGAGAGGATTCATCGGAGACAGAGCAGGGAACAGAACAGGCAGATCGACTGAAATACACTGCTGAGGGGCACAGTGGGCGAGTCAGGAGAGGTCTGCTGCACCATGTGGGTTGCTCCCTGGCCAGGGATTGAACTCGTGCTGCAGTGGCTGCGGATAGCTTCATAGGTTGCCTTCTAACCACTTGCGCCACCACGGAAGCCCTGTTTCTTTTTTTTGAGCTTCAATTTCCTCACCAGTAAAATGGGGAGAAGCATGATGCTTCATAGAATTGCTGTGAAGATTAGCGCAGTTCTGAGGGTTAAGCTTCCTGAGTATCTGGTATGTAGTAAGTGCTCAGTAAATGCTCAGTAAATCCATGAAAAGAATTGGCAGCTGAGATAACATCATTAAAAAGCATCAGATGAGTACTTAATAAAGAAAAGCATCTATCCTTATCATTTGTGTTAATCAATGTACAATTAGACAATGTACAATTGACAATTAGAAGGATTTTTCCATTTGTTTCATTGATAGAGCCATTTCACGCACACACAAACACAAAGAGCTCATGTTGACCTTTGTAGAAATCACAGTGAAGTTTCTTGTTAGCTCTTTCCACGAGAAATGGCACTGATCTAAATGTTACCCAAATAGAGGCCTCCTCTGTTGACCTCCTTCCATTTTGCACACCCCCAAAATCAGCCTGCATCATTGTTCACTGTAAACCCTGGCAAGGAGTTCAGAATTATCTTAGAGGAAACATGCTCTCCCTTTATCATAGTCCGGAATTTTTGGGAGACTGTCCAAATGTTCGATACAATAGCTCTAGCTATTCTTTGTCTTACAGAACTATATTCTAATGTGAGTTAGCCTATACTTATCTATGGTCCTTGGGCAGAAATAGAATGGATAAATCAACAAATCTCATTATGACACATTCACTATTCCCTAAAAACTAAAGTTAAAGTTTTTCAAAAGGAAGGACATGGTGGTTCCTAGGCCCAGCTCCTTTGACTCCCTTTTATTAACTGGTCCTGATAAGAATTAGTAGCTTGTTTGTATTTGAGGGCAAAACTAAAGGGAGAAGTGAATTCACTGGGTAGTAGTGTATTGACAATTTTGTCAAGGTTACCCCAAGGTCTTTTCTCTGCATAGGGGAAATATAAATTGCTGACTACCCTGATTTGATTGCAAAGATTGATGGACTGGCCAAGAACGCTATCCAAGAATAAGAATCAGTGTGAATTAAAGGGGAAAATAAAATTGCAAGCTTCTGTTAATGTTTTCCCGTGCGAAGGGGGTAAAGTCTTCTGCACAGGATAAAGTGCTGATGGTTTTGCTTGGCTGATTAAGTGTTTGGAAGGAGATGCATGATACCAAGGGCCTAAACCACAGTAGAGAGTCAATAACAACAACCAATGCCATTCCTCATTGGTAGATTGGAAGCAAGTCATGGAGAGGAGTTTTCTCTGATCTGGGAAGAGAGGAGGCAGAGCCTGGCAATGTGGTTGTCTGTGAAGCAGACCCTGGGGAGGAAGATGATTGGGGGTACATCCCTCGTGATAGGGACAGCAAAGAATCTTTTAAGAAAAACAATGACTTCCATTTAATGTTAAGTAGTTTCTTATACATGAGACTGTCATCCTCTCTGATATAATAAGCCTTCTGAGAACATCTGTCATGCAGCAGCTTTGAGAAGCAGGAGTCTGAAACAGCAATTTAGTCCACTATTACTACATAGGATGCTCAATCAAGCTTGTTGAATGAATGAATGTATGAATGAATGAATGCATGAATGCATGCATGAATAGACCTTGGAAATACTGGAATAGGAATAGTTGACTTCCAAGAGTTTGCACTACTAGGGGTGTGTTAAGTCATTCTATTGTTGTATTAATACAAGGAATGATTTCAGAAGCTTGTAGAGTTGCAGATACCCAGTCTACAAATTAAAACCTTTATAGAAAATTGGAAAATGTTCTCATGAAGTTGAGGATGCCTTAAGGTTGAGGATGTGAAGGATGAGAAGTTGATGCCTACTCTAGAGAACTGTTTCTGGATCTTGCTTAAGTGTGCTGGGAGGGAGACACAGGAGATTTTTCTTAGTTTTTTCTTTAAATTCTCAATTACATTTGAAGTGGAGAGGATCAGTTCCATTAGTGAGAACAAATACCAAATGACATTTTGTTTTGCTGAAGCAAAAGATGTTATGATTCCAAAATAGATAAGTTGGTGTGACACCTAGGATGTGGTAGGCAGGAGTCAAAAATCTCACAGCCTTGGAGCTGGGAAGTGAACTGGGCATCTGTTTAAAATCATAAGGGCATTCCACTAAACTATCCAACAGAAAAGATCGTGGAATAAACAGCTGATTTGCCAGCCTAACTTCTTTATGAAATATACAAAGCTGACATTTTTGTGCTCTTTCCTAAAACTGGCATTTCACCAGCCTCAGGACAATGGTTAAAGAGAATATAGGCATGATATCCCTTGAAGTGAACATGATCTTGCCAAGCCAGTAAGCATTGTGCGCTCCACTCAAATGCTCTCAGAGTAAAACAAATGAAAGGTGAAATGAATGAATGGAAGCCAGCACTTATTATTAAATTCCTAGATTTGAGCACAACAATTGCTTATTTTTACTTATCAAAATATTTTTCATTTTAGAATAGTCCCATTTCAGACTGAGTCCATCTAAAATAGAAACTCAGGAGAGAAAACAAGTCTACCTTTAGTTTTGTGGGCCTCCAATGGCTGGAGACATTTTTGGTTGTCACAACTTGGGGGTGGGGGGGTCCTCCTGGAATCTAGGGCAGTGGTCAGGGAAACCGCTCAACAACTCAACTTCACAGGACAGCCTCGCCCAATAGAGAAGATGAGTAATGTGAAGGTTGAGAAACCCTAACTTAGCATGAAAGGCTTGAAGTACTTCCAATCAGTCTTCATGGAACAATAAGCACACACTGAGCTTACTGTGTGCCCGGCCTCCTAGGAAGTGTGAGTACAGAGTTTTGCTGGTGAAGACCTCACAGTCCAGAAAGGGACACAGGTGGAATTGAGCCAAACACAACAAGGAAAAGTGTGTTATCAAAGGCATATCTGGTGACATAGGAGTTGGAGAAATTGACAATGATTGCTAGTTAAATGTTTCCTGGGATTGAATTGTTACCCTTCATTACTTTTGTCACTCAACAAAATTTATTAAACAGAAAATATGCCAAGAATTGTGCTACCTGGAGATAATATTGTCCTGTGAGTCCTTGATTAGTAATTTTAAAGGTAGATGAAGTCAAGTCTTTGTAAACTCATTTGATTAGACCCTTCCTGTGCTCAGACAGATGTAGGGGGTTTTGCTTGTGCAGAAGAAGTGATATTTCAGATTGATTTCCTGATCTCCTGGGCTCCTTACATTTGCCTCAGTGACTGCACAGGGTAAGTAGGGACAAAAGATGGGGATGTGTTAATAAGGTGGACTTCAAGTTGTCCTGTCCCCTCTGCCCCATTCAACAAAGCAGTCATGTTTCTTAGGCACATACCTACAATGATGTACATGAAAGGACCTCTGCTTCCATTTTTAAGTTTAAAAATGATTGGTTTAGGGAATTCACATTGCTACAGTAGACACCAAGAAATAAACTAAAGTGGGTGTTTAAGGAAACCATGGTATGATGGGAAGAATATTGCACAGGCAGACAGGAAAGCCAAGTTCTAGTTCAACTCTGCTCCTAACAAGCTCAGTGACCTCCACGGAGGAACTTCATTGCTCCAGGTTTCAGTTTTATCATCTGCGAAAGGCAACGCTTGTTCTGTCTCTGAGGTCTCTGTTATGTCATTGTTTGATGATAATGATGAAACAAAAAGCAGGGAAAGTATTTGCATTGTACATATAATAAGGGAAAATAAAATCCTTGATCTGAAGTTGGGATTGTCATGGGAACGCTGTTCTAAGAAAATGGAATTTAAGTCTGAATCCCCAGGGGAAACTGGCACATGCCAAATAAGGCTTCCTAGTGTCCCACGCGCAAGGTGGGCGAGTGAAACTTGGCGCTTTCATTGGTCACCTATACATACAAATGAGAAAGGATTCACTGCTTTCAAGATTACATGAAAACACTGAATAACAATGGGAGGGAGATATTCTAAGAGAATTCTGTATTGAACACACAAAGTAGACACTTCAGGAGCTTCATCAAGGTCTGCAGCCAAATGCCAGATGTACAACACGACTGGCCCTTTTGTGCTGTGATCAGGACTTAGGAGAAGCTGCTGAACAGCAATAACCAAACAAAAGGGGGGTGGCTGATCCCCCTCTGTCGTTATCCCAAGGGGGTCGCACAGGACCCTCACACAACTAAGCATGAGCTGCTCTGACCTCAGCTCACTGGATGAGCGTGTCCCTGATGACAGCCAGCGCCACTTCCTCCCTTCATGCAACAAAGATCCAGTCAACACTTAAGGACATAGAGGTGAGGTGATCGTGCTTCTGGTACCCCCCACCAAGGTGAAGATGGCTTTAAAATGCTGACCTCTGTCCTTCCTGCCACCTGCACTGTCCAGAATCATTCCATTTCCTGAAAGCGCCAGGCACTGAACCTTAGCCTTGCAATTTCCCCAGCATTCCCCTTTTGGTGTTTATAACTCCACGAAGGCACATCTCCCCCAGGTTACGGGAACAGTTCAGTTGAGCCTGAAATCTACTGAGAAAGAAATTAGAAAAAAAAAGAGCAGGGGGTTAATGGCAAAAGCTATTAGCATGGCGCCACCCCCACGGGTCCCCAGGTCTGTGATGTCCTTACACGCGTGGTTAGCGAGGCGTTCCTCCCCCAGGAGGTGCCGGGACATCCAGTCTCTCTAAAGGACCCGCCAGGCCAAACTTCCTGGAGAAAAACCCACTATCCATAAAACACATTTGAGTAACAGCAAAGTGCACAGTGACCCTTAGCTTTTTTCTTCTGAACAAATTGTTTAAAGACCAAGATGTGTTGGGGAGATACCGGGCAATGGAGAATTAGCAGCAGGTGCTATTTATAGAGCCACTGAGCTCTGCAGAGTTCCCTCTGCCCAGGGAAAGCCATTAATCTTCTGGAGCAAAAGAAAAAAGAAGTAATAAACGGAATAATGATTTAGAGTAAAGGAGGGAGAGAAAGCACTGAGGCTAATACTAAGGTGGATCTAAGCCAAGAGATTAGTTTCTCTCCCTGGAAAACAACTCACGCGTGTTCACGCACATCTATGCACATGTGTGTGTGCACTCACTACCCGCACACAGGCACACACACCCGCCCACTCAAAAATGCAGGCCTAGTCCACTCCTACCTCCCCAAACCTACTGCTGCTGTTCAGTCTCTCTACAGGAGTGGTTAAATGCCTTTTCTTTTTGGGAGGCTGACAGACATACGTCTCCAAATAGTGCACTGCTACAAAGAATGTTCTGGAGGCAAAGGCCTGAGTTTATTAAACTTCACAGGGCTGTTGCCTTCGGTGCCCAGTAAACAGAATGGAAATGAATTAATTCCTAGTTAGTTACTTTTAAAAGTTTTTTAAATTTAAATTTTTTAAAATGAAGTACCATTTTACATGCTCGTTAATATTTCAACAATATAGGATTTCTCTCCTAAGGAGCGGTACCATAGCTCTCCCACCACCAAAGCACGCCTAGTCCTCCACCACCAGCCATGGGGCTCTTTGGCCTCCCCACAACCCGAAATGCTAAGACATATTTAACAAATTTATGTTTCAGCATCATTTGACTCACATTCCAGTATGAAGACCCAGCAGGTTATGAGAAGTTGGAGAAAAAGGATCCTATTTTTGAAGAGAAAAGAGCTTTGGCCAGGTAGAGCAGGATTTAAGCTCCAATTCAATAAAAGGTCTTTTGCATCAGGAAACACTTGCTTTTTTGTAAAGTTCTCATGGACTGCAACCATAAATTAAAAAGAGCAAGATACATAGAGATAATTATTGTTTTTTTAAAGAAAAGATGCATAAAAATAAATATGCATCCAAAGGAAGTAACTGTTCTCATTTAAGTCTTTTAAGTTCCCAGAGAGTGCCAGTTAGTGGGAAGTATTTTCACTGCAAACAATTCTGCCTTTTTAAATGTTAAGTATCCTTTATTCCTGGACACCGACCAGAGACAATGGAAAGAAAGAGAGACCTGGGCATCCAGGCAGAAAACAGGCCTTGTCACACAGCCAACATGAATTTAGAATTCTTGTGCAATACAATGTTAAGGCAGGAGTGTTGAGCAGAAATGTGTAATGAACTCCAAGTGGCTGCCTTTCAGGTCTCAAGAGCTGAAACTGACTTGACACCGGGACGTTGCTTCCCCTGCTCAAGTATTCAAGTGACTCTGACACCCAAGAATGACAACGAGAAAGACACAAAGACCACCACATCAGGGCACTGCCCGGGGATGGAGCCTGGCCAATTGTGCATGGGCAACAGATCCCAAAAACACTGTGAGTAACATTTGCTAAAATTTGATGTAGCCTCGCCTAGATATCAGGAAAAAAAAAATCAGGCATGGACGGCCACTGAGTAAGTTCAGTATCACTTTGGGGGCAGCTTTGAAGGTGAGAATGCTAGGTTCATACTTCACATTATGTACCTAATCATGTGAGCAAAAGAAGAGTATGTTACAGGACTTCGTTAAGTAAAAATTCCCTTATTAGACACAAAACTGTCATCATGTTCATTAAATTGTTAGTTCTTTGAAAAAAAAAATCTCCGAATTTCTCTGTGTTAATAATGCCTATCATCTCAATTCTTGTTCATCATGAAAACCCTGCAAGTAAATGTGGCAAGTGTGCTGGGTCTCCTTCAGCAAATGTGGGGAAACCGTGGCAGGGATGGTGGGCTACACCAGGTGCAGGATGGTAATAGGACCCGTGTTTGAACCTGGGTCTTCTGATTTCTATTTTACTGATGATTACACCACAATCAATTGAACATGGAACACAGAGTCTCTATGTGACTCTAAATGTCATTAATGCAGTTATGTGTCATTGGGTTCACCGGTTAGAACACAGTGCTAATGTCAAAAACAGTAACACCTGGAGGCTGAATTATAGGAAGGAACAACTAGACTTGCTCTATCTCCCTGGCCAGAAACCACATCCCTAACTTCATTTGGCTGCTTCACATCTATGTACCTGAGATCAAAAGGATCTGAAATAAAGTAAACAAATAGGAGAAACAAAGGTCAGGATAACTTTGAATTACTTATAAGTCAGTGCTGAATGTCCATAATAAAATATACATGCTATTATCATAAGATAGCAAAAGTCTACCTAATTTGAAATGTCTTCCTGTTTGGGACACCAGAGTGTATTCATCATCTCCCACTACCCTCCAGACTTCTACACTTAACACATTCTCCAAAAGACAATTACCCCAGCACGTGGCACTATCCCAACCTAAAGGATGGAATTCAGATGGGCAGAACTGCCTTTGTTCCCACATAAGGCAGCTGAGAGTTTTCTCCTTAGGAGAGCTTTATCAGTTACAAGGACCCACAACCCAGTTTCATAGCTGACGTTCTTGGGAGACTATCAATATCCAGTCCACAGTGCCGTTGGCGACCCTTAGATTCTTCTTTGACAGCCCCTTTCTTTTCTGTGTAATGACCAATGCATCTAATTTGCATTTCCCTCTTTTTGAAAATGCCTTTTAAAAAACTTGCTTACTAAGTAGAAACCTTCCAGAAACTAGTTAATGAAGGGAAAGATGCTTTTCCATTTTCACTTCCCCTAATGCAAGATGATCTGTTTCTGAAGACACTTTTTAAAGGCCATTACCAAACCATGGCCACTTCCACCAAGTCGGTTTCATCTGTGTTTGTTAGTGTTTGTTTTGCGACTGTCCCCTTCATCATGAACATAATTCAGAGCAACAAACAGCTTTCATCTACTCACTTCTGTGTGACCTAGGAATTTGTTGGGGAGAGAGGAAGAATAGAAAGGAATGAACCAATGTTATAGTTTGGATATGAGAATTATACGGAATTGTAGACGCTCCTTATTCTAGTTCAAAACTCCAAAGATGGGTTGATACAGCAATAGAATGTGTGAAACCCAAGAATCCATTTTGAAATATACTCTCTTCCTGGATAACACAACTAGTTACAGTGGGCAGATTAGCTGGCATAGAATTTCATCCTAAATTAGGTACTGACTACTAATGGATGTTATATCAATAAGATTTTGTGATAATATTAAATGAATAATGCTTTGCATCAATATGTACTCATTTATTTTCAGAGATTCTACCACTGATCACTGATCACAAAAAAATAAAAGTAGCTAGGATGTTGTGTTTTTCTGGCAGTCATTTCTTAGATTTTGGGGGGCTTCTGTTAAAGTGCATGAATACACTACAGTTTAGGACCATATGAAGAGGAATTTAACTTAAAGGAAAGAAGACAAGCTAAGAATGTGAGTTTCATTTTGAAAGAATAGCTGAAACCAATGACATTTAATTCTCTTTGTTTAATCTCACAGATTTTGCCATTTCCACCTATACTTATTAACATTTCTTTTAGGGGAAGATAAGCAAAACAAATAACCCAGCAAAATTACATGTGGCCCTCCAATATTGTCGTTAAGATTTATTTCATAGAAAGATTTTTTTGTGTGTAAGATCAGTGAATAACACTATGAAACACAGGTCCTCGTTGAAGATAGCCTGGTTTCCTCACCACAGGGGACAGTCACGGCCCACAGGGCCTTTAAATACTCTGCTCTGGTTGTCATGGAGAGCTTGACAGTACTCACAGGAGTGCCCCTCACAGAGCAAAACCACCTTAGGACAAACACCCCAGGAAGTTGCCGGGGCACCAATGCCAGCCTAGTGTGAGATCACATCAAGAGAGAAAAGCCCTTGATACAACATGGCCCCCAACAAGGTCAGAAGCCCTTCCTTTGGCCTGGAAGTGGCTCAGGTGGCTCACGCTGCCTTCCTACTCCCATCCCCGCCGGGTAGGACAGGAAGGCTGCCGTCCCACCCGGCAGCACCATGCCCAGAGGCAGGTGGCTGAGTACCTACTTGGAAAGCTGGCTCCTGAGTAATTTAAGGTCAAAATGACAAAATCAAGAGTTCAATCACTTCCCTTCACAGAAGGCATGTCCTCATGTTCCTGATCCGAGACTCCGAGGGCAGCGCCAGCCAGCCACTCCTGCGCTCCCTGGTGGAAGTGACTCAGCAAATCCTTTCACACCGAGCCTGGAAGGCCCTCTCCCCCCTCCTCAAAAGAATACACGTCACTGTTTTTCCCTCTTTCTGCCAAGTAAGGCTTGCTGCACCAGTGACCTGCTAACACTGACTTTCCTCGAAGCTCAGACAGACACGCTGACATTAGCACCCCACGTTGGGACAGACACACTGGAGCTCAGGCCTGGGCAGCAAGTCTTGGCTCCTGTTGGACACTCACCAGTGGTCATTTGTGAAAGCGGAAGGGTTCCAGCAGGTGGGAACCAGGCCCACGAAGGTAAGGAGGGCCCCACCAGGCTCCAGCTGTTTTCTGCCTAGAACTGTAGTTGCTCTAGTTGCGCCCCTTTGTTCCAATTTCACAGCCCGCTCTCCTCTCAACCCTACCCACCAAAGACTGCTGGATGCTGTTTGGAGCTTCGCATAAAATAAACATAATACTTAAGAAAATTGAGCTATAATGGATGTAATAATATATACCATTGCATTGACCACACAACAATAACATAAAATCAAAAGCCATGTTGCAAAAGAAAAAAAACACAGCCAGACTCACATCGAATTTGAGACGGTTTGAAAGCTGCCCTTGCAGTCTCGCCCTGGAGGTCCTACACCCCGAATCACTTTGGGTCTTGCTGAAGTCCCAGGGTCACGGCCCTTTACTGGCACTTAGTTATTTCTACAGTGGGAGTCCTGCAGACCACGACAGTGATTCACCAGAAGAGGGGCTGAGACTTTTCTGGTCAGAGGAATTTTGTTTGAGGTGGAAAATTCCTTGAGATACATTGATTGAATATTTAAAATTATTTAATGCTTAGCTTATTCAGGGCTCACAGTGGAAGCAGGAGGGTCCTGAAGACCCAAATATAGTGAGATTCAATTTCATAGAGGGAAAAAAGAAAGGGGAAAAAAATGCTTGTTTTTAGTGGTCTCTTGTCAATTGACAAATCAGTAGCATATGCTGAATGCTAGATTTCTCTTTGCACAATCGTTGCTCAGATACAATTGCTTATGTTCTTAAAACAGAAACCATGTCTGTGAAAACACAAACACCACAGCTAATCAAAGAGGCTTCTTCCTTCGTACACTCACCTTTTATTGACATCTGAGCTTCCTCCCAGCAGAGAGAGTAGCTCCTTGAATTGAAAGGCTCTAACTGTTTTGGTGACAGAACAATTGATTTTTCTTTCGGCTACGATTTCACATGTCACACTGAGCCTCCAGCGCACCTACATCAATATGAAATGATGTTTAAAGAGCTCCTACTGGAGTCCTTTGTGGGCCACACAAGTATATAAATATACACAATAGATTCCTTTTCACTCCTAAGACTACAAAACAACAAGGCGCATGTCATGATCAAGTGAACTTATTTACTCGATGAAAAGTCTTCCTACTTGATCCCGGCGTCATATTGTTCTTTTCGTGCTAAAAATACCAGCAACCTCCAGCTCCCTGGGCAGAGCGGACACAGGATTCCCCATTTGAGTTTTAAAACCTGCCTCTTCAGGAACATGATTATCCCATTTTTTAATTAAAGAAAAACCTGGCTATCAAAACGCTCTCCTGCAGGTCGTTGGGGCCCAGGTAGCAGGAACACAGTTTGAGCTTGAAGGAGCTGCGTGGTTATTAAGGAACTTTCCTGGAGGACCACTGGAAAAAATCATAAAGTGTGACTCATCACATCTGCATCAAGTTATGAAAAAAGTAAGGCTTGTTAACCTGCTGTTTGGAAACCAGAACACTTTTATCAGTTCATATAATTGCTAACCCCTTATTCACTGCTCAACACTGGAGAGTTCTTTACCTCCTAAGATCCCACTAATTGCTGACAGATTTGATTTCTCCCTGACAGCAGGAGTCCTGTTTCTGGCCTTTACATCAAGTAATTGCTTTATTTTTCTCCCTCTGCTCTAAAAAACGGAATTCCCTTCTCCCCTGCTTGAACCTCTTTAATGGCTTCTTTCTCTGTTATTAAATCCTTGCCATTTAAATCACATTTAGCGATGTTTTGAATAACTGATTCCAATTACTAAAGCTCTTACCAAGAAGCAGCTGAAAACGCAAGTCATTACTTGCCCACAGACCAGCAGCTCTACCTTGCAGCCAAGTCTCTGGTGAACTGTATTGTGTTTCTCCCCAGTACGGGGCAATTTATACGCACAGGAGGTGGATGTTCAGCAAATAGACAGCCGCTGGAGCCCTCCCAGACTATCATTTGTGCATAATAGATATTAGGCTTGATATTTATTTTATAAATAGTCCGATTCCTTAAAGGAACCATTCTCTCCTTCCCAGAGTGGCTGGAGCAGGCCACTTGAATCAACAGCAGAGATGAGCAGCTGACCGCCGCCTGACCCAGCGTGAGGTCGCTCTTCAAAGGTCTAATCATGGCAGGTCCAAGCAAAACAGCCAGGCGCCTCCCGGCCCAGCGCGTGAGGCGCTCAGCTGCCTTGGGTTTTGCTGTCGACCGTCGGTGGTTTGTTTCCCCTTGATAATGTGGACGTGAAAAAGTCTTGGCCATCTTGTTGTCCCCCTATGCCCATGCTGTCGGATGCTCTGGTCATTTCAGGATTGATGTTTACATGGCAAAGGATGCATCTGATCAATTTCATGCCATGACCATGGTTCCTATATCATCTCAGCCTCCAAGGCTTTGGGCAGAGCCTGTTTCCCAGTCACCAGGGAAGTCAGATGACCAGAAATGTTCATCTGTCCATGTGTGTCCATCTTGCCGGACACGTGGTGCTGGTCTTTTCGTTATTTCTATATTCTGCCAAATATTTCGCGCAGGGAAGTCTCTGTTGCACAGGACAATTTAGGAGGCATGGCATAATTCAGATATCTTCAGCCTTCTGATTTTAAACACACAACTTCTAATTAATCGTGTAACCACATGGCGAATGTGCTGGGTTTAAACGGTTCACCGCATGGTCTGGACGTGGCCTGGCCATCCAGCTCGCTGGCGTGGCTAACAAACGTGAAGACAGACTCATACTTCTAATTTCATTAACTGTGCGTCTCAGCTCCTACTGGGGCTGAGGAAGGTTATTACTAATTTCAAACTTGAGATCATTAGAGAAATTGAAAGGTCTCTCAATTTTATATATTACATCCAAATGTGAAAAGAGTCTTGTGTGTGAGGCTGTCGTCAAGAGGTTTCATAAATACCACCACGATGACATCAAGGATTCTGTGACAATTAGTTCATGTTGCTCTAAATTAGACTGGATGTCTCGCAACTTTGGTGGGGCTACCCCAGGGCTGTAAGTAAATTCTATACAAAATGGAATGGTAATTTTTCGACCTAAGTTCACGGACATTTGGGTTTTCATCTTTTTGTGAAGCAGGTAATTTCACTTTTGATATCCATTATTCTGTTATTTGAGCCTCCTCAAAAGAGTGACCAAAAAACTGTGCAAGTACTAAAAGAATTGACATGAGATGTTGGGGTGCCAGAGTATTTCAAGGCCTCACACTGTCCGGGCTGTGCCCCGGGAGATGCAAGCAGAGCAGAGGCACATGGCACGAGAGGTAAGCAGCCAATTCACCTGGGATTTTGTCTTTCCCGTTTTTAAACATTGCCTCTTACATTATTTATGTTTGATATTTGTGGAAAGTGCTACCTCCGATGGCCCAGGAACCCCCGTCTTCTGTTTGTGTGGAGGACACCAGGGTAGTGGTGCCTGCGGTCCATTCCGGGGACTGTATTATTAATGTGCTTCCACCCTAAAGGCCATTACCTCATTCCCCTCGTCCAGCCTCGAAACCAGGGAGGTGCTTATTCATCCACAGAGACAAAAACCTTGTTATGATTGTGGAACTGAGCACATAGCAGCAGAAATGCCTGCCCTTTTCCCACATCTATTATAAATAGGTGACCCTCCCTGTCTGTGCAGCTATTGCCTATTTTTCACTTTCTTATCAGCTCTTTGTTGAGAAATCCATTTGCAAGGGGGCTGCCAAAACTAGGTTCTTCCCTTCTGGAGATTCCCAGAGGAGCTTCTGGGGTAAACAGTGTGCTGTGTGGGTCATCAAGATGGCACAACTTTGGGGTCCTCAGTGCCAAACTCATCAAGTCAGCCAGATTGGGGGTGGGGGGGTGGGTGGAGGGAAGAGTTTTATTAAAGCTCTTTTGATCGTGAGAAAAACAAGGTGAATCAAGCCGGTCATGACAATGCCAAACTCGTCATATAGGTGAGTGGTCCCTGTTGGGGTTTGGGGCTCTGACGCTGGAGGCAGACAGCTGGGCTTGCAGTGGGCTGTTTGTTACTGGCGTAACTTTGGGCAAGTTGCTTAATTTCCTTGCCTTTATAGCCTCATCTCCAACAGGAATAATTATATTAGCCTCTACTCCCTAAGATGGAGGAGAACATGAATGATGCTTGGAGAACCCTAAGGCCAGCTCAGGTGTGGTGTAAAAGGCTTTCAGTAATCAATTTTAGCACTGCCTCTCCCTCATCTTCTCTCCTGGACGTCTATTCCCTTCCCCTTATATGCTAGACGCACCCAGGGTCCTCTTGATTTCTCTCATTTTCCTTTCTTATCAAGATTCATGTTTTAAGACATCATTTAATGTAAAGAGGAAAGTGAATGATAACATCTTAGGCTGTTTGTACCAGGGGTCCCTATGCATAAATAGAGCCCTTAAACTAGAAGAGAAGAAACAAGGATGGTGTCCATCGAGATCCCAGCTAAGAGGTCTGTGGCTATAAAGATACAGGAGGGTCTTCCTAGGGCCCTGAAATCACTCCAAGCTGGGAGCAACCTCCTCCATGTGCTGAAGGTCACCCCAACTGTTGGACACTCAGTTGGAGGGGGGAGAGAGTATCATCTATCATATGATTTTGCAGAATAGCCCTGACAAGCTCACATGCATTTTGACCTGCCTGTCTGCACCTAAAAACCCTCTGAGAATGAGAAGAAGAAATCGGTCAAGTGCTCCCTGGCATGGGAGTCAGCTTTCCTCTTCCCTTGGTTGAAGAGATGCAACTTGACATTCAGACCCTGCTCTGTGGAGCTCGTGGCAAAGGTAAAGGGCCATTTGCAAAATCCATTTGTATTTCATCATCACAATTTTATACACGTTTCAGCATTCTGCAGAGTGGTTTCTTTTTTTTTTCTTTTCTTTTTTTAAGATTTATTTATTTATTTATGCAAGCACCGGGTACAGTCAGAAGCGCGGGAGGGTGAGAGAATTCACCAGAGACAGAGCGGGGAGCAGAGCAGGCAGAAGGACCGAAGCACACTGCTGAGGGGAGCAGCGGGCGGCAGGAGGGGTCTGCGTGCCATGTGGGACCCTCCTCCGGTGGCCGGGAGCAGCCAGGGATCGAACCGGCGCTGCAGAGGCTGCGGGCAGCTTCGCAACCCAGCACTAAACCGCTGTGCCACCGGGGAGGCCCAGAGTGGTTTCTTTTTGATCTTGAATATCTTCTCAGGGCAGGAGCACTGAGGATGGAAGAATTTGCACCTCTTCTCCAAATACAGATTTTTACCCCCAAGAGGACATTCACGTATGTGGCATTTTGTTTTATTCAGTCCAGAAGCGGTGCCTGGAGTAAGGAAGAGTGGCTGTGGAGGAGACAGAGCGTCCTCCCTCTCCTGAGCTCAGGAGTCTCTTCCTGGTCTTGGGAAAAGGGCCCCAACTAGGACTCAGAGCACCTGCCTTCTGTGGAAGAGCTAAGAGGCCTTGGACAAGTCCTTGCCCTGTGTCCTGAGTCTCCTTAATCACAGAGCATTGAAATAAAGGATCTCACAGTCCCTTCCATCCTTAACACTTACTGTTTGGAAAGAAATAGTCTTCTGTTCTAGGAATTCAGTGTTTGGTTGCTCATCCTACTTGTCACTTGCTGGTCTCCTGGAGAGAGAAGGGTCTATATATACACACACTGTTATTAAAGAATATATTAAATACACCAAGAATAATTAGCAGGATGTGTGTGTGTGTTGGTGTGGGCTTGTACGTGTATGTACATATGTGTCCATCCCCAGTTATTCACTCTAAACTAGCTCTACTAAGATCATCATTGCCTCTCAGAGCTAACTTTTATAAGATATTTTAAGAGCATACAAGAGTGACCTGGATCCTATCAGAGTTAAGTATCTCAGGGGTACGTTTCCCTAAATATTTGATGCCATTTGTAAGAAGGAAGGACACTGATGAGATGATTGCACCTTCACCTCTGGAATCCTCCAAGAAGATATTTCTGTGAAGCCTTCATATTTGCACTCAACCTAGAACTCATTAGGAATATACATTTTTTTCTTCAACTTAATTTTTGTCTTGGTTTTAAATAATTTTTGACTTAATTTTAAAAAGCAGTCAGGCAATAAATCAGCATTTGTTACTATTTGTTAATAATAATGATAATTTGGTAATACTACCCATGAATGGTACATAATAGTATACATTAATATAGTACCTGTTGCATATTGTTTTGTTTATCACATAATATACTGTTATGTCACTACATATTGCGTTATATATTACATGTGATAGATGTTGTTTATAATATAGATGCCAGATAGTATTAGACATTTCATGTTATATATATGAGATTATCTATAATATAATGTGCCAATAATGATATTAACATAGTATCAACATTGACCAAAATAGTTGTGTTCTTGAGAGTTTTTCAGTCCTTATAATCTGGTAAAACTCTCTTGAAATTCATTTGGAGAATTTCATTTAACAGACCACATCTGTGTCCTTAATGATGAGTAATTAAAACTCACAGCAGCACTCCCATCAGGTGACAGAGGGTTATTATGCACACCTTCTACAAAAGCTAGACTTTAGACCATGCACTCTGCCCTCTGTGTGGGTGTCAGCACCCGTGAGGAAATTGAGACTTAATTCTGATTTTTCCATTTCTAGAGGGCTAGGGAGTCTTTTCAAAATAACTGTGAATCGAAGAAGTCCTGACTTCCTCACTTGCCCTGCAGCTGGGACTGGTGGCAGATTCTAGCCTGATCTTTTCAGTGTTGTGTAATTGACCTGGGGGTGGTGGTGGTGGTGATCTGTCCCTCTGATCCTTGGTTTCCCATCTATGAAATAAGAGTTTGGATCAAATCCTGCCAAATATCATATCTGGATCTAAGAAGCGTGGAATTTCTCTCCCCCAAAACTCCTAGCATCAGCCACGGTGGCAGCGACATTCCCTGTAGGTGCTGGGCCACTGACCTTGGAGACTCGACTTTCTGTCAAGCAAGGTGGAAACAGTTGCTGAAGACCCTGCTCCTTCACTTGAGCGCTTTGGCTCCTTCTTGCTAGATAGCTGCTGATGGCTTCACAGTGCTGAGCCTTAGCCCCTTGTGCCACAAGGGAGGCCCCACCTATCACTTCTTTCCTCCACTAGTGACAGGTCTTAGTCTCACAGCTGAATTTTTGTTTCAAATATCTGTTATATTGCTACGGTTTCTGCTTGACCTCTCTCTGAAGTATTCTTTCTAGTATTTCTCCTGCTCTCCTGACTTTGGCCTCAGAAGGTCAGGAGTAAGGTTTAAAGGGTCTGATAATGTGAACCTTCCCATTTGTAAATGCTTGACACTTTATTAAGGAATTTCTTGCTACCCTACTGAAAGAGCTTGGGAGCTAGAGTCAAAGGCGTTGTGTCTGCATCTTGGTTCTTGAGCTTACTAGCTCTGATGCTAGACAAGCCATTTGTCCCTGCTATGTGCTGTCTTCCTCATCTGCAGAGAGGAATAATAATGGTGATCACTGCCTCCCTCATGCATAGCCGAACAAGGGACCTCAGGCAACCAATAAAGACTCTACACCTTGTTATCTGATGCTCACAATTTTAGTGTTCACTGCAGTCTTCTAAGAAGGCAAGCTAGATGCTTGCCTTATGGCAAAGGGAGCAGAGAATCTCTTCGGATTCTAATGCAGAATCTGTAGTTCTCAAATGCATGCAAAGAATTATTGTAGCTTCAAGTCAAATCACATCTAAAATACATTTGAAACATTGCATTCTTGAAGAGAGAAGCAAATACGTGACATTCTTTGAATAAGTATGGTCACAAATCTGAGATCTTGGAACAACTGAAACAGTGTGAGACTTGAATCCTTTAGAAAAAGTTTTGCTGTCCCTCTTAAAATTAGCCACAGAGTTAAGAGGATCAGTCATTGGAGAGTCTAAAATGTACTAATAAGGTTGGGTGGAGAGACCAAGTTATGTACTTATCAGCTATTGCTTTTTTTTTTTTTTTTTTTTTTAAAGAAAAAAGCTCTCTCCAATGACTTTTAATTTCCTAGATAGGGGGCAGGCAGCCTTTTGAAGAAACTCATTTATATCAGCGTCTCTCTGAGTTTCTAATGTAAACGTATTTAAGGGTTGATTTGGAGGAAGTAGGACAAGACATTTCTGCTATTGCCTGAAGGCAATTTGCATCTCTTAAAGATGAAGAGGCAGAGGTTAAACATAAGCTGAAACTCATCATGACTTATATACCAAGGGATTTTTTTTATATATCATTTCACACAAATCCATTTTAAAAAGTTGAATATGTGATTTTTAAAGTCAAATATCTGCAAAGGAAATTGGACTGACCTGAATCTGCCTTCGATGTTTAACGGTGAGGATGTTGTGAAATTTGAAGCAATTTTGTTTTCTTTTTTTAGGGAGAAAATCTTTCTTTGCACCACATTCCTCTTTGTGCCCACAGAAATGCTTGATTCGGTTTGGTATGAGTCAAACAAACTGTTCTCATCACAGTGGAGCAAAGGGAAAAAGAGCTTTTCATTCAAGTTATGGGCTCTGGAAAAATGTGTCTAAAAGCATTCTATGGAACTGTACTTGCTGGCCACTCTTTTGTGAGCTATCTGTAGAATAGTTATTTTCTCCTGCACCCAACAGGAAAATAATGGAGACCAAGAAAATTCAGCCTATTAAAGTATAGGGAATATAGAAAAAGTGCTTATAGAATTCTTTTTATTTTTTTCCATCTTATGATTGTTCCTGCCTGTCTATGGAGAATTCTTTCTCTTCTCTCTTTCCTGACTTTACTCAAATTGGACTCTGTCGGTCTAGCAGGTTTAAGAGGGGAACTCCAAGATGGGAACCAGACCGAATGCTGAATTTCAGCTGATGATGTATAATTCATCTTAAACCACAGTGACCACATTTGCTCTGATTTGGTTGATGTGTTTGGCATAAATAATTATGATTCTTTATGATAATATTTAAAGGTGATCATTTGACAAGAAGGAAGTTCAAATGAGCCAAAGATAGAGATGACTTGATTAGCCACTTCCTCTAATGGAGAAAGCTTCTTAAGAAATTAAAAAATACCATCCATGATCACTAGGTAATGAAACTAAAATCTCAACAAACCCTATTAGAGATTATTAAACTCAATCATCAAGTATATTAATTTGGACATAACATTACAGATGCACTTGGAGATAAGTACGGTCATCTGTGAGGCTTCTTAAAAAGTTTAGTTTATTAGGCAATGGCTGGGATAGTAAAACGAGAGCTTCCGTGATCCTGATAAAGGAGATCGGAACACTGGAGAGAGACTTTGTGGTTTCAGTGGCAACTGTGTTGACTGGACTACGGAGCTTCATGGGCTCCAGAAAATGATTGGAAAAATCCCTCATGATCCTAGATCCAGGAGGAAACTGGAAATGCCATCCCATCTGCCCACCCCTCTCTGAGCTAAGGCACCCCAACACTTTTAAAAGCTTCATGGAGCTTACACATTGCACAGCAGTATTGTTGAATCCTTGGGGAATCTAAGGTAATGCATTTGTCTTCCCTTCTAATAAACCTATATCAACCTGAAGGTTGATAGAGTAAAGGCTCTAAAATTACATTTGCCTCTCAGATAAAACCTTGTAGCAAAGTGCCAGGCATCCTCATTCACCATGTCTCCCCCTTTTCCAATAAGCTGTGGAAATACTTAAATCGTAGATGTTTTGTCATTCTGGTTTGAGATCTAGCATGACTTAAAAACATTAACCAACAAGTAAATGTCAAGAGATGAAAAAAATCCTCTACCACATTCTGTTTTTCATAAAAAAATATAGATTTAATAAGTTTCTAAAGGAGAACAGAATGGCCGTGTTAGAACACTGCCAGACTTATAAACTTTGACAGTCCCACATACTGAGATGAACAGGAAAATGCATTTCACAAGAAATAAAATACATTTTTCGTCTTCTGGATTCGTTGAAGAAGAAGAAAAAACACATCTGTCCCAAATTTCTTTGAAGGAACTGAAAGGCATTTAGTTTTCCTCAACAAACAGTCTAACTTTTTCTGTTGAGTTACCTTAGAGGGCTTTTAAAAATAAGTTTAATGCTATCATCAAATAAAATCAAGGAGACAAATTGAAAAATCTTTGTGTCTATTAAGAACTCAGGGCTGGAAATAAAAAATTCCCTTAGGTATGGAAATAATAATAACAATGTCAATAATTAAATATTCATCCAGATGCTCATCACCGACTTGCATAAAATGATGACAGCATTTTGTGGTTTAAGTGCCACTTGAATCACCAAAGCCACACCATAGCTTTTGTGAAGATCAGATAAACTGGTGTTTAAAGCTATACAAATAAAAGGGCTATTTATTGTTAAATTGCTGTTAGACAATGGCAGGGCAGAGAGGCGGTGACAGTGTGGGCTCCAGGCGATTGTCTATGGGTTGAGACCTTAGCTCTGCTTCTCTCTGCTTATCTAACCTTGGGCAAGTTTCTTAGCAGCCTCTGTTTCTGCTTCCTCATCTGTAAGGTGGGGGTGATGGTCGGGTCTGTCTCATCTCACTGCTGGAAGAATTAAATGTTGCTGTTGCCATTTGTGTTGTCATTCCATTCCGGCTGGCTGGCCTTTTGGGGACAGGCCACAGTGACCTGAGTGGTCACGTACACTGACAAGGAGGGTGAAAGCAAGTCCCAGGGCCCTATTATCTGGACTTACAGTTGGAGGGGAAGTGTACAGGAGAAGACTACCGTGCCCTAAAGGGCCACAATCTGAGCCCAAGAAGAGTAGGGAAGTTTTTGGGGAGCCCGTCCGACGCCCTTTCTCCTCCTTGACCACAGACCAGCCTGGCCTGAGGACCGAGGGCGAGGCCCCTGGCCCAGACTCATCCAGCTTTTTAGCTCCTTCTGAAGGACTTTAAACCAGCCTTTGGAAAATACCACAAAATAGTGAATGTTGAGAATGTTTTAAAGCAATTCTCCAGGGTGGCAAGGGAGTCTGAGCTTGACTGGGTGCTCTTTGCAGGTGGGAGTGACATGCCAGTGCCTCGAGGGCGGGGCCCTGCAGCTCTCCAGGAGGTGGGTAAAGCTGCTCCTCCAGGGACAGTGTCATCTAATCTCACAGGGTCCGGCCCAGTAGGGAGTTTGCAAGCGTCTCAGAAAGGACCACATCCGTGTCTGCTTTGTAGATTCAGGAGACATAGGAAAGAGCAAGTCAAGTCACCAACAATGATAGTGAAACAAACGGGCATTCTGACTCTGTATAGACCAGAGAGCTGATGTGCTCGTGTCCAACTAGCGGTTTTATCACCATGTAAACAGAATTCCTTACCATACAGACAGTTTTCTTATGTGGGTGTATAAACCTTTTCTTCACAGAAGAAAATATGTGCCAAATTCAGTGGCATTGTAGATGTTTATTTGTATTTCACTTTTCTTTTAAGGAAGAGTGAGTGGGACACTGCCCTGGGGTGCTTTTCAGGCTTGAGCCTGCACCCAGAGTGAGCCTGGAATGAGCTGGGGACTCCCCAAAGAGGGCAGACGTATGGGCCCCATAGGACTATGAAAGAGTCTGCATCTTTGACGTGGGAAAAAGTGCAAAGTGCATAAAGACACTGTCAGGTAAGAAATGTCTTTCAGAAAAATTAATGTTATGTGGAGGGGACCCCTTGTTCACAGAATTAGAAAAGGGGCCTTGTGCTAAAATGTGCTAAATTTTGTGATTCACTATCTCCAAGACCAGGCCTAAAGTCTAAATGCCTTAGCATTTTTTTTTTTTTGTTCACTGCATATATTTTAAAAAATATTTATGTGTAGAAGAACTGGTGACTAGGCAGAAGTATGAGGGGGCGACAGGATTCACCAGAGACAGAATTGAGAGCAGAGAGCCTGAGACTTAACCCCTAGGCCACCAGGGAGGTCCTGCTGTGTGTTTTTGTTTGGTTATACAATTTCTGTTTTCCATAAAGTATACATTTAACTTATTTCTAAAGATGAGCATAGTTATGTGGTAAAATGGCTTTGAGTGAATTAGTGTAGAAATGAAGGAATGAAGAAAAAGCAGAGGAAGTATGAGAGGAAATATGTTAACTGAAGACAGGATTTTCCTCCCTTTTTAATGTATATATTTTACATGACAGGAAATCCTCTGGTTTATTTTTAGAAGCTTGGAACATACATGCTTAAAGAAATAATCATAATCACTTTCATGAAGATGCAGAAAAGACCTATGAAAATTCCCAAATGCTACATTTTCTGGGACGTTCCCAGTAGTCGCAAAGATAGCCCCACATGGACATAACCAACACCAGCAGAGAGCACAGTCACCAGGACCTTCAAATCCATCATCACCATCCATTGAGTTACTTGATGTTTTACTTGTATTTCTTGGATTAAAATGGCCCTTCTCTTCTACTTTTGGTGAGGACATGCAACCTGATGATTGCCCAAGGACTGTCATCTCAGCATTTTGAAACCTACTGGAATATTCTTTCCACCTCCGCCTCTTGTTTACATCTGAGCTTGGAGGACGGCCTTCCTCTAGGCTGCCCAGTCACTCAGCACAACTCTGTCCGGCTGGGGAAATCCAGCATCATTACCTTCAGAATTAATGATGTGTTTTTGCTATGACCAAATGGATGTAAATGTGCATTTCTGCCAAGAAAAGTGAGTACATGAATGATAGAGTTAGACAGAAATGAGACAAATGTGCCAGCATGTTTGGTGACTGATTAAGATATCAAAAATTATTATTCTTTTCTGACAAAATGCATTTCCAAGAGAAGTCTTCCCAGAACTCCTATATGATTAATTCTAAACCTTGCATACTATCATTACTGTTACCTAAGATACCACAAGTTCCACAATCTGAATTATCAGAGAAATTTATTTAGATACATCCCATAGCAGAGGTGAATAATTTGTTATATCAGAAGACGAATCAAGAATCAAGTTATCTGCAGTCATGATTTCCATTTCTACTGCCCATAAATAGGAGACAGTATAGCAAGGAAAAAAATAATACTGAAAGAGTCAGGGCCTAATTCTCAGTTTATGAACAATTAGTTCTACAGCATTGGGCAAATACGTTAAATTCTGTTTGATTTAATTTCCCCATTTGCCAAATAAATGGATTGGATAAAATAATCCCTGAAGCCACCTCTGCTAGTAAGGCTTTAAAATGAACATGAGTGTTTCTGTTTATATATTTCAATGTGATGAAGTTTGTTCCTTGCTTTCTTCTTTAGAAAAACTACCTATAAAGACCTTTCTCACCACTAGCAATAAAATCAACTGACGCTGAATAAATGAATAACCACTGACATTTTTCAATGTGCCCCAATGATAGGAGAAACAAAATAGTTTGCAGAAAGTTCTTGTTCCAGAGCCTCAAGCCTATTAAGGATGGGCCTGCAACAGCAGAAGAGAGGTATCTGTCTCTCTGTCAAACCTAACCGGTCAACAAAATTAGACTGACGTAGAAGATAGCGATCTTCCTGGAGCTATCTGCTCAGAAAGCTCTGGCAGGAAGGAACAGGAGCTATGTGCGTCCCTTGGGGACCCTTTGCAATAACAATGGACAATTTATCTTGAAAAATTACTTTTCTACTTCCAAAGTAGTTTATATAACCAAGTGAAAATATACAGAAGTGCTCTAGTTCAGAGAGAAATTGCGTGGGTGATGGAATCCCTCTCCCAGATCAACTGGGTCAGGAGGAAAAGAAATGTTGGATGCTTGAAGAGCTCCACACGGAATGATGCACGGGCTTGAGCCCTCGCTGCACCAGGAAGGCTCTTTGAGTCTATAGAGCCTTAAGAAAGTAAAGAGAACCACAACAGTCAGTGAGAAACTCAATGTATTTAATAAGATCTTGTGGGGTATTGTTACAGGGCAGGGTGAGGGGCACCCCAGAGCCCCCAAACCTGCCTGCTCTAAATAGGTTCTGCCATCTACCACATCAAGACAAAACATACTCTAGTGCAGAAGACCTTTCATGGAAAGGAAATTTAATGTAATTAATGGGCAACAAAGAATAATGTTTCCAAGTCAAGCACCTGAAGTTTCCTATACCGTCGGGGTAAATGCCCACCAAACAGGGTTGGCCCAAAGCAGGGCCAGTGAGGCCCGAAAGCCCGCTCTCGTCTGAGGCACCTCCTGGTGGGGACCCACAGGAAAGGGGCAGAAGGAGCCAGCACGTCTGGGACAGAAGGAGCAAAATCAAGATAAAAGCTGCTACTGTGAACCTCCCCATGGTCTCTCACCCACGTCTGCTTCAACCAGTCCAGGACCAAGAAGCAAGCGCGGCTTCTTCCCATGTCTCTCTGTGCCATGCGCCTCCTCTAGGTCTCCTTCTGGCTCCCCATCTTTCCTTTCTTCCTTCTCCAGTGTCCTCTCCAGCTACTCTTTCGCCTGATCAGCTCCACCCTCCTTTGGGTCGGGCAGGGAAACTGGCACCTCCCTTTCCCCTGGGGACACCCTATTCCAGTATAAACAGATACGCTACTGCTGCAATATTCTCTCTTCAGTGCCTTGAAAATGATGAGATGTGCTTTTTTAAAATTTATTTTATTTATTTATACAAGCACTGGGCACAGTCAGAGGCATGGGAGGATGAGAGAATTCACCAGAGCCAGAGGGTAGAGCAGAGCAGGCAGACTGACGAGGTACACTACTGAGGGGAGCAGCAGTGGCAGGAGAGGTCTGTGCACCACGTGGGACCCTCGCCCGGAGGCTGGGATTGAATTGGCGCTGCAGAGGCTGTGGGCAGCTTCGCAACCCAGCGCTCAACCGCTGCGCCACTGGGTAGGCCCAAGATGTGCTTTTTACTATTGGAGAAATGCTAACAATTTACCCATCATCCTCAGTCTTTTCTATTTTTCCCTAACCCCTGGCTCAACTAGTCTGCTAAAGGCCTCGGAAGGATCCAGTTAGATTTTTCTATTGGCAGATGCCCGAGGCAGATGAAGAATTGGCCCTAGTTAGGCTGAAGCTACAGTGGCAATTCTACTGTAATGCCAACATGTCCTGAGTCCACACAGTGTGCGCTTCTGCCTACACAATGTTCTGTGAAAATTCTATCTCAGCCAAAAAGTTAAGAAAGAATTAACTTAGTTATTAACTCTGGTCACCACTCATTTGGCTCTCCTGCCTTGGAGATAAGACAAGAGGAAGGGGAGATGTGGTACATCTTCCTTGGCGCCCTAGAGATGAACTGATTTACTGAGTTACACAGGCAAGTGTCAGGGAGAGAGCAGGAAGAGGCGGCAGGAGGCTAGTATGCAGCATGGCTTTCATCAGCGGCGTCACCGTGGGAGGCTGGGACTCACATCCACCTGCAAGATGACCAAGAAGCTCTTAGACTCGGGGAACACTATCTAGCCTAGCAGTGCACACAGTGTGCCTCTTACCTGACGATGGAGCTTGAGCCATTGTGTTCAAGCCTTTTTTTTTTTAAGATTTATTTATTTATTTATACAAGCACTGGGTACAGTCAGAAGCGTGGGAGGGTGAGAGAATTCACCAGAGCCAGAGCAGGGAACAGAACAGGCAGACTGACAAAGTACACTGCTGAGGGAGCAGCGGGCAGCAGGAGAGGTCTGCGCGCCATGTGGGACCCTCGCCTGGTGGCCAGGGATCAAACCGGTGCTGCAGAGGCTGCAAGGCAGCTTTGCAGCCCAGCGCTCAACCGCTGCACCACAGGGGAGGCCCCGTGTTCAATTCTTGTCAGAAATGAGGTTTGCAAGGCATGCAAGTTGACTTTGTACTTCTGAACCATGTTAAAGAGGAGATAGTCCCTGGATGAAAATAAAGGCAAGACATATATGTTCCAAGGCAGCAATACATTTGACCAACACTGTCAGGAGAGAATTTGCTATGGCTTATCACATCTGTCATCTGCTGGCGGCGTCTGGAACGTAGTTTCGAAGAGAGAAATTTTTGAATTTCCTCTTCTGTTTTTAATTTTTAAAACTTAGAAACACTTAGATTATCCTTACTGAAGTTCAATAATTAATATCCTAAGGAATAGTTAGCACAGGGAATACAGAGAAATAAATAATTTGCTGATTTGGAGAAATGAAGAGTAGGTAATCTTGTGGATATAAGAATATGCTTTCCTTAATTACAAGGAGTTTTGTCCAATGTAGTCATTGAATTACATCATAATTTCAGTCAGAAAGTGGTGAGCATTATTTTGGAAGTCTTGCGATCTTTGCTATTTGCAGTTGAACAACAGTGTGTGTTTTTGCCAAGATGCAGTTTCCACGGGCTTTATTTTACCTTCTTTTTTTTTTGAAAACATGCAGACTACAAGTTACCATACAGCGATATTTGCCAACATTTATTTAAAAACACTCAGCCTGCAGCTCACCGATTGTAAATGAAACAACTAGCCATTGTTTCTTAAATATAGTGTGAAAATCCTCCCTTCTGACCCTTGCCCGTGCTGCTTTCTCCACCCAGACTGCCTGCTTAATATCCGTGGTTACACAAGCAGACCGTATTCTTCATACTTTCATTTATTAAACAAACATTTGTTGAAACCATATTATGAGCAAGGTCCAGTTCTCGGGGCTGGATGATGAATACAACAGACAGAAATCCCTGCCTCATGGAGCTTATATTCTAATGGGAAGAAATGGATCAGATCAAGTGGCAGTGGCAGTAGCTACATGAGCTGTGGGCTACAAAGTCCATGCTGGTCTCCCCCATGCTAGCTGCTCCATCTCTGCCACTGTGCTCCTTCCTCACTGACTCCTCCCACCAGCCCTAGGGTGCCAAGAAGAAAAACTGCCTGGCAGACATGGGACCAGCTTTGTGCCAACCCATCATCAACCTTTTTCTTGGCAGTGGATTCTCCCTGGTGGACATCAGTGTGAGACACAAAAATGCTTTGTGCTATTTTCATAGGTCAATCCACATTTCCCTTCTAGATGGTTTGGCATCCTATTTGCTGGTCTTACTTGTTCTAGGTTCCTGCCCAAACAGTGAAGTCCTTTACTTCTCCCCAGAAGTTCATGTGTATCCACACTTCAGGCCAATTTCACCTCCATACAAATTGCATTCTGTTCAAGCATTCTGTTTACAACTGTGGCTGCTGGAAGGATTTTCCTTCTTCACTGCCTATAAGGTCATCTTTGATTGGTGCTAGTTCTTTTCCAGGTTTATGCCATCCTGGGCCCACACATCTATAAACGAAGACTGAAAATTTCCCTGTAAGTTGATTGTACATTCCCCACCCTCTCCCATGATGTCCTAGGTGGGAGTTGAAGGAACAGTGTAGCAAAGGGGAAGTCTGTGGATGTCAGGGCCACCTGTTTATATAAAATACTTATGCCCCCCCTCCACCTGCTTGGCCTGATTCCATTTCCAGGACACCATGTTCTTCCCATGCGGCTTTATGACACAGAGGATCCAGACTACGATGGGGACTCCTCAGTTGCACTGTCACTTGATTTCTCACTGTCAGGTGCTCAGTCTCCACTCAGGCTAAATAGCACCAGCAAGTGTTAGTTTGCAAATGATGACGGCTCTTTGTCATAGAAGGCAGCACCTTGTTCTAGAAGTAGGCATCTACAATGAGACCTCCAAAGAGCTTCCCAGAGATGCCATAGACCCCTGAAGCTCACACCTGCAGATATGCTTCGTAGTTTGGCTACAGAGCAACTGCACAGTAGTTAGGACCTAAGTGGGGTGGGGTCAAGGCTTCAGGCACTTTTAGCTCTCATCACCTGTAGCAAGCTGTCTTCTGTACCCAGATGGTACACCAAAGAAGAACGCAGACACTGGGTATTAGAAGCAAAAGCACATCAAAATGAGAGATGGAAATGCAGACAAAAGAAAGAGAATTTAGGGGCATCTGAGTGGGGCACCAACACTCTCCATCCTGTCCTCTGATTCACTGTGGCCCATCATATTTTTCCAGGCAGATAAGATGTACTGGCATATACTGTGACCACTACTTCTGCAAACTTAACTCTTTGAGGGTCACATTAGAAACTCCCCTAGGGATGTAACATTGCTTCTGATATACTGTTTTGGTCTGAGGAAGTCACCCCTCCTACCACATAGTTCTTACTTTGTAGGTGAGGGAACCAGGGTGTTGTCACCCTATTACATGTATTGACTCTAAATGTGCATCAGAAACCAGAGAAAAGACCAGAGGCATTGAATCATGGTGGGAACTTGGCCCTAAACCCCATTTGTCATCTGACTCCAACAAACTCCTCTAAAAGGAGGATCATGATGGCATTTCTAGGAGATATTAATATCAGATCACATCTGATCTGAGATCTTGTATGTCTTATTAAAAGTGACTTGGATTCACCTTGATCTAAATTTGAACTCAACACTTTGCCCACTCCCTGTTGAGTTCTTCCTGTTGAGTTCCAACATCCGTCCACTCGTATCTTCTTTGCCTTTTTTTCTCTATCATTTCTTTCATCCAAACAATGAACAAATCATGTCAACTTTAACCACTAAGATTCTCTAGGATCTGTCCAATTCTTGCCAAGCACACAGCAGATAATATTCTGCTCACATGTACCAGCATAGCTACGTTGTTACAGCCAGTGTCCATTTTGACTGGTCAATGAACCTGCAGCATTAATTGTTAGGTATTATCAACATCACCCTGTCTACGACTTCTTTCCCACTACAGGATGTCACCAGGAATTGCCTAGTTTTGAACACTACTCCCTGCTCCTCCTGTGTTCAGTCTCTGATTCAATGACATTCCTAAAATGTGAATTTGTTTATATCACAATTCTGTGTAAAATCTCTTGGTGGCTTCTCATTTTCACTACACCTGGAAAACTCTCTCCCATTGTTTTCAACTTGCTAACTTGCACTCAGCTTTCAGATATCAGTTTAGATGTCAGTTCCCCTGAAGTCCTTTCTTGACACTCCCTACCCCATATTCTCCTATATCATTCTCTCCCTCCTTGACTGAGAACATGTTGCCCAACACTCTTCTCCAATTCACATTCTGTCTGCACTCCATGCCACTAGACTTTCAGTCCTCAGTAATCCAAGAATCCATGCATCGGAAGTCACCACCATCTTGCTAAACCCAGTGATGAAGCTGCTATTCTCATATTCCTGGGTTTCTCAGCAACATCTGATGCTGCTGGCCACGAATCCCACCTTAAGCACTTTGTCCACTTGGCCTATGGGACACTATACAGTCTCGATTTTCTTCCTACTTTTCTGGCAGCTCCTTCTCAACTTCCTCAGCTCCTATATTAGACTCCTAAATGAGTCCTCAGCCTTCTTCTCTATTTTCATCTCCCCTTAGGCAATGTCAGCTAGTTTATGGATTTAAATACATCTCTATGCAGATGCCTGCCAAATGTGGATCTCCAGATAAGAGCTCTGCCCTGAGCTCTGACTGCTCTAACCCACTGATATCTGATACTCCCATCTAGATGTAGGCATCTTGACTTAATTGCCTGCAGTGGGTTGAATGGTGACCCCCCAAAAATATATGCCCACATCCTAACCCTCAGAAGCTATAGATGGGAACTCATTTAGAAGAGGCCTTCGCAGACATACTTAAGTGAAGGATCATCTGGATTATCTGAGTGTACCCCCAATCCAAAGGCAAATGCCCCACAGGAGCTGGAAGAAGAAGAAAAGACAGAGGCACAGAGGAGAAGACCATGTAAACATGGAGGCAGAGATTGAGTGATGCAGCCACAGACCTGGAGTGCCTAGTGCCCCTGGGAGCTGGAAGAGGCAAGGGATGGACTCTCCTTTAAAGCCTCCAGAAGGAGTATGCCCTGCTGGTATCTTTATTTCTGACTTCTGGCCTCCAGAATTGGAAGAGAATAAATGCCTGTTGTTTTAAGTTTCCAAGATGATAGTAATTTGTTACGTGACTCTGGGAAATGAATATAATGTTCAACAGAATTCTTGATTTCCTCTCGCAAGCCCTTTTCTCTCTAGTTATCTTCAGAGCAGTCAAGTATGCTAAAATCCACCCAGTTTCTCAGCTCTAAAACCGTCTGCACTACCATTGGTTCCTTGTCCTTGCTCACCTCACATCCCATCCATAAGCTGTAGCCTCTCTACATTTCAAAAAGTTACCCAAACCCTCACCCCATCTCACCCAATCAACTGTCACTACTACCGGTTCAAGGTGCCTTCAACGTGGCCTTTGGGACACTTATCCTGTCTTGATGTCCTCACGATACTGATGGGCCTTTATTGTTGCTTTAACCTCCTTTGTGATTTTCCTTTGTCTTCTGTTTTTGAATCATTGCAGGGGCCCCTTAAATTCAGACCCATCTCTTCCCAGATTGCAACCGTCTGGTGGTTTCTTAAGTCCTAGGACTAACTATGGGCCCCACTGCCCTGGTCTGTCCCTTGCTACTACCCAGCTGCATTATCCACTGCTCTCACTCTAGGCCACACTGCTCCAGCCACACAGGCCGCCTGTCTGTCCCTCTAAATGACCAAGCTCCGCCCCTAATTTGCACTTGCCCTTTCTCTGCTAGGAATGCTCTTGTCCATGTTCCTCCGGGGACTGCTTCTCTCAGCTAGTAGACCTCTTTCTTCCAGAGCCTTCCCTGTCATCTCCTCTAAAATGACCATGTCTTTCTGTCACCTACCCTGCTAAATTGATTTAGCTCCTTCACAGCACAAATGATCTAAGATATAATTATACACTTATTCATTTGCTGAATGTCTCTCCAACTAGAATGTAAGTTCTGTGACGGGAAGGGCTTTGTCTGTTCATTCAAGAACTCCCAGTGTCTGCGGCATGCTTGGGGTACAGTAGGCCCTCAGTATTTATTTGTTGAATGGTTAAATACGTGGATTTTCACTGCCTCTCTCCCTGTATCTTGCACACAGTCGTCCCTGGCTATGTGTGTGTTAAATCATTGGATGTATGAGTGAATGAATGGTTTTTTGATTAGCCCAGCTGGAAGAAATCTCTGGTCCTCTGAACTCATATATGACATCACTTTATATGTCAGCACGTTTTTCTCTCTTTGAGTCTATTCCTTTCCATGTGCCATCTTGCTGACTGACTATAAACTCTTTAGGCTGGAGATCAGGCTCTCTCTCTTGTTTATTTCTCCCATCGCATATTTGCCACACATTACAGAATGGTACTTCGATAGATATTTTGTGACTGACTGACTGAGTGAATAAGTGAATGACTCAAATAATCCATATCCTGCCAGCTTCATAATGTCCACATAGTTAAGACCATCGAGCCCTTTCACACTTGTCCCAGCTCTGCTATAGCTCTCCACCAAATCCATCACTTGAGGTATCAGAGAATCAAAAACTTCATTTCTTCCCTCTGAGTAGTGCATACAAGAGGCAGCAAGTAGCAAGATACTCACGATACCCATGGGCCTATTGGACTCCTTTTTGGCCACTAACTCACTTAATTTGGTGTAGTTTAGCACATTACAAGATTGTTCAAGAGTACTATAAATGATGTCAGACACCATCAGAAACCACTTCAGAAAATCATTGCCTGTAGCCGGATCAAAAGGTGAACACCTGGAAGCAAGCAGTGCCAGAAAAGCAGAATAAATTATTTCTTCTTCTCTACCTCTTAGAGAGTTGCACCTTTTTGCCCTAAAGAATGGTAATATATATTCTTTAATTTTAAGATTCTGTAGTATACTTACAAAACATCTGTACAATAATAAAACAGATGGGTACCTGATTAAAAAGGGATTATTCTGGGTTCTTTCTCTTTGCAATTATTCTGTGCTATTTTTAGGCCATTATATAAATTTGGGTGATTTATTCTATTATTTTATTCTGATAACTACTTTTAAAGAAGTAAATTAAATAACACAAGGGCCGTCATATTGATCCAAATCATCATCATCATCTTCAATTTCCAATATGTAAACTTTATTGAGCTTAAATATTTTAGGTTGACTTTAAAAAGCAATGTGGTAGTGTTTAACTGCTTGAAGCATATTAGTATAGGCAAATACAGGACTCAGCATAATGATAATTTGACATTTTTTTCTTTCTGTGCAAAAGACAGGTTGGCCAGGCAGAATTCTTATATGAATGGTAGTTAGGGCACCCCAATTTTAATCCTATCATATATTTCTTGGAGTGTTTAGTTACTCACTCCTGCCTACTTGGTACCTCACAAAATGGTAAATGTGCTCAGATGACTCTGCTTGGCCTGTGAGGGTACCTGAAAAAGGTAACTCACATTAAGTTGTAAATAGGTTCACCCATCATGTAACAATAGAGCAACTACAGCAAGTCCCCCACCCCGAGGGACAGCAAGGCTGGGCCTTTCTCAAGTAGTGTGGGAAAAGGGAAAGAGATGTGGGAAAAATTAAGACTTTTTTGGTCGTTTTATAGCTTGAGCGTGGTTTATCTGAAATTTTGTGAACTTGATATGCTATTGTGTTAATGCATCAAGGCTGCAGAGTTCAAAAAGAGATGGTTTGTTTGAAATTATGGCACCAAAATGTGTTTCCACTTAGGATTTTACAAAACAAATGTTTTGGAGATTTGGAGAAGGATACAGCAGGGAAAGAAAGAACTTTCCAATTTTATTTTAACATTCGGTTCTCAGCACTCGGAGGAGTTAGGTGGTGCAATATACCACGACAGTGACATCTGTCAGATCCCTGCTGACTTGCCTCTGTCTCGAATAGAACACCGAAAAATGCCTAGGAGGGTTTTGTTCCTCTGAGAAGTGAACTTGCTTTGCTCTGATGACACTTCTTAAAAGGTTGTTATTTTCTGGAAATGTTGTTGGACTAAAATATAAACTGTACATTGGGTTCCCTTGTTCAAAAAAATATAAACTACAGAATTAACCAACTGATCTAAGCTGTATTTCCAGGGGGACAATTTTGATTCATTTTTTTCTACTTTATATTGAATACCTGTAACACAATGGACAAGGAGTGTACGTCCGTGCGTTCAAGTGTGCATGTGTGTGCGTGTGTTAGGAGGTGATTTGTTATACTTGGTATCTTACCTTCTCTCCTTGACCTGAATGAAATAGGATTCATTCAGTCACTGCTCTGCCCCATAGCACTGTACCCCACAGCACTCACTGCTCTACCCCACAGGCTGGACCTTCTTCAAGTAGTGTGCACGGGAGTGGGGAGGAAGAAGGAAAGAGATTTGTCAGGATGCTTGAGACTGAGAGGTGACCAGGGAGCTGGTGTGGCTTGAAAAAGTCACACCTGTAAGGATACACCTACCCTCTTCAGAATCACCACTCCCCTGCCCCGCTGCATCAGTGAGCTTCAAAAGACTAAAAGATAAACACATTAGCAGAGGTTCTGTCATTCATTTTCAGACCTTTTCACATATTTAAGTACCACTATCTTATTAATATCTCAATCCTTGTTAGCAAATTTCACTCTCTCTTTTTATTTATTTTTTTTTTTTAATTTTATAGAGGCATGTTTATTTATTTATGTATTTATTTATTTGCTTGTTTTGTTTATACATGCACTGGGTACAGTCAGAAGCGCGGGAGGGTGAGAGAATTCACCAGAGCCAGAGCAGGGAGCAGAGCAGGCAGAAGGACCGAAGTACACTGCTGAGGGGAGCAGCGGGCCGCAGGAGAGGTCTGCGCGCCATGTGGGACCCTCCTCTGGTGGCCGGGGAGCAGCCGGGGATCGAACCGGTGCCGCAGAGGCTGCGGGCAGGTTCGCAAACCAGCGCTCAACCGCTGCGCCACCCGGGAGGCCCCACTCTCTCTTTTTAAAAGACTTAAATAGTTTTATTTTGTGAAGGTGATATGTCTTTCCCAAACCATATATAGGTGTTCTGTTAACATATTTTTTCACTTCACTTATTTTATATATTATGTAATACATTATGCATTACATTATAATTATTTATTATATTACATATTCTATTCATAATTGTGTGCACTGCTTTAATATGATACTAATTTTGTTATATTTACAAATAATGTATTTTTACTGAAAGATTAAATATTAAGCAGACATGTATTCCAAAAGAGGTTTGCTACCTGAAAGTTTCTCATTTTAGTAAACTTTGTTTTGAAGTATCCCAAAGTAGAATGATTTTAAAAAGGAAATACATGGCTTAGCATGGCCTGCTCAACAAAAATTTAGATTCAATCAAAAGACTAGCTAGTCTACCTCTGTGGGTCTCAGTTTCCCCAGTAGTAAATAGATTGGGTCCAATGAGGAGATGGACAATCCCCCTTCTGGCTCTAAAGGTTTTTTTATGTTTTCCAAATATATAAAATAATCTACTTTAGTATTGATCATATAAACACACAGAAGTTGAATATTAGAAAAATATTGCCATGTCATCTACAAGTAGTGACAGTCTTCTTTGTTTTCCAATTTTGATTTCCTTCTCTTGTCCAATTGCTCCTGCTAGGACTTTCAATACTGTGTTGAATAGAGTGGTAAGAGCAGACATCCTTGCCTTGTACCTGATCTTAGAGGAAAACCTTCCAGCTTTTCACCGTTGAGTATGATGTGAGCCATAGCTTTGTTATGTGGCCTTCATTATGTTAAGGTGTGTTCCTTCCATCTACATTTTATTGAGAGTATTTAACATAAATGGATGTTGGATGTTGTCAAATGATTTCTGTTGATGTGATTATGTGATTTTTATCTTTCCTTTTGTTCATACAGTGACATATCCATTGAGTTGCAGAGGTTGAACCACTCTTGTATCCCTGAAATAAATCCTACTTGGTCATGGGGTAACATCATCTTAATGTATTATAATTAAATTTGGTTTGCTAAGAGATTGTTGAGAATTGCTGCATCTGTGTTTACCAGGGATATTCATTTGTAGTATATATATATTTTTTTTTTTTTTTTTTTTTGTGGTGGTCTTCTCTGCTTTTCGTACCAGGGTAATAGTGAACTCATAAAACGTGTTTGGAAGAGTTCCTTCTTCAATTTTTGGGACAAGTTTAAAAAGGATAAATATTAGTTCATCTTTGAAGGTTTGGTAGAATTTACTAGTGAAACCATCTGGTTCCTGGACTTTTATTTTTGGGGAGACTCTTTCAATTTCCTTGCAATTAGTCTGTTCAGATTTTCTACATCTGATTCAGTCTTAGGAGGTTATATGATTCTAAGAATTTATCCACCTCCTCTAGATGATTCTATTTGTCAGCATGAAGAAGTTCATAGTGTTCTTTTATGATCTTTTATATTTCTATGATGTCTATTGTAACTTTTGCTCTGTTAAACTTTCCCCCTTTTTTGTTTTATTTATTAGAGTGTTTTCTTTGTGAGCCCAACTAGAGGTTTGTTTATTTTGTTGAACTTTAAAAGAACCAGTTCCTGATTTCATTGGTCTTTTATTTTGTCTTTTTAATTTCTGTTTTGTTTGTTTTGGCTCTAATTTTTATTATTTCCTCCTTTTACTGGCTTTTAGTTTCATTTGTTCTTTTTTTTTTGTAGTTCCTTAAGGTGTAGTTATAGATTGTATTGTTTACCCTAAATATTCCACTAAAATACTATTAGAAACAATAAATAAATGTAATAAAGTAGAAGGCTACAGAATCAATCTACAAAGTCTGTTCATTTTTATTACAAACAATAAACTATAAGAGAATGAAATCATGAAAACAATCCCATTTATAATCACATTAAAAGGAATTAAGTATGTTGGAATTAAGAAAGGAAGTGAAGTATGATGATAACTATAATACATTATTAAAAGAAATAAAAGAAGACATAAGAAATGGAAAAATTAACTTTGTTTAAATGATGATCTTACCCAAAACCATACACAGATTTAAGGCAATAGCTATCAAAAATTCAATGGCATTCTTCAATGAAATAGAGCAAAATGGAGGTAGTATACTCCTAGACTTAGAGCGAAATTGAGGTAATAAACGCCTAGCTTCAATTACACTGCAAAACAATAGTAATCAAAGAAATATGGTATTTGGGGTAAAAATAGAAAAACATATCAATGGAGTAGAGTTGAGAGTCCAGAAATAAGCCCACACTTACGTGGCCAGTTAAATTACGACCTAGGTTAACTCTCAGATTCTCTCTCACGCCTGCTGTTCATGCTGAATAGACGGAAATGAATGAATGAATGAATGAATGAAGGAATGCACAAGAGAGTGATTGTGGAAAGCAAGTTGATGTCCCCTTTGGCAACAATAGTTACAGCAATGATGTCAATAGATTTATTTTGTGTCAGACCCTGCGTAAGGACGTCATCTAGACCAATTCAGGTAATTCTCATAACTACCCCGAGAGATATGCCTGATTTCTAGCTCTGTTTTGCAGATGAGAAATAGAAGTCCAGAGAGATTAAATGATTGACACGTGGCTAGTGATGAAGACAGGAGTGAAACCAAGCAGGAGCTCAGGAGTCCACATCCCTCACCACTTGATCTACTGCCTCCAAGGTTACCAGAAAACATTGTTAGCTCTATTTAACTCAATATTCTGAAACTTATTTGACATAAAGTACCAACCAATATATCCAGAACATAATTCGGCAAACATTGAAGTCAAATATTTCTTTGGTTTCTTACTAGTCAAAATAGTCTATACAGGGCCTCCCCGGTGGTGCAGTGGTTGAGCGCTGGGTTGCGAAGCTGCCCGCAGCCTCTGCAACGCCGGTTCGATCCCCGGCTGCTCCCCGGCCACCGGAGGAGGGTCCCTCATGGCACACAGACCTCTCCTGCTGCCTGCTGCTCCCCTCAGCAGTGTACTTCGGTCCTTCTGCCTGCTCTGCTCCCCGCTCTGGCTCTGGTGAATTCTCTCACCCTCCCGCGCTTCTGACTGTACCCAGTGCATGTATAAACAAACAAACAAACAAATAAATAAATAAATAAATGAAATACATGCCTCTTTAAAAAATAAATTAAAAAAAATAGTCTATACAGAAGTAAGATTAAAACTCAGAATTTTTCTCCCAATTTTAGGAGAAATTTAACATGAATTGAGTTTAAATTCTCATCCTGTCCATGCTATAGAACCTACCTAAGTAACCAAGGAAGGGGGGAAGCTATGCTTTGCCATTTCTTAAAAATGAAACTTAACATCTTTGATTGTTGTTTGTGAAATACAAACCAAATACAAGTATTCAAAAAGTGCATCACTGGCAAAATATGATGCCATGAAGTTCATGAGCAAAGAAAGCTAAAAAATATTCAGTTCTCCAAAGTATTCACCAGCGCCCATGTCTACCGGGTACCCATGAGCCATTCCAGCCACCAGAGTCCTTTTCATAGCCACCAGTGGGACCTAAAGGGACCCCAGTGCAAACTCTAATGTATTACGCTCCTTGGCTGCACCTGCACAGGGGTGACCTTAAGTAGGGGAGCGAGTTTGACTAGCTAAGCAGGCATGTCTTGGGAGAGTAAGGAAGATGAGCTTGCCCCTCTGAGAGGCACATAGTCTGACCCACAGAGCAGGAGCTTTGAGCATCTTTTGCTATACTTTGAATTCCCACTCCCCTCCACCAAGATTAAATTGCAGGGGAAGAGTAGCAAGTGGGAATGATGGATGAATCAGGTCCACAGGTAGTAAAAGAAGCTGCCAAGTCACTGCCTTCTCACTCACTGTCCGCTGAGATGAACATCATGTTGGCTTGGTCCTGAGTGAAAGCTTTGGTCAAGCACGGGTTTGGTTCTCCCATAACACACCTAGGACTGTGGCTCAGTATCACCGCTCCTCACTGCTGATGGGACATGATTTTAATTTGCTCTCAAAAGGGAAGGGATTGGTGAGCTGAGTTTGTCTGAGTTTCTCTTGGAGTTTCTTTATTAAGATTCTGATTATTGTTGGTCTACAGATCAGATAGTATCAGGATCCTGAATAAAGGCCCATGCTTTGTAAAGTGCAGCATGCAACCTGTACTGCAGGCTGTGTTCTTTTAAGTAACTGGCTTTTCATTATTTCCCTCCTAAGCTCTAAAGTTTATTTCACTAACTATGACTTTTAATGTTAAAAGTTGACATGATTTTGAACAAAGGAAATATCTTCTGTTGATGACTGTAAAGAATCACACGCATATCCACTCTTATAGTCTTCCAAAGTTAAAGGTACAATATGAGCTATATCACTGGAATACATAATGAAATCCCTGACTGGTTCAATGGATGGCTTGAATTAATAAAAACATAGGGAAATTATTCTTTAAAACCATGAATTCACAACTACAAAGCCTATTTTTGCTTTGCTATTATTAATACAATAAGAGGTTCGACTTTGACCTTGGAATCATAAACGTGGAAAACATTAGCAGTATTATATTGACATGTTCTGAGTCTCTCTTTTTCTATATTAAACTGAGGCTTCTGATAAGTTTGGAGGAGTCCCTGTGGCACCAAATAAAACTAAACAATTCATACAGACTAAGATCAAGGAGGTCTAGTGAACCAAAAGTTTCCAAACCCTTGATAAAAGGAAGTTTGTTTGAAACCACTGGTAATTATTAGTATTTTAAAGCTATAATTTAAGAAATCACTCTTTGTAAAAAATAAATATTAATGTTTTGGAAAAATCTGTCCTTTATAGCAAGGGGGATAGAAAGCTATTCATAGATATTTCAAACTCCTGTTGATAAAAATGTCTTCATTTTATTAACTTTGCCCTTTTCCTTTAACTGTGATACATTAAACTAAGAATGAATTAGAAGGCAATTCCTTTCCTGTAATAGCATATCTATTATCACAAAATCAACCACCTTTTAAAATGTTGTAATTTTTCCTAGAATAAATCAGGTTGGGTTTGGGCAGCATAAAATGAGATTTTTTTTCCATTCTATTTCTCTGGGTAACAAAGCGACTGCTTGCTGTACCTGGTGATTTTCCGAGACTATTCTGTAAAATTGCAACAGCACGACTGCTTATGGCATCACGGCTTGTAAAGGAAGTTATGATGTTGTTTGTCTCTTGCTTTTTAATTTTTTCAAAAGATTTATTTATGCATACAAGAGCTGGGGTGGAGGCCAGAGGTGCGGGGGCTGGGGTGGAGGTAAGAGGATTCACTAGAGACAGAGAGGGCAGCAGAACAAGCAGATCTACTGAAATACCCTGCTGAGGTGAAAAGCAGGCGAGGCAGGAGAGGTCTGCTGCGCCATGTGGGTCAGCTCCCTGGCCAGGATCGCACTTGTGCTGCAGTGGCTGGTAATAGCTTCATAGTGCTGAGACTTAACCCCTTGCGCCATAAGGGAGGGCCTTGGTTTTTAATTTATAAACAGGCCAATAGCCATGAATCATGTCTGGGATGGAACATCCTCCAGTGATAGGTATATAATGAAGTGAAACAGGTAGGAAGCAATTGTTGCTGGCCACCTGGTTATGATAGCTCAAGCAAGCATTCAGGAATAACTTTCCCCAAATAGGATAACAGATTGGACACATGGGTGAACCCTTTGACAGCCTGAAAGAACTTGCACGAATCCAAATGCCTATAAATACTGCTGACTCAGTGGTTCTTCAGTCATCACATTTTCTGAGACTTGCTGCTGTAATTACTACTTTGGGAAACCTTGCAGCAGGAACCACCTATCTGAAGATACTTCTTGTCACAGAAAATAATCAATTGAAACAATTGATTCAAGAAAGTTTAAAAAAAAAATCACCATGAGTCTTAGGAGGCTATTTCTTTGCAAGGCTATTTCAAGTATATGCAATTCTAAAGTGTTAAACTGAGTGATGTTTACAAATGATCAAAATGGGCTTTGAGCCTGTTTGGTCTTTAACCACGTTACAGAGGCAGCACTCTATTCAGAGGAGGTGAAACTGTGTCCATTTGTACCTGGGGATATTAGTAAATGTCGTTTCTTAATGTCTAAGATGAGCGGTCTCCTCAAAATTACAACAATAAAAGCAATTTGGCTAGATCTCCTCAACCTCAAAAAAGTTGTGCTTTCCTTCCAAATATAATTCTGGCAATTGACATGTTCTAGCAGTTTACTTGAATACTGTTCATGGACCCACTGTTGCCAGGATAATTTGACTTCTTTTGAAACTCCCTAAATGGAGATATCTTCAAACACTTGGGTTAGAGCTGATGTTAGTTTTTGGGGTCCTTTAAAAAACTTCAGTATACCCAAAAGACTAATGTAGACAAAATTTCACAATTTACTTTGGTTTGAACAATTGGTATTTATTTTACCTATGGAAATCCTTAAACTTAGGTTCAACTGTGGCAACACAGAGTAAAATGGAATTTTTGTCTTCCTGATCATTAGCCTTTTTTTTTTTTTGCAGCAAAAGATTTGTAAATTCAGTTTACAAATCTCTTTAATCTTCATATAGTTATAACAAATGTTAGCATTTTTTTAAAAGAGTGCTTTGATAATATTTGGTTTCAGTAGTTAGACATCTTCAAACATCTTAAGTTTTGTCCGTAAATTAATATATTATATTCAGCCACTGTACTAGTACATTACTAAAGTCTTCTTCATTGCAGCTCCTTTCACCCAGTTCACTATGTCAACAATAATCACAAGGCATACAGCAAGGCAGAATACACAGATTGAAGAGACAGATCAAGCATGAGAACCAGATTCAGATATGGCAGGAAAGTTGGAATTATCAGACCAAGAGTTAAAACAATTGATTCATGTACTAAGGGTTTCAGTGCAGAAAGCAGACGACTTGCAGGAACAGGGGATAATGTAAATAGGATATAGAAATTCTAAGAAAGAATCAAAAAGGTGTTGGAGATCAAACACCTAGAACAGAAATGAAATGCCTTTGATAGGCTCATAAGTGGACAGGACATGGCTGAGGAAGGAATTTCTGAACTTGACAATATAACAATAGAAACTTCTAAAACTGAAATGCAAGGAGAAAGGAAGTCTGATGGAAGAGAATATTTAAAGATTGCAGGACAACTACAAAAGATGTGATTTATGCATAATGGGAATACCAGAAGGAGAAAAAAATAAAGGAATAGAAGAGATTTTTGAAGCAATATGACTATGAATTTCCTTAAATTAATGTCAGACACCAAACCACAGATCAAGGAAGCTCGGAGAATAGCAAACAGGCTAAATGTCAAAAACACACCTAAGCATATCAGATTCAAACTGCCAAAATTAAAATAAAATCTTGAGAGAAGCCAGAAGAAAAATGAAGTACTAGTGCATGCTACAATATGAATGACTCTTGAAAACATTATGCTAAGCAAAAGAACTCAATCACAAAAGACTACTTATTGTGTGATTCCATTCATACGAAAGTCCAGAGCAGGAAAAAGGTATATAAGGAGAAAGCAGATTAGTGGTTTCTGAGAATTGGCAGTGAAAGATGGGGAGGAAAGGCTGATAGCTGAAGGGTCCAAAGTTTCTTTCTGAGGTCTTAAAAATGTTGTAAAATTGATCGCGGTGATAGTTGCCTATGTCTGTGAATATATCCCCAAACCACTGTATCGCACAACTTAAATAGACACACGGTATGGTAAGGAACTTCTATATCAATAAGGCTGTAAAATACTTTTTAAATGAGAAGGGAGCAGGTCTCCTGGCTTCCATGGTGCAGTTCTTGTCTACTCCCTGAAATCTGAAACTCCTACCCAGTCTGAATCCTTGATTAGAGCTTGCATTACTTTGACACATGATTTATACACATGTCCTAAAATCCTAAGGACCTTTGGATCTGATGAGAGTCTTCGATGTACTAATACATCTTCTATTGAACCTGACAGGATCTTACATTCTATCCCTAAGAATGTAAAGATATTGAAAATGAGAACCACAGAATTCTGGACCCTCACCTAGTTTGCCACTGCTCTGCTGTGAACTACAACATTGGTGTGACCGAGGCTATTCCTGGCCTGCTTTTGTGTGGTTGAAGGAAAATTTACAAATATTTCTCTGAATCAAAGATTGCCAAATTTATAAAATTTACATAACTATTTTGCCTATCACAAAGTTTACATAAATTAATACTGGAGGGGGTGATTTCTATAACTTTCACAGGAATATTAAATTGGTCAAAAGCTAGAGGTGAGAGAGTGATTTTGGCTTATGGATGGACTTAATATGCAGAAAAGGAGCCAAGAGTTTCAGTTCATAATGAAACACAAAGGGGTACAGGTGAGTGAGATGTATGAGCTTTAATTCTTGCAGAAATGCCGTTCACACAATTATGCACTGAATTGTGTCACCGCTAAATTCAGATGTCAAAGCCTTAACCCCCAATGTGATTCTATTTAGATATGGGAGCTTAAAGGAGGGGTTAAGGTTAAAGGGGGTGGAAGGGAAGGGTCCTAATCCAATAGGTCCAGTGCCATTCTAAGAAGATTGGGGTCCATAGGAAAGGCCAGGTGAGCAGGCGCTGCCTGCCAGCGGGGAAAAAAGGGAGAAAGTGTTCCATGGGAAGCCAACACCCCCAGTCCCTTTACTTTGGTCTTCCAGGCCCCAGAATTATGAGAAAATAAAGTTCTATTATTTGAGCCCCCCAGTCTGCATGTTCTGTTATGGGTGTCCGAGTTGACGAACACAATATTCATTTTTAACACATATTTTGATGCTTTTTTTTCTATTTTGACAGACCCTTTACTCTCTTTTATGATTATTTCACCCACTTTCCAAGTGGCATAATAACTTCAACTTCTTTTTTAACATCCAGAGGTTGCCATGGAAAATGCAGTGTGCTAGCCCCTCTACCTTCCTAGCTGTTTTTGTTTGCTTTTGTCTCACTTCTTTCACCTTTCAGCCTTCTTTAAGGATTTATTGCCCGTTTATGCTTTCCAGCATAATTCTTTCTTTATGGCTAATACATTTTCAAGCCTGAGTTTCTACACACACTAAGCATACTAACCCCTTCTCAGCACCCTCACTTCAGAGACACAACTGCTGGCTCTGGTTAGAAAGCAAGATTTCAGCAAATCATGTGGCCGGGATGCTCCATTTTACCGAAGCTTCCGTTCGGTTTTCATCTGCTATTTTCCTTTCTCCCTGACCATTTGCTGTGGGCTTGTCAGTGCAGTTCAGTTAAATGCCAAGTTCATGTGTGTTTAATATTTGAGACATTGAGCACTTCTCAAAAACTTAAAACACATGCAACATGTTCATACTGTGCTAAGCTGGCTAACTAAATGGTGACTTTGGGAAAGTTGAGAAAGCTGGATTGAAAATATGTTTAAAGAAAAATCCATCTAGTTGTTAAAAAAATCCTAAAAGAGTGAGTGCAACTAAATTTGTAATTTGGAATAGACAAGTTATTTTTACTCTCTGAAATCAGAGTTTGATAAGACCTATGATAATCCAGTTTGTGGCTGCATAAACCACTGGAGCTACAGAAAAACTAAAGCTACATGAGAACTTTGAAAAATATCCCTCGGCATGTGGCCACCATCTCTTGCATCGTGGGTGCTGATAGCATTAGGCAAAGTTAATGGAAACAATTTGATTTTCAGCAAATTGCTCATTCGACAAATTGGTTTTCCAGCAAGTTGATTTTTCCTCTTCCCTTCTGTATGCATGTGCCACAAATACACATCCAAATACAAGTTTAAGCTGGAGGGTAAATACATTCTGTTTAAGGGCATATCGCCTCTAGAGTTGAAACTGAAGGAAACAGCTTCTCAGCCAAATAACATGACATGTTTGCCATCTAAGGAGATGACCTATAAGTTTGAAAAGTCTTTAAACTTAACGGTGGTTGCTAGTGACAAATTTCATCTCAGTGGAAACATTTTTTTTGTGCTATGTACTAACTCGAAGGATAGCTTTATTCAGCTGGACATTTTAAAGCACTTTGTGAAACAGCTACTTGACATTTAACATTTTTCCCTCTTGAAAACAAATTTATCTTTATAAGGGTTGGAAGTGATAAATATACTGAATGTAAATGAATACTTCACGGTGACTTCGCATGGTTATCCACCCTGCACCATTAATGTGTAATAAATAGATGTTTTAAATATTTGCTCCTAGAGGTCTCTTCTTGAACTTAAGTGTAAGTTATCTAAACACTTGAAAAAAGATTTATAGTTATGAAGAGGCCTATATGTCAAGGAAAGTTTTATGATATGTCCCATAATAAATTAGCAATAAATGGATACAGGTGACTGTGGAATTTATGACCTTTAATGCTTTAATACTGCACTAAAGAAAAACTAATTATTAAGGTCCTGAAGGGTAATATAAGAATACCATCTACAAATTGTCAAATTAAGCCTTTAGTGCTAGGTATTTGAGGTAGGTGCTTTTTATGTGGTTCAACCAGAAAGGCAGATACAGATTGATAAAGAAAACCACCCCTCAGCTAGTAGAAAGGCAGCAGGCTTTCTAGCTGAAATGAAAGAATAACTTCCACAATTTTTACTTCTGCTTAAAAATAATCATTCTCTCGGCACTTCAGTGAATTGTTACTTATCCTGCAGAAAAGGACCCATTTGGTTAGATTCTGTCACAGCATTTATTGCCATCCCCTGCCCAAGTGCTCATGAAGATGTTTGAATACAAAAGGTCCCAGGAAGTTATCTGACTAAAAAAATCAAAATAAGCTCCTTGCAGGTTTTAGAACTGTCCTTTCCACAAGAAATTTCAATTAAAGCACTCATTGTAGGAGGCATCTCCACTTTCATCTTTAGTTTTTCATAAGAAAAAAAAAGAACTCACCCTTTTATTCCTAATTTGAACCTCACCAGGAGGTAGATGAGTTTATTTCCTAGAGGGAAGAGGCTATTGTAAAAGTCGGCCTCTAAAGTGATCTTCCAGTTTCCAATCTCTCACCCTTTTAATCCATTCTCCACACTAACACCAGAATGGTCTTTACTTTTCCCAGAAAAATGTGATTATATCACATCTCTGCTTAAAATCCTTTGATGGCTTCCATTGCTTAGCCCTGCTCCTAAGTGAGGCAGGCGGCCTTTGTGATCTAGTCCCCACCTATCTCTCCAGCCTCCCTCCCTTCTGGAACCTTCTGCCCTGGGGTGTTGGACCCCTGGCCCTGCCCGTGTGGCTTGCCAGTGACACGGCGTTTGCACCGTCTATTTCTGAGAAGCCTTCCTGCTCATTCTTACGTTTCATTCAAGACCCAGCTTAAACACCACTTCCCCACCGTCCTGTCACAAATGTAACAATCAGCCCATTGCCTCTCAGTGCTCCCCAGTCAGTGCAGCTCCTTCCTTGCGTCATGGCTAATTATGTAGGTGACCGTCTGTTCCTAAATGGAAAAGCCTGGAAGGCAGGGTCCTCACCTTGCATCTTTCCATCCCCAGCATCTAAGGCTATCGGGATATAACGGTGCTCAATAAAGGCTTATTGAATCAAAATAAGCCGGGGAAAATGAATTGAAAGGGAGGGAGGTGATGGGAGATGGATTATGAGTCTGAGACACAGGTCAGTAAATCTAACTCCTCGCAGGTTCACCGTTAAGGGATGTCTTGGATGGAAGCCAAGTTAACCTTTCCATGGTCTCCCCATTTCCTGAAGAGGCTACCCCGGGGCGGCGCAGAAAACAGCATATGTTACCTGAGGTTCAAAGATATTTATGTGTGGGGGCCATGAACCAGAAAATTATAACTATCATAATAAGGAGAATAAGGAAGTGAGCATTCCAGAGCCGGGAAGCTGCATGTAGCGGGAAGAAGGACTTAAAATTGGAATCAGAAGACTGAAGTGGGATCTCACCTTGTCCTATGGATCTAATTCTTTCCACCTGATGGAAGGTGTTTGGTATTTCTTACCTTGTTGCCCTCTCTGTGAAAATGGAGATACTGATGGATTCTTTTCAATGTTTTCATGTGGATTAAAGAAGATAATATAAATGAATGTTAGTGACAGTGATGATCATTATTACAGATCTGCTACCCGATGGCCTTCGTGCTTTTTAATACCTCATCTTTCATTTCATTTTGAAAGGTGCATGATGTAGTTGTACGCATCCTACTTATCACATCGATATACTCTTTTCAATTGGTCATAAGTTGTTTGATTTCTTCAGGCTGGGAAATTGCTGCTTCTTAGTCAAGAGACAGCTCCCCGTACGCTGTTACCTTGGACAAAAACATCCCACAATTGTTTCCAGTGTGCACGAGTAGTCAGCAATTTTACCATGTCCTTTAAAAGCAAGGGCAGCTAGAGTCAAAATAGTGAAAGTAGCAACAATTGCTGTCATTTCTATCTTTGGATCCTTCTCTGCCCATGTCCCCAAGACTGCAGTGTTTGTGCCCAGGATCCCTGAGCCCTACACAAGGACATCACATGTGGTGCTCCGTGGTGGCCTCTCTTCCGACCCCCTCATCCTCATAGATGCTCCAGAGAAACTGCTGAAGCTAATTTACCCCATGACAAACAGCAGGTGTCTACTTCATTTGGGAAGTCTCTCTGGATGTGTAATTATAATTTTAAAGACAGATACAAATGAATGAATCTATTTAGTAAGGAATTCTGGGTTTAGGACTAATCCAGAAGCAGATTTACTATGAATAAATGAAACTAAAACTTTGGGGCCCTTCATTTGCTTGGTCTCCCAAATGAATATTTATGTCTTAAGTCCCACACAATTTGGAATAAACCCTATCAAGTCCATTTAGAAGGTTCCAGCATGGTTCTTCTGTTTCTGGCCTTGCCGCTCCACTTGGTTCATTTCCTTTCCAATTCTTTTCCATGCTCTCTGGGGCACCATCCTGCCTTGGGTAAGTCTGAGGGTGGCAGGGCCGTAGGTTACCGCTGGATGTTTCCCGTGTTATGCCAGCTCTCAATGGCTCAAAGCATTCCTTCCGACTCCTGCTCTCAGAAAATTCCATCCCTCACCTCCAAGTTTAATGGAGATATATGTGCTCAGCCTGTGCTAATATAAATGAAGATTAACCACAATGGGGAAAAGAGAGGTGATAAAGGGTATGTCGTTTAGAGATGGAGTATAATTGCAGGGAAGGACCGATCTTTCATCTCGGTATTATGTCCTTTAAGATTTTGTTTGTGCATGTTGAACTTCATTTATAAACCCTATTTTGCTTTTATACTGTTTCATGAAATACTGATGTTAAGTAGATAATTGTTTAAACTTCTCGGCAAAATAAAAATCTGACAATTCTAAGTCACCCTAACTTCTAATTTTACCCATCTGTGAAATCCAGCATCCAAGAACTGCTGGATTAAATGACTTTGAAACATCTTTCAATTCAAATAACTGTTCATGAACTTCTGACATTTATTCAGGGCCTATTATTTGCAAAGCACCGTCCTAAGGCATTATGGGATTCTGCCCTGTAAAAACGAAATATGACAGGTGCAGAAATAATAGTAATGCAAGTTAGAAAGTGAAAAATGCTGTGCAAAGTTTGGAAATGAGCTAGAAATTTATTCCGACAGCTATATACACAGGCAAAGCTGGAAAAGGTGAGAACCAAGATGTCAAATGGCATGAAATTCATTGGTTAGACCTTTTCCTAGACAGAGAACCTCGTATTAAGACTTACAAGAGTGAAGGCTGGCGAAAGGCAAAGACTGTTAAGCTTGAAATAAATATGCACTATACTTGAGCAAGTATAAAAGGGCTCAGACAGGAACCAGAACACGCGTCTCTGGAGAATCCTTACGGCACAAAGGAAATGAAGTCATTTATCTCTGTGCCCTTAAGCAGTTTAGCAATGATGCTTTTTTACATGCTGAGTCTGAAAAAATATTGAGTCTGACCACAGCATTATTTGATGTTAGATTTAAGCTGAATTCTTAAAGCCGGTAGTATTTGAAGGAGTATCACAATATGTGGATTTATATAAATAATGAACAAAAATAAAAAGGGAGAAAGGGAAGAAGAATATGAAAGAAAAGACAAGTTACAGAAGTTATACTGCAAAAAGGTGGGAGGGGGGTAGGGAAGCAGAGAAAGTCTGTTGATGGACGAAAATCAGAAATTCCTTCGCTGAGCTGAGTCTAGATGTTTCACTTCCTATTGCCACATCTTTTCTTCATGAAACATCTAAATAACTGTGAGTTTGAAATCTCCAGGGTTGTGACTGTATTTGTTTTAATGTCTACACGGGTGAGATACGAATAATTCAACTCCTCATTACTTCTGCGAGGCATTTTATCGAATATGTTTCAGAAGTTTTAAAACTTAATCTATCATTTCCCCCTGTTTCTAAATTTTGCTCTCTCACACTTATAATATAATAGAACAATCTTGAAACTACATTGTAAGGGTTAGAAAAACATAGCCATTTCCTAGATCATAAAGCATTATATACTAAAGCACATTTTTTAAAAGATTTATTTATTTATGCATATAAGAACTGGGGTGTAAGCCAGAGGTGCAGGGGGTGAGAGGATTCACCAGAGAGAGTGGGGATCAGAAGAGGCAGATTGACTGAAATACCCTGCTGAGGGGAGCAGCGGGCGAGGCAGGAGAGGTCTGTTGCGCCATGTGGGTCACCTCCCTGACCGGGGTCCGAACTTGTTTTGCAGCTGCTGGAGATAGTTTGATATCGCTGTGTCTTTAACCCCTGCACCAGGGAGGCCCTAAAGCACATCTTCTTAATATGACTATTTATCATGCCAAAGAACTATAATTCAATTTTCTAGTGCTATTTTTTTTTCCACTAAAGACATCTAGGTGTGTTTTATATGTGGCTATCCTACTAGTTATCTATTGATGTGTAACAAGTAACTAAAACCGTAACAGCTTAAAGTACCATGTTTGTTAAAGTTTTTGTGATTCAGGAATCTGGACATAACTTATCTTGGGTAATCCCCAAAACTTTAGCCTCAATCAAACTATAGACCAGGCTGCATTCTCCTGTGGGGACTCAACTGAGGAGAATCTGCTTCCATACTCATTCAAGTTTCTGGCAGAATTCATTTGTTTGAGCTGTAGGTCAGAGACCCTGCAGCTCCCAGGGGCTACCCCTACTTCTGGCATGGAAGCTTATTTCTTCTAGAGCACATGACAGTGGGAGCTAGAAAGCCAGTTCTATCCAATGTGATATAACCAAGGACGTATCATCACTTTTGCCATAGTCTAACACTTACCCTTTTATATAGATCCTGCCCTTTCTAGCAGGGGGGTGACCTGCAAGGCAGATTACCAAGCCATTCCAGAAGGTAGGGTTCACTGGGGGTTACCTTAGGGTCTGTCTGCACAGGGGCTAAAATAAACTGCTCATATTTGAAATATCTTCTTATGTGTCAAAAATAGACACATCTTAATAAGTGAACATGACAGTGGGGGGCCAGTATGTGACTAGAAGGGAAGCAATTAAAATAGAAAGAAAAAAACTTGAAGGAATTTTTAGTAGATTCTTTCAGAATGTAATAATATTCTTGTTTCGGTTTTAAAATTTATTTAAGTCGTAATTAATATGGAACGGAACATGTTACCTAACTGATTTTTTGAATGCTTGAGCACCAGTAATATTTTTACGTGTGCAAATAGAATTCAGAAATACACTAACCAAAAAAATTAATAAGGCATTAGACTGGGAGAAAATATTGACAACTTTTCTAACAGATTGAAGATTATTGTCTAAAATACATAAAAACCTTCAACAAATCACTAATGAAAAAACCAAAATAACCCCAGAGATAAATGGGCAAAATAGGAATAGGCCATTTGCAAAGAACACTGTCTTGTAAATGATGAGATACTCAACTGCCCTTATAATAAATAAGCCAATAAGTTATCAGAATAAACAATACAATGTAAATGTTCATAATTTATTCTGGAGAATTGAAATAAAACAAAAAGTTTGTAAACTCAAGGGATTTTAAAAGGAGTAAGAAAATACACATATTTTATGAAAAGATAGGCTTTTTGGAAGTAATTTAGTAAAACCTATAAAATTAAAACAAAACAAAACCTTACTTTTTGCCTCAGCAATTTCATCTTTGGGATACTATCCTAAAGGAATTCTCCCATTTAAAAAATTGAAATATAAGGATATTATTCATTGCAAATTTTTATAAAGTAAAGCTCTGGAAATAAATCTTTAGAATCATGATAGATTTATGCCCTGAAATTCTTTGCATATAATAAAAAGAAAGAAGTTGACTTAAAGTCCTTGCCTTACAAGAGCTCCATCATACATTGAAAAAAGACTGAAGAGCAACATATAAGCTAAGATCTTATGTGTGTAAACAATATATTTAGGTATTTATAAATGTGTGTGGAATGCATTGAACGGGGACCAAAGGAATGGGCACTGCCCTCGTGACCATGTGTGTGTGACTTGATTCATCTGATTTGTGGGCACTGAGAAGGCCCAGTGAGAACAGGAGTAAATGAAGTGCTACCACCTTGTCCTTTGCCTTCCTGAATAGAATACAGACTTCAGTAAATAGACAGGATAAATATTTTAGCTAAACACATTCCTGCTGATGCAGCTATTTTTTTTTTGTGAATGGCAAATGTAAACAAGGGACTCAAAATTCAGGGTAAACTACCTACCTGTTCATCACCTGTCTACCTACTTACTAACAATTTCCTGTTCCTGCATCTGTCCTGTCCTTGTCAGTCCTAAAAAGATTTACCTATTCCATTTCAGAAGACTTATTTTTCCAAAGGCATGAGATATCAAGAATAGAATAGAAAAATAGCAAGAATACAGAATAAAAAGAACAGGGTTAATATAATTCCTGGATGAAAATACAGTTTTAGAATTTTGGCATCTTCTGTGTAAACTTGCTTGCCTATTTCAGCTTCCATGTAGTTGTTTACAGAGCAAAATAATAACAAGCTGGAAGGGAGCACCATAGAATTATTTTATCCCAGTGAAGAACTTTTCAATGTGACCTCAGTCACTTTGTACTGATATCAATGCTTGTTACCATAGCTGGTACCTTCTATTGTGATATTCATTTGCAAGCAACACTTTTTAAAAAGTTAATCAAACATCATTCACTCAAAAAATCAGCTTAATATCTTAAAAATTCAACCAAAAATTAAAAACAGATGGTTTGGGGGGGGTCTTTGCATTTGATTGAGTAAATCTGTATATAAATTATACTGAACCCAAAGGTGCTCACAGCCCATTTTTGCTTTATGATTACCTCAAGTCATTGTAGTGCCTTGTAAAAATGTACCTATGCCACAGCCATTCCATAAACCCTATGAAATAAAACACATCTCTCTGGCTGAGTGGAGCTCAGAAAATCTGGGTCTTCGCTCCTATAAATGTATCATATTGCATTTACAGGCTAATAAAGTCTCAAAGAACAAGATTGCCCTTCTTTTCACAAGTTGATCCTTTACAAATTTACAAATGTAATGCTTTAACCTACTTGAACTCAGCCCTGGTTCCCTGAGGGAAGATGCTAACCAAGAGAGAGTCTGTTCTGGGTTAGTGGGCAGCGGCCAGCGCAGCTGCATCAGGAGGGGGTGGCAGCGCCTGGGGGGCACAGCTGGCCTTCCAGGGAGGTTTGTGTAGCCTGAGTTAATGAGGTTAATAAAGCAATGTCACAAGAAGACGACAGAAGGAGAGAGTAGACACCAAAAAGCTCAAATCAAGGACCAGGTTCCAGAAGGTTATGCCCCAACGCAAGGGCATTGCTATCAAGTTGGAGCCAACGCCCTGAAAACCAAACAGCGATAAAGTTGAAGAACAGGAGACTTTCTTCAGAACTGAGGTGGCCATTCCTCTGAGCCATCAAATGCTCAGGGAACAAATTCTCTGCACAGCTTCTGCGTGTGGACAATCTCAGCCAACTTACCTGAAAAGGGGTCTTGCAATGCAAGACCTTCCTTGAAGCCCACCCAGCAGAAGTCATTTTAGTTTCATTTTTTTAAGGGTATAATTTAGAAATAGAAGCTCCAAAGGCGGTGATTTAGAAGAAACTGAGTAATACTGTAGGTGATTACGTGACCGTGACCTTGTATAAAAATGGAAATTTCTTTTTCAAACAATGGCATGTTTTGTTTACATGACTCAAAGTGTCTGAATTCAGAACGGTACAAGAAGGAGAGGGAATGTGGAGAGAAAGACCAAAATAGAGAGAAGGAGAAGGCAGACAGAGCAGGGTGCTGACGGGTCCCTCTCAGAGGCAGAGGGGGGCGTTGGTGCTCTCAGATAAAAGAGCTGTCTCTGCTGCAGCCCCTCACGTTTGGAAATTACCCTCCTATAATATCCAGATATTTTCTGAATTCCCTGGATGTTTGAAATTGAGTCCATTCACTCAGTCAAATGGATAATTAAATGTTTACTAAATCATTCCAAGAGCTGTTCCCTTTCCAACAATAACCAAAAACGCCACACATAAATTATCTAGGCAATTTCAAATAAAAACACTTGTATCTAAAATAATGACCTCGTTTCCCATTCTGCTCTGCTCATAGATTTTCACTGGAAAAAAAGAACACGTGGGTGGTTTCTTCCTATCTGAACACATACCCCCAGTTCTGGCTCAGGTTTGACAGGGCAGAGGCACACACCCTTTCTGCGTGGTGAAGGGCCACCTCTAACTGCTAGGTCTTTGGCTCCCAGAGGAGAGCAGCCCATGCCCCCCTCGCAGCACTGACAAGAGGATCTGTCCATCCCACTAAGCTTCAACATAAACCGCTAAACCATATACTAAACTCCGTGACCACTGACCACCGTGGGCTTGTGAGCTCCAGCTTTCAACAATTCAGAATCTTAGGGAAAGCAAGTCCTTGCTTGTCATCATTAAAATGGTTGTGTCTTTGGCTGTCCCTACATGCATGTGGGGCCCTCAGGAAAAAACATTGCTTAAGGCCCCTCTTCTCTAATCCAAGTGGAAAATCAAGTTACCTGAGTCTTTGTGGCACCCCTAAAAGGAAGTTGGTGGAGGTTAGAAAGGGCAGGTAAGGAAATATGGAAAGACTGACTTTCCAAGAACATTCTCAGAAAAACAAATGGTCCCCACCCTCTCTCTTTCCACCACTACTCCACATCATGTGATAGAAGAAATGGGTTTTGGGGTTGTTGTTGTTGTTTTGGCAGATACAGGGAATCACCTCCACCTTCCCATGAGCTTTGGTTCCACACAGCAGGGCCTGAAACAACCATCTCTGATCGACATGGAAAACAAAATCCACCCTGGGTTTTGGAATTGAGATGCCAGTTGATCTTAATTTTACAAATGTTCCTATAGTTTCGTCAGCATTTCTGACGCAGTTGAGATACTATAATTTTTTTAAGGTTTTGAATATAAAAGAAAAACTTTCCAGTGAGAAATCTGTTTGTAGTGTTATAATGTGCCTGCCTGAACGTTTTGGGGAATATTTGCTTATTCTTCACAAGAAATATTTGGCAGAGGAACAGTGTCTTCAGTAGTAGCTAAAACTCTTTAGAGGAGATATTATTAGCCAAGGAGTGGTAAACATTTCTATTCAGTTCTATCAATATGTAGTCTTGCATTCCTACTCTGTGCTCACACCCTCTAGAAGATACTAAAGAGTGAGAAGTACTTTCGACTTGTCCCAATGTCATCCAAAAGGAAAAAGCAAGAGCTGTGCAAGATAGCATTCAGTTAAGTACCAACATGTGCCATGCAGAAAACAGTCTTGTTTTAAGCAGTAAAGGGGGAAATTCATTGCATTGAAGTTGTGCTCAGAAAAATGGCTAAGTCTTCCCCTCCTTGGAGGCAGTAGATGAAGTGGAAAGGAACAAAGATATTTTCTTTTAAATGACTTTTAATTTCCAGGCTCCTAGATGTTAAATTAAATGGCACTACCAGGATGACTCAGGCTGAGGGAGTGAATTCACTAACTTGCTATTTGTCCAATAGTTAGACTTTCATAATTGATTTTTATTGTTCTTTTTCTCTTTTTTGAATTAACATAGGCTTATAGCACTGTAGAGGGTCACACCTTCTCAGCTGTGTGTCCCCTCTACCATCAATGCACCTGCAGCCCTTTCCCCTGGATTGTAAAGCCAGGTAGCCCCAACACAGGTACCAAGTGGGGTGACAAATGTGTCAACCAGATGATGCTTACACACTCATGTTGGGTCCAGATCCCTGCACTTAAGAGCTTTGAAATTGTTGACAACTTGTTAACCTCTTGGAGTTTGCAATTCCAAATAAAGAAAGTGACATAGCGTAATCAGTTGATTTCAAAGTCTCATTGAAGTGGGGTCTAAACATGAAGTGGTTTTATTTTAGTTTAATTGTGGCTTTTACCATTATTTGGGAAAGATGTACCTTTCTCACTTGAGAACTGAAACCCTTATCATTTCTCATCCCTGCGTTAAACAGTATCGAGACCAGGAATAAATTTCACCCCTGTGTTAAATAATACTGAATTGAAGCAAAATAACTTGGCTGCTTGATCCCCAAAAGAGTTCAGGGAGATAATACTATACAGCCATCCACAAGACAAGATGCTGACAGAACAGCGCACTGGTCATGGGCGCAACATGGTCCAAGAATTGGCTTTTGGTCCTGAGACTTCTTTGCACCTGGCCGAAACAATCATGTCACAAACGGCCCCATCTATCCAGTAACCCCTCCCCCTGCCTTGCAATACCCCTCAGTATCACCAGCCTGGGGCCTGACAGGCTTTCTCCATTTCCTCAATGTTAGCACCTCTGAGATTCTGTCAAGGTGGAATCCTCCCTTGTCATGTTGGCTCACAACTTGACCAGTTGTTTTTTCCTGGTGGATTTTCAAGACATTAATGGTTGACATATCCCTTGACAATGTCTTTAACTGTTTTCATAATATTCTAGTCACTGTATTAAAATACATATGTATCTGTATGTGTCCATAGCCAAGTTCAACTTCCATCTTTTTCAAAGCACTCACCCAGTCTTACCTCACAGGTCTGCCCCAGACATGTAACTCAAGGGATGTGGAATTGGGGTGCAGTTTGACCTTCTGTTTAAACAGGGCTGAGACAAGAGGGGGAGAGGATTGTGGTTTGAGGTGACTATATCCACTTTAGAAGACCTGCACTTCTGGGAGAAAGAAGGATCTTTTGTGTAACTGGTCAGTAGTCAGTAGTGTGAAGAGGTGCTTTCTCATTTGCTGCCTGGATCTTTCCATGGGCCGCGATGCTGACCCATTTAGTGGCTCTGCACAGAGGGTGCCTGCGGCATTGCCTGGGTGCTCAGTATCACACAATCCCCTCCATCTGTCACCCTTAGCCCAAATCATCCTCTATACAGTGCTGGCCTCTAAAACCTCTCCTGGTGCAATGTTGCCCTGTTCTTCCTTCCTCCTCTTCTCATGAACTTTGCCCCTACAAATGCCTCCATGTGAGCCACTAAAAAAATGAGAATAAAACAGAATATTCTAGTGAGAATTAAATATACTTTTACAATGTGTGAGACCATAACTAGTAACCTCCCCTTCTTACAATATGCAGCTCAAGATGATAACACCTTTATCATTAAGAATGATACATTGGAATATTACATACATTTACCACTTTTAAGTACATAAGTAAAGGTTGACAAACATTTGGACTTCAAAGCCAAAAACCAGCCCATGGTGATTTTTCCCCAACTGAAAACTAATACAAATTTGCTTTCAACTATTTTAAATTCTAGTCCAGATCAATAGGAAGACAATTTGAATGCCAGAGTGACACTCTGCATTGACTAATTTTGTTGTTGCCTCTTAATACATAATCTTTTGTTCAGGGTCTGAAAGTAGATATTTCATTGTTGATGTGGTTAGGCTGTATTCAAGGTGTGAAATTAGTATGTGCCAAACAGGAAAGGGAGATAGTTTCTTGGTAATATTTCCATGACAGGTCTTAAAAACTATTGCTATTTGGGGACGATCCAAAGGAGCAGAGTGAGAAATATTTATAGCATATGAGTGTAATAAAAGCTGTAATCATGAACAAACAATACATTAAACTGGTAGGACATAGTTTATATTAGATCATAGGAATGAATATCAAAAATACAGGCAATATTTTTGAAAAAACAAGCAGCAGTGAAAAATTTATTTATAATATGAACCAGACACTCTGAAATAATTTGTGGTTTACTTAATTCTTACCGTTCATCCTATATTCTTTTGAGTAAGCTGAATGAAGGCACCCGAGTAACTACTTCAGCTGTTTTTGATTTCGATTCTGAATTTTCAGTGAGATGAGAACTCTAGTCGATGTAACAAAAAGAGATGGCAGGTCATCTTTAGAAATTTAGATCCCCCCCCCCAATATAGATACATATTAAAAAGAAATGCATTACAATAAGTTACTGTATTTCCAAATTGTCTCATTATTTCTGGACAAACAATAATTGCACATAAATTCTGAATAAAGGAATATCACATTGCATCTTATGTGTTCTGCAATATGCACTCATAGAAAATCATTATAGTAACAAAACCAGCTGCATGTAATAGAAAGCAAATGATTTACAATGTTACTATGAGAAACTACTTTATTTCATATTATCATAAAAAGAGCAGAACTGAATATTTGCATGACAAACAGAAGAGTCCTGGAAATTCCAAAGGCAATTCATTTTTTTAATAGGTATTAATGCTGGAAGGTGATTTGAAAAAGCTTCTACTCTGGAGAATATTAGCCATTATAATTTGCAGTCATTATTAGTGCAACAATTGAAAGAAAAAATCTATAAACATTAATAGAATACAGAAAAAATGACTCAGAGTAATATGTGCTTCTATCATACAACATCTATGTTACAAGGGCTTACATTTAGTGATTTTGAACATTTTCTTTTCTCTTAAACTGAGATTGGAATGCATTTTTCTTACTAAATGAAGCTTGACCCTGAAATTTGAACCACACCAAAAGTCTTCAATGTCTGTATCTTAGTATGTCTTGTATGTCAGTCACCAGATCTGCCAACCGACAGTCATTCCCAGTGAATGGACACCCTCATGCCTGCATAGAGAGCCCTGACTCTCTCCTTCTACCCAACCACAGCCATGGGGGATGGATCTGGAGTAACTATGATAGCTCCTGACTCAAGAAGAGTTGAGCTAGACCAATGAAAGGACTTCTCAGCCATGGAAGGAAAGTCCTGCAGAGAGAGAGAGCTCAAATAAGCAAGAACTGTGAGTTAGAGACAAGATCCACAGTCCAGAGTAAGGGTGAGTGAGGAGATGATGACACAAGAAGAATAATCTGAGAAGGGAGGAAGTTCAGGGCTGGACCACCTCTGCAACTTAGGGATCCCAAGCCCCGCCCCAGACTACAGCTCTGGTCTCCAGGACAGCTAGTCCAGATTTGGCTCCAAGGCTTAACCATCCACAAAATTCCATATCTCCAGTTTTGTTCCACATATGTCAATATAATAAAACCATCCTAAACAAATGAACTGTTATGAGTCTCAGCTTTGTGAAGCCCAAAGAACTTATAAATTACATGTATGTATGTAAAATTATACCTATTAACTATATCCATCCTATATACAGTATAATAATGAATTTGCATTAACTTAGAATACTTATAATTATGATAGTTATCTGTTTATAATTTTATAATAAATTATACTATTTATAAAAAATAACTAAACATATAGCACAAATGATAGTTCCTTACTCCTATCTCCGGACTAGAGAAAGGTCCCAAGATTCATATATATCTATGCCTAAAATCCAAGCTCCTAGTCTCTTGTTAGAGCAATCAAATTAGAGTTCTCTTAGTGATCATGATTTTTAAAGAAGCAACAACTTCACTTCACCTGTTCAATACATTTTCTGGTGGAAGCAGTGGATTAATATAACGTAAGGTCAGGAAAGACTACAGGGCAGGTTTTCTGATCCCATGCAGACCGGGTAAAGGAGGAGTCAGAGTCCTTGGTGGGTTTTTGCAGGTCTTTTATTGGGGTTCACCAGGCATATGGCAGGCAGGGGTGCTGGCTGGGGGGCTGGGAGGCTGGCAGGCTGGCAGGCCTCCCAGCCCCCAGCAAGTCTTCACTCTATCTGGGCTCTCTGGCGTTCGTTCTGCTGCTTCTCGGCTTCTCTTTCGGCTTCTGCTGCTGCTGCTGGCGTCCCCATGATGCTGCCCTTAAAAGCACAGTCTTAGCCCAGGTGAATCCCATCTACATCTGCCTACACCCTACTCCAGGTGCCTGCCATCAGGCATGCATTCAGGACCTCAAGGATCCATCATCTATCCTGATGGCAGGAGGGCAGAAAAGCCTGACATTTTCTTTACCCTACATATAAGATGTATTTTTAAAACAGTTTTAAAAGTACCCTGAATGAGTAGAGTTAATTGGCTCTTGGATTGCATTTTCAATACTCTCAAACTATTTATCACAATGGCAGTAAAGACTACAATAACTTGGGCCACCGCCCTGAACCTTGGGGCTCTTTTTAAGATGTCTGCTTTATAAACATGAACATTAATTTTGCCTAATAAATGAAAGATGTAAGAGATTAACTCATTGGCCAAACAAGACAAAGACTGAAAATTGACCCTGTTGGTATGTTAGTTGTAGAGTGGCCAAAACAACAATCTGATTGGAATATGTTCAAGAGAAAATGGTAGAAAGAACAAGTATGGACAAGACTTTCAAGAAGTTTTTCTCCAAAACAAAACAGAGAAGTAGGGTGGTAGCCACAGGAAGTGTGGGATCCAATGAATTGTTGCTGTTGCTTTCTGTAATATGAGCAATTTTGGAGAATACTGAGATGGGGAAAGAGTTGATCCTGTAGAGAAGAAGACAACTGAGAATACAGGAGAGGGGAGGGATAATGGCAGCTGCAACTCTTGAGAGTTTGCAGAAGCAAAGGGTGAGTCCCATTACCTCTGCATAGGAATTGTTAATTGTTCTCAGATGGAAGCAGGTGATTCAGGTGATTCGGCGTAACAGGCAGAGAGGGAAGAAGAGTAGCTGGGCACTTTTCCAAGTACATTTCCATGGGTGCACCCCAAATTTGCATTAACTTTGCAAGAAGCCACACCACTGTTTGAATTTCCATAGCAGTTGGATCAACCAAGCCTCCCAATCTTTTCCCTTTCATGCAAAAAAATTGGCAGGTTATTCGCTCCTCATGCAGGTGACATTTAGGACCAAGGTCACTATAGTCATCAATCCAGGTCAATGCACTTGTAATATATTACATGTATGAATACATTTTAACACTTTGTCCTAATGTATAACCATAAGTGAAGGAAAGGGGACCCACAGATTCTGCAATCCCCCCAGTTTGCTTACAGTGTATTATTCCTATAGCAAGTGTAGTATTTATACCACTGCAAGCAGAAACATAGCTCTATTTTCCTCTTATTCAATCTAATCTACAATTTTATTCCCTTATTTCTATCCTGTCAAAAATCATTCACCAAACAGCATAACTGGATACATCGGGGCAACCTGGTTTACCTTCATGTAGGTATGAATTTCCACCTCCTACCTGTCCTTCTCCCAGAGACAGAACTGAATTTTTAAGGGTTGAACTGAAGTTAGGACCGCAGGAGAGAAGCCAGGGTGGGCACATGGCTGTCTGCCTCTGTGCCAATGAGCAATTCCTTGCGCACAGAAGTACACACGGTCACGGTCAGTACAATAGGTGTCTGCCCTCCAGATCTTCCCAGTCTTGACGCAGAGGGTCATGTAGGTCTAGCAGTAGTTTCTTAGTCACTTTCACACCTTTCAGGAGAGGACGTTCTCAGAGCTTTTCTGTTGCCTCCAATGGAGGCGGGTCAAGGGTTATCTCAGACCTCAGCCGGCCTGGAGTTCCCCACCCTGCTAGTCTCTGGCCGCTATTGCTGCTTTCAGCTGGCATGGTGCATGGGGTTGGAAAGTACCTTGCTCACTCTCAACGTCCTTGTGGGAAATAAAACACAAGTGATATCTGTGTCTGGATATCTACATTGACTTGGAGGTGTTATCAACAATTTGTCCAATTCCCATGCTCAATGAGGCAAAAAATTTGGTCTTTATAAAGATTTAATTTATTTGTTTACACATGCAAGAACTGTGTATTTATTTACACACACAAGAACACCCCCCCCCAGAGGTAAAGGGGGGTGGGGGCTGAGAGGATTCACCAGAGTGGGGTGGATCTACTGAAATACACTGCTGAAGGGAGCAGCAGGCAGATAGGAGAGGTCTGATGCACCATGTGGGTAGCTCCCTAACCAGGGATGGAACTCATGCCACAGTGGCTGGCAATCGCTTAATAACACTGAGGCTTTAACCCCTGTGCCACCAGGGAGGTCCGGTCATGGAGACATTAAAAGTAACCATCCACCTTCATCCTACCAGAATGCTTGTCTCTCTCTCTCCTTGATCAGTGAAGTCCTGGTAAAATCTAGCTTTTTTGTCAATTACATTTCCCCCCAAAGTCTTTACTTATTGCATAAACCTTGGCATTTGTGAACTCCTGCTGACCACATTGAAGAGGCAAAGCTGAGAATGGACCCTGGAGCAGCAAGGCTGGCTCTCTTTGCTGCCTGAATCTAGGAGGAAGGTCACAAAGGGACGGGAGATTACTAGGAAAGAGAAATATTTAAATTATTATCAACATATTATCAACCTCCTGACCACATGAGCTTATTAAGGTGTATACTGGGTTTTCCATTCCACAATAGATTTAAACTTAGTCTGTCTTAATACAGTATATTCCGTTTGTTCTGCAATAGCCAGATTTGACTCACATGTATTTTTCTACTTAGCAATAAAATTCTTATGTATTGATTAACTTATAAAGGTAGATTTAACATAGTTTGAATGACGATGGTAAACTTAGAATTTTAGTGCTCTTAATCTGCTTAATTTATCATTTTTAGCCACCATTGGTGCTAGAGGGAGAAATGTGAAAGTTAATTTGGTATATATTTAATAGATACAAGTCTAAAAAACCACGGTAAGATCTCATATTTATAGAATTATTTATAGTTTACAAAATGTTTGTGTATATATATTTATGTTATTGTATTTTCCTCTCTAGCAAATGTCTAATAGACATAATTGACAGGTTTACAAAATGTTTGTATATATATATATATATGTTATTGTATTTCTCTCTCTAGCAAATGTCTAATAGACATAATTGACAGGTTGAAGTGGTGTGAGCCTTGGTCTCCTGAATGAAACACCACATTTTCCCACAAGAGACAGATGATTAGCATTTCATCCTTTGGTTAGGAGAGCAGAAAAATTCAATGAGGTTAAAAGGTATTTTTGCAATGTACCAGGTTCATGAAAATGTTTTAGACCCTCTGCAATTGATGGGTGCTGAGCTCCACTGCGCAGTCCGTTGCATCGCTGAGTATGCCTGAGTCCAAAGTAGATCAGCATCAATTTCCTCTCTCTCCGCCCTCCCTAAAGCAGTGTTAGGCTCCAGGATTGTGTCAAGGATGCAGTGATAATGCCTAAAGCCATTTTCAGTACAGGAGTTGTTCAAAAGATAGGAAGGATTTGATTTCCAAGTTTCCTGCTACATGCTGATGCAAACATCTCCTACTAGGGAGAGTTTACCACACAAACCCTCTTCGTTCCTTGTGATGGGATAGGAAAAACACTGGTGATGTCTGTGTGCTATAGTTTTATCACCTACAAATTAAATGAGATCCTGGTGTTAAAGAATTTAGCACAGTTTGAGCACTCAGGAAAAAGTAGCTGTTATTATTATGAAAATGAAGATTACATGCTTCAAAGGACAGTGGTTCTTGGGAGTTAGAAAACACGGATTAGGCACTGAATGTTTATATTATGAATTGTACCAGAGAATGTCCTAGTTTGTTGTTGAATTCATCATGATTCTCTGCTAAGTGAAAATCCAATATCTTGAAATATTATTGAGATACAATCCATTAAGTTTCTAATTCAGCTTCCTTTAGCAATGAAAGGTACATAATTTAGAGTCATTTTTCAGTAACATTCAAGAAGCTAATTATTATAAAGTTGTTAAATTATCTCTTAAAAAGTCATTATTAAAATTAAAAAAAACGGGGGCCTCCCCGGTGGCGCAGCAGTTGAGCACTGGGTTGCGAAGCTGCCCGCAACCTCTGCAGCACCGGTTTGATCCCCGGCTGCCCAGCGAGGGTCCCACATGGCGCGCAGACCTTTCCTGCTGCCCGCTGCTCCCCTCAGCAGTGTACGTCATCAGTCTGCCTGCTCTGCTCTCCCCTCTGGCTTTGGTGAATTCTCTTACCCTCCCACACTTCTGACTGTACCCAGTGCTTGTATAAATAAATAAATAAATAAATAAATAAATAAATCTTAAAATTTATAAAAAAGGGTTGAAATTCTACTAAGGGGTTATTTTCACTTTTATTATTGTTTAGAAAAATGTCTAATAATGTTGAGTTTGACTTGAAACAAAAATTGTTCAGAGTCTCTCCTTTTGCTGGCTCTCCCCTGCTGGAGAGAGAATGCCCTGCTGCACCCCAGATCCTTGGGGAGAAACAATCAGAAGAAATGTGCAGTCTAGCCTTTTTGCCTTGAGGCATGAGGAAAAGAGTGTGAGGAAACATAGAAGTGGAATTGCACCATCAACCCAACAACAAGAAATACCTTTGAACACTGCCTTCCGCCCCAGAACTTCCCCTGACCCCTCATGTAATCTTCCATTCAGTCTATTTTTCAGATGAACAAAGTGAAAATTAGAGAATTTATGAGATTTGCCCAACATCACACTTGCAGTTGCTTCAACAGCCAGAGTGAAACACTGTTGATCACTGGGAAACCATTCTGGATAACCTGAGGTACAAACTTGGAGACAGAAGACATTGACAAAGTGCTATTTTATCAAGGAAGAATTTACGTTGCTCAAGGTCATACACACGCCATTAGTTGGCTTATCCAGAGACATCTCTTATCTTAATGCTGCAATATGCTACTTATGTTCTTGGAAGCAGGTATTTCTTTAAGTTTATGTTGTCAAGCTATGTCCTGTGGTTAAGTTTGGCTCTGTAGCTCATCAGTGAGTATTCTAATAACTATAAAATAGTTATAATACAGATTTGCAATAGTCCTCCCTATATCAAAACCTATAAATGCCTTCAAGGCTATCTAATTCAGATGTGTAAAATATAAGCACCCAGTTCTAAGGCTAAAGTAGTTTTATTATCCAATATTCAGATGGACTAAAACATTGTTAAGACTAGTGGGAAACTGCTAGAAAAAAATGCTTAAAATCTGGCCGTGGAACAAGAGCTGGGCTTATGCCTCAAAATGCCATTTCTCCCTCTGGCCTTTATTTTGAACATGCACTTTAGCAGTCCTTTCCTTTATTTAGCAAAGATTACATAAGTAGGCCTGAGGGAGAGGGGTGGAAGCAAGAACTTATGTAGGGAAAAGACGCAGCCACCAAGTGTGCTGCCACCACTTGATGCTCTTAAATAAACATATATATTACTTCCAGAAATATTGTCATTCTATCCCTCATTATATGTTAAAAAAAATTTCCATCTTGGGTTTTTAACTGAACATGAAAAAATATTAAGTTGTTAACAAAGAATAAGGATGACAAATTTATGTAACACTGATAAACATTTCTTTCAGCTATAATCAAAATTGTTCAATCTTGGTTAACTGTTACATAAATCCACACAAGTAGCAAAGTTCTGGAAGATTCCAGGAAGACTCACGATGCTGAGACAATGGCACTTAAAGATAATAACCTAAGTATTTGCAAATCTTCCAATGACAAAATCTCTGCTTTTCAGTAATTGTATAAATATAAAATTGTTCACTTTATATATATTTCAATATAAATCATGTTAAATATATATTATCATCTTTTATTCAGTGTTATCTATTATATTTATTTTATAATATAAATTAGTATAATTAGTATAATATAGTATATTAGTATATAAATACTATATTAGTATAATATAAATTAGTATAATTTATATTAGTATAATATAAATTAGTATAGTATACCATTATGTTCATTACACACATAATATATGTTATATGTTATAGATATAAAAGACTTTGAGAATTCTGAAGGTAGAAGGAAACTCAGAAACCCAAAAAGACTATGATTTGCCAGGTTTTCAACAATTCAAGTCAGGATAAGAACTCAGGTCTTCTGATTTGTTAGCCCAAGATTTTTCCTATCATTCACAAGCTTCAAATAATTTCATTGCTGTTGTCAAAAAGAGGCATGATTATTCCCCCCCCCCCTCAAATGTCCTGCACATGTGCAGAGGAGATTGACCTGGAGATCTTGGAGGCAATGCTGATGAGAATGCAACATTGGAAACGATTTAAGGTTCCTTCGGAAGGAGAAAAAATCAAATGAACTTACTCATCTGACCCAAAACCGAGGAGCAGTTAATCAATTCAGGTTCTATGCATGAACATAGGTTGTCTTTATTGAGGGAACAACAATGGCATGACACAATGGCATAATACCACCAAGGAGAAATTAAAAGGCATCCACCAGAACATTCTTAAGTGCAAATATGTATTCTGCTCTATAAATTCTTATCCTCCCTAGCATGCCTTCAGAGTTTGAAGAAGCAACAAATAATATGAATAAGAGTTATGCTTATTACTACAAGTGAAAAGTTTAAGGCTTTTCAAAACACTTGTGCTAATAAGTAATTTCTTCCTAATCTTGAGCTGTTAGTGTCAATTTCCTCGTGCAGAGTCCACTAGTAGGAGTTATATACACTTCCTTTCTGGGATGATCATTTTCATTTGGGAGAGAGGGATTTCAGGACATCTTGAAGATTTTTTTTCTCTTAAATGGTCTTTCATTAATAAATTACATAAAAAGGGAATCTGTTTTAATATAGTGACCAAATTCAATGAGATAATTATAGCACAATTTGCCTCTTTTTGCTGTGGATAACTACTTAGAATTATTAAATGTTAGGGAATGCTTTAATGGTTCCTATTATAGACTCTCATTTTACAGATGAAGAAACAGAGGTTCAAAGAAGAAAAATTTCTTCCCTAGAGAAATGTAGCTAGTGAAAAGCACACTTGGAGTTAAGACCCAGCCTTCTATACTACAGAGACACATGTTGTTTCTCCCAGTCACACACACAGACCATACACTGCCAATGCCAGAAAACAAATTTATCAGCCCAGTGATGAAGGCAATATCCAAAACCTCCCAAACACTGCTGTTTTCTTGTGATTATACATTCAAATCAACTTAACAAATATGTTTTATTATTTTTGGATGGGTTATGTACTTTAACCTATGTATGTATATGTATACACACACACAGACACCCTTCCAATATAATTCTGGAATTTGGTCATATGTATATGTGTACAAATCTTATACACATTTGAGTTATTTACATAACTGAAGCATATGTGTGTGTGTGTGATAATACTTCGGAAAAGCTTCTTATCCTTATGTCTCTGAACCTCCATCTAGAAAATTATATCTGTTACATAATATATACCAGTGTAGTCATACTCTTGACCCAGTAAGCTATTTAAATACTAAGAGCATGGAATCTATTGTCTTACAATGATTTGCAAGCTGAGTTTTTTTTAGAAATGTTGATGCCCAAAGAGAGAGGAAAAAAAAAATCTTTCACAATGCTATGATTAGAGTGATCTCCTTAGGACACTTTAATAGGTGCAGTAATTAGTAAATATTTTCATCTGTGAAATCCACCACAACTAGACAACAAATATTGACTATTTTTACTCTCTGGTCAAATCATTCTTATTGATTGCAGCATGCATTGTAATGGTTTAAATCAAGAAATATTCTGGATATATCACTAGTCATAAGATAGAACATAAAAGTGATTCCCTTCAATTCTGGGATATCCTTTTCATTCAAGCCTTTCCTTTTAAAATTATTGTTCATGTATATTTTTAAGTTTGTAAAAGGAATGTTTTAAAACTGTAAGGCAATAGACATTTTTGCAGAAGCAATCTGACTCCAAATTTTAAGCAATTTTCAGTCTTTTCGCAATGATTCAACCATATATTTGATCCAAGTTTCCACTATCTTAATATAAACAATCCAAAAAGGAAAACACTTTCTTTTAGGAAATGATTTTTATAATTCAATTTTGTATTCTATTTAGTTTATTTTTGTTGTTGTTTGTGTGTTTATTTGGTTGGAGCAAAAATATGTATGCTATTTTCTTATTCTCATAAACACTAAATCATAACTTCTGATCTTGCCAGATTGTAAAACTAAACAATTTTGGTCTAGCTAGGTTTTGGGAAAACTCAAAAGAAATTTAGTTGGTAGAGGAAGAGATGTTAGTAATTCCATTTGTTCAGCACTTGTCTTTAGAGGATTCTCAGAATTGTGTCGGAGTGTGTTATGATGTTGCTGTGAGCTACTGCTGACATGGCTTCCACCCTTGAGATGGCTATATTTCAGAGATGAGTGAAATGATACTTGTAAACAAGTTTATAATCACCAATAAAGCTTACCAAACAATTTAAGCTCTTTAGAAACACATACCCACTATTATAATTAATTGCCTATTGTTTATTTTATTATAAACTTTAATAGAGACATAGAGACTTTTCAAAATGCAATCTATAAAATTCCAAACTTAGTTTTTTTTTTTCATGATGCCATTTTTTATAAGTTTCAGGTGTCATATTATTTCTCTCTGGAGATTCTGGTTGACATTCCAACACTGTTCCAATACACTCTAAAAATTCCTAAGAATCAAATCCCCCCTGACCATAGCTGGTCTCCCCTTTCTGGATATAAGAAAAAGATTCCTAAGAATATTTTTCTCTAGAGTTGACAACTGCCCACTCTGGGATCCAGATGTCAGGTACACAGTAGGATTTTCTTCTGTTTCTCACATAAGACATTTTTGTACACTATTTCTTAGAGATGGAACATTCTGCTTCTTTTTTTAATTTTGGTTTCTTACATTTTATAGTAAACTTTCATTAGAATGACTTAATACTAGAGCTTTTCCTTCCACATGGTATCTAGCTCATGATCACACAAGATTCATCTGTTGTTTGGTACTCTGAAGAGTTTAGTGGTAAATTAACGTAATGTCTCTTTTGGGAGTGCCTACTTCACTTAGCACTCATGTCAAAATTTGGAATTTCCAATAAATGAAAGCAAATCTTAGTGTCAACTGGATCCTGAAAGATTGTGCTGGAATCTGGATGTTTTTTAAGGTTTCTGGTGCTGTCCCATAGATTCAGAGAAGTGTCTTCCTGCCACAAGAGTAAAATAACGTACAATGTTATTCCCACCCCATGAAGGTTTTTCCATTTTCTACTTGCTCTTCTAACCTAAATATATTGGACACTCACATACCTCCTTTCAAAAAGTATTTAACAATAAGGCCCTTGTTTCTTAGAGTTTTAATTACTGCAGCTAATATTCTGCAAACAGAGGGGCACTTAGAAAACAAGGAGAACATAATATCCCCCTCAAATGGAAAGGTTTAAATCTTGCCTGCATATAACAAACACAACACCTTACATTTTTATGGCTATTTGAAGTTGGAGAAGTGTATGCACCTCTCTAGTTATTTTACTCTCAAAATTAGTCTTGAAAAGGGACTAAAGGCATTAAGTCCTTCAATAAATTGAGTGCCTGGTGCATGCCCAGCACGGTGAAGGCATGGCCCCTGGTCTGTAAGAAAATCCAAAGAGCGTAGAACTTCGTTAGGGAGATAAGATATGAACAAAATAAACACAATAAAGGTAGGATACCCATGTTTCTTGTTATTGAGAAATAGAGGGGACAAAGCTATTTTCTGTACAATATCTGGAGAAGGCAATCGAGGCTCCCCAAATTTCAGCTCCTTGTCTCAGGAAACTAAGTGCCCATTGCCAGCTCTGTACCGAATTTCTGGCAGAAGCAGGCATTAAGCAAGGCTCCCATTTCATCAGCCATTCCCCATACTTTCCCTGCTAGATTAGCCTAGTCTGGGAAAGAGCATATTTGCATATCCCATTTTCTTCTCCCAAGACTTTCCATTCTAACAGTGCTGGTGGCCATCAGACCTTCTCTTAGCTTCAGGTGAGGCACTGTCCTTCGCACCTGGCGAAGTAGCTTATGTGGCTTCAGTCCAAGGAACAAGAGCAGGGCTGGCGGGGAGCTGCCTTCCTGGCTTCCGAAGTTGGGCAGTCCCCCAGGTGTGAGTGGCCCTGGGTGGCATGGGGCCTCAGACACGGTGGGGATGTGTTCTATCCTGAAGAAGCTGAGGCTCCCAGAGGGGACATGGCTTGACCAGAGTGACAGACTGAAGGTGGCAGACTCTGAACCAGGCCTTCTGACTCCAGGCCAGCGCCTCCGCGATCTCCATCAATCTTGGTACGTTTTGGATTCTTATCTCGGCTTCCTTCCATCGCTTGCTGGGGGAGGCGGGGGTGGGGGGTTGGGGGACAGGTTGGGGGGTTTGAGGGGGGAAGGAGCAGAGTGGCTACGGGATTAGGGAAAAGTGTTTTCTGTCAACGAGGAGGCCTAACTCCTTCCACCACCATTTGTGGAACGCCCGACCGGAGCAGGCGCCGGGCGTCGGGCTGCAGCAACACAGCTTCCAAAGACCGAGAGGGCGCGGGCCCGGGCCCGGGCTGGCTCCTCTCAGGGCGGCCCCAGCTCTCCCGAGCCCCCGCGCGGCGCAGGCCCCGCGTCCCCAGCGCGGGATCAGGCGCGAGCGGCCGGCGCAAAACGCCCCGGGAGCCCACGGCCCCCCACCCAGCGCGGGGAGCTCCGGCGGCTGCGCCCCGGCCGCGCGCCCCCAGTCGCCTCGGCAACCGGGGAGGCGCTGACCTCTGACCCCGCGGCCCCGCCCGGCCCCGCCCCTCGGCGCGCAACATGGAGGCGGCCAACCCGGAAGTGCCGCCGCCGCCGCCCGCCCGGTGCTAGGGGCCGCCGGCGGGCGAGACCGGGCCCGCGCCCCGCACCCCCCGCCCCCCGCCCCGCCGCACCCCAGGCCCGCCCCGCCCCGCCCCGCCCGCCCGGGAGGAGGAGCGCGGCGAGGGGCGGAGGCGGAGGCGGAGGGAGAGGTTGCGAGAGGGAGCGAGGCCGCGCGGGCCGCCGGCGGTTCGTATTACCGGGGTCGGAGGAGGAGCCGGCCGGGCCCGCGCGGGGAAGCGGGGGCGCGGCGGAGGCGGCGGGAGGCCGGGGCGGCGGATCGGGGCGCGCGAGCTCGAGTCCGCCGGGCCGGGGGCGCCCCCCGCCTCCGCCGCCCTCCCCGGGGCCCGGCCGCCCAGGCCTCACCTGCCCGCGGCCCGGAGCCGCCCCCGAGGGCCGGGCGTGGAGGCCGCCGGAGGCCTGGACGGCGCGGCCGGGGATGGTGGGCCCCCGCGCGGCCCCGGAGGAGGGCGACCCCCAGTCGGCCGTGCCGCCCGGCGGCGCCGGGGGGGCGTGTTGACCTGGTCCCGGGGAGGTCGGGCCGCTGCGAGCGCGCCGGGCCGTGGGGCGCCCCTAGGATGCAGGATTGAGGCTCTGGGCTCCCGGCCCCCCGGCACCCCCCCGCCCCCCGAGGGGCTCCGCCTGCGCGGGTGAGCTGGGGGCAGAGACAGGGGCGGAAAGATGCTGTCCGAGCAAGCCCAAAAGTGGTTCCCGACCCACGTCCAGGTCACTGTGCTCCAAGCCAAAGATCTTAGGGCAAAAGGCAAAAGTGGCACCAATGACACGTACACTATCATTCAGCTGGGCAAGGAAAAGTACTCCACCTCGGTGGCCGAGAAAACCCTTGAGCCTGTCTGGAAGGAAGAGGCCTCTTTTGAGCTGCCTGGATTGCTCATGCAGGGCAACCCAGAGAAATACATTCTTTTCCTCATAGTGATGCACAGGTCCCTGGTGGGCCTGGATAAGTTTTTAGGGCAGGTGGCAATCAACCTCAATGACATCTTTGAGGACAAACAAAGAAGGAAAACAGAGTAAGTTACGTCGTTTCTTTCGAATTTGGGGGCACTGAACTATAGCTTATTTATGGGTTTTTCTGTTCTTGGGAATAATTGTACACCTGGGGCATTGGTTTTTGGACTGAAAGGTGACCCAGTTTTAAGCACCATCTTTGCATGAATCTGAAGTAAAAATAGCCCTTGGGAAGCAACATTTTTAACTGCAGTCATTAGTGATCCATTATTCTCTCATTTCTGTTTGAGGTAAACTCGTTAAATAACTGAGTATTTGGCACTGAATTTTACATAAATGAACATTCTTTGCCTACTGTGAGGGCAAGATCACAGTGCTGACCACACAAAATAACATACATGTAAATTGGTACCATCTTTAAGCATGATCCCTTTCCAGAAAAGTAAATCTCCCACGATGTCACATGTACATGTATATGTGTGTTGAACTCTGAAGCTGTCCAAAGATAAATTTCCAAATTTAGAACTCACTGTGTCATTTCAGCATTACCAACGCAATTTGGGTGTAGGGTAGCTCAACCATTTTTTTTCAGGGCAGTACATCTTGAGGAGTGTAAAAGTTTTAAAAGTATGTACAAACATCCGCAACCTTGAACACACTGACTTTTTCCTTTGGGTATCCAATGTATTAGAGCCAGTGTATTATTTCAAAGTGGTTCTGCAAAACCAGTGTGTTTAGACCATACATAATGTTGTTAGAGACAACAATTAAACTCCTGTGATGAAATGATTTCATGACATTTCCGGCAGAAATATAACCTTTGCAATGACTTTCATGCTTAGGATAGATACATTCTAATTTAAAAAATCATGATGTAAATTAACACTCGATCATTATGTCTTAAGTTGAGAAAGAGTGTGTTTTCAGAGCTGAAAAATACTATGTTCTCACTTCTTTAAACTTAACGTTATTTCTAGTCTGAAATTGATGGGAAAAATGAGAGAAAATATAAGTTGACTTTATAAACTTCGTAAACTTTGAAGTGTATTGTAACTTCAAATTTCATACAGTCTCTGCAGTGCCTTTAATGTTAATTTCTTTTCTATATATCTTCCTACAAACTTCTCTTGGAGTTTTTGTTTTTATAGGTTTTTTTTCATGAGGTCTTTACCTGAGATTTAATATATGTAAGATAAAAGAGTAGCGAGATAAATACTAGGACTGCAAGGGGAGAAATAGTAAATACTTAAGCTAATTGAGGAAATGTAAATATTTATGAAACAGGAGAAAAAGGTTTAAAAAAGTGCAAAGTTAAATATATATCAATCATTTTAATAGAACTGTTTGGTACTTACAAAGTGACATTTGGTTTCCTCTGAGGAGTTCTTCAGCAAAATTTACAGTAAGAAATTGGTAATTACCAAATATTTTATTTGAAATTGCCAATTTTGGATAACACTGTGTAATACTTACAGTGTTTTAAATGTAAACTTTGAAGTATATTGTAACTTCAAATTTTCATACTGCATCTGCAGTACGTTTAATGTGAGTGGATGATATTTCCAGGCCTCTGAAATATAAACTTTTTGAGTGCAAGTAGGCCCCAGTGTGACCCCGAAGATTCTAAGGATGAAGTCAGCTTGTAAAGTTTGTTTTTGTTTCACTCCATGTCTTTGGCAGCATCACACTTGCAATAAATTTGGCTTTAAGCAACATGCTAATACTGTACGTTCCCTACTGAAAGTCTCTATTGGCTACTATGTACAATTGATTAAACCTTTTTTTTGGGGGGGAATGCTTTTAAATATTATCAACAGGACTGGTGATGTTATTGCATTTAAAGTGATTTTCCAATGTTATTAAATCCATAACATTTCTTCTTTGTGGATAAATGGGGACCACATAGTTGATGAGATAGCTTTATTGGTAATATTTCTGGTTTTTTAATATATTTAATAGTTTCCTTTTCCAGCACAGCTGTACATGTGGTACTTTAAGAGACAGACTTGAGCCACCGGTGTATTGCAAGAAAGATATTTAATATTCTGCACAGAGCTGCACCTTGTCAGCATATTCCCAAGTGCTTTGTAGAAAACTGGTATGGGCGAGGAAGGCTGCCAGCTGATTTCGGAGTCCCAGGAAACTTCTGGGTGTGACTCTTTTTACTTTTGACACCGAGGACAAGTATTTACAGCTTGTTTTCCAGTTGTGTCACGACAGGTGAAGAAGTGTGACAACTAAAACTTAAGATTTTACCTATGTTTGTCCCTTGAAATGAAAAGTCTATGCCGCCCTCCTACCCCCGACCCCCCTTAACTAGGGAGTTGGGGGGAAGGGCCTGAGGCCAGAACACTTTGAGTGGGGCATGGAAAGAGAACTTCTGTATCTCCCACTTTAATGGGTGTCTGGGTTGGTTCTGGCAGGAGATTTAAGGGACTAATACAGTGTTTAATAATAGAATGGTAAAATCGTTCGTGCTGTTATGTAATATCTATTGATTTTTTTACTACATAAGTGGGTGATGTTGATTTTTTTTTTAAAATGCTCATGAAAAGTAATAACATCAGAGTCCCTGGAGTTAGGTATGACTCCAACACATGCAGCGTTTAAGACCTGTGCGTGCATCTCTGCGTGCACCTGCGTCCTGGCCTCTGGCACCCTCACTGCCAATCTTGTCCCATTTCTGACCACACAGCACCAATTGCTTGGGAATAGTTCCCACATGTGTGGTGGTTTTGAACATGGACCTGTGCCCACTAAAAATTGAACAGAGGCCATATACAGTTTAAAGCCAGCACTCCAGAGGTGAAAAAAAGTCAGCATTAATCCTCTAAGCCTCAAATGCTGTGTCTTCATTTTATCTTTTTTGAAGCCTGGGAAAACAAGTGCTATCTCTGAAATGATTCTTGATGGTCTCATTAAGACTTCCTTACCATATCATTTTCAAATAAAGCAATGAAAGTTATTCGTCATGCCAGTATTTTAAATTAGTGTATTTGTTAAAGTTCTTTGCAGTTTTTCTTTGGGGGAAGAGGAATGAAAAATGCTCTAGTTACAGTTTGTATTCCCACACTGACTCGCATTTAGTCCTTAAAGCTTTCTTAAGTCTTTAGTGTTCCTACCAAAAAACAAAATAGTGTGGCATCTAGACACACGGTGATAGAGTTGTAACTTGGTTGTCTTAAGACTCTAGTTCTAGAAATAGAAGTTTAATAAATGTTTATTTCTTGCAAGGCAAACTGCCTTCAAGGAGTATGTACTCTAGTAGTAGAAAACTGCACTGCCTGTTTGGCCCTCATGTCTCCTGAGAAATAGTGTCCTGTAACGTGTGACCAGTTGTGCCTTGTTTAGCCTTATTAACATATGTGCTTCATCAAGTATGAAAGGACTACTTTCATGCAGATGTTATCCATCAACTTGAGATGTTTTCCTTATTGACTTTAATCTGACTTGGGGACCTTACTTATTCTCTGTTCTTCACTTTTCTTATCTATGAAATAAGATTGTTAAAGTAAACGATTTACTTGGTTTTACTTGTAAAATTCTGAGTTTTGATTATCTTCATCCCCTTCCATTAATTGGCTATTGGTTTAATTTTTTCCAAAGATTTGCTTTGATTTGTTATGCATATAGGATTCTGTGTGCTTGGGTTTTGTTTTGTTTGATAATTTTTTCATAGTGCATGTGCCTATTTTCTGTATAGCTTGAGCTATTAGAGAATTTTTGAAGTTACCATCCATCAGAAGCATGTCTCCCCCATGGAGAGTAACTGTTTTCCAAAACTGAGTTAAAAATAATTGGTATGAAACTTTGTTTCATTTCCAAGCCTTTCGGTCACCAGTGTCATAATTACATAAGTTTGGCTATGAGCAGTTCTCTTAATATTATCTCTCTACAGATTTAATAAACTATTCCATGTAGTTTATTGTTACTTCTATTTTTAGTTCCCATGTCTTTGGATTTCACCATTTGTCTCAGTAAGGGAATTTTTTCAGTTTAGGGTCTTAGGTTAATGCTTTTTGTAAAATATCTGCCGCTGTGTTACCTGCTAGGATGTAGCTGGTGTGTGATTATGTGCCAGTTTTCTCTCCTGCCTGGAAAGACGTTTGCACCGTCTTCTACTTGGTGTATAGTAAATGAAAGCTTCTGGCACATCCTGTTAACAGCCAGAGAAATAACTAATGTAAAATTAGATCAGAAGTCGTCTGTAGCTAAGAAAACTTGCTATGCTTGATTAGAGCTGTTTTTAAACAATAACCTGTCAGTAGGAATGAATAGTATGCTTTATTGTCAAGTGATGTGAAAATGTTGTTAAAACTCTCTTCCAGACTTGATTTTGCAGTTTAGGCTGTTGTCCTGTAGAATGACCACTTGTCACACTGACAACTGGAGACTTTCTCTTGGATAAAAAATACTGTAAACAAAACCAAAATAAACTTTACTGCCTTAGACATCTTTTAAAAATGGGCATGTCATACATTGAAATGACTAAAATCAGTTGAATATTTTTTATTTGGTATTGTCTGGTAGCAACAGTCAATGAAGCAGATAGATTCTAATAGGAAGCGTTTGTGCATTTTATTCATCACTGTGTGTATCTTCTTGCATTTTACTGATTTTGCATGTTTCATTCAGGAAACGTCTTTGATCCTTTTTATATGAACCTCAGTTACATTCTTGCAGTTTTCATGATTAGAAAACTACATGTGTTAGCCTCCAATATTAATAAAATACTTTGAATTATTTTTCACAGAAGAAATATTTTGGACTAGGGACTAAATGTTTTTTATTTCATTAAAATGTGGTCATTATTTGTCATTTTCTTCTGGACCTCAAAAATAGATTATGTTAATGAATTCTTTCAGCGTCTCTGAAATATTTAATGTTAAAATATGTTGTTAGGCCACTACAAGACCTATCCCAGATGGAAATACAGTAGTTGCTGTTGATAAGAATTTCTGAGGTTGATTTTCAAGACATGACAGAAAAGATTATCTAAAGACCTTTCCTACATGTGGAAGACCTATTCTTTCGGTGTGTGTCACATGGCAGAGATCGTAATCAGCTTTGTAAATGAAGCATTGAATAAAACCAGAGTGCTCTGGCTGACAGGTTCTGATCCAGTCTTGCATTGCCTTGGTGTGTAGTAGCTTTCTCTAAGTAGCCGTTTGTGTATAACAAAGCTCAATGTCCTCTCATCATTACATGTTACAACCCATTTTTTCCTTCTCTTTAAGGTGGTTTAGATTAGAATCCAAACAAGGAAAAAGAGCCAAAAACAGGGGTGAGATAAAGGTCAATATTCAGTTTATGAGGAACAATATGACAGCAAGCATGTTTGACTTATCAATGAAGGACAAAACAAGATCTCCTTTTGCAAAATTAAAAGATAAGATGAAAGGCAGAAAAAATGATGGAACATTTTCTGATACGTCTTCGGCAATCATTCCAAGTTCTCATATACCTGATGCCAATACTGAATTTTCAAGTGGTGAAATACAGATGAAATCAAAACCAAAAAAGCCTTTCCTTTTGGGTCCTCAGCGACTCTCTTCAGCGCATTCAATGTCTGATTTAACGGGGGCCCACATGTCTTCTGAGAAACTGAAGTCTGGCACCATTGGTCAAACGCATCTTCTGGGACGCCAGATCGATTCCTTTGGAGTACTTCCAGAAAGTGGTAAGTGACATGTCCTTTCTAGCTGTATTGTCAGTGCTCTTTTAGTTCTTGAAGTTTGACATGTAAAGGTAGGAAATAAAAATTGCTGTGTCCTGGTAGTATTTTTTAAATGTAGTCATCATCTATTTCTTGATTGTCTTCTGTATTCCAGAATGATAAGCTCATTGAAGGTGGAACTTGTCTGCATTCTGAATTGTATTTATATTGTCAGATGATAATAAAAACGAGTCCCAGTCTTTCTTTGTGGCTTGGCTGCCTTTTTTTTTTAACTGCTGTTTCTTCTCTTTTGAAAGCCTGAAGCATAAATGAATATTCCATTTCATCAGAACATTCCTAGAAAAAAACCTTTTATGTTCAGAAGTAAGAAAGTAAATTTAATGCTGCTGATAAAAAAATATCTTTGAGAATTTATAGCATTATCACGCAAAGCAGAAGCTCTAGTTTTATTATAAGTTGCTTATGTGATTCTTTATGAGCTGAATAAATTGCTAATTGTCTTGCACTATATTAATTGTTATTAGCCTACATACTTCAGACACCTATACCTTAGCACCTTAAGATTGTTTTCCTTGATTATTTTACAGGTTAATACTTTTAAATAGCTAATTGCTCTCATTCTAAAAGCAGCAGTATGCACACAGAATGTGTCAAATAGTGTGATGTAATGTGTCATTGATTATGTACTAACTACAAAATTGTTTGCAGGAAGTCTCAAATCGCCACACAGAAGAACATTAAGCTTTGATACTTCTAAAATGAACCAACCTGACAGCAGTGTGGATGAAGGTGAACCTTCTTTTGGAAGACAAAACGACCCATTTACAAATGTGACTGCTTCATTACCCCAAAAATTTGCAACACTGCCAAGGAAGAAAAATCCATTTGAAGAGAGCAGTGAATCATGGGACAGCAGCATGAATTTATTTTCAAAACCAATTGAAGTAAGAAAAGAAAATAAAAGAGAGAAAAGGGAGAAAGTCAGCCTCTTTGAAAGAGTGACTGGAAAAAAAGATAGCCGGAGATCTGATAAACTTAACAATGGGGGATCCGATAGCCCATGTGACTTGAAATCGCCTAATGCGTTTAATGAAAGTCGTCAGGGCTATTTTGATTATGAGTCAACTAACCCGTTTACAACAAAATTCAGGGCTTCAAATATAATGCCATCTTCAAGGTAAGCCTAACACCGGCAGTTGCGCTATTTTGGAAACTATAGTAGATAGCGCCTTTCAATACTTGACTATTCTAAATTCCTTTTATTTTACTTGAAAGGAAAAGTTCTTATTTTTGTAATTAATTATGGGGCTTGGCAACATTGCATGCATCCTTGGAATTGATCTTAGAAGGATAAAAGATTCTTGATCCCTACCCTAGTCTGCACATAGGCCAGCCAGAAACAGAGAGAACAGCATAATTTTCAGTGAGACGTGGGGAGAGTGATCCACCAGTGGGTGTTCATTCAAACCAGAAGTTTAGGTAATACGGTGTGTTTCTAGATATGATTTTCCAGGGATTAGTTCATAGACCAGTGCACCAATAGCGGCCTATGGACTGCTTTAGGAAATACCAGTTTCACTTCAGTATTAGTGGTTTTTATAGGAGGTGATAACTATCCTTATTAAATGACTATTTAGAAGTGTGAAGTGTCTTTGTGTGAAAGTTTATTGGAATTCAGTGACTTGTGGCTACTTTAAGGGCTTTAAAAAGTATCTATATGATGACTTATAGGCATAATCACTGTCATGATGAAGATTAGATTTTTGAAAATCTGAGTTTTTTGCTATGGAATGTTTCTTATTCCGCCAGTACAAGTTGGAACTATGTGCATTTCAATAAAATTGTGGACTTTGCAGAAGTGAAAGGTAGGATAGTTGATTAAGGAAACCTCAAGCAAAGAATTAGATGTAAATATTTTAGACTCTCAAGGAATTACGGAAGAAAATGGTAGAAATCTTGCCTTGTGACTCGGAAGTTTTTCCTCCAGGCGTTAATGAATAGTATACAGACCTGACGTGGGAATCCTGGCCTAGTATTTCTGGCTCTCTAAACCTCAGCAAATCCATCTTTGAAACAAGGAAAATAATAACCTACTTGATAGGACTGGGTGTCGGTAAGTGATGAAGTACGTGGTGCGCAGTCTGGCCCCCGACAGGGAACTCATAAATGGTGACTGCTATTAATATTTTGCATAGTGTCATGTCATCTTTTATTCAAAACAGTGCTTTGTTTTTCCCCCCACTATAAACAGATTATATTAACAAATTATCCCTTTAGCTGTGCTCTCCCCCCCTCTTCTAATTTCCTAATGACATGTTAAAACATGCATTTACATTTTCCAAAGGGAAGTGTGTATTTTTTTTTTTTGTTTTGTTTTATAGTGGGTATTTGGTATGGCTTTAGCCAAAGAAATACATTTTTTTCACGTGGTGTTAATATTTTATTGAAAAGTCCATTGTTTTGATATACTATTTTCAAATATTTTGATATTTTACATAGTGTACTTCACATTTTGTGTTTTTTAAGCCCTGGGTCACAGAGGTAAGTAGAAATTTATTTATTTTTACTGATCTTTTTTCAAAGATTACACTTTCTGAGATAACTTACAGATTGACTCTAAACTATATAAATTACCCAAAGAAAAGCAAGAAAACTTGCAGGAAAATGGTGTTGCTAAATTGTGGCAGGATATGAAAAATAAGTGTTTCAGGTCTTTAATCACTGTATGTGGGTTATTTATGTGGGTAGTGAGTGCGGTGTTTTGCCATATTTAGCCTTTATTTTTGGGTAATTTCAATATTAATGCTCTATCAAAATTAGAACTATTTCATGATATATATATATATAGAGAGAGAGAGAGATACACACACACACACATATATGGTAATGATTGTATAAAAATGGGCTTTTAAATTTAAGACTCCCATTTTATATTCATGAGATACAAAATAGAAGGACAGAAACACTTTTACATTCCTGGGAAGTTATGCTCCCTTCTTGTGTATCAGACCATCTTTGTGGTAAATGTCAGACATTTGCAGTAAAGAGGTAGTTCTAATTTATCATAAAGAAAGAAGCATTTTATATAAGCAGATCTGGGAAGGGAGTACACTTCACACTTTTGGAAACCGGCCCTCTCTTGTGAATTTGGAAGGCTATAGTGGATGCTGTCTAGTCTTGTAACACTGTGTTTCTACTCTCCCGATTCTCTCCCTTGGTTCTATGGGACACCTTAGATTTCTGACATTAACAGCCAAACCAAATACACGTTCAAAATGCACTCACATCACTAGGACACGTGCTGCGCATTGTTTTTCTTCCAGTAGTGCTAAATAGATCTCTTTACAGTGTGTCCTGGACTCTTGGGACCAGTGTTTGTGAGAATGCTAAGCAAAGTCTAGGCCGGAACGTAAGCTGCGGAACTGATTTTGTTGCCTGTGCGTGAACTGGCTCACCTGGGGCTGCAGGTGCACAGGAACCAGATTATCACCCTCTGAGTGAAGAATGTGTGATTAAACTAGAGAATTGTCTTTATGCCAAAAAATACTAAGTACTAAGGAATACTTTCTTAGAAGAGTTTTAATTTTTTAATGTGCATGAAGTCCACCTGAAGAAAATGTAAATCATAAAAAGTACTGCATTTTGCTTCTGTTCTTGGAATAGGTCCCATAGTCTCTCATAAACCAGTAGAGGAAACGAGTTATGGTTTTTGTGGGTTGCTTCAACAAAGATCAGGGCTCTCTGAAACACTTTTCTCCACACTTTCTGCTTCACAGTCTCCTTCCTCTTGCCCATCCCTCTCCTTGGAGCTGTTCCTCTGCCTGCAGGGAGAGGTCCCTTTTGGGCAGCATTTTCTTAAGTCTTACTTTTTGTGGTCCTGGCATCACTCACTCATGGCCCAGTCTCCTTTTACGCTCCCATGACCATAAACAATGTGAGGGCGGGGCTGGTATTTCATTCACTTTTCTGCCCTTAGTCTCCAGCTTGATGCTGGCTAGGTGGTGGAGGTCAGAAAAACATTGTTTGAGTAAAGGAGCCCAGTGCAGCAGACCAGTTTCCTAAAACGCTGCTTTCATCCCATTGGACTCCTGCTTCAAACCTAGCGTGGAGTGTGAAGATCTCCCTGGAAGACTGAAAAACGGATCCAGAAAGGTCAATGTGTGCATTTTTTTAATGTACAGTTAGAGATTATTGAAAATCTAAGTGGGTTTTTTTAAAAAGAACTACAACATTTAATATTTATACCCTAAATAGCACATTTCTGGACTTTATTAAAACATCTGTATTAGTTACTATTGTAATAAACAGCTTCAGATCTCAGTGGCTTGTCACGTAAAAATTTATTGCTCCTTGTCTAATTTATTGAGATGGGGAGAAGTGGTGCTCCACTCCACACAGTCCTTCGGGAGCCAGGTTCCTTCCTTATGTGATGTCACGCAGTGCTGCCACTATGATGCAGCAGGGAAAGAGTTGTGATCCCTTACCAGCCGTCCTTATGTGCCAGACCTAGTGGTGGATCGCATTACTGCCCCAGCTCTGTGCTGTTCCAGCCTCTGCAGCCTGTGAAAAAATAGGGTTCAGCTAGGACCCAGAGAAAACTGCACTGGGGATGGGGAATATAAATACTATGGACCCTGCTTCTGGCAAGAGAATATTGTTTAACCCTTGCCATGCTGCAACCCCCCTGTAGTTGTAATTGTTAGGAAAATATTTGATCACTTTGGTATTGAGTTGTATGTGTTTTGAATTTGCTGCTACTCTTTTCAGTTACAAATCACAGGTAATTTACCGTCATCATTAACTCATTTGCTGTATAGTTAACCTAGCAAGTTATATTATGTCATGCTTTTTTTACATCAGCAGTAAATAATTTTCCAAAACAAACATAATGGATGTGTTCTAGATCATTTTCAATTTTTCTGTAACACCAGACTACTTTTTCCACTGCAAAGTGGAAGTGGGGGTAGGGGCTTCCAGATCCAGATTTCTTTTTCTTTTCTTTCTTTCTTTTCTTTTTAATTTAACAGGATGCACAGCTAGAGCCTTCAGTTAAGTGAGGACATGTGACCAAGTTTGGACTCACTGAAGAGTTAGTGGAAGAGGTGTACGCCGCTTCCGGGTGTGGGCCTGAAAGCGACAGCCTCCCATACTGTCCCCCTGTGTGGCCTCTCTTCCTCCAGACCAGGCTAACTCAGCTTGTGGATCTAATTTAGCTTGCTGCCAATTTTTGTAAATAATATTTTATTGTAACACAGCCTATCCATTTGTTAATGGCTGCTTTTGTGCTATAATGGTAGAGTTGAGACTGGATGGCCTGCAAAACCAAAGATATTTATTACTTGGCCATATACAGAAATGGTTTACTGAACCAACCTCGTTTTTAGCTGAGTGGAGACTCCTGAGAAGCATGAGAAGCCTTTGCTCTGAGTGCATGAGGCAGAACACCTCACCACAAATACTGATTGAACTAGTGTCACTGTACTTTCTACATTCAGTTATGAGCACTTAGCATTGCTATTAAACATTTAGATCACATGGGCCATATACATAATACTTTTTACTCTGTTTAATACAGCCTAGTTGAAAAACAAAACTTTAGGTGCAAGGGGTTAAGTCTCAGCATTATGAAGCTGTCCACAGCCTCTGCAGCATGAGTTCAATCCCCGGCCAGGGAACAACCCACATGGCGCAGCAGACCTCTCCTGTCTCGCCCGCTGCTCCCCTCAGCAGTGTATTTCTGTCAGTCCACCTATTCTGCTCCCCACTGTGTCTCAGGTGAATCCTCTCACCCCCTAACCTTTTGCCTGTATCCTAGTTCTTGTGTGCATAAATAAATGAATCTTAAAAAAAAAAAAAAACCTGAAATTTAAAAACTACTGATTAGCAATACCAAATGGGGACTCTTATTTCTGCTTTTTTTCCTTCTTTCTAATTTTCAAGGCTTATACTCTAGTATTTTCTTAATTCTTCAGCTTTTACTGTTCCTCACCAATCTGTCCAGATAAGTTAATTTCCCTACTGCTTCTCTTCTCTTTACCCTCATAAGCATTGCCAAGCACATTTCATGGCTCAGCCGTGGAGTGTGCTCTTGACTTATTTCTGAGTAGCCCCAGTCTCCTCTCATTGACACTGAACACTCTTATTTTTTCTTGATTAATAACATGATGTTTCCCTTCTTTGAATTTCTGCTGGTTCAGAACACAGCGGCTACACAATGCTTATGTGTCTAGGTCTTAGTCCTCCTAAGAAGTCTATATATGCCTCGTAACCGTTCTGCTGAATCGAATCTTCTTTTTTGGGTGCCCCTCAGCACCTAGATCAGTGACTGTCCCCAGTGCTGATCAAGGGCTCCTGGGGATTTTTTAAAATGTTAGTTTGTTGGGGCCCACCACAGCCTGAATTAAAATCTTTGGTGAATAGGTCCTGAAATAAACATCAGCATTTTAACAAATTCTTAGTCAAGTTTAAAACTTGCTCATCTAAATTCTGCCATCTGTTTCGTAAGAGTTCAGCAAGTCCTTGATGAGTAGGAATCAGGAGTTGTGCTGGTAAATGCATAGTTGAATAGACAGCTGAGTCACATTATTTACTTACAGGCCCTAAGTCAGAGGGCACAGTGAGGAGATGAGTGTGACTAAAACATTTGGGTAGGAGCGTGAGGTTTGGCGGAACAGCTCAGGAGCAGCTGAGACTCTGAAGACCAGGTAGACGTGTCTTGACTATTTGGCATCTGTGGCTAAATTGCTTCTCAGGATTCAGGTAAAACCTTGGCGTCAGTGGTGATGAACTACAGCGGAAAAATCAACTGTTTTTGTATGCATCCTCCAGTAAATTGAAGAGATACTGATACGTACTCTTCTAAGGTTCCATCAGAGACTTGTGGGCTGAAGAAGTCCACCTAACTAAGGAAATTCATTAAAATAAGGAAAACGTTGATTGTCTATGCCTTATTCTAAAATTAAAAACCACAGAAGTCAGCTGTCTAAGCGTGTTCTGTGTGATGAGCTAATGTTGTTTGATGTGGGAGGGGCAGTTCATAAAAACAAGAGCTTTAGGGAGATATTTTTAACCAGAGAATTTTGTTTTGGGAACATCCTATTTGTGACTTGCAACAAAGATCATGCCTCCTCTTCTTTCCTGCCGTACTGTAGTTGTCAGTACTGTGAAGCACACTCTGAATTACTCTGTGATGACTCAATGGTATGGTATGTTTATAACATTATTCCAGAGTTACTGATTTTGTTAGCGCTCAGATGCAAACATTTCCATTTGCAGTGTTTGCTGTGGAACAGCCGATGGACTGGCCTGCTGATGAACTCAGGCCAGGTAGTTGTTTTTCAGGCAGTACAGAAATAGTATCTAAGATCAATACCTCATTCAAATCACTGATATTTTATAACTTTGTGTGTCAGTATACCATTGACTTTGGGGGGTCAAGTTGACCTACTTCCTTCTTTCCCTCCTTCCTTAACCAGTCAATTCTTGTCTATAGTTGTATCACACCTATTTCAGAAGCTACAACAAAATGGGTTACCTAGAATGTTTAATTGTGGTTCTAATTTTCACGAATCAGAAATCACCATAGGCCTATAAACCATATGACTTATGAAATTGTATACCTTGCCCATAAAAAAATAATGGACTGTTTATTGTAGGCTTACATTTTGATTTTAAAAAGTTGTAGTAAACAAATGATCCTAAAGTAAGGGTCCTAGTCATAGTTTTAAATGCCCCTTCTGAACATTTTTTTTTTTCCTGCGTAAGTTGAAAGCTCAGTCTTTGGCATAATAAATGTTAATATGGGTAAGGGTAATTTTAATGGCAATATTTACTTTTTGTTCATATGTATCTAATATTAAAGATAATTTGCCTGTTATTTTGGCAGGCTATAAATCTCTTACACAGCTGAAAATTTGTATCCTCATTTAGGAGACAGAAAACAAAAACTTGAGATGATTTTTGGAGCCATTAATCAATCCATTAGTGCCCAGGGATTTACAGAATGTATCCAATGGAACAATGACTGGGAACATGGAGTATGCAATGTGATTAGTTCCCTTAACACTAACTAGAACTTTTAGGCTTAACTCCCCAGATACTACTTGAAACTTTTTTACCCTTTGTCATCCTAATACTCATTATAATAGCTCTCATTAATTGGTGCATCTCCCAATGGGTTAATTTGCAGATACCAACCATGCTACCCTTTTGCTCACTCACTAATGCAAATTGATATTTATAGACTTCAAAATTGAAAACAAAAAAAGCTCTGTAATAAAAAGACAAACTTTGCTAAGTTGTTATTTTTATTTTGAGCTTAGAGATTGAGATGCAGAGATTCTATGAGAGAAGAAAACAAGCCAAAAAAAAAAAAAAAATCCAGAAAAACTACTGTAGGCTAATAAACTGATGTGAAAATTTCTCAATTTACAGCACTTGACAGGTGCTAAAAGAAAAGCATCTTTAATTTTAATGTGTTGTTAGGACCTCTTTAGAGAGACTGTACAAGTTATTAACAAGGTCCTCTGAGACAGGAGACGGGTAATTAACAAGACCTATGGAGATATAGTTTAGGTAATTAACGAGCTCTTAGGCACTGGACACAGGATAACACATAGCGAGTCCAATAGTTAAAGAGAACAGGTTGTTGTGATATGATCGAATACAAGATATGGTATGTAAGTCCTCTTGAGGGTCCAGATAGGAGAGTATTAAGATTATATTCCACTGACTCAGTGCGCTAATTTCTGTAAATCAATGTTTAAATTTTTTATTTAACTTTGAAGGTAGACATGAGAGGTTTATTTCTTTGTAAAACCAAGCAGCAATGAAACTTGCTATGTGTAGAATAACAACTTTACTAATTGCCATTAATAAACGTATATTTTGAGAAAAATACCTTGGAAAGACATTTTATGATTCTAAATTGTTTCAAACATTTATTACTCTGTTTCTTTTTAACCTGTGACCTGTAAAATAGGCTATTCCAGATGAACGGTGGCCCCTTTATTCACTGTAATGCCATCAGGATGCAGCCCCAGAGGCGCCCGCCCTTCCCAGGCTGGTGCACAGGTCCCTCCAGTCTTGCTCCTGTGCTGCTTTCAAGTCTGATACTTGTTTGATATTCTCAATTTTGAATATTTGGCCCAGTTATTTCCTATGTAGATTTGAAATTGTTGAGACATGGAGTTTTGATTAAAAAATTCCCACATTGGAGCCTCCCCAGTGGCGCAGCAGGTTGAGTGCAGCACTGTGAAGCTGTCTGCAGCCTCTGCAGCGCCGGTTCAATTCCCGGCCGGCCAGGGAGCTACCCACATGGTGCAGCAGACCTTGCCTGTCTCCCCACTGCTCCCCTCAGCAGTGTATTTCATCAGTCTGCCTGTTCTGCTCCCGACTCTGTCTCTGGTGAATCCTCTCACCTTCCTGCGCCTCTGGCCTGTACCCCAGTGCTTGTATAAATAAATAAATCGTAAAACAAAAAACAAAAATTCCCACATTTAGCAAACCTTTATTATAAACATCCTATTCTCTGAAGATAAAGAATGTAAAACCCTTGCAGTTCTCCTAATTGATGCCATTGCTTCCTCGATGTGGCTACTCCAGTCCACCAAGATGATTTTTTTCTAGATCTAAGATCTGACGATCAAATGATATTTTTTTCTTTGTTATTTTTGGAATACTTACTGTATGCAAGGAAATCAGAAGTTACTAAGATAAAAATCCTGCTCTCAGAGCTCACGGAAATAGGCATATAAATATTAGGTCAAAATAACATACTAAGGACTGATCATTGAACAGGCATTGGGGAATCATGACTGATTTTTAAGTTGGACTGTGATATGATGAAAGCAGTATCTCAGACAGATAGCCCCGTAACAGGGAGATTGGTGGTTGGGGATAGGGGTCGGAAGATGGAAGGGAAGGACTTGGGGCAGGAAAACTAGTTAGGAAGTTGTTATTGTTGAGGTGAGAGTTGATGGAAGTCACATAGCGGTGAGGATGGAAAATAAAGGAACAGTTCTGAAAAAGTATTTTTGAGGCTAAAATAGACAAGGCTTAGCAAATCCCCCCCCCCCCCGTGTGTGTGTGTGTAGGGGTAGATAGATTGGTAAAGGAGAAGAAATGAGGATTATTCCAATGATGATTCTTCATTGGTGCCTTAAATTTAATGAAACACAGTGTTGTAAAAACTTGTATCAGTGTCAAGACTATAATCTGAGTCAAACCTAGCATTTCTGTCTTGATGTCTGCACTTTTTTTGAGTTTTTTTAAAATGAGATACACTATCTTATTTATTTTAGATACTTTTTAAAGAGACTAGCAATTATGTTTTAAGTTGTTTCAGGACAAGCAAGCTAGTACCAAAAGCAAGCTGAGCTGGTAACTGTAGTTCTTGAGTTTGTTTTTGAATCTCTAAACATCCTTCAGCTTTGATTGTAGGAACGCAAGTTTTTGTAACTACTTATGGATTTATGCCTTTAAAGTGTGTTTATGTTAACATTGTCGTTATTATATATATTTCTCTCCAGTGGTTTTTGCTTTACTAAGTTTTGTCTCTGTTGGACCCCCTTTTCGTTAGTTTTTCACTAAGAAAATAACTTGTTTCTTTTCTACTTGACCCTTCTGAGTGTTCCACTTTTCTAAACTTCCTGCTTCTATGTAGAGAACTTCCTGTTAGGTCACTGTAATCAAGTCACTCTGTGATGTATATTACTTCTCCCATAACAACGAAGTTTTAACTTTTGAAATACAGGCTCTATATACTTACTATATGTTGGTCGTGTTACCTGTGACTAGGGTGTTTTAAATAGTTGCTGGCAACAGACATTAGTTTATGAAATGGGTTTTCTTATGATTTTTCTTGTAATTAGCGTCTGAGAATATTAAGGTCCACACAGTTGGCATTTGTCTCCTTGAATTTGTTCTAAGGATAAATTATTGCTATTTGATCTACGTGCTGAATATAATATAGTATAACATATAATGATATAATTATAATATGTAAATGTACTAAGTATAGGTTACAATGTAATACGTAATTGTTGTAGATATGTCGCATATCAAATAAAACTGCTTTTATGCAGCATATTTCATGTACTTATTTTAACTTAGAAATCTCCCTAATAAAAGTGCTAATGTCACTTAAATTGCAGTTACATGAATTAGCTTGACTTTCTTAGAGTAAAACAATTCAAATTCAGTTTTTAAAATTGTTTTAACAGGCGTGTATGTAAATGCTTATTACTGGGGTGGGTTGAAGGTAAGGTTTGTAGAGGACTCAAGTGTTCCCAGCCACACCAGCTAGGCAGAGAGGTGTAAGCAACGGCATATTCAAAGCAAAATGAACCACATTAAGCAGAGTTTGCTGTGGAAAGGTAGAAGAACTGTGCTGGAAATCAGGAAGTGCTTCTTTAAGGATGAGGCCTTTGAGCTTGTTCTTGACCATGGGTCCTGAGCTTCTAAGTCTGTGATTAAGTAGACAGTTATTTTAGTAAATAGCAAGAAAGCCATTTAGAAATGGTTAGATGCATTTTGAAGGAGTATTTTATAAATGGTGACTATATACTATTACAAACTAAGTACTTAATTTTACCGTTTCTTTTCTAGATGGATCTTGGAGCTGTGCTCCATGTCTGTCTTTCCTGCGTGGCAGGGTCCTGAGGGGTGTGTTTGCACTTTAGGCTACTAGGCAGCCAATTAGTGAGTGCCCTGCAGCAGCTCTGGTTAAGTATAATGACCTCTTTGTTATGGAGCCTGGGATGGGAGTGAGGATGTGCAGGTTAATGGCATATTTTGTTTACTTGAGGTGTGCAATGTATTTGTTTCATACAGATTTTTCTCACTCTCAAAGAAAATGCCCCAAATAAATTAAACATTGCAATATTACTGAACATAATTTAGTATTTGATTCAGAAGGTATATTTGATTAACTTCTAACATCCAAGGGTTTTGCAGAGTAACATGAAAAGATGAACATAGTGGCAGTGGAATGTTCTTCAGGGAATATAGGGTAGGTACTTAATCCGAGTATGGATTTGAGTTTGTTGAATACCGTATGTCTTTACCTAAGGGTTCTAAGGCTCATTTGTTTTTGACTGTGAAAGTACCTTCTTTTCTTTGTTTTTCTTCAAGAGTATGGGATTAATTCAACGGGAGTCTTCACTCAAGGAAGGTTCTTTCATATGCCTGACATAATATTAACTGTATTTCTAATGATCCATCATTCTGATTTGAAAAAATAAATATTCCACATTTAATGGAAAAAAATAACATGTAACCAAAATTTTAATATATTTTGGGGTCTTCGTATTTTTATGGAATAATGTCTCTTGTGCTTATAGACATGGTAGGTCCTTATAATGTCTTCTTGTGCCTTCCACCTTTTAGACAGTACATATTAGAAGGACATTCTAAAATAAAAACATTTGTTCTAGAAAAATGGTTGATAAGAGATGGACAAAAATCCACCTGAACTTTAAAGTTCCATTGGGGATGTCAAGGAAGTTCTATGCTTGTTGCTGATCTATTCTCATGTATTAAGGGTACCTCTAAAGAGAAGCTTAGTTTTATTGGAAAAGACAACTTTTGGAATCCATAGGGCTGGTGTTTAGAAATTTGTGAATTGTTTGATTGACTGTCTTTCAAATAATTATTTGTTTCTTCACCAGCAGAAAATAGTAAGGTAGACTTGATTATTATATTCTTGATGAATATTAAATTCTTACTTTCATAGATGTCTTTAATCTTCAAGTTTTAGGTCTTTCCATTCATGATAGACAAACAACTAGGTCTGAATTTGCTGTCCATGATTTTTGGTGTCACTGACCACAGGTTTTAATTGTCTTGCCTGTGAGATCTCTTAAAAATACCCTGTGAGAATATCAATAAGTAAATTGCTGTTAATCCCCATAGACCTGTATGCTTTCCGTTCTGTTTTTCCATCCAGGTATTTCGGGTGCCTGGCCAGTCCCAGGAGAGAGAATGGAGTATTTTAATTTATGATGTCATTAATTTGATTTGATACTAAAAAGAAAGGAAAAACCAAGGCAAGTTTGTCCCTTGCCTCTTAAGCTTTCTTTGCATGCGTAATAAACATTTAAATGTGCTAAAGGTATGGGATAGCTCTTTGGACACTTCAGTTTCAGAGCTTTTGTGAAGAAAATCATTAGACAATGTTTCTTTAAATCTCTTTAACACAAATCTCCAAATAAGAATGTCTTCAGGATTTACGAGGAAAATTTCATTTTAATCTGTTATATTGTCAGATACATTCATTGGTAAACCTGGAGCGTATTGAGTAAACTGGCAGTTGAATTGATTTTATTGTAAGTCATCAATTTGAAACTTACTTCATATTGGCATTGTAGGTTTTAGAATAATTCTGTCTGAAAAAATGGAACTGAAAAACCTTTCACTAATATACTGTCAGCTCTAGATACAAGTAATCTTTGTTATTCAGGAAAAACTATTTCCTCTGTTCTTTGGGGACTTTATATCTTGTTGCTAAAACTTGTATTGACCTACCATTGATTGGCTCAATGACCTCTTAGCCCAGTTTTTATAAACTTTTATTAAGTACCAGCTATCAATCTTTCAACATACATTTATTAAGCATCTGCCATGCCCTCAGCACTGATGCTAGAACCAGAAAGATTAATGAAATGTGGTTCCTTCCTTCAAGTAGCTTATAGTAGTAAGGGATGGAGAATTCAGGGATTGAATTGCAAATTTTTATACCACTTATTTACTATTATATTTTATATTTACTTTAATGGACTTTTTAAAGAGTAGGTTTTATAGCAAATTTGAGTGGAAGGGGCAGAGACTTCCCATGTACCCTCCTGCCCTCACACATGCTTGACAACCTCCACCAGTTACCAGCAGCTCCCTCCAGAGCAGTGTGTTTGTTAGAATTGATGAGCTAGGTCGGCTCATCAGAGTTGGCTTTTGGGTTCAGTCTGGGTGATGCATATTCTGTGGGTCTTGACAAATGTATAATGATGTGCCCACCACTACTACAGCATCCTACAGAGTGCTTTCAGCGCCCTGAGAATCCCGTGTTCTGCTTGTTCATCCCTTTCTTCCCGCAACCCTTGGCAGCCACCAGGCTTTTTACTGTCTATAATTTTGTACTTTCTGGAATGTCTGGTAATTGGAACCATACAGTATGTGGCCTTTTCAGATAGGCTTCTTTCACTTAGTAATAACTGCTTAAGGTCCCCCATATTTTTTCATGACTTGGTAGCTCATTCCTTTTTTAGCACTTGCTAGTATTCCATTGTCTACACCCGTGTGCTACTGTTTATCTATCAAGTCACCTACCAAAGGACATCTTGGTTGCTTTCAAGTTTTGTCCATTTTGAATCAACCTGTTGTAAACATTCGTGTACAGGTTTTCTGTTTCATTATAGTTCTCAGTTTATAGCCCCCTGCTATCCGCATGTCTTACCAAAGCTTCCCAAGCCCACTTTCAGTGAGCTGTAGGATACTCTTCTTTGAAAATAATTCATGTCAGAAGTTCCTCTGTGATAGTTCAGTTATTCTTCTGTCCTAAGTACAGCAAGGACTTGGATGGAGTCCAAGGTGAAAGTGACTCTCCTGCCCCCGATCCCCTCTCCGTCCCCTCCCCGAGAGGTGGAGCACCTCCTGGACTTACAGAGAACTTGAATTCACTTATTAAACACAAAGTGGGTGACGATATCGACCAAAGCAGACTCTGCTTTATCAATAGTGTGGGCTTGGTGAGGTTGCGGGGGGCGGGGGGGTGGTGATAGTGTGATAGTACTGTCACATGGCCTCTCCCCGAAAGCTAAACCTGCAGCCTGGGATTTACACAGCGTGTAGCTGTCTTCTGCTAACAAAACAGTCACTTTTACTAGAGTTTGTTCTTTTGTGGGCTTTTTGTCTTGACAATCACTTCATACTTTTTATGCTCTCAGTGTGTCTTTTCCCTTCTTCCATACTCTTGCCCCAGAAGGATGTATACAGGTTTAAAAAAAGAGGACAAAGAACACTCTCTGACCCCTGCACAAGCCTGAGTGACTGCTGAGGTCCATGGGATCACCCTGAAAGACAGGTCTGCCCTGCCGGCCTGTCTACGGCTCTAGGCAGTTTCTGGTTTTCACCAGTTCACTTATTTCTTTACTCAATATTTATTCCAACTTCAAAATAAATGGCTACTGATGTTATAGGAGAGATACTGCTGATACTTAGAGATATATTTGAATACTGGTAATTTCAACTTTTAATTACAAAGTTTGCTTAGAAAACTTCTTTAATATTTGGAAATACCACAAAGGAAAACTAGTCAAGCTTTTGCAAACGATTTAAGTTTGCTTAAAAACTTGAGACTGAAAGGAAAACATTTTATTAGTCTTCAAATGTGAATTTAAAGTATTCTTGTCAGTTTAAAAGTGACTTTAAAATCCTCCGCCACGCTCAAATTCCTTTAGTAAGGATTTCTAAAATGAATTTTTTTAAAAATTCTGGAGGTTAAATTTAACAGCCTTTTTCAGCATGAGTGTGTCTGCATTTACCCTACACCTGACCAGAAGCACCCTTTTCCTTAACCTGTCAGCAGCTCAGTTGAGCAGTCAGACTGCATTATTCAGTATCTTGTCTGACATGAGGACGGCAGTCCAGAGAGAAAAATATCACAAATTGGTGCCACACTTCAATAAATAGAGACATTTTATTTTTCACCAAGCTAATTCAATCCAGTTCAGTTCACTCTTTTTCCCCACTTAAGGACAGATCACAAAAGGCAGCCATGAATGACTGAGTCTGTCATGTGTTTGACACGTCCCTGTGTGAATAGAAGCCGACCATGAGGGAGGGGCGCTGCCTTTAGAGTTCAGACAATTCGGGTGCGGGAGCCGCCCCTCAGATCTGCTGAGGCACTGGAGAGCCCCCTCGCCCTCAGCTCCCGCCCAGGTCCGGGCGAATGGCTGGGCTCCGCAGCCTCCCTCTCCCCCGACAGTTGTGACTTTTGTCACTTGAGTCATCGTTAAGGGGTCTCATTTTTCAGGTTTTCACCAAGTTCCACTCTGGGGCCCTGAGGGCCAAGGCCATTGGACATTATATACTGTTTGCTTTGTAATTTTGATAAAAATCTTTGTTCTAAATGCCTGTTCCTTCTAAAAACCCTCATTAAATAAATATATTGCCATAGTGTCTGTTTCTTAGCTCCGTAATTTCTTCCTGGGGCATGCACTGAGATGTGCAGTCACACACTGTTATTCTTCCGGAATGTAATGTTTATGAGAGGTTAGAGTTGTCAAAGAATGGCCTGTTGCTTGTGAGTCAGGCCCGAGTCTTCCTTCTTTGCATCCAAACCTTTCAGGGGTTCCTTTCCACTTTGCTTCTGTGCACTCGGGTCTCTTTAGTGGCCCACATGGACACTCCTGTCTTGTGCCCCAGACCACCCCACACATCTCCAGAGTCCTGTTTCTGTGGCCTGCTGACCACAGTCTTCCTGTAATTTTAAATCCTATTTTTTCCCTTAAATTAGGCCTTCCTTGACATTGCTGTGATATGTTTCTCTTCCCCACATGGTCTGAAATTTTGACTCAACAGTGCTCTCCCCGACCTCCCTCCCTCAAGTGTACCCCTACCACTGTGCGCTTGCTCAAAATGGGTGAGTGATGTTCCCTTCTCATTGATCCTCGTGGCCTGTGTGTCGGGCTCCAGCACGCAGCCAGGGCTCGCTGAGCGGGTGGCAGGCAGAGCACGGGCCAGGGCGGCGTCACAATTACAAGGGCAGGTTCTAGAGCCAGACACCTCCACCACTTCCAACTAATGAGTGCATGGAAGGATCTGTGCCCTCGGTGAGTTGTGGCCTTATTTTGAAAGTGAATATCACACTTGCCTTAAAAGTTATGAGTAAGTGAGTGAATCCTGGTAAATTGTCTGGCACAGACCCAGTGCCATGTAAATGTTTATTCAATGAAGTCATTTTTTTTTAAAGATTGATTTATACAAGAACCGGGATACAGGCCAGATGTGTGGGAGGGTGAGAGGATTCACCAGAGACAGAGCGGGGAACAGAACAGGCAGACTGACGAAATACACTGCTGAGGGAAGCAGCGGGTGAGACAGGAGAGGTCTGCCACGCCCTGTGGGTTTCTCCCCTGCCGGGTGGGATTGACCCTGCACTGCAGAGGCTGTGGACAGCTTCACAGTGTGGCGCTCAACCGCCTGCGCCAGCAGGGAGGCCCAATAAAGTCATTTCTTGAATGTGTTCTATCAGTCACTGTGCTAACTCTTTTACAGCTTCTTAGCTCCTCTGATCTTCACAGTGGTCTTGTATGATAGATGCCGCCATCCCTGTTCTATGGATGCAGGAACCCAGGCACAGCCAGGGTTTAGTAACTCACTCAAGGTCACACCGTGAGTCTAGAGCCAGACCAGGACTGTGGTCACACCACCTGGCTCCGGGGTCCTCAGGCATGTCTCTGCACTGTCCAGCCTGCGGTAAAGGCGTTCGTCCTTGAGGGTGTCGCAGTCAGGTGGGGAGAGGCGCAGTGGGACGTGTATCCTGATCTGTGAGGAAGCAGCCTGCGGTGGGGTGATGGGGCAAGGAGCGCTTAGTCAGAGGACCCTTACGTCAACGGCCTTGGACTGAGCATCGGACGGGTGGGAAGCTGCTCCCACAGCATGGGGTCGGAGGGTCCTGCGTGATTACATCATTATAAATTTTGGCGGGGGAGGGGGGTTCTTTTAAGCATCAGGGTCTTGAGGCTTTGGGGACTTTGTAGTAAGCCGCAAAATGGTGAAATACAGGGAATGAGGAAAGGTGGCCTGTGAGCGGTGTGTTGTCAGTATATAAGCATGTTTTAGTCATCTCTAGCGTGCTGTCCAGCCCACTGACATGCCCGATTACCCAGAGTCCTAGGATAGACCAGCATCTGGTTCTGGAAGATTGTGCCACAAGTCTTAGTCATAATCAATGAAACCTTGGATGTCAGGGGAATTCTCTGAAGGTTTACCCCGTAGATTTACAGCCTGGGAGAGGGACCTGTAGGATAGACATTTTCCAGACATTATATCCAGTGTTCAGACTTTTCATGCACACGAAGTTTTAAAAGTCAATTTTTTTCAAAGAATTACAGTTATTTGATAATGCACAAATAATGAAAAAAAATATCCTTTTGTTTTAAATGAAAAAGATTGCTAAGATAGTAATGCTTTCTAGAGGTTTAATGACTAATACTCTTAAGTGCTGGGCAAAAACTAAACATGAATGGCAACGATGAAATATTTACTCATCAGAAGGCTTTGAAGTTTAGCTTCTTCTTGGTTGCAGCCCCCTTCCTGATGGACGTGTTTCAAAGAAGAAAATGATTATAGCATTCAGCTGTGAGGTTTTCTTACTCTCTGCATGGAAGAAACCTATTTTGTTTAGGCCCATTTGAGTATTTAAATTTCGAAGACTATGCTTAAAATCATACTAATGACAGAAACGGTTCATACAGCCCTGAATTCATTCTCATTGATAGGGTAATGTTTAAAAGTTAATTTTTTCTATTGCTTGTAGAATTTTTTTAAAGATTGCTTTAACTCTTTTATTCTACAGTCTTTCCAACCTAAGCTTACTTAATTCTCCACAGTTTTATATTATAAAGCCTAAGGTGAGTGTCTGGATAAAACAAGTGCTATGTTATAAAATTCAGATTTATAAAATATTTTACTGTTTAAAATCTCTTATATAAGTTTAAAGGTGTTTGGAAACTATGTATTTAGAGGTCCAGTTTTTCAGCTCTGATAATAACTGAAGGGTTTGCCTTCGAAGTTTAAAATTGTGGATGTTTTAGGATGTTGAGTAAATAGTGTTTTCCTTCTACATCCTAGATTAAATTTCACTCAAATGACCAAATGAGGACTTTGTAATGACAATTTCTAATGTTGGTGGAAAAAAATGTTCTTTTTATGTTTCTTCTCATGTGGACTGCGATGCAGTGGTGACACTTATGTTCTGTCTTTTATTACTCAGTTTTCATATGAATCTGACAAGCAGTGAAGACCTCAGGAAAATCCCGGTGAGTGGCTGAGGGACTCAAGAATGACCGAAGAACAAGCCATGGGCCAGCCTCTGCGGGGCAGGGCTACGGTCTCCAGCCCCTTGAGTCCCTGTGGCCTGTGGGTTATAGCTTGGTGTGGTGGTAACTTGGGGAGAAAGAAAAGCAAAATTCACACTTTGTCTTTAATATTTGATAGAGTGTGACTTCTATACGATTGATTGGAGTTCAAGCAAATACAGTTCTAATTGAAGCCAATTTAGATTATCCATATTTTGTTTGCTGACTTATTATGAAAGCTGTATGTCGAGGTCAACATTATGGTTATGAGACGAGAGCATGTGGAGGAGAGTAACATTTCTTCTTGTTGTGACAGTGATTGAGAATTAAAACTGCTTGTTAACATTCAATAACAGGAAAAGCGTCCTGGCAAGAGATCCAGTTACTAGGACGGCATTTGAAAGAGTCTGTAGGACACTTACCACCCTCGTTAGAATGAAACCAGCTATATTAGCAGAGTTGGTAGCAACCAGCTAAGTTAACGCACACATTTTGCAAGGATTATTCAAGTATCTTAACTTCATTTTATAGTTATTTGATGTCAAGTTTGGGATCTCTGTTCAGAGCTGCGTTGCATCTTTGGCCTATTCAGAATGTACTAAACCTGCAGAATAAGTCAGTTTACAAAAATAGGGGCACATGTTCTTGGTAGAAAATGAAATTCTCACTGAATAACAGAAATAGAGCCTTTATTCCAAGAGGCTGGTGGTTGTGTTTGAACCATCTGTCCTTAATGTGTGATCCAGATGTATAATAAGAATTTTTTTAAGCAATAACATATCACAATTTTCTATGATGTGATATGCCCCGGAGAAACCGTTGGTGGTGTATAAACCATTTTAAATGTACTTATTTGTCTTTAAAATTGTAGAAAACATTAGAGAAGCAGAGGACTTTGTACTGTGTTTTTGCTGTTTTATGTAAATGATTTGTAAGTTTTGATGTTTCATAAATACTCGAGTCTTTATAATACGGCAGTCTGGCAAGAAATGTCAGACTATATGAAGTCAGCCTTTGATCAGATAATAAACTGAATTCTATCAGGCAGTTACTTAATCTCAAACAAAATGCAACATCAAAAAATCAATTTAATGTGCAGCTATTGTTTATTAAGTAACCTTAATTACAATTTCTATGTGCTTGTAAATGTACTTTTCCAAATCTTGTAATTTATTGCTGTAAAAGCATCCTTAGAATTCTTTAAAGAAATAAAAAGTGAAAATTGTTTTAGTTAAAGGATTTAAAGGTGATAAAAGAATCCTTGATGTGTGATTATTTTTCTCTGGAATACTAACTATTCTAAATGACAGTTAAAGGATTACTAGGTGTTGTTAATTTACTGCAAAATACAATTAAGAGGAGAAAGCTCATCCTTATACTGATCGTTATTGAGGAAAAGTATTTGAGCAATTTTTATGTGGAAGATTGTAAGATGTTTGAAGTAATTTACATTAAGTTCTCCAATAATAGCCATCCTCCAACTTATTTTTTCCCCTTCTGGACGTAGTATTTTGTAATTAAGTTTGTATGTCTTATATGCTAGTGCCAACACCTGTCTGTGAAAGCACAGTGTTTAAACAGGAGCAGTAGCCAGTTGAAAGGGCAGTGTGAGCTCTTTAAGGCCTAATTAAGAACTGAAAGGGAGATGAAGGGAGTAGGACAAAAGATGTGAAAGTAGCTGAGATGATATTCCCAGAGCAAAGTTCCTCATTAGAACAATAATGAGATGATCAGAGAATGCCAAGCCTTCATCTTATCTCTCTCTCTCCCTTCTTGCTGCCTTGGATGTCAGTTAGTACCCCACCAATATTTGGTTACCAGGACAACCTTTCTTTAAATCTTCAGTTATTTTGAGTCCTGATAATTTGCTTTTGTTCAAATTTAAATATTGTAAAAAATATACATTTCCTAGTTTAAGAGGCTAGACTAAGTGTAAAGTAAAATAGGTCGCTCGCAGTCTTCAAAATCTTCACAACTGTTATTTAAAATTCTGATTAGAAAACATCATGTAATTCTATTAATCTCTCAACCCCTATTTTCTTACATCTGCATGTGGAAATTTTTAACCAAAGTTGGGTAGAAATGATAAAGGATTGGTTGTGAAAGGAGAAGAAAAGTATACATTAAATTTCAATGTAAAAAGACACCTTAAAAACATCTGTGCTATCTGTCTGTGGCACTGACAGATAAAAAAAGATTGAGTACGTAGGAGTCCTACTATAGGTTATTTGAATCTTGACCAGTTTGGAGAGTTTGTGATTTTTGTTTTATCCAAGAACAACTTTAAAGTATCTTTTGAAAATTCATTCTTTAAATTTGCCTGAGTTTTCTCTGTAAGCAAAGTAATTTTTGTGACCAGAAAATATCTTCATTTTGCATTTGTTAATGTTAATCTTTATTATTTTATTTGGAATGATATCAGCAAACAGAAGGCTATAAATATATTTATTTAGTGTCGATTTAAGAACCTTGTTCCTAAAATTAGAAGGTTTACATGATTGCAAATGTGGGATAAAGTCTGGAACTAAGCATAAAACTGTTTTTAATTATTTTATATTCTTTTCCAGAATATAGTTTGTAGTACATGTGTTTCTAAGATGTTTTCCTGCCTAGAAACTTGATGCAGTGATTTGGGGTGAAATTTTCACGTAAGAGGACAAGTGGAAAATTTATTGAGAAGGTCAGAAATGTATTTCCAGGAAATCTGTCTATACATAAGTACTAGAGGATTGTGATGGGGGAAAAAAAAAAGCCATGCAGTGGATCTGTATATTCTAGATTAGGACGGTAAAGGTTTGAACAACATTCCAGGATACTAACTGATTATTTTGAGAGATAAAAATGTTATATTGACTTATATATCATGGCATTAATTTAAAGTAATGTCAGAATAGGATTTTTTTTTTTTCATGTCTTTCATCCTCATTGTCTTTAAAGAAATGTTTTAAAATTTTGTTAACTACATTATCTGGTTGTACCGGTGTACTGTTAAATATAGCAAGATAAATGATTTTAAAAGTGTATCATCACTTAGTCTGAAGAAATCAGCTCACATGTATAATTTGATTTAGATTAGAGAGATTCAAATGGATGTTATTATGTTAAATTAAGGAAAAAAACATAAAAGTCATGAATCACATTTACCAGCTATGAATCCCACTTAGTTAAATTTCATTAATCCCAACAACTGTCACAAGAATTATTTTCAATAAATGTTTTATTAGTAAAATGAAATCACCTTATTTGGACATTATTGCCTTTTTAAAATGTAGTTCAGAAAAAAATCACTTTGTAGACCAGAAAATTTTAGAGTTAAAGGGGACCTTGAAGAACCTCCTGTTTATCAGAAAACCAAAGTGAGACCTAGTTTAGTTTCTGTGTCAAATATGTACAGTTATTTAGATTATAGTAAGAAAATTTAGCTTTTTTAAAACATATCCTTTACAAACATTTTATTTTAAACATTTTAAACATATCCTTACCTATGTAATATATACTGTTATCATTTCTGTAAACACCCCTTAATGTAAAAAAAAAAATAAAAATGTGGTTGGGAATTTTTTCTTTAAATTTTCTTTATTTTCTGTAGAAGAACTGGGGTGTAGGCCAGAGGTATAGGGGTGTGTGTGAGAGGATTCACTAAGGACAGAGTGGGGAGCAGAACAGATGGATGTACTGAAATCCACTGCTGAGGGGAGCAGCGGGTGAGACAGGAGAGGTCTGCTGCGCCATGTGGGTCAGCTCCCTGGTCAGGGATCGAACTCGGGTCATAGCAATGATGATGCTTAACCCCTAGACCACTAGGGAGCCCCTGGTTAGAAATTTTAACAAGTTTAATGTCTCTGAATTCATGATCAGTTATATCAGTGGGTGTGGTGGTGGGAGCGAGAGGGAGGGACAGGAAAGAGGACTCAGAGGAGAGAGAAGACTCTTACAAAATATTGATCCAAGGGAAAAGAGAAAAAGCCAAGCAACACTTGTCTCCAGAGTGGTCCTTGTCCTTTAACTGTTGTAGATCAATATCCTGAAATAATTTTAGGGCTAAAGGTCATATATCTTTCCAGTTTCTAAGGCTGCAATGAAGTAAGCTGTTTCCAGTGTATTGTAGTCTCATTCCCTGTGGCATCCTCTCTTTTCATTCTGTTAATCTACTGGAGTCTCTTATTAACGCTTGTCTTTAGTATTTCAATATTAAATATTTTGTAACTAATCTCAATCCTAAGTGATCTCACCCTCTGGTGCCATTGTAATCTTCCTGGAATTTAGCTTTAATCCCGTCTTTCCTCTAGGTAGAAACCCTCAGTGGCTGCATATTTCCCTAGTAGGATTCCACAGCCTTGATGGTCTGTCTGGAACTCACCCTTTCAGCCTCAGTGCTCCCTTCCTTTCGTCCCTGAAGCCTGTCCTTGACCTCCATGCCTTGAGGCTTGTCTCCTCCCTCGCCCCTGCAGAGCCCACTGCTTGCCATGCCCATCCCGCATGTCTGCCTGGCAGAATCTTTGCAGACTCCGATCTTCTCCACCACATCTGAGAGAGCCTGCAAGATTGGAGAAGTTACTCATTCCTGAATTGTTTTCCTTTGTCCTGGAGAGGGGTGTGCTCCAGTCACCACGCCTCACGTGGCTCTGTTGTCCAGCGTGTCTCGGGCTGGCATATGGTTCCCCCTGGGAGGAAGGGGCAGAGAGTCATTAAACCTTGGCCCTACTGACGAAAGCTCCTGGCACACCGCAAATTAAAGTAGATCCTGAAAAGGAGTAAAGACAAATTTAGTATCTGTGATAAAAGGGGGAAATGCCTTTCTGTGTTCACCCATTCTGCATTTTCCATCCTGCGCTGACTAGATTACATGCTGTTAGTTCTTAAGAGTAAGACCAATTTCCTCAATATTTTAGTGTATTTCTTTAAAGGCAAATGAAAATGTTTTGAAAAAAAGTAGTGAAAATTATTTCAAGTTGTTGAGTTTAGTGGATAGAAGTTTGTACAAAAAGGCATTTGTATTTGGGCATTATATTTTGTATTTGGGCATTATATTTTGTATTTGGGCATTATATTTTGTATTTGGGCATTACATTTTGCACAGTGAAAAATTAATTATTACTCATGTAAGTAGAAGATGATGTTGCAGTGTCTCTGATTAAATTCCCAAGAAATATGTTTCTTTTAATAGTAGAATGCTTTGTGATATACATGCATTAAATCAGTGCCGTTTTCTTTGTGGTTCATAGTTAAACACTTTTTGTAAAAACAATTTCAATATAATAAGTAAAAAAGTGAAGTAGAGAATGAAGACGTGCTAAACTTAAGTGTTCATGCAATCCTTACTGAACACTGAGTTTCCTGATGACCAAAGCAAAAAGGGACGTAAGATACATTATATAGGTATTAGTGCTAGGAGGAGGAAAGAGACTCGTTACTCAGGGGAGAAAAAACTCCGTTTGCACTAAATTAAAACAGAAGTTACTCCCTGGGGGCTTCTTCCAAGGATGCTCATTGATGTAATTCTGAATGCCTTGAACATTTCATAGCAATTGGAGAAGCAAATTTGATACTGCTGCTGCTTGGAACCATCTTCAGTAAAAAGCTGAAGGCATAACATTAAACCGCAGCTCCATGGAAGCAATTCCGTGAGGATTAAACTCATGTCCAAATGATAATTTTCATTAGCTTCTTATAGTTCTTCAGAGTTCTTAGTTTTTTTTTTTTTTTTTTAATCTATTTAGTTTTATTTACTGCGGCCCATTTTCTCTGTTAATATGCCCTTAAATTGTATGGTCAGTTTCTTTTATTAGGACATTATTCTCCCTGTGAGAAAGGGTTTTAGGAGAATTTAGAATGACCGTCAAGCCTTTGGTGCAGCTGCCCTCATCTTTGCTGTGAGCTGTCACATTGGTTCTAGCCAAGGACAGAGAAAAAAATTTGATTGGGCATTAAAAAAATGAAAAGTTGAAGTTAGAAATGATTCCTTTGTCCCTGGTATGCTATTTGCTGAAGTAACGGTGTCTGTCCTGTTCCAGGACAGCAACCCTTTCGACGCCGCTGCTGGGTACCGGGGTCTGACCTATGAGGAGGTGCTGCAGGAGCTGGTGAAACACAAAGAGCTCTTGCGCAGGAAGGACACCCACATCCGGGAGCTGGAGGATTACATAGACAACCTCCTCGTCAGGGTGATGGAGGAGACGCCCAGCATTCTCCGAGTGCCGTATGAACCGTCCAGGAAAGCTGGCAAATTCTCCACCAGTTAATAAGCCAGTTGCACTGAATTTATAATTGGGGGAAAGAAGAAGAAGTGGAGAGAGAAAGGAAGCGGAAACACTGGTGACTGCACGAGACTGCACCGTCAGGTCTCATTACACGCCCCCTCCATGTGGAAATGTGTCCTACCTGTAAATATTAACAGGCGCTCTCAAGAGTGATCTTTGAAGTGAGCTAAATTTAAACCTTTAAAGTGAAAACAGGCCAGATTCTCGATGAGTGAGCAGTTCCTTAGGATTTGCTTGGGTGCTGGTGCTGGCCTGCTCGTCTGCTGTAGGCCCAGAACTGTCTTCAGAGGTTTGTGACTTATTCCTCAGGAACAGATTTCACATAAGGTAGAATGGATACTGTGGCTGATTTCTCAGAAATCAATTTGCAGACGTATTTAGCTGCAGGAATACCGCTCATAAACACTACGACTAAGAAAAAGTTCATATTTTATATACGTGTGTACATGAAACATGTTCATGTATCTTTGTATGTAAAATACATGCATATACCTCACATACACATGTGTTTTTAGAACATTTGAGAACTACTGGTTGTCTCTAAAATTAGGGTACTGATTTCTTAATTTGAAAATATGTGTGTGTGCTCTATTGCTGCAAAACAAATCATCGCTGCTCTTAGGATTGACTGTAGAGAAGCTGCTTCAAATCACTCTTGAATCTGAACCCTGGTCTCCAAGTGAGCTGCTTTATGTATATAATCGCAGCATCGAGTATTTTCCAAAAGTGATGACCCAGAGTCCTTTCTTAAAGAAGGACATGTTTTAGGAAACTTCATTAACTTTACAACAGCATGAACTTCTTGAATTTATTTTCTACCTTAACATTTGAGTTTTGTTTAAGCTATAAGCAGAAGATAAGTTAATGCAATTTCTTGAGATTCTGCATGACTTTAAATCATAGCAAGGGAAATATTAGGAAGTTATAGCTGAAGATAATTTCGGGGGGAGAAAAGTAGGTGATTGATGACTGATAACCCAAAGCAATGGGCAAATTCTAGGAATGAAGAATTAGGCTGGGTTTCAAGTTACGTAAATAATAGAACAGATGGTTGCATTTGGGTCTTGAACCAAAATAAGAGTTACTAAAGGAGGATTGAGTTTTTAGAACAAAAGCTAGCATAACATCATACACTATTCTACATCTACCCTTCAAGAATATCTCAAAATTAAATGTTGACTTTTTTAAAGTCTGTTCCCCCAGATTATTCATTACTTAAATAAAATGAATTATCTGTTTGTATAAAATAATTTTGAAATCTAAAGTGAAAAGCAATGGTTTAAAAGGTCACTAATCATTTGCTCATTATTTTTTAACCTTACAAATCTAAAATGCTCTGAAACACTGAATGTGTCTTTTGGAATTTAAAATGAAAACCCACTGGATATGGAGACATATATTCCTATCTTTTTAATAAACTGCTTTTTTGTCTGATACTTTCTCTACTAAGATTTCACTGAATGTTAAATAAGTTTTTAAATGAGCAACGGTTTTGCCCATTTTCATAATTGATCAGCTAAAATCCATTGTTGTCCTTTCTGAGTTTCTTTCACTTTTCCTCTGGAAACACACATTTTTGAATTCAGAAAATTTTTCCAAATACAAAAAATTTCTTCCTTTTAGAGTGAAGAAAGGAGAAGGAAAAATAGCTTTTATTAACTTTTCTTCCACTCTAAAATTTCCATAATAAACCTCAAAATCTAGGGTAGAATTTTATTTTCCCATTTGAGATTTTAGAATTATAACATGGTGCCATTTTAATTAACATTTATTAAATATTACAAAATTCTTAGTGTTTATTTTTTTTGTTAGTATAATTGATACTCTGATACTTTTGAAATGCCAAAATCCATGTGTTTTCAGTATTATGATAGATAATCTACAGATATTTTAACCACTTTGGCCAAATTTGTGCTTTATAGAATGAACCTTGATGCCAGTTTCGTATTGGGGGTATGGTCTATGTAAATAGAGCTCATAAAAGTATAGTTGAAATACTACTGTTGTTTTATGAGCAAATTCATTTTTTAGGAGATATTCTTTGCTTATATAAAAGTTGTTAAGGATTATACTTATCCATATGTGAGAGCTGGGTTATGAATTTTATCTTTAAACCTGAGACAAGATTTGTATTGAAAATTGAATCTGCATTTTTCACTGTCTAAAAATGTTCTGACATTTATGAATTTTCTTTCATGACCTCATATTTTCATAATTGGTTAGCATAAGAAAGATAAAAATGTAAAAGTAAGTTCTCAAGTAAACAGCAGTATTCCCAGTGTTTGGGCCGAAATGCAGACAGTAGTTTTAATTCTAGCATTATAGAAGAAGAGCAAAAAGATCACCTTAATTTTTTTCCAAAATGTAATTTTTAAGTATTCTATTGGTATACCATTGTTTAGAAATGGAAATAAAATACATGTACTCATTAAATAATGCACAGCACAATAGACTTATAAGCAGATTTTACTTAGCTTTTATGCATAAATATTTCTCCACCAATAAAAGGATTTTTTTAAATCACAGAATTGCTAGTTATTTCAAACCCAGCTTAAGCTAATCTATTTTGGTTACAAAATTCAAATATTCGTAGTATTATTTTACAGCTAGTTCCCATCCTTGTCCTAAAATTCAGTTTTGAAACAGTTGAGCATTCTGCCCTCCCACTTATGCCTCAAGGTTCATTTGAAACCAGGGCCTTGTCTTAGAATTGTATATAAAATAACGTGCCATCCGTCCATGAGAAATGTCGAGGTTGCTTTTTTGCTGCTCTATTCTGCATTGAGCCTCATTTTACCATCCCCCCATGAATGTAGTATTTTCCATAGATTATACATAGCTACAGCTATTGCTTTTAGCAGTCAATGAAGATCGAATTGTAGTTTTCCAGCTGTGAAAATAAATGTTGCCTTGTATTTAAAAGGGTTTCATGAAGGGAAACCTAAGTACAACTCGACTCATTAGTGAAGACTTGCTTTCCTCCCATCCGTTCTTTCCCAGCTCCTCCGCCTCCACCCCCCACCCCCAGAAGGGTGCTTATTCTTTAGTAAGGAGAATCTTTAAAAAAAAAAAAAAAAAAAAAGACCTGCCATCTTTAATATATCTGGTAATTGTTACACTAGAGCTTTTGTTTTCTTCTGTAGCTTTTTAGGAAAAGCAGCCTACCTTGGATTTGTAAATCAAGCTGACACTGATGTCCGCGTACTCATACGTCTCTTAGAGCTGGTAGGTGTCACGTGTGTGTGTACGTGTGTGTGTGTGTGTAAGTGAAGTAAAAGCATGCTCATTCCCTTGATCTCTTTGAAGTTAGAGGTGAGGATCGCCGTGCAGCGGGTTAGTGATGGTAGAGGGAAGGGTCTGTCAGCACACACTCCAAGCACCCATTTTCACAGATGTATAACTAATAATCCAGATGCAATCATTGGAGGTATTTAATATGCAATAGGTAGCACCTTATCTAATTAATCAGCATATGAAGGGTTTTCTGATGTATGTAATAAGTGTAGAAGCTCTTCAAGCATTAAACTAGAGTTGACATTTTATTTCATTTATTTTGTACATCAGAGAACCCACTCTTTGGAACTGAAGTCTGTAACAAATGATACATCAGGCCTATTTATCTTCTAAGCTTCCAGGTAGTTTATACTTTGAGGTACCAAACAAATGCTGCAGATCTAGAAATGTATATATTTCGCAGGTATTTGAACGATATAAGCATTATTTATAACTGAAAAGTATTACATTTACTAAGTCAAATGCTCTAGTACCTTGCATACAATTTTGCAGGCACAAATTCAAAAGTACGTGTAAATGTTGCATAATGTGACAGTTGTATAATTTATGTAATCGGAGGCATGAATCAGAACTTTTATATATTATTGACTTATAGTTGATTAAAGTGTTGAATCTTAATTCAGTTGTCATAATTTCTTACTGCGGATAAAACAGTGTGACACGCATTTGTATGAGTCCTTGTCTTTCAATAAATACTTCCGTTGCCTTTGATTGCATTGCTTTTGGATTCATCTGTTATCCTGCAAGTTTTCAACATTTGTTAGGCAGCCTCGCAAGCCAAAATTTATATGGGAAAGCACCAAGTTGAATTTTGCTATAAGAGGTTCTCAGTTATTAAGTGTTGTGGTCAAATGTAAGATCGGCTCCACTGTGTTACTAATATGAGTGCCAAAGTTTGCAAATGATTTTTTTTAAACAAATTGGAGTACAGATTACTGCCACCAGAATGCCCTGCTCTTTCTGTTGTATCCTCGGGAGTCAGTGCAACGTGTGGGTGCCCTGCAGGGTGGTGGTTCCCAGCAGGCGCCCCTGCGCGTCCCGCCTTCATGCAGGGCCGAGATGTCTCCAGAGCCAGGGAGGCACGTGGGTGGCGAGGCAGGCCAGGGACAGAAGGGGAGGAATTCCTGAGGCCAGTGGCAGTCTAGGGGGCTCATCTCCTTCATGAAAAGAGGGCAGCAGCTGTTCAGCTCCAGCTCCGGGGGCCATGTGGAAGCGAGCGCAAGGCCTAGGCTGCTAAGCCAGACCTAGAGAAATTGAATTAACAGATTTTTTTATGTGACATGTAACTTCCAAATTAACAACTAAGATCGGCGCGTCACCAATTTGCAGTCCCTTTAATGAGTCACTGCTTCTGATGGTCCATCCGTCGTACTCGTGGTGACAGTAATTCAGAGTACGGTTGTTTACTTCCTACAAGTGATTGTTTCATCAAAACCTAAGCCGGCTGAGAGGCATGTGAGGTGTGGTATGTGAGACAGAACCCAGCTCAGCTCAGAACTAAATGGGCTGGAGAAAAGGTGAACAGGTGAAGAGGGTAAGACCCTATAGTGGGTACAAGTTTCAGTTGAGCAAGATGAGGTGGAGACTTCTAGAGTTCTGCTGTGCAGCATTGCGCCTGCGGCTCCAGTGCTGTACTGCACGCTCACCTGAAGATTTTGATAAGAGGGTAGATCGCATCTTAAATGTTCCAGAATTAAAAAACTTTCTCCCGTGTGTCTGCCCCTGAACCTGGATGCACTCGCTTTGAAGAGGGACAGCTAAGGGCGACTGCCCTGGTATTTGGAGCATATTAGAATGTTGCCCGGGGACCTGGTACATGTCCTGTTTGTGGTAGTTAGGAATTTTCAGCATCTTCTTTATGATGGTCTTGCCTTTTGGTAAAATGGAACAAAAGCACAAAAAATGTTTCGGAGATTAGTTTAACACACTACTGCGTGGTGGTAAGGTCAAATCACACAGGGCGCGTGCAGCTTCCAGTAATAGGAAGTCAGTGTTTTCATGGGATTTTTTAGGGGTGTTTGCTTTTCTACATCAGCATCTAAAACCTCACCTACTCTGACTTGGCCCAATCAGGAAAGGACAGTGGGGCCTCCACCGGTCACAAGGGGTGTCCCCCGTGGCAGTGTCAGCATTGCCTAGGAACTTGTTAGGAGTGAATTCTCAGGCCCTCTTCCAGAAACTAGGGGAAGCCCAGGAAGTTTTTTTTTTTTTAAGAAGTGTTTCCTCCAGGTGTTTCAAGTGAACATCTGAGGCACCTTGACACAGAGGGCCCCACGATCCTTTTATTTTTCTTTAATGTGATCTGGAAAACTCTTTGGAGACTTTATGTAACTTTCCTCGCCGGTCTTGAATTTATTTAGAGACCTGTCTTTTTAGCTTTGGATGAATATTTTGCACTTTGGAGACTAAGTATGAAATGTCATGTGACAGACAATGCATTATGCTGAGGCCTCCACTGAGCTAGACATAAGGAACGGGACAGAGAGCGGCAGTCACCTATAGAGTGTGCTAGAATGAGGTTTTGAATAAATGTGTGAAGTTGGGTAATGAACCTTAATATAACAAATGAAACCAACTTGTGACTCGAGGTGAGAGGTTTTACTTAGCAGGCATTTTGCAAAACTTTGCTAGTTACAATCATTTTTGTCAAACGTGTGTGAAAAGCTTACATTCTTTTTGATAGTCAAAACTGGGTCAAATTCTCATTTCTAGGGAACTCTAGAATGAAACTTTAAAAATCTGGCCTGATCTTGCATCAAATATTAGACACACTGAAATGATGAGGACATGGCTATGATGCATGAGGTTCAATAATCTCAACTCAGGACGGTATGTAAGAGTATCCAACGGGAGGGAATGGTGTTGGTTTTTACGCTGTGGAATGATGGTTAGGGCATTGAAAGTATAAAAAGGATGAAGAAACATTTTAACACTGGCAAAGCTTGTTGGATGTGGGGCTTTGGTTTTAAGTTTAAATCAGTGCAAATTCTCATGAGAAATGTCAACATCCCAGCATTGGCCTTTCCTGGGAAGGCCAGGTCCTGGGGTGCTCAGCCCGCTAACAGCGGCACTGATTCAGAATCCTCTGCCTGAACCTGCCTTTGGCAAAATTTTGCTACCATTTAAAGGGTAACAAAATTGGCTTATGGATTCACTTCCTTTTGTAGTAATAAGGGAGGTGTTAATGAGAGGAGAGTGGCAGAGAGTGGCAGAGGAGTGGGTGGAGTAGGCTGAGAGGGCAGGTAGTCAACCTTCTTACTTCCGGTTATAATCTAGGACTTCCGAGTTACACCTGCTGACAACCGTGTTCGTTTAGGTTCTAGGCTATGCGCCCACACAGCACGAATACCTCTTTTAAGACAGAATTCTTTAGTCATCAACAGTTGACTGATGCAATAGCAGCATTTACCGTTTTTATGTTTACATTTAAAGTATTTTTTTATTAATGTACTGTTATTGAACATCTTTCATGATTTATAAGCTGTAAAATATTTTAATCCTTGACTCATTTGTTTACCAAGCTATTTACTTAATACTATATAATATGTAGCACTTGCGGCCATCTGTCAGGAATATTTGAATACTGTGCACACTGTGAAGAGATGTACAGCAAATAAAACACAAAACACATGAAATATTCAGGAAGAGTTTGTGAAGACAATCCATGTATTTTAATTAAAAAGAGAAAAAGTGTTCTGGAATCCGTCTTTCCAAAAATGAAATTCTTCTTACGCCAGGCAAAATGCTGTGTGGAGATGGCATTAAGATGGCGTTTTGACTTTGGCGAGTAGCCTTTCCATAAAAGGACTCGAATTAATACTCATTAGAATCATGCTTTTAGTAGCTCCTCAGTGAGTGTGAGAAGTTACTGCAGAGTGACTGCGGCAGCTGATGGAACCACAGTAACAGCCGGCCCAGGGGGAGTGCTGGGTGTCTTGGGGGTCATCCTGGAGGAAGGGCTTGGGGGAGTAGCAGACTGAATTTGGTAGTCTCCTAAATACTGAGTTTGGGGTGATGGGATCCTGCCCTTGAAGAGGATTGTACCTTCCTGGGGGTTGAGGCTACTTAGTTTTTTCTTGCCTCTGAACTAGAGGAGGCTGGAGGAAAGTTAGCACCATGTGGGGTCGTTGTGACAGATTGAAAATTGAGATTTCCCAGGTCACTTCGGAGACCCCGCCCCCTACTTCCAGCCAGGAGAGAATCCAAGGACCCTAGATTTCTCCTGAGACACTGCTTATGACTTCGGGGTCACCTTCTCTTGATGCACCTGTCATGGTGCCTCCTCTAAGAATGTGCCGGAACTGTACATGCACAGAACAGAATTTAGTGCCCACTAGACCAGGACATGGCTGGCAGCGTGTAAGTCTTTATCGTGGCATTCACTCTACTGCTTTCTACTCTTGTGTTTTGATGCCAAACCAGGCCATGTTGGAATTAGACTGCTCTTTTTTAGTGCCTGTTGCTTTTTGGTGTCAGAATAGCAGGAGCCACCCTCCCAAGGGTGCCCCTGCAGCTCCCGGAGCACCTCTCATTGTCAGAGCTACAGATCACAGCAACACAGCACGTCTCACTTCTGATTTTCTGGGGCCTTTGACCACTTCTTTGGGAGATTAGCATCTCATTGCGGCATCTGGTCTGCTCTTCGGCATTATTATAGACTCCCTAACATTCGTTTCATCCACCTAAAAAATTCAGCACTCTCCCTTCTGTCTATTCCTAGACTGGCCCCTCATTCTCGAAATGCCTTTCTGCTGCCTTTGCACTGAGCTCTTCCGGTTGTGGTTAATCAGCGGGTCGCACAGGCCTCCCCTAAGTTACTCTTCAGTGTGGCTTCCTGAGCAGTTAAATGAATCCCAGGATGCATTTCTGAACGTTACTAACTTTATTATTTTATGTCCATATTTCTCTTTGTCCTGACCCATTGACTTCATCATCCGGAATTGTACATATCTTTGTAAATTCCCTTCAGTCTTTTCATGGACGAGGCATCAGGGCTCTGTCGGGCTTGACTTCCACCCCTGCTGTCGTTACTCCTGCCTCAGTGGCTGGTGTGCAGTTGGTAGACAAGAAGGATTCGCTGAAAGACTGATGGAATTATCTCCATTAAATCCATATGGTGGTTATAAATATCGATTGTAAACAGTGATGTTATAAGGGAGCCCTTTGAAAATGAATAAAAATGACTTTTTTTTTTAAAGAAGCAATGGGATTGAGAGGAAAAATGATAGTTACTGAAACACTGCAAGGTAAACTGGGAACAAATAAATGTGCACCTCAAATTATAGGCACCTCCCTACATTCGATCAGCACGCTTCATCAGCTTGGTTGTTCATTGCTGTTTTCCCAAGGGCTCGTCACAACTACTGCAGACGTTTGTTTACTTGTCCATGTTCCCTGCGCCTCTGTGTGTGATGAACAGAACAAAATAGCTGCTCGCCTTTGCTTCCCAACACTTACAGGTCACATGTCACATTCCAGGGCCTCCGTAAGCGCACGGGGAGAGAGGAGTGTAGTGACTGCTTCTTTGAAATGCGGTGTAAGAAGGTTTTACTTTTTGTGGCATGTGATTTGGATGGCAGCATGCTGAGATTTTAATTATCTGCACTTTAAAATACCGCCACCGTGGTTATTATAAAAACACTTGCCATTGTCCTCGGGGAAGGGAGCGCCCATTCTAATTTGACTTATATTTGTAATTAATAAGAAAGAGAAACCTCGAGTGGCCCCTAATTGAAAGAGGGAGTACATCGATCTGCTTTTGTGTACCAGTTGTATGGAAATTCTAGATATAAAAAGTTTTCTTCATCAGACCATGATGCAAAATAAATCGTTTTGCTAAGACTAAGCTAGGTAGGCTTTTCTGGAAGTGTTTTATTTAATGTACATATCTGTCATTGGATAGTCAGTGCAGCGTAGTAAGTAGAGTCCATCTTGCATGTGAGCTGATCCAGCATGGTTGCTGTTGCACCCAGGAAGCTGGTGAGCCTCTTCTGGGCTGCCCCATCCACCTGTTTACTCAGGCTTCCTTCCTTCCCCTTCCCTCCTGCCTTGCTGCCCTCCTGCCTGCCTCCTTGTGTCTTTCCATCCTTCGTCCATTCCTCCCTTTCAACAAATTGAATACCTGCCACATGCAATGTACTTTTCTGAACATTAATAATAAAGATGTTCAAACAGAAATGGCACCATGACCAGTCAGTGACATTACCCAAGAGCTCATGAGGTCCATGATTCCCCTCTCCACCCCATTTGAGTCTTTGAAGCCTATTCAGTGGAGGGAACCAGTTAAGCATTTGAGAGTGCATGATCACAGCACCAGCTGATGGCACTTGAGAGTAATCTTTTTTGTGAGCCTAGAATATCTAACAGATGCTGGTCCTAGACCATGAGTTCCCGTTCTGTGTACCTGACAGCGTAAATGATGAATGCACATGCAATTTTGTCATGACTGTTTTAACCCATGGGTTTAATTTTGAAGACAATATATGTATATATTGTGTGTATATATATCTATCTATATCTATATCTATATATCTATATCTATATATATATCTATCTATATCTATATCTATATCTATATCTATATATATATATATAGATATATATATGGTTAAAATGTGGGAGATGTTTCCAAGCAAGATTGAAAAGAACCACTGACTTATCTTTAGTATAGGGATGATTCCTGAATAATTAAAGGTAATGATGCAAATGGACTTCTGTGATTCTCTTCTGCACTGCAGAGAACTTATTCTGTGGTTGGAATTCAACTTTATCACTTAGAAATGAAAGATGAGTGTAAATTTTATTTAAGAAAACCTCATCAATATTCATGGCACAAGAGTTCTTTGATTTGGAGAAAAATAAGTACCAAACTGCTGAATATGTTAAGATGGTATATGGAAGGGTATTTTTTCAGAGCTTCTAAATTGAATAAGCTAAATAAAACATTTTCATACCCACAATTTAATGATGCCTGATTTCACCTTTTTATTGGGAATCATTACCATCAAAGGATGAAAAACATTGAATCTGTGGGGAGAGATGAATCAATCAACCAATGGACTCGAGGCAATGAAATACCATCTGGAAAAATAATTCAAATCCGTACCTTACCATTATATCAAAATTTATGTGTGGATTAAACACTTTAACAAAATATGATAAGTATCAGAAAGTAGGAGTTCTTGTTCTCTTTTGTTTCTTAATAGAGTGAGAGCAGAGACTAGTTAAATCATGAAATCTAAATGCTACAAAGGAAAATCTAGATATATTTGACACTGTAAAGCTTTTAAAAAAATTGAACAATGAAGAATAATTTATATAAAGGCAAATAGCAGAATAAGGGGGAATGCAACAGTCATAAACAGGACTCATTTTTCTAATATAGAAGCGCCCTCACCAGCCCATAAAAGCAAAGCCAATCCAGAAAATATTCAGAAAACAAAGAGATAGAAGAAATCCAAAGGCCTTTATAAACTTCTGCAGTTAGGAAAAAATAAAGAGGCCGCCTTTTACCAGCCAGATGACTCAATGATGTGAAAGCACAGGCTTGCCCGGAGGGGGTGGGGACACTCCCCTTTGGAGTAGAACTTGTGAAATTGTCCTCCAAAGAGCTTGTCTCCCTATTTAATACCTTAAATCTGTACCCCTGATGCTCTATCAACTGATTCTAGGAATTTATCTTACAGATATTCTGGAATATCTACAAGCACACACTGGCCAGGACGTTGACTATAGCGTGACTGATAAAAAACTAGAAGTCCATAACTACTTGAACTTTTGGGACCTAATAGAGTATTATATAGCATGTAAAAAGTACAAGATCTGTGTATATGCAGATATGTCAAAATAGCCAAGATACTTTGTTAAAGGGGAAGGAGAAAGCAACTGAAAACTATGGATAGAGTGTTTCAGTAACGGCATATTAAAGTATGTCTGGGTAAGTGTGTATTTGCAGGAACATTCCTGGAAGATTCCAGGACGGGTGGTTATTTCTGAAGAATTAGACTGGGTTTTTGCTAGGAATGGGTTAACTTTTCACAAACCCTATTTGGTCTGTTTCAATATTTCGTTATATGCATTTTCATTTTCAGAAAAAAAGATGTCTTTTGCTCAGTTCAAGAATATTTGATTATTACCTGGTTTTAGAATTTAGCCGCCATTTATGTAATTTGTCATAATTGTGTTTGGAAAATAATATAGAGCCTCAAGTAAACCCCGTCCAGCTGAGATGAGTGGGTCAGGCCGCCAAGAGTCGGAGTGAGGCTCCCTCATTTGTGAAGCTTCCCCCTTTCCAGCTCATATATCTGGTGTCCAGAGCACACGGTGCTTCCTGGTAGCACAGAACCCCCCCCCCCCCAGGCTGTGAAGGAAGATGGCTGTGCCTCTGCCTGTGCCTCTGCCTCTGCGCAGGTGCTGCCTAACGGGTGTCTTATGATCAACAAGAAATTAGTCCAGCAATTTCTTTTTACATGTTTTCAGAGCTGGATAGGAGGTGCTAGAATTCAGTTTATCAGATTGCTTTCTTTGCCTGGAACCTTAGCACCCCGCTCAGTGTTTAGCAACCATTTCCATGATCTGGTTGTGACCATGGCACTGCTGTAAATCTTTTGGGGGAGCAGCCTTCACATTAAAGAAATGAGCACTTGACAGCCTCTTCCAGAGGACTTTTGCGGTCTGTGGGAGAGATGGAAACCAGGGAGGCAGGCTTCCCTACCAGGACATTTCACTTGAATCTGATTATGACAGAGCAATCCGATAACCCAGAAGGTGGTAAATTCTAGTAAGTGTCTGCAAAAACTTCAAGGTCTTGAACAATAAGAAAGGCTGCTCTGAATTAACAGCCTGATGCGTCCTAGAGAAATGCATAGCCTAGATTGCATTCTGGATCAGAACAAGCAGGCAAAAAAGAAAAAAAAGACATTTGGGAGGCAGTTGAAACATGGCAATACCCCACAGAGTGAGTAAAAGTTCTTTTTTCCACCTCTGCGGGTGGTTCTCTAACAGAATGGCCTGATCACAGGAGCAAGCGCACGTGAAAGGGTGCAGGAGCCAAGAGCTGGTATTTGTAACCTATTTACAAATGGTGCCGAGGAGAAGTGGCAAGACCCGGAGTGTCCCTCTAGAAGGGGATGCTGTTCCCTTCGCTCCGCTCTTCTGTAATTTTGAAACTTGCAACTACAAGGGCGAGAACGCCTGACTGGACTCTCAAGATCACACTGTCCGTGAACTGAGACTTGGGGGGGGGGGCGGGGGTGACACTTAGAAAGAACAAAGACTTTTGAGGTTAGGCCCCTTTCCTTCCGTCATCCCCCGCTGGCCACTGTCCCGCGGCCCCGGTCACCTGCGCTCCGCGAGGACAGCGGGCCTCGGCGCGGGACTCCGCGCCCCGCTGCCTCCTTCGCACCTTCTCCGGGCAGAGTGTTCCCAGCAGGGCCCAGGTGGCTTGTTTCTCTCAACCCTTGGCCCCCCCTCGCTTCGCCTCAGCTCCCCAGGTGTCTGCTTTCAGCCCTGCCCCTCCCCAGCCTTGGCTGCCACCCACAGCCCCTCCCGCCTCTGGGGGTGGGGGTGGGGGTCTCCCCGCTTCCCCTGGGGGCTGTCTGAGCGTCTCTAGGCCTTCCCGCCCCGCTTCCCCAGAGCCGGGTCTGGGCCGTGCCCGGGTGTCCGGTTCTCAGCTGCGCAGCGAATCGCCGCTGGCCCTTCCAGACGCCGGGCGGGCAGCGGAGACCAGCCCTGGCTGCTCCAGCCTCGATTCGAACTCGGGGCCCCGGTGGGTGCTTCCAGCCTGGAGGAAGCGTGCCCAGGGCATCGATTTGGGCAGATGGACGGGGGAGAGAATGGAGCCCTCGGTAGATTTTTCTGGCCTTTCAATGCTGGCGCAGGGCCCCAGGTAGGGCCCCAGGTAGGACCCCAGGTAGGGCCCCAGGTAGCGCCCCAGGTAGGGCCCCCAGCAACCAGGCCTCCCGGCCCATCTCCTTACTCTCCCTTCCTCTTTGGCGTCCCCCAAGTCCCGCACAGTCTCGTGGCCTCAAGCCCTTTTACGCCCCTTTCCAGCGCAGGTGCGCAACTTGCACATGCGCACACGCACGCCCCCGTCAGGTGTGCGTGGTCACGGGAGGCGAGCAAGGCCGCAGGTGCCCACCGTGGGGCCAGTGGGCGGAGGGCCGAGGAGAAGCCTCTTTTACTTAGTTGGCCCGACACCAGTCACCCGCTTTCTGGAGCCAGCCTGGTGGGGTGCGTGCTCACCTCCGTAGTCTGTGTGATTGGGGAGTCCACTGCCTCCTGTCCCTGGCGGTTCCACCCCTTCTCGCCCCGGGCTGACCTTTTCACTTTCATACTTTGACATTTAATGCCAGAACCTTCCCGGCCATCCCACCCGAGGTCCCCGGGACCCCCAGACAACACCCAACACAAATCTTCAACAGTTGAGGCCATTGGGATGATTTACCTCTCGGTGCATTCAAGCAAGGAAGCAAATTTAGGGGCCACTTCCCCCCCTGGATGCCCCAGACTTGGGGTGCGAGCTGGCTGATGGAGTTGGGAGTATACTGTTGCTTGAAAAAATGGATTGAGAAGAGAAATGAAAGCTGGAAACTTGGAGGGAGCTGGGGAACAGTCCTGCTTTGGGGGAACACCCACCATCTATTACTTATTGTGGGTCGCAGGTAACAACAATAACCACAGCACCGCCTGCAGATCACAGCCAGGCAGCCTTCACGCTGCTCTTCCCTAGATTCTGGGGTGTTCTTCCTTAGAGTTTCCAACACTTGAGAAGCAATGAAGATAGGTGGAGGATCAGAAACACTGAGTTCGAGCCCAGACCGAGTCACTGAAGAGTTTTGTAATTTTGTTCAAATCCCTGAACTTATTTGCATCCATTTCCCCGTTTTGTGATGAGGACTTGTGTGTGGGGTGGGGGAGAGGGGAAGCTGGTAGATTTGATGCTCTCTAAAGCCTCTTCAACCGCACAATTCCATGACTAGAAAATACGGTGCTCAACCTTTCACAGCCTTCCTCTAAGTATTTTAAAAAATTCCATTTAAACTTTGAGACAAACCTTTGTGTTTTTTCATAATTCTTATAGCTCCGTTTTGAGCAATCCAACCTGATCTGAACCCAAGGCTGGGATAATGGAAAACAAACTGTGTGAAAATCAAAGAGCAGCGCATGGGGGAGACACCTGTGGCGCATCAACACCGAGGTGTCCTCCTCATTGATCTGAGTCTCAGAGGAGCCTCTCAGCAGACGCCCTTGGATGCCAGGCCTGGTGTCTGCACCTCTCCCCAAGTGTTTGATGAGGCTAACTTTGATCTGAGCCTGAAATCCCAAATCAAAGTGATCGTTTGTTGAATTTTTGTCACACACCCGGAAATTCTAAAACCCAAAACAGAATGGAAAGCTCTATAACAAGGATTTTTTTTCTCCAGCCAATTAAGGTCATTAAAGAACAGTTTCCCAATTTAAATAGTTGCCTAAGCTTAGAATTACTGAGTTTCCCCAGCAACAGGTTACAAAAAGAGTGCACCGAATCATGATGGAGAAGAGAAGAAAAACGCAAACATATAAATAGGAGCATGATCAAGTCATGCCTTTGATAATAGCAATTTAATCTAAACAGAAGGCAGATTTCAAAGATGGATCTAAACAATGACATGAATTTTAAAGCTAGTTGGAGGGATGTATTTGCCAACAGTTTTACTCTGCTTACCACACTGAGAATAGAATAGAAAATTCTAGTCCTCGTGAAGCTCATATAGACGAACAAAACCACATTCCCCTTTATTTTACAAACATTCGCTTCCATGGTTGTATGTTCCCAGAGAGGCAACAATTCCCATATGCTTCTGGAATTCCTGCCTTTGGAGCTCTTCCAGCTTCTCTCCGCTGCACTTCCCTGCCAGGAGGGAGCGTGGCATACCTGATTGGCACATTTGGGAGGGAGCTAAGCACCCCTATCCCAGACAACCTGCCCACAGGATGCTTATACTCTGAGGCATCTGTGTCTGCTTGGCCAGAGCTACCCAGGATGGAAGGACCAATTCCATGTAATTTAGGATGAAGATGTAAGAAACACTCTCTGCCTTATGCCTTTTAATTTAGTTTATCTTTAATGAAGCACATATTTTATCTCCAACTGTCTGACTTCATATGTGTCAGGTTGGGAAGAAAGACTGTGTTTTAATGTGGCCACCAAAATTCCAATAAATCCATCAGCACTTGCCCACGGGAGCCGGCTCATTCCCAGACACGGAGCTTGTGAGAGGTTAGACTTGGTCCCTGGCCTGAGCTACAAACCCTCCAGGATTATGACATTCAATTGTATTCATTTTAATTGTGGACAGGATCACCCCCCTTTGATCTCTTTGGGTGTTATTCTGTCCTATAAATAAATAGCTTTGCATTTCTAATATGAATTATGGCACAGCTATTTTGGTCCTTGTTGTATTACTGTTGAGCTTTAGCAGCTCACATAGAACAAATTTGATTGTGTTTATATTTAAACCATCTTAACAAGGGAAACAGAAGGATTAGATTCAATAAAAACAGGAGCAGCATTCTGAATGTGTTTAAACAAGTTTTCCCCACTGATAAATAGAACTATTGAGTATCATTTTCAACTAGACTGACAAGAAAAAAAGTCACCAGTCCCCCTAAAGAATTTGTACAATGCTCAAGGCAAGTTACAGCTGGATCCTCTTAAAGAAATCAATCTTTTCTAGTAAATGACTCGTAAGACTATTTAAATCTAGGAAGCTTTTCAGTAAATTTATTCAATTAAGAGGATTTCCAATATTTTAGCAAATATTAAATTATCCATAATATTCTTGCAATGTCAGAATAGAAAACAAAACACGCCCAGCGCTGCCCACCCGCCCCTCCTGGCTGGAAGCGGGTGCACCAGCGCGGCCCTCAGACTGGGCGGGTCCTTGCGGGTGATGGAAGTTGCTGGGGTGGGCGCCCCAACGCTGACAAATGTACTTATTATTCATGGTGATCACCCCCTGCCGCTCTAGGGAAGCTTTTTTTTTTTTTTTAAGTAGCTAAGTACTGTGAGAACACATGATGCCTTCCTAAAAGGGAAGAAAATAACTTTTGTCATGACAAGGCAACATTAGTCAAGACTCTGACCTGATAATCGTTTTGTTCCTTGACAGTCCAGAGTGTATTTCATCTCCAATAGGGACTGTAGTTTATTTATTTATTTTTTGAAAGCCATTTGTAAAGGTTTATTTTACAGGCCATGCGTTGGATATCTACTTTCTTTTTTTTTTTCTTTCTTTTTTTTTTTTAGGGGGTGAGGTTGGCCACCTTCATGGTAGAAAGTCTTCTTATTTTATTCTCATCCAGGAAATGTATCCTAATGATTAGAACACACAGTAGAAGACCGAGGTGGATGCTTGGAGGAAGGCAAAGGCTAGAAAGTTTGTCCTGGTCCCTCCCTCCTTGCCAGCAGGTGGAAGTCAGGATGGAGGAGGTGTAATTCTCCAGGACTTTGTACTTGTCTTTAGATTGCAATGAGAAAGTTATAAGATGGGGAGACTCACCCACCTTCAGGTCTGGGAGTGAATGCAAAGAGTTTTTTGAAGTCTTCTGAGGTTTCCATGAGGGACTGTGTTAGGTCTAGCAGTATTCATGGCCTTCACAGGGTGATGAAATACCACTCTCCACTAGGCTGGGAGGAAGGAAGTGGGGGTGTTGGGAGTGGGAATGTGGCCTCTCCCCAGTGACTGGTGAGCCTGGAAGGTAGTGTCATGTTTAATGAGCATATGCACGATGTGCAAATACAGCACATGCCCTCACACACATCCGCAGGACTCAGCACCTCTGCTTCTCCAGGTGCACCTGCTTCTCCAGGTATACCTCCAGCAGGTACCTGCCCAGGATCCTACAGCATTGGTGCAAGAGTGTGCACTGCTGTGTTGTTTTTCATAGTGGGGAACTTGGAGGCACTGGGGAGACTGGGGTGTGCCCCTAAAGCCATGCAGGGGTTGGAACTAGCCCAATAGCTATGGACACAGCAAAGTGGGTTGACTTGCAAGTAACAGTCTTGACAAGGAAAGTGAAAAACAGAACAAGAACCATGGTGGATCCTTGAATAACACCCTTGCATTCAACATTGTTTCATTCTAACATTGATGGTAAAGAATAACTAATTCCCTAGGGGGGGCCACTGTCTGCAGAGCTGGGATGTCCTCCAAGTGTCTATGTGGGGCCTCTGGGGTCTCTCTCCACTTTCCCCCCATATCCCAAAGATGTGCCTGTGAGGCTCATTGGTGTGTATCGCTGGTAGGAGTGACTGTGGGTGTGGGGGTGACGGTCTCTGTGATGGGAGGATGTCCTGCCAAGGGCTGGGTCCCGCCTTGCACCTTGTCCAGCTGGGAGGGCTCCAGCCACCCAAGGCCCTCGGCTGGAATAGGAGGTTGGACTATGAATGAGTGACTGGATACAAATCATTGTTTATTATTAGGAGATTTGGGGTCTTTATTTAGAAGTTTGATGATGTTTATGGGACTAGAAACTCTTGTTTGTTTCAATTAGCCTGGTCAATTTGGTTTTGCTATAGGTCGTTTCATTCAAAGTCACAGTTTCCAAGAAACTTTCGACAACATTAAGTGAGGACTTCCTGCCTATGACAGCCATTTGTGCAAATTAACAACACTTGCACGCAAAACAACTGTATGTATTTTACAAGAACACACACAAACAAAAGGCACCAGTCAATGAGAGTGGTTGCATGTGGTGGGGTGGGTGGTGGCATAGAGAATGACGAATATATAAACAATGTCATTAAAAATACCAAAAGGCGAGCCTGCCTGGAGTAATAGTGTGTGGGATAATCGTGCTCTATGAACTGAGTATGATGAGCTCAGATCTGTGCATTTCAACTACTGACCTTCTCCAAATATAATGTGCATGCTGCAGCACCAGCGCACACACACACACACACACACACACACACACTCATGGGGGATTGCAAGATGGTGACATATGGGCCAAATCAGGCCCTCAGTTATGTTTTTTTGGTCCATATGAGACATAAAAATGACTTGAAATTGTTGCCAATGTTTCAAATCCAGGACTTCAGCTACTCTTAGAAGACCCGCCAAGCTCAGGCTGAGGCATCCATCCCGTTGGGCCTAGAGCTGCCACATGCAAAACCAGCGTGTGGGCTCTGGGGGCCACAGTCCTAGTCCGCCAGCTGGGGCCGGTCCACCCACTGACCTGTACTTGACACTCTCCTGTTCTCTTTGCTACTTGGGTCTTGACACTGCCCAAGGTCTGCTCTTTCCGCCTCTCCCCTACCACATCCTATTTTTATTTTATCTTTATTTATACATATTTTACATCGATTAAGCATGTGGGCAGGTTTGGCCCTTCTTGCAATGGGGAAAGCCAGGGCTGGCAAACCAAGCATCTTCCCTCTTCCCCATGTGATGCTTCAGCCTGGTGGTGACATTAAATAAAGGGTGATAGGAGAGCGGGGTTCTGGGGAGAGGTGTTTGATGAACTGTTACTCTGGGAGTGTCGGTGAGGGTATTTCTGGGTGAGATTAACATCCGGGTCGACAGATGGACTAAACCAGATGGTCTTTCCCAAAGTGTGTGGCCTCCTCCAATCCATCAAAGACTTGAATAGAAGAAAATGGTGGAGGTGAGAGAACCTCACCTGCCTGGCTGCTGCAGTCTGTGCTCAGACTGGAAGTGATGTCAAAAGTCATTTCTCCTGGGCCTCTCTGGTGGCACAAGGGGTAAGCACCGCACTATGAAGCAGTCCGCAACCTCTGCAGCATGAGTTTGATCCCTGGCCGGCCAGGGAGCTACCCACATGGCGTAACAGACCTCTCCTGACTCACCTGCTGCTCCCCTCAGCAGTGTATTTCAGTGGATTGGCCTGTTCTGCTCCCCACTCTCTCTCTGGTGAATCCTCTCATGCCCCGCATCTCTGGCTTGTACCCCAGCTCTCCTGATTCTCATCTCCAGCTGCACTGGAACTATAGTACCTGTGTCCTGGGCATCCTGCTCACAGATGGCTGATGGTGGGACTTCTCAGCCTCCATAACCACCTCCATCAAGAGCTAATTCCAAAATAAATATAGAAGTATCCCATTGGTTCTATTTCTCTGGAGATTTTTGACTAAAACAGCACACAATAGCAATATTATCCTTTTGTTTTATGCACAGCTCATTCAAAGTTGGGTCCTTCTTACTGACTTTTATCATGGGTGTAGGTTTTTTCTTTCTCTCAAATGCATTTTCATTAAACATGTACTTTCATAGAATAAAAAATGTCAAAGTTCGCTAAAAGGCAAAAATTAAAAATAATAATCCTGTGCTCACCTTGTCCAGTGTCCAATGCTGCATTAGCTCTCAAGAGGCCACTCTATTTCTTTTAATATTTATCGTCATTTATCTCAGTTAAATTTACAGTGCACTCCATGAGGCTAGGCATTTTCTATCAGTCTCCTGCTGTACAGAGTGAGGTCAATTTCACCTTAGACTTCCCTCCCTGCTGCTCCCTCCTTCATCCTCAAAAGAGAGGCATACCATAATTTCAAGTTAAGTCCAGACTTTGTGTTCTAACTGGTGCTAGAATTGCAGGTTCTGGAGTCACACTATCTGGGTTTAAAGTCGGATCTGCTGCTAGTAGCCATGTGAGCTGGGCAAGTCATTTCAGCTTTCTGAATCTCTTAGTATCCAATCAAGTCGTGATGAGAATTAAAGGAGTAAAACTATGTGAAGCACATAGAACAACACACTTGATTCCTTTTGATTTTTTAAATTCATTTTTATGATGTCTCCTTTAAGTGGAATGCTGACCGTGTTAGTTTCATGTGACTATCAGTATGATTTGAGAATAGTCTGTTATTTTATTTTATTTTCTAATTCTCATCTCTCCATTAAAAAAACAAACTTCTGTTTCTCTTCTATCTTCATTTGAGTTATTTAAATGTCTGGGAATTCCCCTTTAATTTATCTATTGGCTCTTTAGTTAGAACACCGATAACGCCATGTTTTGTTTTTTTTTTGACATTAAAAAAAAATCCCTACGTCTTAAAATGGCATCCATCTAAGCTGATCCATGTTCTATCCCATAGCCATCATTTATGTGATAACGTTCATGTTTTACATTTATATACCTTATATACCTCTACAATGTTATAACTTACATTTTAAAGTCATACGTATTTTAAGGAAATTAAGAGAAAATCTATACCTTTTTTACTGCTTCTTGAAGATCTGACTTTCTCTCAGTATCATTTCCATCGTACTCACTTTCTGCAGCATTTCTGCCAGCACATGACGAACCCCACATGGTCCATAAGACCTTGTCAGGGAACCCCACGTAGTCTTTAATGGATGTTCTTCAGAATGAATTAACTCTATTTTTAACCTTAAGGTGTTCTTCACTAAAAGTTTCTTTGTCAACCCGGCGAATGCTTCATGGAGTCGCCCATGCATTGGTGAGTGGAGTCATTTCTGGAATTTTTCCATTATCTGTGAAGCAAATGTCTTTAGTCCCATTATGTGCACCATACCTACTAAGCACATCAGATGTGCTGAAGTTCCAGTGATGAAGATGAGGACAAAGTCTTTGTTCTTCAAGTGGCTTCCAGTCCAAGAGCCATGGAGCACACAGACCACTTGGCTCTTGATTATGAGTTGTCAATGTGGACATCTGCGGGTCAGTAAAATCTGGGAATCCAGTTGAGGGCAGGCATCGACGAGTGCCCTAAAGTGGTGACCTCCAGGCAGAATCCAAAGATGGGAAGACACTACCCAGCAACAGGGAAGGGCACATGAAACAGCATGTGCAGAGACGACCTTGGCCAATTTTTCACCCAATGCTTTTAGTTAAGGGAGATTCATGATTGGTGGAGACTCAAAGGCAGCCGTTTGGCAAGGAGATTACTCCCCTCTTGCTCTCCTAGACTGCCTTGGTAGCTGCATTTGTTAGTCATTCTTTTTAAAATTTTCTTAATTTATATATATTTTACAACATTGTTCATTTTTTAGAAATGTTTGCTTTTTTTTCCCCCCTCAGGTATAGTCCCCATAGAATTTCCTCCACCAAATCACTCATGCACCATCACCACAGTCTCCCCTGCTCACCCCTCCCTCCCGCCCCCTCCCCTGCAGGATGTCTCTGGCTTATAATTGTCTATTTGTTTTTGTTTTGTTTTGCTGTGTTTTGTACTGTTTTTTTTTCCCCTGATGTCTTATTTGGTTCCCCTATATTCCTCCTATAAGTGAAACCATTCGATATTTTTCATTTTCCTTCTGGCTTATTTCACTGAGCATGATTCCTTCTGGCTCCATCCATGTTGCTGCGAATGGCATGGGTTTATCTTTTTTGATTGCTGAATAGTATTCCATTGCGTGTATATACCACATCTTCTTGATCCAGTCATCTACTTCTGGACATTTGGGTTGTTTCCAATTTTTTACCTATCGTAAATAGTCATTCTTGATTGATGGTAGCTGTGTCTCCCCTGGTAACCCTGGCGGGGAGAGCTGACAGAGGGGTGTGACTTTTTCTATCCCTTCCTAAAAAATACCCTATGTGGAAAAATCACTCCTATAACAGGCTTGTTTCCTGGATGTAGGCTGCTTTTCAATGGGACAAAGTAACCCCAGAACCTCATTAGAGGCCATGAAGACATGAGGTTTGCTCATGCCCACCTCATTTCATGGGGTGTAGGGGCAAATTTCACCACTTTCATCTTGAACCCTTCCTTCCCGGCAAATTACTTCCTAGAAATAACTTTATGTAAGTGCACATGAGCTAGATGCCTGCAGGGGTTCAGGGAACACATCTCTAGAGCCTAAAAACAACCCCAAGAACCCCACATCCATCAGAGAATGATAAGAACACTTCAGAAACAACCTCCCAGTGCTTGACGGCACATTCTATGCCATTCCCTCGCGGACAGCGTAGCTTTTGCCCTGTCTTAAAAGCGACAGTAAAATAGGCCAGGAATTTCGCACGTTTTCTTTACTTTCATGTGTGTGCATGCAAACAGGCGCCAGCCACGCCTGGGAAATTGATGTCATCGAACATCTGTGCTCACCTTCCATTTAAAAATAAGCAAGCAAATCCAACTCTGAGAGCAGAACTCCTCGCTTAGATGATCTTTCCTCTCTGTTGGCTTCCTCATTCGCTGACCTTGCCTGTGGCTGTGACAATTGGCGTTTATGGGGAACCCCTGCAGGACTTTGCTTTTCTTAGGACCTTTTGCTTTCCCTGAGTTTCTCTCTACACTTTGCTTGGGCTCCAGTGTTTGAAGCTTCTCCCTGGTGATACCCGCCCTGCCCTGGCCTACTCTGTGGTTGTGTGTCATTGGCGTCGGTCTCGACTTTTCTTTCTTTTTGAAACATCGGCTCCTGTGTTCTCCTTCATTCATCCCTTTATCTTTGCTTTCCTCCTATTTTATTTTTCTCAGTGGTTTCATCATATGGAAAGGTGTCAAAGTAGTGTCAGCGTCCCTCAACACCTAGTCTTTTCAATGTACCATCAGTTGAATTTAGTCGCATTAAGGACTAATTACTGAGCTAAATGGATTATGATCACATACTGGACTGCTTTGGTCTGCGAAGTGTATTATCAGTATAGCGAAAACCTGCCATATTACCTAGGAAGAAGTTTTTTTTTAAAGATTTATATTATTTATTTATGCATATAAGAGCTAGGGTGCAGGCCAAAGGTGCCCGGGGGTTGGGGGGGAGCTGCTGAGAAGGTTCACCAGAGACAGAGTGGGGAGCAGAACAGGAGGACTGACTGACGAACACTGCTGAGGGGAGCAGTGAGTGAGACAGGAGACAGGATTGGCCAGCGATCGAACTCATGCTGCAGTGGCTGCCAACAGCTCCATAGTGCTGAGACTTAACCCCTTGCACCACCATGGAGGCCCAAGAAGTTTTTAAAAAGGAGGAAGATATTAACTCTTCAGCAATAATCATATTCATTTATTCATTTGTTGAGTATTTATGGGGTTTCTATTATATGCCAGGCACTGTGCTGACGACTGAGTATAAGTTGATGAGTGAGATAAGCATGGGTCCTGCACTTGAGCTTAGGATCTAGGTAGGGACACTGACATTAACAGGGAAACATATCAACATATATTTTAAAATATGTGCTTTAAAATTGTGGTGAGTGGGGGCCTCCCTGGTGGCTCAGTGGTTGAGCGCTGCAACACCGGTTCAATCCCCGGCCACTGGGCGAGGGTCCCACATGGCGCGCAGACCTCTCCTGCTGCCCGCTGCTCCCCTCAGCAGTGTACTTCGTCAGCCTGCCTGTTCTGCTCCCCGCTCTGCCTCTGGTGAATTCTTTCACCCTCCCGCGCTTCTGACTGTACCCAGTGCTTGTATAAATAAATAAAATAAAATCTTTAAAAAAAAAAAACCTGTGGTGAGTGAATGCAGGAAATCAGTAGTGTCTGTGGTTGATAATATCTTGGTTGATAGAGCTTCTGATTTAATAAAGAAATATACAGGAATCCCAGTATAATTTTAAATTACAGATATACAATAACTGTATTCTTGGAATAAGTATGTCCCATGTGATATTTGGAACTGACATACTAAAAAAGCATTTTCTGAATTATTTGAAGTTCAAATTTAACTAGGTGTCTTGTATTTTACCTGGCAGGCCAGGTGATCCCGGAAGGCATCTCTGAAGAGGTGACATTGAACTTGGAACCAAAGGAGGAGAAAACCAAGCAGAGAGCATGGAGTTGAAAGCCCCATAAGTGGGAGCTGGGCACATCTGAGAAGCACATTGGGGGTACTTGATTAGATTCTACTCTTGAGCCAGCCAAAAGGCCAATAGCAATCATGGGGTTCCTAGCTGGAGATGTGGGCAAACACAAGCCCACTCAGAGCTTTTCAGGTCTGGGAAGAAGGGGTAATTTTATTTGAAATATACTGCATTTTTTGTTATGAAAATCTCACTTTATTCTAGTTAAGAGCCACTAGATGACTACAGAAAACTGCTCCTAGCTGTTTACCCTTATCCTATACAAATTGCATCTTGTAATTCCATCAAACATGACACTCTGATAGTCAATAGAAATCAGAAAAATAATTTATACAGAGAACTTAGATCAAGATGTGTTCCATTTTCTTTTTTGGAGCAATTCAGTAGTTTTTTATTTATATATATTTTACATCATTGTTCATTTTAAGCAATGTTTGCTGCCCTCCTATTCCCCTCGGGTGTAGTATAGTCCCCACAGAATTATATGCTGCAAAGACTTTGAAATATTTTAAGCATGGAAAGCGGTCAAATTAGGTATTAAATTATGGTTCTGGGTCAGTATAGAGAGGAGATTGGAGGGGAAGAGATGGGGAAGAGAGGTAGCCATTGCTCTCATCCTGCGAGAAGCGGTAGCTGTTGGGATGGAGGTAGAGGTGAAGTCAGCCGATCTGATAGGTATTGTGCATGGAGAATTGACTGGGTTTGCTCCGGTGCTGGATACAGAAAGCAGCCAGGGAGGAGTGAAAGCCTCCAGGGTGAGTACTTCTAAAATAAAGAACCTGGGTGGACAGCAGGGCCATTTGCTCCTGGGATGGGTGAGTCTTGGAAGGAACAGTAATTTATAGTCAGAGGCATTAACACCTCTGAGCCCTCCCCCGACGGCCACCCTTGAAATAAGCAGCACCCCTGAAACAAGGAGGTGTGAATGTCCAGCTTCACAATGGCTCACACCTACATCATCTCATTTCACACAGCACTTCCTTAACATCAGTGTTATTTAATTCCTACAGTCCGAAGATGGCCGTGTTGATCCCGAGTCTAAAACAGTCCTCGTTGGTGTTTTGCTTGGGCCTATAGATGTTTGTCCTGGGAGATGAGTGACATCGTGGTTTTATAGCCAAATTTTGTAGCATAGACGTTATCTTCCTTCCATAAAGCCAGTTTATTTTGGCCTTCTAGTGCATAGATCAAAATAGAATCAGCTGGGCTCTGGTGAATTCTCTCACCCTCCCGCGCTTCTGACTGTGCCCAGTGCTTGTATAAATAAATAAATCTTTAAAAAAATAGAGTCAGTTATCCTGTTGGTAGTGCCACCTACACCCTGAAATTCAAGGAAACCAGCCATTGGTTATGTCAGTTTGGGGAAATGTGGAGCCCCCAGTGTGCCTGCCCTGGGGTCATCAACTCCTGGAGTTGTGGGTCGTTAAAGATTTTTAGAGGGAGAGACTATTTGCCCTTGACTTAAGCCTGAACCAGGGACCAAACTGCAACCTGCCAGAGGTCAAGTTTAAGGGATCAGGCAGCAAGAACCTGGGTATTTTTTAATTGGTACTTATATTTACAGTTAGGAAGCTGTTAGAGGGTCTACTCATACAATGAAATATTGCTAAGCAATGAAAAACAACAAATTACTGAGAGAAGCAGTGACATAGTTGAATCTTAAAACTGCTATATGGAGTGTGAGCAAAAGAAGACTGGTATAAAGGAGTATAAATTGTGTAATTCCACTTACATGAAATCCTAGAATACACAGAACTTACCTATGGTAGACAAAAATTGCAAGTGTTTGTCTCCAGGAAGGTTAGAGTGGTGATTGACATGAGGGAGCGAACATTCTAGTTGAGAATAATGTTTTCCTTCTTGTTAGGGATTTGGGTTACACAGGTACATGCATTTGTCAAAACTCATTGATAAAAGTAAGATAAAGATTAAGATAAAATATTCATTTTCTCTAAAAACGATAATTTTTGAATGCATTCTAGTAATTTTGCATATTGTTAAATGGTTAAGTGGTATATTGATGTTTGCAACTTACTCTAACTCCACTTAGAAATAAGGTGAATTGATGATGGATAGAGGGCTGAGTAGGTGGATAGTTATGAGAAAACAAATACAGTTTGTTAATGTAGAATCTAGGTCCTGGCCATTGGTGTGTTCAATTTATAATATTCTTTCAATTTCTTTTTATGACTGAAATTTTTAATAAGAAAATAAAAGATTAATAGAAGAGAGATTATAAAATAGTAAAATACCTTTGATGAGCTAAAAGAAACCAGGAAAGAAGGAACAATGGAACAAAGCATAGACAGGTCATATAGGAAAACAAAGTCCAACTATGTGTGTGTGTCAAAATTCTGGTTTTATATCAATTATAACGTAGGTTTGTTAGATGTCACCCTTGAGGGGACGGAAAGACAACCACTGTATGTCTGTGTTTTACCTTTGCTATGGGCTGAAGTTTGTGTTTCCTCAGAAGTCCTGTGTTGAAGCCCTAACCCCCAATGTAAAGGCAGCAGATGTTGGGGCTCTGAGAGGGGGGTTATTTGGGTTAGATGAAGTCATAAAGGTGGGGCCCCGTGATGGGACTGGGTGCTAGTAACACACCAGAGAGATCACTGGTGTGAACAGGCGAGGTGGAAAGGCCTTGCAAGGACACAGAAGGGGACCATCCACCACCCGGGAAGTGAATCCTCACTGGAAAAAGTCACCCTGACTTTCCTTGGCCTCCAGAACTGGGAGAAAATAATTTCTGCTGTCTAATTTCTGATCTATAATATCTTGTTTTGCTAGCCTGATCTAAGACAACCTTAAAGCATGTGTTGATTCCAATTTTATTGTCAACTAATTTCATATAGTCAAGTTTTATTCTTCATCCTTTTTCTTCCAGTCCATGCGTGTCCTTATATTTAAAATGTATCTCTAGTAAACATCACACAGTTGTTATTTACTTTTTTTGACAAGTCACTTAACACCTTTATTCATCCTGTCTGAATTGCAGATGAAAGCATTTTATCTAGCCACCTTATAAGAATGCATGTAATTTTGAAAACTATGCTATTTTTATTGAGACAACATCGGTTTACAACACTGTGTGTGATTTAGGGGTGTAGAGTCACACCTCTTCAGATGTCTGTCTCCATACCACACCCACCGCCAAAGCAACCACATTCCTCCACCATAGTTCACTGGGCCCTCTCCCCACTTTGCTTTTTTGCCTGCCCCCCAACCTTTGGTATTCTCAATTCTGAAGTTTCTGGGGTTTGTTTTAGTTTAGTTTTGTCTGTTCCTTTGTTTTGTTCCTTTATATTCCACATGAGTGAAATCACCCATTATTTGTCTTTCTCCTGATTCATTTCACTTAGCATAAACCCCAGTTCCATCCAAGTCTCAAGTGGCAAAGTTTCCTCTTTTATTTTTTTTTAATAGCTAGTAGTATTCCATTGTGGTGGTGTTTTTAATCCAGAGGTTTTTTTTTTAATCTTTAATTGGACAGTTTAGTTCATTTATATCACATGCAGTCACAGATACAGCCGAACTTTGTGTTCCTATATGACCTGTCTATTCTTTGTTCCTCCCTTCCTAGTTTCTTTCAGATCATCTAGGTGTATTTTTCTATTCCATAATCTCTCTTCTATTAATCTTTTATTTTCTTTTGAACAATTCAGACATATGAATTGAAAGATTCATCTAACACACCAATAAGAAAGATTCATCTAACACACCAATAAGAAATAAGATAGTTGGATCATATTTTTTTGAGGAATGTCTACATACAAAAATTATTTTTTGAGGAATGTTCCCATGCAAATATTATTATACAATGATTAAATCATTATAAAATTATTAATTATGCTGATTTGAATTTTTATAGTATTGAGTTTTCTATTCACAGCTTCTGTCAAACTTTTATAATGTTGGAAATATGTTGTAAACATTCCAATACTCTTCTGGTTGGGGCTCATTACTAGAGATTAGTGTATTAGTTTTATTGATTCAGGGTCTTCTTGCATCATCACGAATATGAAATTTTCTCGTTTCCTTGCAGTAAATGTGTATTAGAGGAAGGAATTTCCTCCGCTTCCCTGGGGTTGATGTCTCCCGGACCAGCCTCTGGGGCACTGCCCTCAGACTTCAGCTTCTCTCTGGGCCTGCTGTCCTGGAAAGAACCCAGCTGGGCCATGTTCTCAGGATTTGGCCCCCGGATGAGCCCTTGACCTTCAAACTGGGAGATATCAATGGATACGTGTTAAGGTTCATCTTATTCCTTCCCGGTCATGCTGCTTTCTCACAAGAAGTGGAATTAGGATTAGGCCTGTCTTTCTCCTTCAGTGCTCTCTAAGTGAAAGAGACATGTGAAATGCTTGATAGGGGATTGGCATCCGTCTTAATTTCCAGAAGCCAGTTTGCCTCCTCTTTAATGATTGGAGTTGGGAGGGAGAGATTATAAACAGCTGCGTTTACTCCATCACCTTAAGGGAGCACCCACCCCTAACAATTTGTCCCTTTTTATTTATAAAATATGTATGTACACTTAACACATGGATTCTATGTTCTCTCTGTGGATGAATATGTTAATAAGACTAAGCTAGTTCTTGTCTATTTCAGCGAATGAGCTAGTAATTTCTTATGTCTTCCCCCAGGATCCTAGATCCACTATTGCACAATGGTAGACAGGCAGCATAATCATTTGATAATGATCATATACCCCTTTCTGTTGCTGTTTATCCTTCCAGGTCAGCCACATTGTGCTCCAAGCACATTAAGCCCAGAACTCTTTCCTAAGCTCCCCCTTGATCCTGTCATCAGAAGTATGCTTTGTACTTGTGTGATTTAACCACTCTGTTGTGATGTAACACGTCTGGATATCCAAGTTTGCACTTCTTTTAAAGCCAACGGAACAGCTGAGCTCAGTAACCCAAAGAAAATGCCAGAATATATTCCTTCCACTGGAGTTCCTGAGATGGGGTTTAATGATCTTCTCTTACTCAAGAGGTTTTCTTTAAGCAGATGCAGCCACCCTTCATGAAGTTGGCCCTTCCTGGAAGTCATGAGGCAGAAAAACATGGTGGAGAACAATCAAATTCCATGAACAAAAACTTCAGTGGACTTTGCTGCTGAGTCTGGCTCAGCTTCGGAAGTGTGCAGCTGGAGAAGACACACAGATTGTAGCTGGAAACTTGATTCCTATCTTTGACAAACGTGGAGGGAAACTGCCACCTATAATATTGGATTTTACGTACATAATTCCCCACAAGGCACTTTGGGTTTGCCTTGTGTTCTTCATGCTTCTCTTTACTCTAGGATCAGGACTAAAGTAGGTGATGTTTCTGAAGGAAACAGACCATTTATTGGTCCCAGGTGGCACTAAAGCTTTTGATCCTAATTCAACATTTTTAAAGCAATGCCCGGGACTTGTAAAATCGGTCATTTTATTACAGAAATACATTATACTTTTGGTTAGAAATGCCCTCGTGGGGACCTGCCACCTGAAGGACCAATGATGCAGTTAACTTTTGCAGTCACTTTCTAACCAAATTATGTATCATTAAAACAGTGTATTTGCTGGTATGACTTAGAAAGAGAAAAATCACTCTTGGTTAAGAAAATTATTCAACAAACCCACAGTATTTTAATTGACATTGAGACAGAAATTTGCTGGTTCATGAATTATGGTTAACCATTGTGCCAATGCTTGGCAATTATCACTTGTTTATTATCTCCCATCTCATTTGATCTGCCTAGTGGCCATATGGGATTGGGCAGGTCAAGACTCAGTGGGCTTGCTGGTCAGAAGAAGAAAATAAGTTTCAGGGAACCGAAATGATCAAGTCTCCTGTGGCTGGAGAGAGAGGTTGTTCTAGAACTCTTGACTTTTCTTCCAATGATGCTTCCAGACCTCTTTCCAAGAGCAATGAGCTGTACTCTGGGAACATTCTGAGGGGAGACTTATGGACCAAGGTTTGGTGGGTGAGCTGTTTCCTCTGGGGATGGGAAAGGTTTTAGGTGGTCATATAAGAAAGGAAAAGGTAAGATGCAAAACAAGGAGACCCTTTCATCTTATTTATTTCATTTTTTATTTGTCTTGTTGGCTGATGAGAAAGTGGTGAAACTTGAAGACCACCAGAAACACACCCTATCATCTGTTATTTTGATTTTTAAGGACCCAACCTTTTTGGCCATCAAGTCACTTGATTACCATCTTTTCCAGTGGAAATAATTTCGTTAAGAGCCATCCTTCTCTGTGAATGCACCTTTATGGTACAGACCAGAGGGAAAAGTAATTGAATTTAATAAAAAGCTGTTCTCAATATAAAGCCACAGGGAAATACATTTAACTTCAAAGCCAAGATGCATGGTTCCTAAATATAATTAATTGCTTGGCTGTTTCTCCCATCAAATCTCAATTTGACAGTAAAGAAGTAAATTCTTTGGCATTTTTTATTTTATGGTAACATGAATTCTGCACTGGTAGTTATAGATTGATAAAAATCCATTCTCAGAAATGTCATTTTTTTAAGATGATCGAAGTTGCCACAACTGTAGCTTCTTACCCCATCTGCTTAGGAGAGCTAGAAATAGGATTAGGTATTCGTAACACAGTGCTAAATGTGCAACTTTGAGAATGGTCCCTAATGTCCTCCCCACCTCCTTTTAAAAGCTTTCCTTCACAGGGAAAGCAATTCTTTAGGGAAAATTCTTTTCCAAGCAACCTCATTACGAGAATATTTCTGTTTTGGGTGCCCTTGTTTGCAAGGGCTAAGGATTAAACACTGATTTAAAAGTTAGAGAATTTGCTCATCACTGTTGGAGGCCCACGAAGGAGTGAATGTCTCTAACTCAGCCAATTAAGAAAGGTCATGGAAATAACCTAAATGCCCCAGGAGAAATGAGTGGATCAAGAAGATGTGATATAGATACACAATGGAATACTATTCAGCGATCGAAAATGATAAACTCAAGCCAGTTGTGGGAATATGGATGGAACTGGGTGGGATTTTCTAAGTGAAGTGAGCCAGCAGGAGAAAGAGAAATACTGGATGGTTTCACTTATATGTAGAATCTAGAGAAAGACAAATTATAAGACCAATGCTTGAAATCAGACCGTAGATCTGACACATTCTGGAGGTTAGGGTAATTGTAACACACCTGGTAGGAGACAGAGAGAGTAGAAAAGAGGGGCAGAGAGCACAATGGACTATACCGAAGGACTATGGATGCGTCGGTGGTGTGAAAACTATGCTGACCACACCCGAGGGGAGAAATCCTATACTGTGGAAAAATAAACAAGGATGTTTAAAAAATAAAAATAAATTTATTTCCACCTTGGAAAGGTGGGCTTTCCCATGGGCTCCACATGTTTAGGAGGGTTTGAGTGCCTGCCTGGACCCTCTTTTTTCTCTGGGTGTCCTCATGCTCTAAGGACAGACCACTACGCGCTCTCTTTCCTCCCACGGGAGGGTGGTGGTCCTTCTTCTAAAAGCTGTTTAAGGAGAGGAGGTGGATAGAAGAGAGGAAGAGCTGCCGCACAAGCTGAGACTAGACCTACACCCCATATTTTCTTCCACAAAGCAGCAGCCCTGGACGTTCCAGATGAGTCTGATGGGGAGATTTGCCAGAACAACATCTGTATCTTTAGCATCACAAGTCATTACAACAGATAGTTTTTCACCAGAAAAGAGCTTCATGCTAAATTGCTTGCATTTTGGAGTGTCTCTCGGAAAAATAATGGACAGTTGAAGAGGAGAGATGCTGCCACATGCAGGAACAAATGTATTTGAAAACTTACTGATACAAATTTTCCACAAAATTTGAAAGAAAAAGGTTATATTCACGAAAATATCAACTGAAAGGTTAAACTTCATAATAAAATATTAAAATCCTATAAATGTCTTAAAGAAAGGCTTTGCTTAAATAAGTGACAGTACATTTACTTGGTTATATAATAATGCAGTTATTAAAACATAAACTATAAAGGCTGAGAGGCATGTGGAAAAGTGCTTATGATGTAATATAAAATGTAAAAATACAAGTGTGTATATACAGGACTGCAACTATGTAAAAAGGTTTAATGGCAAAGACTAGAAGTAACTAAAGAAGAAAATACTGATGTTGGGGTAATGGAATTACAGGTGGTTTAAAAACACCTTTTATTTCATGGCACGTAATTTTTTAATATCTCTAATGAAAAAAATGGTAGAAAAATTAACTTCTTGTTAAGCATTTATTGGCTTCTCGTCAAGACTTTTTAAAAAAGATTTATTTATTTTATGTACACAAGAGCTGGGGTACAGGCCAGAGGTGTGGTCGGGGGTGAGAGGATTCACCAGAGACAGAGTGGGGAGCAGAACAGGCAGACTGATCGAAATACACTGCTGAGGGGAGCAGCGGGCGAGTCAGGAGAGGTCTGCTGCTCCATGTGGGTAGCTCCCTGGCTGGCAGGGGATCAAAACTGCACTGCAGAGGCTGTGGACAGTTTCACAGGTCGTGTCTTAACCCCTTGCGCCGCCAGAGAGGCCCTCATCAAGACCTTTAAGCTTGAGTTGCCCTTCACGCCTCGCTCCAGCACCCTTCAACCCCACCTCACTGCCCACTGCTCCTGGCCCCTGAGCCTTGAGGCTGGGCCTGCTCTCACCTCAGATGGGGAGGACAGACTCTTCATCATAGACCTGCTGGTTGGCAGGTGGCTATTGGACCAAGTGATCCTAAGACCCCTCTGCCAATCTGGTGCCGTGGGTGAACTTGCCAGTTGAAAGGAGGATTTCGGGGTCACTTACTGAGTGGCACAAAGATGCTTGAACTGATGGGTATCAAAATGGAGAATGCCTGCCCAGCCTGGAGCCCCATCATACTTCAATGGGCTTTTGAAGGCGATGGAGCTGTGAGGAAAGCCAGGGGCCCTGGAGAAACTCTGGGGCCCTCTGGCCTCTAGGGAGGATGTTGTGGCTGGCAGGAAGAGAGGGAACATTCTAGCACAGTGCCCTCTACTGACTTAGTGTCTGGCTGAGGGCTTCCTGCATACCCAGCAGCCTCAGTCCTAGGGGGAGATGCAGTGTCATCTTTCTCTTTTGAGACTCTTGATTCCAAATATAGTTCTGCTTTTCTAAGATATTTGAGAAATTCTTTAAAAAAGAGTCCACCAACAAGTACTCATATTCTGAGAAGATGTAATATTAGTGTTACTTGCCATTGTGCTTTTATTGCTAGAAATCTAGGCAGAAATAACATTTACATGAACACCTATGGTTGATAAATAGCCAAAACACAAGAGAAATCCCACCTCCTAATTGCTAGTACAGTTTGTCTCCTGGGGACTATTTTGGAAGGTGGAGCTGTATGAGTTTTCTAACTTACTATTCTCATGAACCAACAGCCAAGGAATCTTTAAAAAAAAAAAAAAAAAAGATTGTGACATAATTTAAGTATTTCCAAACAGGGATATTCTGGCTTCTTCTACTTTTACTTCTATAAATAATACTGTGATGGACATCCTTGTAACTCTTTGCATACATAATTGTCCTCCTAGGAAGTCTGTGTTAGCCAAAAACAAAATAAAATAGGAAGCATGTAAGTATTTGATTATGAAATACAGCACACCCAAGAATGTATAACACATATGTATGGATGAAAACATAACTATGAAATGAAACTTAGAAACCCATCGCCCAACTCTGGCTAACAGCACACGTGAAGCTCCCCCCAGACCCTCAGAAGTACCTTCTCCCCAACTATTGATCTTGTCCTGCTCTTTCTCTCCCAAGATAATCATGGTTCTGAATGTTGTGATTAGCGTCCTTTTGTTGAGCCACTAACGTATGTAGTCCCTAAAATTTATTTATAGGCACATTTTTACTTTGCATATTTTGACTCGTATAAAAAAGGAACCACAACCTACATATTCTTCTGTGGCAAACTTTCATTTACTTGCTTTTTTTTTAGGGTTTGTGCACATGGATATATGCTGTTACTCTTCGTTGCTGTATAGTCAGTTTTACTATTCTTGAGATTTCTGTTGTGTCTAATTTTTGCTCAACCAAGAACACTTCCATGAACATTGTGTCCATTTCTCTTGGAACATACATATGATTTCCAGGGGTTTCCTGATATCCAACTTGGGCTGAACAACACATTTGACATACAGACCCACAATAGCTCTAACTTCTCTGCTGCACCAACCTCCTGGCTACCTGAAGATCTGGCCAGCCCAGCACTTCCTGAGCTGGGAGTGTGACATCCTTTTATTTAGTGCCAAATGGGCACAAGGTTTTTTTTTTTTATAAGCACTGGCTACATTCAGAAGCACAGGAGGGTGAGAGAATTCACCAGAGGCAGAGCAGGGAACAGAACAGGCAGACTGACGAAATACACTGCTGAGGGGAGTAGCGGGTGTGGCAGGAGAGGTCTATTGCACCATGTGGGACCCCCACCAGTGGCTGGGGATCAAATCGGCGCTGCAGAGGCTGTGGGCAGCTTCGCAGCCCAGCGCTCAACCGCTGCGTCACCAGGGGAGGCCCTGGGCACAAGGTTTTGACTGAGCTTTGGGAACCTGGACTAAGGAGAGACGCCATTACCAAGTTCCCGAAATGTGATGAGCAAATTGTCGGGCACTTACAACAAGTATCTTGCCATCTCATTTAATCTCTGTAACGTCCTTTGACATAGAGACTGTTGCCCCCATTTTGTAGGTGGGTAAACTGAGACTCCCAGAGGTTGAGAAATTCTTTTAAGTTCGCTGTCATTAGGTGGTGAGTGTGGGATTCCAATTTTGCCTCATCGTGTCTTCTCATAGACAACATGCCTGGCACATGATGCGTGTACTATACGTAGTTACAAATGAATGAAACCAGCAGTCATGCCGTGCAAGGGAAGGCTGGGCTCAAAACTAAACAAAACCCAAACTATGGCAGCTCAACTGTCCACATTCAACTAGCTGCACTCAGCCTGTGGACAGTGTGCAAGGAGCAGGGCAGAAATCACCCAGGGGATGACCAGGGCCCCCTGTGTCAGGTGACTCATCGTGGTTTTGACCTTCAGAGTGACCTATGCGCAGCCACAGCTGGCTGGGCACATATTTCCTCTGTGGGTAAGGACAGGCCACTGGCCCTTCTCCTTGCTCAGGAAGCCGCCAGACATTAGGGCAGCCCCTGACTTTTCAAAGATGTACAGAGACGAATTCCTAACTCGCCCCAGGCCCCGGGGAGAAGGTGGTATTATCTCCAGGTTGGGCTGGGGTGGGGCCGATTCATTGTGGAAGCTATAAATCTGGACTGGAGAGCAGAGGGCAGCTGGGAGACCCTCCGGGCAGCAGAGCTGAACTTGGGTGCTGGTCCAGCTGTGGTGCTTCAGAGCCAGATTCTGGGACTCACTCAAGATCATTGGAAATCTGGGAATGAGGCCCAGCCCCAGGCCAGGTGTCTTCATCCATTTGGTTACTGGAGACCCCACCCTAAGGATCTGTGTCACTTTCAGAGCTCATCATACAGCCCGTGCAGGCAATTAGGGAAAAGCAAAGGAGCAATCCAACTAGAGCAGTTGTGATCTCTTACACCGAAGGGGCACAGAGAACGCTAGGGTGGTGTGTCCTTTAAAGGACTTGACTCATTTAAAACATGGGTTTATGGCCAGGGCTCCATAATCAGCCTAAACCCCTACTTAAAAGAGCAAGGCATTTAATAGTAATAAATATATGTGCATATATGTAGTATATATATATATTTCTCTATACAAATTTTGTAATGTATTATTAACAAATGTTCAGGTCTTTATTGATGAAGGTAAATTCTAGCTTCTAACTTCGGCCTCTGTGGGTTATAATAGGTTGTTCTTGTCACCTTCATAGGTGAATGGGTATTAATATATTTGGTACTATATTTTAATATAAGTATATATAGTTCTATAATTACTATTCTGATGTATTTATACATTTATGATGTAATTATATATAAATCACTATATATTATGTATACTTTTATGGTCTCTGTAGAAGTATATAAATAATATCTTTTACAATTTATATATTTTCACTTATAGGATTTATATATAAGCATATATGAAAGTTTTTATGTATACGCATACATGTTTAAATATATATTTGGATGTATAACATAAATTAATGCCCCTTGGCATGGAAATGGGGGGAGGGGCCATCAATAGCAAGCCAGCTTACTTGGAAACAAAGCTGGGTGATTAAAAAATAAGAGGTGTGGGTTTCCCCCTCCTGCTGTGCAGTAATACCCAGTCTCCCAGGCAGCCAGGTACTGCCCCCCAGCTCTCCTCTCCTGCATATCAGCCTTACAAGTCTTGTAAAACTGCAGGCTTGTTAATCTAGAATGCTGTGCAGATGGACTAACTGAAGCTTTAGTCATTATACTTAATTGGGCGAGTGGCCCTCAGAGCTGTCTATAAACTGTGTGTTCACAGTGAGGTAATTAATAACGCCACTTCCTTTCGGGAGACATATCATTAGCCATTATTTCTAGAAACATGACATTGATCTCTTTATTCAGAGAGGTAATTGCAGGTTTCTGAAAAGAGTGTATGGTTTACCCAACAATTCCCCACAAATGACATCATCTCTGAAAAGTAAAACCCACAAAATCTGTCATTTTGAATCCATAGTTGGGATTTGGTTCCCTAGGTGGTAAAAGAAGACTCTGGAAAAAAAAAATAATGAACTATTTTGGTATGGAAATAAGGGTGAAAGATAAGATTTGTATTTTTAGATATTAGCCATTTCTTTATGAGTCTGGTTAAGGGGGTTGAGCTTGTGCTTGTTAGGATAATAGCAAGAAGTGAAACAAAGTAATGATAGAATTTTCTAAAGGTTTACAACTGCCTTTAGATAATTGTTTTCTTATTGTGTCTTACAACATACTCACCAATGAATTCTATTTCAACATTAACATGTGAAAACCCACAAATTCCAGAATCCAATTCTTAACAGTAGAAGGAAGCCGGGAAACGCAGCCCAGGACTTAACCTTTTGCGGTGATTTAATTCTATACTGCAGAGCAAGACTCAAAGGAGAATTTTAGAATAATTTTTTGCTAAAACCTCTGTCTTACCATCAACAACCCACTCTCAGTGTCCACATTAAGCTGAAGAAAATCTAACTGGCCAGATAATACTTTCTTTTAGGAACTTTATAAGGCAATGATAGCATTAAAGAGAAACAAGACCTTTATTCATTTGGATTCTTTTCTTGCCAGTTTCAAATCCTTGCCTGGTTTTTAGAACAACCTGAATACTCGAGAAAGGAGAGTTCAGCAAATTAGAACAAGGTAGCTTATTTAAATCAACTGCAAGATAATCAGCTTCTAAACTCTTTTGTAAACTTTGCTCTGTGAGCTTTTCGAATATTGATGAACTTTTCAAGGCATAATTTTCTAGAACATCTTTTTTTTTGTTTTTATATATAAACCTGTTTATCCCTTATTTCCCCAATTTGGGGGTAATGATGTAAATGGAAACCATAGGGACCTCTAAACCTGCCATTAGTTTGTATTTCTCAAGTATGTGAGGTAGGACAGCAAATGTACAAGATGTTACAAGTAAATTTGTGACAGGACACATTTTGTTCTCCTCCTGGAGATGTTTTTGCTGTGGAATATGAAAGATGCTGGGAATTCCTGAAGTGAAGGAAGTGGCTTCGTTTTTGTTTACCTGGAGGATTTTTTTTTGTTTTTTTGGAAAGCTGCTTACTCTTTTAACTTGTCTGCGTAGTTTTAAATGTTTAGAAGATTGAATTATAGCAAAACAACTTTATTTTTTTTGCATAATACCTATTAACATCCTGCAGAGTCAGCATTTCTTAACCACCCCCCCACCCCCCCCCCGCCCCCAGAGAGCTTCCCTTAAGTGACTCCTGTCACCCACTTTGTGTTGACATTTTCTGCATTTCAGATAAACAAGAGACTCATCTAATTATGGATTTACTTATTAAATCAGAAGTCTAAGTTTGGAAACTACTGAACATCACAGGTGTGAATTCATTTCTCAGATATAAATGATTTTCATTATTAGTCAAAGCTGAGAGGTTGGTCGTGACAAGGTTGGATTTACAGTCAGTCTATACAGCTGTTTACCAGACAATAGTTTTAATCAGCCACACATACAGTTAAGCACCCGAAAATAAGTTCAAACTTTTAAGAGAAACTTGCTGAAAGAAAACATTTTGCCCCTCAAATTTAGGTTCAAATAAATGATGGCATTAAAAATGATGTTTGAATGCCTAAATAATTATTTTAAAGATAATACTAAAATGTTATTTAGTGTCTCAATACCAAATGGGTAGATACTGGTTTGGATCACTTGGCATTTTAGGGTTTGGAGACTTGGGGAGGGTATTTATGGCTTATGGGTTTTAAAGCCATAATCTCATGATGAATTTGGTTAACAATATTAAAAGCTACGTCTTAAATACCTATGCTTTGTTTAATATATTACATTTTATTAGTACAATTGTCTGTTGGATTTTATTTTGAACCTGGCAGAAGCATATGCATTTTAATCGAAATTTAATCTAAATGCTCAAATTTATCTTCAAATGCTTTACTTAGTTAATTATGCAGACCTATCTTGCTAGTGCAGCAAACAACTGTGTGTGTGCAAGATGTACTATGGATGCCTGATTATCCCTAAGAATTAAAAATCCTTTGATTAAAACAAATCATTCCCATTAAGAATCAAAAACTCCATTTTGCTTTCCCCCAATTCAGGCCCTAATATGTCTTTGTTTATCACATGTATCACCGGAGTGGGGAGAGGTTTGCTCAGGGGGCTGGTTGCACCTTGGGGGAGCCTCAAAGCGGGGGTTGGGGTTAGGTCCCGCAAGGTTTGTCTGAAGGGCATGCTCCTCGGGTAGATTAATTTTAGGGTTATTAAAATGTACTGATGCATCTAATGCTTTCCTAACATCTTGGATTATTCTACATGTGGCAAATAAACAATGAAAGGCTTCTAAGGGGTTTTTAAGTTAAACAAATAAATTATGGCTACCTCAAGTTAGTGGATCAAGATGTTTTTCTGTCTTTCCTTTCCTGCCTTGGCAGGTCTGATAAAATCAGAAACTTCTCTAGCCTTTGGATTTTTAAGTAGGAAAGAAAGACCAGATTTAGGCCTGGGTGCCTCTGCCTGGGTCCACTGAACCCGAACCAAGTGGTTGTGGATTGCAGGAACAAGAGGTCCTTTGTCATCTTCATTAATCAAACCTACCAAGCCAGATGAATGGGAGGCATTTTTTAAAGTAAAATCATTCACTAGAATTTGGATGTGTTTCTCTTTAATTAGTTTGATGAGCCCAAAGTCTGAGGACTTGTCAAACACCTGGTATTAGCCCTGAGCCACTGACCTAGGGGAGGCCGGGCGGCGAAGAAGAGGCAGGTGGATCGAGCTGAATAAGAGGCCTTTTCTGTGAGCCTGTGCTCCAGATGAAAAGAATCATTACCACAATGATACTTCTAATTATACTGTCATTAGGCTACTTCTTCGGTTTGCTGTGGTGCAGAGAGCCTGGCTCGCAGACAGCACGATCCAGGACAGGGGGAAGCAGGAGGCCTGGGAGGCGTTTAACCCTTTCCCTGGAGGCAACATGACTGAAGTTCCCAAAGTCCAACCCAAAGACGGTTCACTTGCTTTGCGCGCTCTTCCCAGGGTGCAAGTAAGAGGTGTCCAAACAGGGGCGCAGGTGTCACTTGTGGGGGGAAGCTACAGTGAGGATCAGGCTGGGTCCACCATCACCTGCTTCCCAAGAGGCCCTCCAGGCTTTCATGTTCAAACTTCCACACTCAGCCATGGACGCAGCGTTTCCTGTGGGGCAGACCCATCCAACTACCTCCACACCACTGGGAAACAGAGCTTGGAGCTAAGCGCTTCAATATCCCTAATTTTGGGCTGTGTTTACAAATGCAACATTAGGACCTGCAGAATTTAAAGGAGAGGGAGGTTTAGAGGTGGAAACCATGGACCTGGATTTGAATTTTGGACTCTTAACTCACTCCATCTTTGTCCTTGAGTCAATTGCGAATATTTAAACCTCGGTTTTCTTCTCGGTGACATGAGGATTAATACTACTACCTGAGCTACAGAGCTCTTAGGAGGAATAAATGCATCATAGACATTAAGGAATTGTATTTGAAAACAGGTAGCAAATACCTTGGATGGTTGTGAATTGGTGGTTTGAAAAAATTTTCTTATTTTTCTTATTTTTTACATCACTGTTCATTTTTAAACAATATTTCCCCCCACCCCCTCAGGTGTAGTCCCCACAGAGTTAGTTTCCTTCCCCAATGTACCTGTGCACCATCACCTCTGTCCCATGAGCTCCTCCCTCCCTCCCTCTGATCCCTCTCCCTCCTCCTCTCCTGCAGCATGTTTCTGATTTATAATTGTTCTGGATCAAGAAGATGTGCCATATATACATGATGGAATATTATTCAGCAATCAACAAAGATAAACTCATGCCAATCGCGGCAACGTGGATGGAACTAGAAAGCATTATGCTCAGTGAAATAAACCAGAAGGAAAAAGAAAAATATTGGATGGTTTCACTTATAGCTGAAATTTTTTTTTTTAAAGTGAGGCTGATTTCCCTGGAATTACTGATCTATCCGAGGCACCTGCCTGTGCTATGAAGGAGAACCTCATCAACTGATTCCCAGTCTGGGGTTAGATGCTAAGTCAGTTTCTGTAGATTCCAGTTGCAAAGTGCCTAAAGAGGTTGGTGAACTAAATTCTTTATTTTCCAAGTCTTCTTTGAATACAGCAAGCTTCTCCAAACTGTTTTGGTTTAAGGACCTGATAAGACACAATTTCCTAATAAGATAATGTGCTCTGTGTTGGTGACATTTGGATAGCGAGAATAATATTAAGAAGAATCTCTGAATATTTTGGGGACTTTATTCTTCAGGATAATAAACCGCAATGCCCCAAACGGGGTCATGGATTTTAGCATGAATAAATCCAATCCTGTTGACATCTTTTAAAAACTGTCTGTCCCCAGCCTTCAATGTGCACTGAGGCTTAAAAAAACATTCTATTTCACATTTTCTTCATACATATAAATGGATTTACACATAGCTTGAGAATGTGAACTATTTGGAAGAAAAGCAATATTTATATTAAAAGTATTCTTACACTTTATTGCTATTCTTTCTAGAATAGCAAACACATATATGTCTGTATTGAACAATAGTTTAGAGAAACCACAATTTAAACTATTTCAGAATAACTCAGTCTTGAATTTCACACTTAGAGGGTGTGGATTTTTCATGAAGCTTAATGAAAAGCATAGAGTAGGAGGATTTATTTTACTGAAGAGCCACAGCGCTGAGTGGTATGGGGAGAGTATAAAGCAAGCAGAGAGTGAATCATCAGAAGATTCTGCAGATGTTATGCAAAATGCACAGATTGCATATATTGCACATATACATAACTGTGTCTCCAACAGTACATTTGCATCCCAGATCATACTGACCGCTGAAAACATAATAGGCAATTGTCATCTATTTTCATTAGGTGAAATTATGGTTATTTATTTTTATGTGCTTGCTGTGATTATTTAAAATTGTACACAACTTGTGGGTTTGGGTATCATGTGAAAGTCAAATTATTATGAACTCTGAAAGACAGCTAAATCCACGAGCTAGTTAATTTCTACCACCACTGTAAAGATGACATTGTATTGCTATGAATTTTAATTAAAACGACAGACTTTGTTTAATCCTTTTATTAAAAAACGCTCCCTACACTGCAAGTAAAAAGTTTATGCAAGAAAGCAGTTCATTTTTGAGATGTTTGAATCTTTTCTGTTCCGATCTCATAAATGTTGCCCTCTAGCCATCCCTTTTTTCCGCAGAAGGCAGTTTTTTTGGCCTGTTTTGTATAAAAAGTAGAACCTGGAATTTGCTTTAAGTATAATTAGGGCCCTAAAATGTATGGTTGCTCTCTGAAAACTATATCTCCGAGCTCTTTTGCAATACAAGTTAATTAACTGGATTTAGATATTTGCAAGATGATATATTTAATGGGATTACTGCTCATATAATGTTCTCAGTGACTGATTTGCAATCTAAGCTCACGGAACCGAGTGCCGAATTTCCAGCTCTTTGAGAGTTAATGTTGTGTTAAAGAAAAGTACAATTTGAACCTCATTGTTCATGAATAGGTGAGTTATTCCCGTGAAATGGAGCCGGGCCCTACAAGGGCTGCAGCAGGCAGATGCGTGATCAGGAGCTCGCAGACCATCACATTCCAGCCCCTGCCCCAGGTAGCTGGATCCCCACACCTGAACTCCTGACAAGTTCAAGGCAATTGTGTGTCTCGTCAAAATATAATGGCCCATTATTCACTGTCTATCTCCCAAGTGGGATCAATTTGATGCTTCTGTTCCACAGGCTTAAAGATAAACACCTATGTTTTGGTTGGTTGAGAGTTAAAATGAAACCATACTTAACCATTCTGTACCCCCAGACCTGTCCATTGTGGGTGCTGAATGTTCTAAATCCACCTTTCAAAGCGGTCATTCAAAATATTTGTGATGATTTTATCAAACTGGGTGGAAAGGTAAGGAATAATTGGCTTTGAAGGAAGATCACGAGAAAAATGTCAGCCTGGCAAAAAAGAAAAATCCCTTCCTATTCATGCCTCCTTTGTCTCCCTCGCACTTTTTGTTAAGCAAATATATTTCTACCCATCAGCTGGTTTGCTCTGATGGTAGGGCTTCGGTCACTGAATATGACATCACTAATGAATACAATTTAAATCTTCCCAACTAGAGGACTACTGTAAAAAATAGCATTTTATCTAAAATATTGAAACTTTTATTAATGTATAAATATTAGCTCAGTCAAATAACTCTTAAGAGAAAATTTAAATTCTCTCTTTGCTGGAAGGCTGAATAAGAGTACTGCCACTTTCTCATTTTTGTCGGAACTTAGTAAGTGAAATGGTTCTTTATATTTGACCAAATGAGATCATTTCCAGGGACACACAGACCCGGTTTGTGGCTGGTCTGAGCTTCTATTTTTTTTTTTTTAAGAGAAGTTTTTATTTATTTACTTTTTTAAGATTTATTTGTTCATTTATACAAGAACTGGGTACAGTCAGAAGCACGGGAGGGTGAGAGAATTCACCAGAGCCAAAGCAGGGAACAGGACAGGCAGACTGACGAAATACACTGTTGAGGGGAGCAGCGGGCACGGCAGGAGAGGTCTGTCATGCCATGTGGGACCCTCTGCGGCGGCCGGGGATCGAACTGGCGCTGCAGAGGCTGCAGGCAGCTTCGCAGCCCAGCACTCAATCACTGTGCCACCAAGGGAGGCCCTGGTCTGACCTTCTGATGGCTGATAAACTCTCTCAAATGAAAGCATGACTTTAAAAGGAAGCTTCTGTCTGTGGTATCTGTGATAGGCAGTTTCCCCCAGTATTTAGTCAGGTACTCATAGAGTTGTTAGGCAAAAAAGGGAAATATCATGCAAATACCATGTCCACGAGCCAGAGGCCAGCATCAGAAGATGCAAGGGCAGAATCAACTGAGCGGCCATTTGTTCCAAGTCCACTTCCGGGGAGAGGAAGCTGTGCTCCCCGGGGGGAAGCGACGTGCTGGCAGGACAGCTGCAGCCTGGCCTCATTCATCTGTCGCGTCTTATTCCCTTCATTGGTCTGGGTCCCTTCAGTTCCCTGGGTGCCTGGCCAGGCTGCGGGCCGAGGATGGGAGAAAGGGAGGCATATGAGGGCAGGAAGAGCCTGACTTGTACTCTTCTTCTGGCATCATCTGTCAAGTCAGAGGAAACTCATAGGCACACTCTCCCCAGCCCTGTACAGGCCACAAACACCTGCAGGAGGGAAATCTCTTCCCCAGAAGTGGTGGTGGGCAGAGGGATTCACGCGTGTGCCCCTACCCCACAGGGGTCCTGGGGCGGACCCCAGGGCTCCTCATTCCATTGCTGGGCTAGACCCCGACTCCTCAGCTCTCTCTTCCCTTCCCCACCTTCTAAATTGCCCACAAGTTAGTTGAGGGGTTTTCTAGACCCCCTCCCCTTCTTTCCCAGCCTGCGTAGATGAGGCAGTCCCCACTTTTCTGTATTTTCATGTTCCAGCTTTGGAGGTTCACGGAAAGAACTATTTTTCTACCTTATTGAACTTTTCCTAAGTTAAGGGAGCAGGATTCAGCCTCCCAGCCCTTTTCACCTCATTAACCTCTACCCTTCCTTTAGATGTCGGCTCGTTTTCAAGCCTTTCCTGACCTTCCCAAGCAGGTCAATCCCTGTGTGACCGGCTTCTGTGAACCACCAATCTCCTCGGTGGCACTTCCCATTGTAATTTTATACATTCTTATGTGCTATTTCTAATACAGCTTTTTAAAAAAAAAATATATATTTATTTATTTATACAAGCACTAGGTATAGTCAGAAGCGCGGGAGGGTGAGGGAATTCACCAGAGACAGAGCAGGGAGCAGAGCAGGCAGAAGGACCGAAGTACACTGCTGAGGGGAGCAGCGGGCGGCAGGAGAGGTCTGCGCACCATGTGGGACCCTCCTCTGGTGGCCGGGGAGCAGCCGGGGATCGAACCGGTGCCGCAGAGGCTGCGGGCAGCTTCGCAACCCAGAGCTCAACTGCTGTGCCACTGGGGAGGCCCTCTAATACAGCTTTTTAGTTTGAAATAGTTCAGACTCACAGTATCCGTACAGTTAGGACTGAGCAGTCTTGCAGGCCACCCACCAGGCCCTTGGCTCGCCCTTGATGAGAGCTTGGCTCTAACAGGGGCAGGGTCAAGGGAGAGTTTTACTGAGAAGGAAAGACTGCTTCTGTGAGCGGAGCTAGGAAGTGGCTGAGGACCACAGTGTTTGAAGAAGGCCTAGGAGAGTTACACAGGCTGAAGTTAGGAGCAGAGTGGGGGCTGCTCGTGAGAAGAACAGTGTAAACAGAACTCTGCAGATAGAAAGCACGCCGCAGGTTTAAGGCAAAAGATCAACAGATCTTTTGATAGAAGAGGAGGAGAAGAGATTGGGGAACATGGACAAAGGCTTGGAAAGCCAAGCAGGCATCTTTGTAATTAATATCCTAGGAGTAGGTGGACTCCAGTGACAATTAGCTGACCTGTGGGGCAGAGTCTTGTCTTGGGGATATGTGGCTGGTGTGGTGGGTGAGGTGGTCTCACCCTGGGCCAGGGGACGATGCTGGCTACTCCAATAGCCCAGGTCAGTGACCTATCATCGGCTCTTTGTGTGTGATGGGGTCTGACTCCACACAACTTCATGGGAAAGAGGAAGAATTTACATACAGGGCCTGGGAATTGAACATTTCTAATAATTTGGGCACTTAAAAGATGTATTTCTTGAAATAGACTTTATTTGTACAGATTTGGAGCAACGAGGAAGATCGTGCATGTGTTAAAATGACATTATGATTGGACTTACCTGGCCAAAAAGAAAAGACATGCAATGAATTCAACAAGAGATTGACATTGTTACGTCACACACAACAGCTATGTAATCACCTTGAAAAATGGCATGAGGGAGACCTAAATCTGCTGCACCCCACTTTCAAAACCAGGACAATAAGTCTTATGTAAAACTGGAATGAGTTTATCCCTTGGGATGAGACCAAATTCTGTGTCGGGGAGACGTGTGCTATGCAGATGCTGTAAAGGGCACCGTCCATCCTGTTGACCTTGGCAGAGGTGATCGTTGTCCATGCGGACTTCAGAACAACCCACGCCAAGTTGAGCCTAAGCCAAGGTCATTGCATACAGGTTTCTCGTGTCATGAAATCTTGGAAATTATTGTTATCTAAAGACAAAGAAAGGAAAGAAGGAAGGCAGAGAGAGGGAAAGAGAGAAAGAGGTTCATACATTTCTACAAGCAACCTCTGTACCCCTGCAGCTCAAACCCTTGAGAGGTGGCTTTAATGAAAAGAATATGATTATTCATCTTGTTGCTTCTGGGACATCAACCTCGCAGGGTCAGCATTTTCAGAAAGAGGCCCTCGCGTGTCTACACAAATCTGAGGAAGGTGTCTACACTCCCTGCCCTTGATGGTTTTATAACTTCAAGCAAGTTCCCTATTTGAATTTCAAAGAACCAAAATCCCTGGTCCCCATATGACACTGTCCCCCGATCTTGTACCTCTGAGCCTTCCTAGCTGTGAGAGGCTGACTCTCCACATCACTGAGATGAAGCTTCCCAGTCTATTTTTAAAGAAGCAGGAGAGAGAAAACCTCCACGGGGCCTTTCAGAAACCAACACATTCAAAATAAAATAACCCATTAACATTCAGCACAACCCCCTGAATTCCTGTTAGTCATTTTTGAAAAGAGAAGTGGACACTGAGTACATGAAGATAAGCCCAAGATGCTTAACAGCAGGTAACTGAGACGCCCAGTGGCCAGTGGAAGGAGGAAACTGGGGCCTATAGTGATGACTGCAGACTTGGGGGCGGGGAGACCTGTCGCGTCCATCCAGCTTGCGTTCTGGCCTGACTTCTGTCGCCACCAACTTAAACAAGCTCTCTAGTGTCCTGGTGGGTTTGTGTCATGCCATGTTAGGAAAGAGCAGTCCCCCGGCGTATGAATGAGCCAGTGGTCAGGTCACCCCGCAAGCAAATACTTTACCAAATGCTACCTCGAGGCTCTGCCTGTCTGAGGTGAGACGTGCTCACTCCTTCAGAGAAGGGGCTGAAAAGCTTACATTCAGGGGACATTAATCTGAAAACAAGTGTACTTTTGTGTCTGGGGAGGATTCTTTTCATTGCCGTCAACTGAGTACATCGATGGACGGAGAGTCGAGCTCCGCTATCAAGTTGCCGTCCGCGCAGAGACCCTCGCGGGACAGACCGAGTGGAACCGCGTCCTCTCTGGTTTCCTGGTCACTCTTCTGTCCCTCGTCCTTCGCTGTCCTGCTCTGAGTCTCTAGGGAGGGAAAACGACCTTCAGGTAATACGAAGAGTGATTCCGTTCTATTGCTAGCGGGTTGGCCCGGGGGTGAAAGAAACACATGTGCATGCACACGCACACACAGGCACACGCTCGAGCAACCACAAGCCTTTTGCCCTTTTGCACCAACAACCAGTGGAGCAGAATCGCAGCATCGGGCCCTCGGGGGGACAGCTGGGCTCCTTTCCTACCTTGCTGGTTTCTAGTTTTCTGAAGATGCTTCCTTGCTATGAGCTAAATTCTTATAAAGTCAGAAAAGAGGATTTCTCTCTCTCTCTCTCTCTCTCTCTCTCTCTGTGTGTGTGTGTGTGTGTGTGTGTGTGTGTGATGTGGACGCTTTAGGTGCTCAGAACTCTGCAGGGTTGCCTAGGGTTTTTTTGGTTTAGTGGCTTTGTCACCTTAGTGGTCAGAGGCGTTGGACGATTGCAAGTTCTACACAACAGGATTTCTTCCTTTCGTATTTGTAAGACCGTGAGGATGACAGGCTCCGATGTGGAGTGCAATTAGGGCACACAGGAGAGAGCTGATGGGTTGAGTTCTGTCCACAGGCCACATGGGCCCAGTGCTTCCCTAACTTAGCCCCAATCCACGGGCGAGTCCAGTATGTCAGAAGTGAGGAGAGTCAGGCCCTGCAGGGACCAGCCGCTCAGGCCCGGATGTAGCTCCTCCCCACGCACCCACCGCCCAAGGGGGAGCTCTGGAATCTTCACCACAGCTGTCATCCAGGTCACCTTCAACTTCGAGAGTCGAAGAAAGGAAGTAAAAGCTGTTAGCTCCCATTTTGTTGTTTTTGGTTTTGTCTTAAGCAAAGAAGAAAAGGATAAGAAATTTGAAGGGAATTATGTTATAATCCCAAGTCTTTGTTATAAATAACTTTTTGCTTCCAAATTAATTAATATTTCCAGATAGTAGATCTGAAAAACTTAGGTTATCCATCAAAGGTGAGGTTATTAATTTAGATTGGGGAATCGCTCAAAATTTTGCTCCCCTTGACTTTTGGAAAATGTGCACCCCAGAAGCTGGACACACCAGAGAGTGACAAGTCTAGAAGGGTCAGCTGTCTGTCACCCGGCCACTCTGCTGCCCCAGAGAGGAAGCTGAGGGTCGAGGTCCCCGGCTGGACAGGACCCGGGCGTCCTGCCTCACCCCGCCTCTCTCTCACCATTGTTTGGGGACCCCTCAGCATGAAGTCCTCACCTTCCTCCTGCTGCCCCTTGACTGACCCCTCCTTTCCTTGCCGGGTCTCTGATGTCCTTGCTTTGACCCTTCCTGATTGCTATCGCTGCTGGGAGCCTTCCCATCAGTGAAGTTTCTAGGAGCAACCCCTCTGCCCACAGTCAATGAAGCCTGTGCCGCTGCTGCTGCAACCCACCTTCTCAGCTCTGAAAATTGAATTTTAAAGCACTTTGCAAGTCTTGTTTAGTTAATCCCGGTAATCACGGGGAATGGAGGTCACTGTTCATTTCCTCATTTCACTCCCTGAGTGAGGAAACCAAGAAGCCAAAAGGTTAAGTCGTTTCCCACCATCACCGGGGGTGGGGGTCTGGGCAAAGGAGTTCTTGAGGGCAACATTCCTTCCCTCTGCTGCCCCCCACCCCCCAAGACATGAAGACCCAGGAGGGGACTTGGGGTTCAGCTGTGCTCTGAGTCTCCCCTGCTGTCCTCCCCTGCACCTCTGGGCCCCCCAGGTGTGCTGCTGCCGTCTCCTGGCAGATGGGGAGGGGGCGTCCTCATCACTGCTCAGGGGATGTCCTGAACTTTGCTTCATTCATTTACTTAACAAACCTTTGGGAGCATCCTCCAAGGACAGGCCTCATGGTAAATGCTGGGGAAATAAGGGGACAGACGAGTTCGTTACCCTCATCTGTTCTATAAAACTGCTCGCAGATTTGGCCTGTTTTTCCTTCACTAATTCTAGTCCTTTGGTTTACTCCCCAATCACTCCTTGGACCCCAAATCTTTGATTTTTCAGAGAGTAGGAGGAAGGAGGAAGGAGGAAGTCTATTTCTATTTACACCCATGTGCACACACACTCACACACCACCACCACCCCCCCCCCCACAGGGCTAGAATGGCTTTTCAGCATCAGGGAAGGCCCCCTCTGCCCTCCACCACGATCGCCTTCTTGGCCATTGTGGAATAAATGTTGGCGTCTCACCAAAATTCATGCGTTGGATTCTGACCCCCAGTGTGATGATATTTGGAGGTGGAGCCTTTGTGGGGTGATTGGGTCATGAGGGTGGAGCCCTCATGATCGGGATTAGTGCCTTTGTCTAAGGGGTCCTAGGGGCCCCCACCTTGCCCTTTCTCACATGTGGGACCCTCCATGAACCAGGAGGAAGCAGGTCCTCAGCAGACACTGAATCTGCCGGTACCTTGGAGTTCCAGCTTCCAGAAATGTATGAAATGCATTTCTGCTGTTTATCAGTCACCCAGTCTGCGTCAGCCTATTTTACAGCTGAACTAAGGCCCCGACTCTGCCAATCTGGGCAATGTGGCCCTTCTCCTAGGTGCCTTGTCCCAGGTGTGCACATGCCCTCCTTCCTGGCCAGGATGGTTTCCTGCCATGTGGTTTAACATAAGCCACACTGGGTGCCTTTGTATGCAAGCCCCCTCATAGAAGTTCTTCTGCTGTTGTTGGAAGTTCATGCTGTACTTGGAGTCCTGAACACTTGTCCAGCTGCTTGTAGTCAGTCGACAAACGTGCAAGGACTGAACATATTGGGTGTGCAGGCGCTGTCGCAAGCCCAGAGGGTACAGCATCCCTCATCCCTGTCACTAGCCACAGTCTACAGGTAGGAGTCTAGGCCTCCGGGATTGTTGGTATTGCCCAACACAAACCTAAGAAATGGGCAGCACTCCAAAAGCTACCAGAAGCCTCTTCTCCTAAATATTTAAAAAAAGCTTTCCCGTAGAAACGTACTATTATTCAATAGAGTTTTTTTAAAAAAATACTAGAACAAAGAAACATCATCTTCTCTAGTAGTACGCTGCTCTTTCCTGTCTCTCCTCTGTATTTTTTGTTGCTGTGCGCAAAACCTTCATTTTTAACCCAGCTTTTCAGAGACCATTACAGCATGAGCTATGTCCAGGCAGTTACAGAGTCTTGTTGAAAAGTCACCAATGACTGCACAGTATTCTGGGCAGTCCCTCAAGGCTCTCAAGACTGTACTAATTTCCTGTAGCTACTCAAATTACCACAAATTTGGTAGCTTAGAACAACAAAAATGTATTTCTCTGGAGACCAAAAGTCCAACATCACTGTCATTGGGCTTAAATCACAGACCAGGACTGTTTCCCCTCAAAAGATGGAAAGAGAAAGTAAGCTCCTGGCTTTTCCCAGCTTCTGGTACTGCCAGGATCCCTGGGCTGGTGGACACATCACTCCAGTCTGCAAAGCCAGTGTTCCCCTATCTGTCTCCATCTGTTTTGCACAGCTGTCCCCTCTGTGTGTCCCAGTTCCCCCTGCCTCTTTCTCATAGGGACCCAGCTGACTACACCTAGGACTCACCTACACTATGCAGGATAATTGCCCCATCTCAGGATCCGCAACACCCCCCTTTCCAAATAAGGTAAAATATAATTCCAGAGATTGGACCTCATATTCAGGGGAGAGAGGACATTATTCAGCCTGCTACACAGACAGGAGAGCAGACAAAATCAGCAAAAGAAATCGGAAACTACTGCAGGAGTGACTAACCAAGCAAAACAAGGTTTAGAGAAGACAGAATCCACTGGGTTCAACTTCAGAGACTGGTTCCATGCTCCAGGCATGGATAGAGGGGTTGAGGGAAAACCCTGGTGGGTGAGAAACCATAATACCACCCCCCATTCCTGTAGCTCTCCACGACCTGTAGGATGCCTTCACAATCACGCTCATCTTCATGTCACAAGAATGTCACTTTCTACTGGGTGACTGTGCTAGGCAGAATTTTAAAATCACCCCCCAGCTTACCTCCAGGTATGTGTGTCCTGGATAACCCCCTCCCCATGAATGTGGGGGGGCTTTACTCCCATGATGCATTTACATTATTTGACACAAAAGAAATTTTTTTTACAAAGATACAATTACAGTCCCAGATCAGCTATCTTTGACTAATACAGACACAGACGGGTATAGAAAAGGGATGACCTGGGAACAATTCTGCCTTGAATCAACATATAAAAACAGCAGGAAATGCTAGGAATTCTTAAGAGAGAAAACACAAAATTGACCAAAAGGGAACCATAACCAACACTTGTGGCTTCTCCATCATGGAGGACAAAAAAGACTTTCCTTTCACTCACCATGAGCTCCCCGAAGCACCCATCACAGAAGTTCCCAGGTAGCAAAAGAACTTCCCAAGTGACTGGACCTGCAATTTGATCTAACCTTTGCAGTTTGCTGCAGCTCAGACAATAATGACACAAAATTTCTAGTTTATCATCTTTGCAAAGGGCGCATCATTCGTGGCCAATACAGACGAAGGTTCAACCTCCTGTTTGTGGTAAAGCTATTTGTGGGTTTTCCTGGGTTATCACCATATAAATTGTGATAATTTTAGGCTGGTTTTAAAGGTAATTATGACTTTGCAAGAGCCGGCGAGAACTTTGCCATGTGAAACACGGTCCCTGAGCAGACAGGAGCTACCTAAGACCCCTTGAAGTCAGCCAGCATGATAACCATAAAAGAGTCCATTTCTCTGGCAGGTCTAATTTGGGGGATATATTATACAGAAGGCGCATTTAAAAAATAACAACTTCCACTCTCTATAAAGGTTTAATAGCTTTCTCTAGTCTTTGGATTCGGTCTTCACAATGCAATTTAAAACCCAGTAATAATTTTAATAAGGTACATATTAGAAATCAGATGTTTTTCTTTGTTGTACTCCACGTGCACATGAGCGGCTCATAAACCAAGAGATATTTTGTTTCAAACTCTTTCCCCAGCTCCATCATTTGTTTGGAAAGACAGAAGGAGGATTAGAAATCTTACTTAAGTAAGCTTTCATTGGAACTGGCTCCGTACCCAGCGCTGGGTTGGAAAGATGAAGTTCATGGAGCTGCCTCTGGGAACCTGCAGGGGTCAGCAAGCTGACCGCCGTGACCGATCATGAGAGGGTGAGAGGCAGGTGGGTGGAAGCACTTGGAGGGAAAGAATGTCCTTTTCCCAGGGGAACATGGCTTTGCAGCCTTTTGCTAGCTAGGGAGGCAATTTTGCTCAAGTGGTTAAGTCAGGATTCAGAATGGCAATGCCAGGACCAAGCGGTGCGACTGGGCAAGCGAATGGCCTTTTATGTGCCTGGGGAAATGATAACAATGTGAGACTAAGTGTGTGACTTGGTGTGGGTGCCCAGAACATAGAGGACTTGCCCCTCGGGTGTCGTGCACCTGTTACTCTCATTGGAACTAACACACACTCTCTGACACCAGGGCCAGTTTGGAAAAGGTGGAGATAAAAGGTCAGAATCGCCTGCATTCCTGCTGAGAGGACCCCATTCTCGTTTTGGTGACCATACCTACTCGTCTCTCATTGAAGATAAAAATGCTCACAAATAAAATATTATGGAAATATTCTATGGTTTTAGAAAAATCTGCAATCTTTTTTAAGGCTCTATTTTTGGTTATTTCACTCTTATTTCCAGACCTCCTGCCCACCCTGCTCCCGTTATCAGTGAGAACATGGGTGCAAAACTGACCACAGCTTTGTAGATGCTCCTATAATTGATGCAAACTTAAAGAGTAAGTTTTTCCTCAAATTTGGTCATGTTTTTACCTTTCTCTGGGAGTGTGTAGGTTTGATTTGCTCTTACTTAGCCATGTGAACCAGAAATCCTTCCAAATCATCTTTTAATAGCTCTCACTCACTCTTGTTAGTGATGACAGAATATTCTATGGTTCTACTATTCATTTAAACATTCTTCCACTTACCAGCATTCACTCTGTGTGTGTGTGTGTGTGTGTGTGTGTGTGTGTGTGTGTGAAGGAGACAAAAGAATGCCAGAATAAGAACACTGGACTTTTTCTCCCTAGGGATAGATTCGTGGGAATGAGATTGTGGGGGGTTAAGGAAGATGTAATGAGGGGCTGGAAAAATAGAGGCACAGACATGGTCCCGCAGAGGAGCAGGTCACCCCATCCAGCTTTCCAAACTAACACTTGCTAACATAAGCCCAGACACAGCCAGTGAATGGCAGAGCTGGATTCAATGCTTGGGCTTCTGACTCACAGTCTACTGTTCTTTCTCTCCTTCCTCATGGGCATAAGAAGTGATATTTGAATTTGACCTTGAAGGATGACCAGGAGGTAAAAGGTAGAAAAGAGAGCAGATGCATCTCAGGTAGGCAAGGAGCGTGGAGGACAGCTAGGTAAATATAAAGTACATGGGCAGTGATGGAATGGGGTTTCTCCAATGCCTCAGCCCAGGTGCCAGCAGGTGAGGCTACACAAGCAGGAGTGAGGGGCTCTGTTCCAGAGTTTTCACATTGTCAGGCAGACCATGGGAAATATCAGTCTTTTAAGTCAGTTTTACCTGTGAGAGTTTAGGGGGGATCACCTGATGGCAGGTGGTGGCTAGGTGGCTTAATTTACCAGAGCAATTGGACCTGCAAGTCAAGGAGACCAGTAGGGTGCTGGGGGGTACATGTGGGGCCACATTCCAGGGCAAAAGCTGCAGGACTTGTTGACCAAATGCTGGAGACACAGACCATCTTTAACTCGTGGCAGGTTCTTAATACACATTACAAGGAGGACTCACTTTGGAAACTAGGGATGGGTGGGGAGGAGTCAACTGTGGATATTGATGCTGAGTCATCGCCAGGTGGCTCTGCCATCACCCCGGGCACTCATCTGAATAAGGAGATGCCATGGTGGCCCTTAACCCCACCATTTTCGAAATGTCTCCCCAAATCCTAAAGGATTACCTTGATCTCACATTTATGAAGTAGGATCTGTTACATGAGGAACTATCTTTTATAGCCCCATGCTCTTGGCAATGAATAAACATCTCAGATTCCCAAGAAGAAAGCTGTGGTTCTATTATGAAATTAATTTTCCACTGACCCAGGTCCAGAGGCTGTTTGAAAGATAAGTGTTGATTGATGTGCATATGAAGACTTCCATACAGCTTTGCAAAGTACAAAATCTGCAAATCTGCAAGTAGAAATAGAGTCTTTCTGGAAAAAATATTAATACCGTACCTCAGTGTTACCAGTGATTGCTTTTCAACACCTGTGAGCACTTTTAAATGAACAAGTCCTATTTATATCTTCCCCAAATAACATTGGAACTCCCAGCCATCTTATAAAAGTTTGGAACAGGCCTGCGTTGCCGAGGTCATAACTTGATTAATCATACAGAAAGTGCAAGCCCAGGCACATTACAATTACAGAGGGATCATGTCTCAGTGAGCCAGGCACCCAAAATGAGGGAATGTCTAAATCCCAGGGGTGATTCTGAAAACAAAATGCAAAGAATGAATCCAGAGGATGGCAATGAAATCTATGGCGGAAGGTGAGTTTACAAAAGAATCGAGAAATGAAAGATGAGAACAGAAGGAACTATCCCTGAGGATGCATTTCTATAGCAACAGGCAACTAGGAGGAGGACTAGTAGAGAAGAGAGTAATGAGGCAAGAACAAGGTTGAAATGCACACGTCATAGACCCTGGAGGAAACCCGGAGGTGGGGTGCACCTGTCTGTCTCCTGGTCTTACAAACAAGGAAACCCAACGATTGAGCCTGAAAGTCAACCCTGAGCTCACTTCCCAGGAACTGCTTTCATGTCACCAGGCCTTTCCTCCTGAACTCCAGCTGAGTCCTCTGCCTATGCAGGAGACAGAATATGAGGATTCTGTTTCCATTTCCACAAACGTTGAAATGAAACTAGAGGCTCTGTGGAATGTGGTAGCACCAATGCTGATTCAAGGGAAGAGGTACAACTTTCAAGACAGATGTGGGAGGCTTTTGCTTTGCTTTGTTTTACAAACTGGTTTTGGAAGGTATGTGAGGGTGTCTAACCTCACTGTGATGGACAAAACAACAGCCCATTTTTGAACCCCAAAGCTGACCATGAACTGTGAACCTGGTTCCTCACATGACAGAAGAAATCTTGCAAAGTGACCACAGTTAAGGACCTTCAGATGGAGTAGTGATCCCGGATTATCCATTGGGCCCGATCTATTCCCATGAGTCTTTAAAGCAGGGACTCTTTCCTGGCTGCAGAGAATGTTTCCTGGCTGCAGAGAAGCAGAGGGATGCAACCTGAGAAGGACAAGGCCCGATGCTGCTGACTTTGAAGACAGAGGAAGGCACACAAGCCAAGGAATGCAGGTGACCTCAACAAGCTGGAAAGGCAAATAAACAGACTCTTCAGAGCCTCCAAAGGCATAAGCCCTGCTGCACCTTGGTTTTATCCCAGCAAAATCCTTTCAGGTCTCTGAACTCCAGGACTATAATCATCTGTATTGTTTAAGCCATAGTGTTGTTGCCTTTCCTTTTAAGATGGATAGCATTCAGGAGGCTTAGAAAATCTGGAACAAGATTCCTGATAGGCACATGAACTGGCCTTTGCTGGATTATGCACAGGGTGGCCACACCTTGCAGGTACACTGGGACCACAACATTCCATGAAGAATTGATTTTTAAAGCCCCAAAGTCAAGTGGGACAGTCAGCAGCCTAAATCAAGACCAGAGCAAACTTGCATCACTGGGTGAGGTTGTTCTGGTGTCTCAAATGGCTGCATCTGAGGTGGGGGGCAGCAGCATGAATGGGGGAGGGAGCCAGGAAAGTGGGAGACCAGCACCTGTCCTGTTACCCTGGTTGTGACCCCAGGTCCTCAATACTACACTGGTCTTCCACTTAGCGGAAAGCAGGGAGTCTAAGGGGTGTGCTTGTCTGTGTACCTGTGTGCTTTAGAGACAGAAAGGAGGTAGGAGATGAAGCTGGGAAGATGAATAAGGATGAAATGGAAAAGGACTTTTAATGTCAGGTGGAAGAGTTTGAATTTCATTCTGAAGGAGAAGCCTATAGGAGTGAGTCACCAAAGCCTTGTGAGGAGAGGAGAGACCTCGTTTCTGGGGAGACTATTGTTCAGCTTATCAGGATGGACAATGAGGTGGGAAGAGAGGAGAGACCCGGGGAGCCAGCCCACAGGGACCCTTGCTGTCCAGCCACCCACCGCCCCACTGGCCCCTCTCCCCACGTGCTGCTTTCCGCCCTTCAACTGGACTGTCAATTCTTTGACAGCAGAAACTGCCTCTTATTTTTTTGAATTCCCCACAAAACCTAAGAAAATGCTGAGCAACCAGCGGGAGCTCAATGAACACTTGTCAAAACAATGCATGTGTTAATTGTTCTTCCCTTATGAGTAAATCATAAGCTGTTGTCATACATATACATGTTACATAGGAATCCTGAGAAAAAGAAGGTGATAAATCAGGAAAAATTCTCTGTGTACCCAGAGTTGTTAACCCTTTAGCAAATATGTCCTAAGTTGACTTGGAAATTGTCGAGTCCTCAAAATAAAAACTGAGAAGCTTGCTGAAGTCTCATTTTGTTTTTATTTTATTTTGTTTAATGCTATATAAAGATCTCCAATGTTAACTAAATATTATTATTTATATGTTATTAAAAAGAATCAGTGAGGCCTTAGCTCCTTACCCCAGCTCTGTTGCTTTTCATAGAATTTTATGTTAACTCACTGCTAAACTCATGCATAAGCACCACATTTCAGCATCTGGTCACTTCTAGCTCTAAGGTTTAAACGCTGAGATTCAACTCACTGGGAACTTTATCTCTAACTTTAAGAAAATGTTGAGTTTTTTTCATTTACTATTGTCATTCAACATTTATATATCCAGTCAAGGATTTGAAGAATTATGGCAAAAACACATAATGAGCCCAGAACCTAAAAATCAAATTAAAAAATCTGAACTAAGGAAAATAGGAACAAAACAGGGAGTTAAACCCAAGAGAAAAATTGAATGCAACTATCTGGGCCTCAAGAGGCTACGTCCCCTGGGACAAATCCAACCCAAGTATTTGTTGGATCCAGGTAGAGTTCAAAAGAATTTTTTTTTTTTTGCCTGTTTCACAAATCACTAGCAAGAAGACAATCCACAAAATAAAAGAAATTTAAGAGTTATAACTGCCAAATGCAATATGTATACTTTGTCCAACAATAAAACCAACTTTGTTTTCAGATTTGAGAATTTTGAATCGAAATTAAGTATTAGAGGATATAAAAATTTTTGTTAATGTTGTTACAAATGATAATGTTATATACACCAATAATGAATACCATAAGATATCTGAGATTTACTTTAAAGCACAAAAGCAAAATTAGAATCCCAAGTGTTGTAGGTAAACAAGATTAGTAAAATATTGACAATTTTTTAAAATAGGAATGATGGATATATGACTATTTATTCTAACTATTTTAGCATTTTTCAAAATTTCCATAATGAATGTTGTTTAAAAGTTAGATTATGAATGACTTAAGATGGGCTTTGTGCTTTCAGGATTGGGATGGCTCCACCCCACCCTCCCCTTCACCCCTTAGCCATGGATGAGGGGTCTTCATGTAATTACCTGCCCATCTAGCATATTACACTAAGTAAATTCCCTAGAGTCACATAGAAAAGGGAGACTGGGCAGTTGAAAAGGAATAAATAGACCAGTTCCTCAAGTGGGAAGGACTTAAGTAGCACTTAGCAATAAGAAACAAAACTTCTTCCAAGGAGTTTCATGGGGGACCGTGCCTGTATGACCCATGGTGGGGAAAGAGCAGCCACCCCCCAACTTTTGGGACCAGTGAGGAAGCCATTGGGGGGCTGGCCCCAGGCCCACTTTGTGCAGGACACTCTGTCCCGGTACCCTCAGCAGGAACTGACCACACTCAAGGCAACAGCATCAGGAGATGCAACATCAGCTGGATTAACAGATCAAGTGTGGAATACGGGAGACTGAAGGAGTGGACAGAATGCATCATCTTCAAACAACCCTCTGTAAGCGTCAGTCACCGTTGTGGGGTGAGTGTTAGCCCCCGCCAAGACAGGCTCAAGTCCTAAACTCAGCATCTGTGAATGTGATGTTATTTAGACACAGGGTCTTTGAAGATGTGATCAAGTTAGGACGAGGCCGCTCTGGAGGAGGGTGGGCCCGAAGCAAGGACTGTTCTTAGAAGAAGAGGACAATTGGACACAGACGTGAGCGAGGACACAGGGTGATGGGGAAGGTGGCAACAGGAGTGATGTGCCTGCAAGCCAAGGACTGCCGGAGAGAAGCGTGGAGCAGCCGCCATGAGCATCCTGAGAGAACCAACCTCACCAAAACCTTGCTGTTAGACTGCTACCCCCAGAATGGTGAGAGAATTCATTTCTGTTGTTTTAAGCCCACCAGTTTGTGTTGTGTGCCGGGGTGAGTAGAGTCATCACAATCTGGGTCTGGTTGGGTTGGGTCACCTTTCTGGGAGACAGATGCTCTGTGCATGCAGGAGGGCAGCCCACTCCCATGGTGGGGGAGGTGGAGCCCTATTTGGGGGATAAGATTCCTCCTTAACTGTCTCTGCAGATAAGCTCTCTGAGTAGACCCCATGGGCTCAAGGCCAGGCTATTGGGGGTCCACATCCCAATAGGAGAAGCCTCAGAGGCCAGTGACTCATAAAGGTGAGTGTGTGAGGACACGAGTTCAGATTCCCCTGTTCTCTCTAGAAAGAGACTCAGAGGCCTGGGAGGGTTCCAGAACCTGTCACCCTCCAGAGCTCTGGGAGGTGCTGAAGGGGGTGGGAGGCCAGTGCTATTAGAAAAAAAAAGATTCTGGTAAATTGTGTTCCTTAGAAATATTTGTCCCCAGTCAAAAGGGCTGGTATCACTTTTTAAAGAGCCAGCTCCCCAGTTGAGCATCATTTTCTCATGGACAGACTGAGAGTAATAAAATGTGTAAGATAAAAATGGCTCTGATTGCATTCTTTGAACAAAGGTGGGGCTTATGCTATTGTATTTTTTCAAGTGAAATTCCTGCAGAACTGTAAAAAGTCCAATGCCACGAAAAAAGGATGAAAGCAGGCAGGGGAGGGTTGAGGTGGGTTTTTTTTTTTTAATCTGTCACTTAGCAACAACATATGTATGCCTGACAGTTGGGGTAATCTTGGAATTGGCAACATCAGATTGTTAGGAAGTTTAAATTTGTGTTTTATCATTGTTAGCGGTGTTTTAGCAAATCCTGTAAGGTACAATATGTGCATTCTGCTGTTTTGGAAAGGAGACATTTTAAGTCAGAAATATTTGACTATAAACATATTTTGCACTGAGTCCTATTTTCCTTCTACATGGAAGGAAAACCAAAACTTACCTAGGCACAGTGAGAAAGCTAGTTAATCACCACTCCAAGATTAGGGGGGAAATGTTCTTCAAGAATAGTTTATGAAAGTTTTAATTACACACACAATCATAAAATGCTCAGTAATTGCTGTATATTGATTCCGTTTTTTTCTTCTGGAAATGCTAAAACTATTTCAATATACACAGAATCAATAAACATAATTAAAATATGAGCTCATCAAAACAGTAATTAAATGTACTTAACAGCTTTTGTGGCTTTTCCCCATATGGTTACTGTGGGAGTGTGAATCTGGCACGCTAGATAAATGTAACAAAATAAAGTGAAAGCCTCGGAAAAGATTACTGTCGTATCATAATACAATAAAACCCAGCTCTGCTGCAAGTCCGTTAAATCAAAAAGTTGACAAAAAGAGTGGTGTATGCAATTATTATACATTTTGGGGCTGTTTTCTATTTAAATGAGATTAACACTATCATGGTCTGTATTCAGAAGAACAGCAAAATCCTCCAACATGAAAAGGATTGGGGGAGAGCACCCTGAATTCTTAATATGTCAATTCCCCTTTTAGGGTATTGCTGGAAAGAGTTTGATACTCAATGGCCCTGCTCCCCACCACTTCCACCCCACTGGCTCTAGCTGGTCTGCCGCTCAGGGCCTGAGTCACATGACTCCACAGCCTAGATCTTGTGGTTCTCAGTTACAGACTGTGAAGATGTAAATTCATCCCAGCGGGCTGTGGCAAAGGAAGGTAAATGAAATCATGCCTTCCAGGACTGTACAGCCCAGGCCTGGGACTGGTATTGAACCACCAGGAAAGGACAGGAGAGGTGTTTCCTTCTCCTGTTTCCTCCAGAAGCTGACAAGGACTTGACCGTGAGGAGTTTATGTGGGAGGCCATCCTAGGAAGCATGGCTAGGGGAGGGGTAGAGTGAGACAGGTGAGAGGAAGCCAGGGCTTGAAGCAGACCTTCTTTCTGGGGGCACCTGGTACTCCCTCTCACTGAGAACAGCAAGAGACAGAGCAGACCACCACTGAGTTGCCCCATTTGAGGAAGGAGGAATTTGGGGTATAAAACATTGGGGGTGTTTTCTGTTTAAATGTGATTAATGCTATCATGGTTTGCATTCAAAAGAACAGTGAATTCCTCCAACATGAAAGGCACTGGTGGAGAGCACCCTGAATTCTTAATATGATGATTCCCCTTTTAGGGTATTGCTGGAAGCGAATCTGGATTTGCTTGAAGGCCACTCCCCAAGACATTAACTCCTTGGTCCTTGCTGGGGGCTGGTCCCCCTGACCTTGGTGGGGCTGGCAGAGAGAGCACATGGGGGCAGGGCTGTGAGCACTTGGCATTGGTATGTAGTAGGATGGCAAGTGCTGGCCTTATAGGTGGGGAGCCAAGGGATTCCATCATGGGGTAGGCTCTGTGGTAGGCTGAATAATTCCCTCCCCCAAATGCTCAGGGCCTAATTCCCACAACCTGTAAATGCTGCTTTATATGGCAAAAACCTGGCAAATAGAATTAAGGCTCTAGAACTAAGATTCTTGAAATGCAAATAGGACCCTGGATTATCTGAGTGAGAACTAAATGCAATTGCAAGTGTCCTGTCAGAGGGAGGGCAGAGGCAGATTTCAGGCAGAAAAGAAGGCACCGAGACCTCTGAGGCAGAGCTGGGAGTGATGTGCTCACAAACCAAGGAAGGCTGGCAGCCCCCAGAGGCTAAAGAGGCAGGAACCTGCCTTCCCTGGTGTCTTTGATGGGAGTGTGGTTCTGCTGATAGCTTCATTTGATCTTTGACTTCTGGCCTCCAGAACCAGAAGAGGTTACATTTCTGTTGTTTTAAACCAAGTTTTTCCCCTCTAGCTGCTTTAACAAACTACCACAAATAGAGGATCTTAGGAAGAAGTGGTTCTTCCAAGGAGGAAGGATAATGGCAGATAAAGAAGAGACAGCTAGTGTGTAAGTGGGGTAAGTGTCTGAAATCAGGATTCACATCAACACTGCCTTCACTTTCTGTTTGCTTCCTCTCCCAGTTCCCTACTTTCTGCAAAACCTCTTGCAGAATTTTCTTCTCAGCTCATTTGCATGATGGCTGGACTCAATTCTTTCCTGAGCTGAAAATTCTTAAGTGCAACATCCTTATTCTGTGTTTCCCTGTATCTTGTCTGTGGAAGGTTAACTACAAGAGTGGTCCTTGCTTGGATTCTCTCGAATCTCTGAATTCTGTCAGTGCCCTTGGAATGTGCCCTGTGTCTGTTCTTGCCCATGCCCGGGTACATGGTACAGACCCCATCACTAGGGACAGCCAGCCACCAATGCTAACCCCCTCACGGCACTTCTCTGTACTCTGTAGAGAGTTGCCTCCAAAGAGCCAATTTTTAGACTTGGCTCTTAAAGTTGAAGAACAGCCTCATCTTGGAAAATTAAAGAAGACCAGAGAATGAAAATGCATGAAAAAAAAATTCTAAAACTTCCTGATGACTTTGGACTTGGGGCACAGATGGAAGTTCCTCTTCTGCCAAAAAATCCCCTGAACAGCACCAGCTGTGGACTAAAAGAAAATTCGAAAGAATCACACATTGCAGTTCACGGGAGGAGCTGTGTTTGGAGAGAGGGAAAAGTTTTGCAGATCAGTTGATTTCCCAGTGAAGTCGTGTGTCCAGATGAAAGGCTGAGACTACATCTGCAGACATGTTGTACTAGTATTAATATTCATGCAAAGACAATCTAGAAAGCTGTTTCCTCTGAATTTTTAGCAGGATGGTAGGTCTGGAAGAAAATATTTCTTTTGTCTTGAGGCATTTGGGTGGCATTACTTTAGAGCTTTGTGAGGATTAATTCGAAAAGAATACAGGGAGTGAAAATATGAGGTCTTATACAAGGTTAATATTCTAAGTCATATACCATTGGCAAGGCTAAGACAGACCCACCCACAGAGGTGCTGTCCTGGAGTCGCTGCTGCACCAGGTGTTAACCTGTTACCTGTTGGTTCATGGACAGGTCTTGGGTGCTGAGCTGTCTGGAGGGGCTGGGAACTAATTGGGGATCTAGGGGGGTGGCTGTTTACAGTGTGGACATCCTGTGTTGTGCTGGCTGAAAATGCAAGCCTTCACTGTATCGTATATAAAAATGCCAAGCTCTCATCTTACCTCTTCTCAACAAGGGAAGTAAAAACACACACTAGATAGATCATTTTTTCCATGTGTGTTATTTAAGCCTACTGTGTGCCAGGCATCATGTCAACAAAGCACCAGACCAACGAAGACGCTGCCAACCAAGGAGCGACTCCGGAGGTGTCACAGTGAAGCTTTGCTTGAGCTCCCCAGGAGGTGTCTTCTTCGAGACTTCTCTGTAGTTGCAAGTGATGGACATCCTCGTGCCAATTACCCACAGAGAAACAGAAAAAGGGGAGGGGACTTGACTCAAAGGTTAGAATTGTTCAGGCATGATGTTGATGGGTCCAGGTTTTCGTGTGTGTGTGTGTGTGTGTGTGTGTGTGTGTGTGTTTATGTATTTGTATCTGTTTTTCTGCTTTCGCTCTTTTGGCTACTAGCCTACTTGGGTTCCCTTGAAAGCATAGCCTGAGGCAAGGTTTGAAGTGCAAGCAGTTAATTTGGGAGGGGACCCCAGGAAGTAGAAGGAAGGGAGAGAGAAATGAGACAGTATTTGAGTCAGGACTTGAATACTGCTGTGAGCAGCTGGGGTTCAGTGCTGCAGAGGCCCCTGTAAAAAGTCATGTAAAATTCAAAATTTCTGCAGAACTTTGCAAAGGGAAGGTGAAGGAGGCCAGAGTGTTGATCCTCAGAGCCCCCATCTCCATGGGTTGAGGTTGTCTTCAGGAATATTATGTCTCCCCCCACAACCCCACATCTGGATTTGTACCTGCTTATGCCTGGGTGGCCTCCCAGGCCCCACTTGACCAGAAATATGGCAGTGGGCATGTGAGTGTCCACTACAGCTGCACTGAAGGCAGGAGGACCAAGGAGAAGTTGCAGGATGCCCACCATGCTGGCAGCACTGTGGGTCTCAGGGCCTGGTGCTGAGTCAGCCCCCCACCACCCCTGCTGGTGTTCAGAGTTTATCCGAATAGAATTTAATTTGCAGCCCCTCCCTATGTAATAATTTCAGAAAGTCACCCAAATTTAAATTCAGTGTCACCTCACAGACCAAGTTCAGCACTCGCTTTGGTCTTTCTTATAAATTCCTTAGACTGGGCCTCCCTGGTGGCTCAAGGGGCTAAGTCTCAGCACTATCAAGCTGTTGGCAGGCACTGAAGCAGTTCGATCCCAGGTCAGGGAGCAGCCCACGTGGTGCAACAGACCTCTCCAGTCTCCCCGCTGCTTCCCTCAGCAGTGTATAACAGTAGATCCGCCTGTTTGCTCCCCACTGTCTCTGGTGTATCCTCTCACTGCACGCCCGCCCCCTCCCCACCGCCTTGCACCTCAGGCCTACACCCCAGCTCTTGTATGCATAAATAAAAATCTTTAAAAATAAAAAATAAATAAATTCCATAGACCTTCCTGATTGTCCATGATGTATCTTGAAAACCCCAATGGTGAATTCCTTCCAACGTAAATGTGGCCGAGTTTGGAGCTCAAGAAATAGGGGTTGGGGGTTCTTTGTAGGATTAGTTTGTTTATTCACCAACTAGACTCTAGAACTCACAAGTCCACCTCTTGATAGGCCCCTTTGAAAAATATGTACCGGGCCTCATTTGTGTCCCCATAAGTGTTGTCAGGTTTAAATGTCAGGTCAGGTTGGAATATTTGTTGTGTATGGGAAAAGAATGATGTGAAAATTGCCAGGCCTGGCCTCTCATTGTTTTGTGGTTAATTGGAGTTTCCTGCCTGCATCCAAGGTGGAGTGAGACTCTCCTGGTGGAACATGGCTTTCAACTGGAATGATCTTGGAATTTGTCTCAACTCCACACTGCATTTGGTCTCTGTTGATAAAAACTGCAGGTACTCCTAAGGCCTCGAAGGTCAAATTGGTTGCTTTCTGCCTCTATTTTGTGAGCCTGATTGTGTTTGAAAAATGGATTTTCCAGATGGGCTGCAGGCCGCAGAGACTCCCTGGTGGAGTGAGGGACACTTCAGCTGTGTTTTACCTGCTGAGACAAGTCAATAAGAGAATGGGGCTCTCTTTCTCCCAGGGGAGAAGGTGGTAGAGACAAGGGCCACAGTTCCTATGTGCTGGGCTTCTCCTGAAGGCCACATGTGGACCTCAGGCTCCAATCTCATTCCAAAGTCATTCGAAGTGGAGGGCACTTGCTTGAAAAACTCTTGAATTAATCTCCTGGTACCAATACCTTTTCAAATTTGTTTCTGGGCTTTTATTAACTTTTACTTCAAACACAATAGTCGAAGGGCTATGAAAACCCACAGAGAAACTTGAGTGAACACCTACTATATCTTGGAGTGGTTATAATTTATATCCTGTGAGGAATGGCTTGCTGAAAGTGCATATTCCTTTCCATTTCTAGGTTGGTTTTTGGCTGATCTAATTCTTTATCACCATTTAGCTTATGAAACACCTATCGGTGCAGACTCAGCTGACCTTTGCATTCCTACTGACAGTTGAGAGATAGATATGCATAAATTAGCGTACAGAAGGTTTTCTTTTTGAAACCAGAGGCTTTTAACCCTTCTGAGGGTTAAGTAAGCAACGAAAACATATAATATTTATGTAAACAATTTTCTTAAGTCCTAGTGTTATATTTATTGCTGTTTTCGGTACAAGTATTTCAGTAGTGCTTTTGTGCAATGGACTATTGGCTAATGCTTTCCCCTACTATTATCTGCTGTAACCTACTAGTGGATGGAGCTACTGGCTAAGGCAATAGCTACTTTATTCTCATGCATGGTGGGCCTCATGAGGGTGTCACAGGAAAGATTATTGACAGCCATTTTAGAAGTCATTATTTATTGTGGTTAATAGCACATGTGGTTAATAGCACATCATGGAGCCTGATGGCTGTGCTTACCACATATGTGACTTGGACCAAGTTATTAGCCTTTCGATGCTGCATTTTCCTCATCTGTGTTCAAGCATAACAATAGCACCCACACTATAGAGTTATCCTTGGGACTAAATAATAGTGTGTGTTGAATGTTGAGAGCAGCTAGAAAAGTCTAACTACCCTTATTATATAGAGTATTATTGTTACTGTGTGCTTAGGTGCTAGGGATTCAGCAAACTCATTAGTTAAATAGCTATATTTCAAGGCTCTGATCAAGGTCCTAAACTCTGGGGTCACTGCAGTGAGCCAGAGGGTACCCCCTGTTCCTCCTTGCAATCTAGAAGGATATCAGAGGATAAACACATTAGCAAAAAGAAAAAGAAATAAAGCTAAGAAGAAGGTGGCATAGAGTGGCAGGATGGAGGGTGTAGGGTGAGGGGTTTTAAGAGTCTCTGCTGAGCAGAGAGAGGCATGGAGCCTCTATGCAGGCACCTGGGAAAGGCCTTTCTAGGTGGGGAAGCAGGGCAAGAAAGGACAAATCTCTAAACAGCAACCAGAGGGATGAGGTCAGGGAAGGCTGGGGCCTGAACAGAACAGACCTTGCAAGTGATTGTAAGGACTCAGCTTCTGACTCTGAGTGAGGTGGGGGCTGCAAGGTGTTGGGAAGAGGGGCAATGGGAGGCAGCTCTCACTGCTAAAGGCTCTTCTGGATACTAGGGGAGAACAGGAAGCAAGTGTGGAAGAAGGGAGAACAATGAGCAGGTGAGTGAGCAAGTCCAGGTGAGAGATGGGGCTGGATTTGGGCCCAAGAGAGTCGGGGTTGGTAGAAAGAAGGATCTACACACAGGATGTGTTCAAAGTGCATCAGATGGACTTGCTGATGTGGGATGTGTAGCTCACATTCTTCTGGAATGTGTCAGAGACTAAACATGTGCTCTGTAAATAAATAAGATAATTCAGACATTGACAAGTGCCTTAGGGTAATAGGATAGGGAGAGGTCAAGAGAGACCTCTCAGGGAAGAAAACACCCAATCTGGGATTTCAGTGATAGCCAGGTGTTTGCATTACTCCCTCTTTACACTGCTGACCAGTTGAGGCCCGGGGGGTTCCCACCCTAAGTTATGATGACAACCCGACACATGACCACAAACACTGGCTTATTGGTCATATTCACTCCTGGACTGTGGCGGGCAGCCCATGCCATACAGAGCCACACGGGAGCTGCTCTTGGGGACAACATGAAGAAGCAGAACTTTGTTCTAGGTGTTCACAGGGTGAGGTGACTCCTGGCTCCTGATGAGACCATCATTGGCTAGTTTGAATACTTCTGCCGGTTGTTGGGGAAACAAAATCTGCAGCTCCGGGGTTAGCAAGACTTGCCTGCTCCCATCTCCTCCCTGCCCAGTAAGGAGAATTATTTGGGTAGGTCCTATTTGGAGGAGCAGAACTGGAGGTGGGGCAGGGGGGAACTTCAGGTAAGACTGATTGAGGTCCTCCCAGTTTCAACAGATGTCAAGATGGCCCATGTTACACCTTAACTTTAGATTTTATTCCACACCTGGCCAGAAGAAAATTATATGGACCTGGAACAGAGGAACAGTTCTGAGCCAGGGGAAAGGCAGGTGGTTGTATGACATTTTAGAGGTGGAACTGATGAATTTACTGATGAACTAATGCTATTGGGGGTGAGGAAAAGATAAATCAAGGATATCATCTAGATTTTTACTTGAAAAACTTGTGAAGTGTGGTATCATTTACCCACTGGACGGAACATGGAGTTAAAGCAGATTCTGACTGAGATTAACCAAGAGTTCCTCTTGTACATATTATGTTTGAGATGCCTGTTATACATCTAGTGGAGATATCCAGTAGGGTTGTGGACATATCCTTGTGGAGCTTGGGGAAAAGAAGAGATAGAAGAAATAAATGTAGGTGTCATCAACATAGAGATAGTATTTCAGGCCAGTAGATAGAATGAGCTCAATTTAGGGTGTAGAACAGTACCTTGGGGTCCTCTAACATCTATAGATTTTTGCAGAGAAGCTAGGGAAGGAGACCAGGGATTCAGATAGTAGGAGGAAACTAGGACACACAATGCCTTTAGGTTGAAAAGGAGGTGTTTCAAGAAGGAAAGAATGTTAAATGTGTCAGCTGCTCACTCCTGAGAGATGAAGAAAGATGAGAATAGAAAATATCAGGTTTGGAAAAATGGTGGCCATTGGTGATTTTGAATACTGGAAATGAGAGAAGATGAAGCGAGAGAGTAGAAGTCAAATTTAGACAATTTCTTGGAGGACCCTGGCTATAAAAAAAAATAATCTATGAACATTGACACAAGCTCTGAGAGAATAAAGAGATGAAAGTCACGGTGCAGAAGAGGTTAGGGTTGTGTATGTAGAGGAAAATGTGTGTAGCTGATGTGGTATTTATGCACATCTGCAGGTAGATAATATAAGTCGGAACCAGACAGTGCTTATGAAATTAAGACATCTGGGATGTGGATCGTCCTGTAGAGAATAGGATTCTCGTGGGACAGGCCTCAAATAGCAAGATAAAGATGAGTTGTTCTAAATGTGCAGGATAGAGGTGTAGGTCCCAGCACTCAACTAGTCCCATATAGCTGATGACCTTCTAGAGCCAGGAAAATGAGATGTGGTCAGATATTATGGGAGCAAAGCTGTTCTATGTTGACAGAGTAGATGACAATTTTTAAAGTACCTTTGTGCAAACTTTGAATATTTATTCAACAATTAATCCTTCACCATTAAAGAAGCCACTGTGGCAGAGCATAGGAGCAGTGCACTAGGGTCAGAACCTAGGTATGGACTGGACTCTGGGATTCATCATTCGTTCATTCATTCATTCATTCATGTATGCCCATTAGTAGCCAGGGGTCTCGGGCACTTTTTAATGCTTCCATTACTTTATGTGAGTGATGGAATTACCACTGCCAGCTTTCAGAGTGGGGTCAAATGACCTCTTTGTCATTCATCTTTACTGATTTTGAAGGAAACCAAAGAGGGTACAATAGCTGTCCAATGTAATAAGTGGAAAGAATTGCAGATCCAGAAGAAATCTGATGTCTGCCTCCACTGGGTACACTCCCAGCAGAGTCAGCCATGTTCACATTTGTGTGTAGGAGCTCTCGCACCTTCCTGCACATCAGCGTGTTGTATGGAGCAAGGCTCCTGGCTTCTTCAGTAAAGTCTGATCGATGCCCCCAGTACATCTGGTGCTGGCAGCTACGGCTCCTCTCCAGAGAGCCCCCTACATCCACTAGTTGTACTAGCAACTATTTCTGCAAATATTATAGGTTTATTGTTTACATAACTATGATGCAAACTGAGGAAAGACCTGAGAATGACAAGTTGTTACAATCGGTTGCTACCAAATAAGGTGCATGTTTAACACCCCCTAAAAGATGGGGGAGTGAAAGTATAGAAAAATTGCTTTATAAGTGACTTAAAGATCTCATTCTGCCTTAAAAGAAACCAAAACTGGGGCTTCTGGACAATGCATTATGGGTGGTGTCGAAGACAGACGGCTGGGAGTGCGCAGCAGCAGACCCCGACACAAAGCGAGGGCTTTGGCTGAACATCAAAAGAGTGTAAGTGAATGAACACCCATATGTTTTAGGTTAAAATTAAATCTTTAAGGTATGTATGTATCACATTTTATGATTCACTGCTTTAATTAACTTCTCCAGTTGACTCACCAACTGCCAGTTCCAACTTCACTGAATAACAGTAAAACTGTAATGTTTATTTTTCAGTTATTATTAATATACACTCACTGTTTAAACCATTGTAAACACTAAAATGTCTAAAGAAGAAAATAAAAATGACTAACCTGAAGTCAAGCTCTAGTACGTATTTAATGCAGTTGCTTCTAGTCATTTTTACATAAATATACTTTTATAAATGAAATTATGACTTTTTTGCCTTGTGCTTTTTTTCATGAAACATAAGCATTGTGTTAATATTCATCAATAATGTTATTTTTTGTTTCTTTTGAAGATGTGGACTAATGATGTCATTTGCAATAGGGATGATAGTCATCTGTTAACTTCAAACAGTGCAAAAAATATACAAGGAAAAAAAATCACCCCCAAGACAATGATGTAGAAACAGCTAGTGTTAACTTTTGATAAACACTAGACTTCATTCTTTGAAAAGGTGTTGATAAAGGAATATATGGATGATGCTCCATATTTTAAAGAAATGCTTTATATTGGAATGATTTGAGATTTACTGAAAATGTGCAGAGATAGCACGGGAAGGTCTCAGACTCCCCAATATTAAAATTGTTATGTTACCCTGGTACATTTGTCATACCTTGGAAATCAACATGAGTACATTACAAATAAACCCCAAATATTTAGATTTTAATACTCTCATTTTATATAATAATTTAATCCAGAACCATATTAGATTTAGCATACTATTGATGAATTTCACTTGTTTATAACAGAATAAGATACTGAATAAACAAAGAGATGCTAAACTCAAGATTACTGTTTTTCACATAAATACTATGAAAGATGTTAAGTTGGAGTTAAATTAATAAAATGTGAATTTAAAAAACTTATTATGAAGACTAGTTCTTTTATATTTCATTCCACCTCTCTCCCCAATGCTTGATCTCACTGGATATATTGCATTGCAGACTTTTTCCAGATTAATAATAATTAATAATGTATGCTTTCTGTTCTGAAATTAAATTCTCACTTTGGATATGAGACTATGTTTGGTTGGATTCATCATTTGTCACCAATCTTGCTCACTACAACTTCTCTAAGCCTAAATTTTATATTTAACTGATCTCTTGGTTGACTGGTAACTCTCTTGGAAAACCTTTTAAAATGTGGGTTATAGATGCTATATTTCATTATTTCTTTCATGTTTCGGAATGTCTGTTACTTATTCAAACAACAAACTGTCTTGTTTTAACAATTTAGAAAGTAATTTTCTTTGCTGTAGAATTTTGTAAAAATTCTCAATCATCTTCTGACACTGAAATGGATAGCATGTCTGAAATGAACCCCATAATTCCCTTTTGGCAGTGGCTTGGTTTTACTCCCTGAAGTTAAGGCAGAATTGTTTATTCTTGAATTTGCTATCTTAACCAAGATACATCCCCATGTACATACACCTATGAATTCTTTTTCCCTAGAACATTGTATGTCATTTCACTATGCAGAACTAGTTTTCCCTTCACAGATTTTTGTTTTTCTTTATTATAAGTATGTTAAAGATCTCACTCTGCCTTAAAGAAACCAAAACATTTCTGTTCTTTTGGAGAATTACTTCAGGGATGCCAATTATCCTTATGTTGGGTACTTTCATACTACTGCTTCCTAATTGCTTTTCTCTCTTTTCTCTTTCCTCTGTATTCACTATGATGATCAAAATTTTCTCCAGTCTAGCAATTTAAATTGTATTTGCATCTATTCATTTTCTTTTTTTTTAAATAAGATTTATTTATTTATACAAGCACTGGGTACAGTCAGAAGCACGGGAGGGTGAGAGAATTCACCAGAGCCAGAGGGGAGAGCAGAGCAGGCAGACTGACGAAACATACTGCTGAGGGGAGCAGCGGGTGGCAGGAGAGGTCTGCGCACCATGTGGGACCCTCGCCCAGTGGCCGGGGATTGAACTGGCGCTGCAGAGGCTGTGGGCAGCTTCGCAACCAGCGCTCAACAGCTGCGCCACCGGGGAGGCCCTCATTTTCTTTTTTTTTTAAAGACTTATTTTATTTATACAAGAACTGGGGTACAGGCAAGTGAGAAAATTCACCAGAGACAAAGCGGGGAGCAGAACAGGCAGATGGGCCAAAGACACTGCTGAGGGGAGCAGCGGGCAAGGCAGGAGAGGTCTGCCACGCCATGTGGGTATCTCTCTGGCTGGCCAGGAATTGAACCCATGCTGCAGAGGCTGCAGACAGCCTCACAGCGCTGCACTCAATCCGCTGTACCACTGGGGAGGCCCCTATTCATTTTCTTAATTTTAGTTTATTGTAATGTTATTTCCCTCTTCAATGTTTTAATTATTTTGTCAGTTTTTCTTTTATTCTGTTATTTTATTATTCTCATTTTGTTCTTTTGTTTATTGACTTTTTATTGTTATTTTACAGCATGACCTACCTACTTATTTGGAATGATGTCTTCTGTTCTTTAAGTTGTTTTCTTCTAGACTAGATTTTTTCATCTGTTTTCTGTTTCTTCCTTAAGCCCTCCTTTCTCTTCACTGTCATCTAAAGGACATTTGCATTGTTACCCAGACCTTCTGTTTGTGATAGCATGGTCTGGGTGACTTCTCCTTTGTAACCTTCTCAGTTTCTCTGAGGCCCCTTTATGTTCTCATCTGATTTTGAGAGCACTCTTAATCTGTTTGGGTTTTTCCCTTAGCCTAACAATATGGACTGGAATGTGAAGATGCCAGAAGCTCTTGTTGGGAGGAATATAGCTCTGCTGTCTCTTCTGAAGCCCCGTTAGGTATCCTAAACTCCCACTTGTTTCCCAAATAGACATGATGGAGATGGTAGCCCGTGGCATCTGCTTCACTGACATCCATGGGCTTTTCAGGGATTCAGTTTTTGAAAAGTATTTTCCTGGGGTCTTCACTTACTCTCTCTGTCTTCTGTCTAAATTGAATAGAATTTATGAAACATCTCAGGATTTCACTAACTTTCCTTTATTTTTTCTTCAGTGGTGGGTAGGGGCATGGTTGACCCTGGAACAGCAGAATAATTTGTTTCTTCCTCTAGATGCCACTGTTCATAGTTTATGACATGAATTTATACTCCTTTCCTAGCTTAGTTGCTGCTGCTGAATTTTAAGCCTTTTATAAAAAACAATTTTGTTCACTTCACTGGGTATTGGATATTCTTGCAATTCAGCTTTACTTTTTTATTATTATCCTATAGTCTATAAGTGATATACTGAATCTTCAACACTTATTTAGCCATCTTCCCTTTTTGTCATTTAAATTTTTCTTGAGTTTTTTTTGCTATAAATTACACTATTATGAATATCCTTGATAATAAATTTTTCTTCACATATTAGATTACTTCCTCATGGTGGAGTTCTAAAAGGGGAATTACTGGGTCAAAAGGCATAGATTTTTAAAAAGATTCTTGGTGTAAGTTGCCAGTGTACTTTCTATATTTGTTATATTTCAAAGTATACTTCAAATAGCTCATGTCAGAATTCTCAAAATGAATTTATTGCCATGAGTTTTGGAAGAAACGGAAAACCAGTCCAAGAAATAAAGAAAATTGTTCATCTGAAAATGTAAGCTATGAAGGATGAGAATATTTTTAGAGTCAAATGGACTGAAAGTTGAGATCACTAAGGACTCAAGAGAGCAGTTTGGAGTCTGGTGAGAATAAGATGGATCCCTCGTCAGCAAGGTGGAACATAGGACTAGAGTCACCCAGAAGGAAATGTGAGGTGTCAAAAAATACTGTGAGTTTACAACATGTTAATTGGGTCTATAAAAAGTACTTAGAGATCGCACTCTTTTTTTGTTACTTTCCCACAAACTATCTGCTATGTTTTCAGCGTCTGCTGCAACAACAAAATAGTTTATTTTTACTCATTTTTTCTCTCCCATAAAGAGAAATCAACAAAGTATTATCATGTTTCTTAAATACAACTGAACTCATCTTATTAAGGATAAGCAAAGAAGGATGTGTCATCTTATTAGAAATGACATGATGTATATACAGCCATATGTTTTCAAAGGGTTTTCTGTCAGTGTTAATCAAAACTCCTCCAAATTTATGAACCTACAGAGCAGCATGTCAACCATATGGGAAATATCTCCCCTTCAATATTGAGAATCTGAATAATAAACATTACTTAGTGAACCTAAATGAGAAAAACATATCAATGTTGTATCTCAGAAAAGTAGAAACTTATAAAAAAAATTCCCATGGGTGTTAATTTTTTTTAGCATACTGTCTAATATTTCCATCATGCTGTTCTATCTTTATTTCACTCTGCCTGCTCACTTACTGGCCATAGTGGTGACTGCAGTCTAGTCATGATTTGCTAATAAAGTGTCAAATAATTAGTATTTTATTCTTCCCCCTTTCACGTTGCATTTTATGGGAAAACAGTTGGAAAACTTGGACCAAAAAGAAAGCAGGAAGGATGTCCCTCTTATTGCTAAATGTCTAAAATTTGTCTGTTGAGATTTTTCCTAGTCTTCACCCATGGCCTTCCCACCACAAATCACTAATATCTTCTTTGTCACCATCAGTCCTTTTGTGATCTTAGGAGATAGTGTTTTTGGATTGGTGTTATTTCACTTAGATTGATTTCTAACATCAATTTGGTGGGAAGTCAGAGCCTCATTACGCAAGTGAGTTCTATTTAGTTGGAGGAAACAACTTTGATTCTTGCACATGGATCTTAAATATGAACTTTCAGAAGACTGGGTGCCGATGGTGGTAGTGATAATTGGGAACAGGCTAATCATGAGCCAGAAATGTGCAGCTGTTGACCATATCTGCAATACAACAGGCAGGGGTTAGGATCAAGGCCAGGGGCAGAGAGGAAAGGCTCATCTATCTTCATAGTACTTTCTCCATCATTCAGAGGATGACTTGGATGAAGATGATGATCGTGATGCTGATGCTGATAGTGTCTAGTTTGAGCCTTCACAATATTAAGAAAATATGCAAAAACTGTAGTGATTTTTAAAAAGATGTGGCAGGCACACAACTGAATTCTGCCAACAACACGTAAGCTGGGAGTAAGGCTGTGCTCCACAAAGGAAAGTAACTGCAAATATCTTAATCGCATTACACTGAAATGCCCAACATAGGACCCAGACGCTCCACCCACAGATACATTGAATTTGAAGGTCTGGAGCCGCCCAAACCCTTCTCCATAAAATCTTGATTCCAGATCAAGCTACTTTCCTTAAACCGACCTGAATTCCCTCTGTTTAGCAGGAGCATTTTCTTAGCATATTTTATTATTGTTTGTTATTTCTTCTCCACTTGCTATTTGTCTACAGAAAAAAATTAGTTAATTTGGCAGATGAAAACCTCTCTGGTGAAGGCAAAAGATTTCTGAAGAGAAAAAATTCTTGAACTGTAGAAGACGGTAGTTCGTTGTGTAGAAATATACTGGGAATCTTCTGTAAGTCCATAGCAGGTTTCCAGAAAGATCTTACACTAACTGGGTATTAATTAACTACCACATTGGAACAAGTGGTAGGTCGTCTGAAAGGATGCCATGTCAAACCTGGTCAGGTTGTGTGGCAGTAACCAACAGTCCCAACATCTCACTAACTGGCTTTATTTCTAGCTAATGCTCCATAATTCTCTTAGTGTGGTCAGCATGGTTGGGGGTGCTCTGCCAAGTCATTCTCCATCAGAGACTGGGAGGTGGAACCCTGACCATGCAGAGCTTTGCAGTCCGTGTCTGTAAGTTGGGGAGGGACCAACTGCAAACTGACTCTTCTGGCTTCTGCCAGGAAATTATGCTCACATTTGATTGGCCAAGGCAAGTCACATGACTTTATATAACTCAAAGGGTCAGAAAGTACTTTCCTACCCTCAACCCAGGAGGAAGGAGAATCAGTTACTAGTGCTACTTCCCCCGCTTCCAACCCCCCCACCCTCCATAATCTGTCATAAGGATTTAGCCCAGAGTTTTCCTGAGAACCGTAGACTTCTGTGGGGTCACGGCCACACTGCTAGGGGTTCAGGTCTCCACACTGACTAAACATACTCCCCCCAATTATTAATATTGTACACAAGCAATTCTGCTTGAAATAGTTATACATGTGCTTGAATTTCAAATTATGAAACTCATAATAGCTTTTACTATTGATGTGCTATTTTCAAAGAACTTGTGTTAACATGAAGAGATTTTTAAAAGATTTATTCATTTATGCATACAAGAGCTGGGGTACAGGGCAGAGATGTGGGGGTTGAGAGGATTCACCAGAGACAGAGTGAGGAACAGAACAGGCAGATCTACTGAAATCCACTGCTGAGGGGAGAAGCAGGCAAGACAGGAGAGGTCTGCTGCGCCATGTGGGTTGCTCCCTGGCCGGCCAGATTGCTTTACAGAGCAGTGCTTAACCCCTTGTGCCACCGGGGAGGCCCTGAAGCAATTTTTTTAAAGTGTTCTTGTATTTGAGAATGGGACCACTGAACTAGCGCTTTACCCCAGATGACTTTCTAGGGAGTCTCCTTAGTATTATCATACAGCGCCATTATGGAGACAAAGGTTTCATGAGTCCTGATCGGGTTGACTGAGATAGGTACATGAATCACTGGTGCTACCAAACAAATTACATGTGAGAATTTCCCCTCCACACCTTCCAGAATCTACCTGACTATAGAGTTGCCTTTGGAACCATAATGCAGTAGAGGAACAAAAACTCTTCGTTATGAAGAAACATGTAACTTTGTAATTTCAGCTAAATCAGTTGTAATTAAAAACCTAATATTCTTCAGTCTTTGTGGCCCACTTGGTAAAAATTAATTTGCATTAAGAAGTTATTAGTTTCTGAATGTCCACCTGTAATTGATGGTTCCTGCTTGGGAGGAGGGAGGAGAGAGGATCTTTGTTCTTAAATCTTTTGAGAAATATTCTATCATGTTATTTTCTTTCTGCTTTTGAATTCACCCTGCATCCAGTTCCTTTCATTGGTGCTGGCTGAAAAGATGTTGAATACAACCAGCACATTCGAGGGGACACTCCCCCTGCACCTGTTCTTTTCTTCTGATAAAAACCAGCCACAAAGGAACCAAGTATGAGGAGGAGAATTCTCAGTTCTTTCCCCTACTTACCATTTCCTCAGTCTCTGGAATTTTCTTACACTATTGGTTATGCCATATGATATCCTGCCGAACTCCCTCACCCACGAGAATTTTCCCTGGACTTGGACCTCAGCATCCACCTGCAAACTGCCTATGATTCAGAAACCCTGTTCCTCTTTGGGGGCTGCTCTTTGCAGTTTTGAAAATGCTGCCTGCAATAGAGAAAGTGAGAGCAGGCCCATGAAATCAGCATCTTCCAGTAATTTCTGCATCAGACAAAAGTGAAGAATTTTCCAAATACAACTGGACGCACCACACAGAGAAAAATAAACTGAAAAACAACTTAAGCCCTCCAGCGCAGGTGTGTTGGCAAAAATTTCCATGCAACTTTCACATGATTCCTGGTACTAAAAGGAGAAATGTTTATGACAGAGGGTGCCTGCACCGGGAAGATGGGTGCTAAGAATGTCCTCTAGAACAGTTTCTGTTAATTTAGTTTTATTTCTGATTGTAAAAGTTACTTTAAATAAAAACCCTCTGCAAATTACAGAAATAAAAATGCTTCCCCTCATACATTACTCAGAGCTGATAATTAACATTTTGCTATCTAGTTTCCAATTAAATACAACTATTTTAAATTAAATTTTATCACATTGAATGATGTATGTAAGGTAGACTTATAGCTGTAGATTCTTAAGGAACTATTACTCCAATAGTCTACTGATTTTTAATGTACTTAGACAAGGACTGTTTTAAACAGTATGTTTAAAACAACCAACCCGAACACTAGCTTTTCAAGTTCTTATATTTAAAAATTAAAATATAAAGAGCAAAACTTATTAACTTTTTTTTTGAGAACAGAGAAGGCAGATTTCTTGAAATACCCTCCAAGGAAACAGGGGGCGAGACACGGGAGAATTCTGCTCCCTGATTTTTGACTTTTCCAGGTACACAACGATTGTAGCTGTGTTGGACACTGTAGATTTGCAAAAATCTTGAAGATGTTTTGTAAAATATGAAGGCTTTCAAATTATTTTTCTTGTTTATCTAATAAAAGTAACTTATTTGGAGAAAAAATAGAATTCAGAAGATATATTAAGGATTGTGATTTTAGCCAACATAAAAACGATCTCCTGACTAATTAAATGTTTTGGTTTGAATTGTACTTCGAGACTAAACTTTCTACCCTTGCTTTATTATAATTTACATGTTCTCATTATGTTTTGGCTTCTATTTTTATTTTTAAATATGCTGTAGCTGGGGGTGGGGGGGTGCTGGGAATGGAGGTGATATATGTCTCATAAAGAGAGTCAGATTTTGCTCTTTTTTGGCCCAGAGGCTTTCCCTTTCACAAGGACATTAAAACATCTGCTTTTCCTGATGTGAGCTGCACCATGCGAGACGTGCCTCGTCCTCTTTATGCCAGTGTTTTTCTTCTGTGAAGATTCTTTTCGCAGTACTTTTCCTATGCAAACTCTGCTTTAGCTGATCTTTTTTTCTCTAGGACAGAGCCTTAATCTTAGTTCTCAGAGATCCCTGCGTGCCAGGGCTTCTGAGGACTTCCTCAAATAGGCAAAACGCCATGTGTGCGTGGTGTGTGTGTACATGCATGTGCCTGAACCAGCACTGCAGTAGGGGGAAGACCCACCATACATGCTCACATTCTCCCCCTGCCACTCCCGATACACCTCCACCTCTTCCCTTTGCCCTGCTCAGTAAATAGAGCCAAGCAGAAGCGAATCACCATCCCCTTCCCCGACGAATCTGCCCACCTGCCTTTGGGGGCTCCCTAGCCTGAGGGTTGTGCAAGAGGAGGAAGCTTCTGTCAGTGAGCATGCAGGAGAAGCAGGTCCTTGGGGTGAGCAGGAAAGGGTTGGGGTGTTTGGGGAGGGGGCGAGGATGCAGAGGGGTGCTGCCTGCGCTCCAGGGACTGGACAGGAGAGGGGTGGGGCAAGAGAGGCTGGAAGGGGATGATGTCAGCTGTGGCAGGCCCAGGACCACCGGGAGGAGGTCCTGGAGCGTGAAGGGAAACCTGGCTGTCTGGGCTCGTGTGGCTGGTGAGTAAGTAGGAGAAAGGGCCCGGGGAGACCAACCGCAAGGCCCCAGGACAGACAGCGGTGGCCAGGTGAGGTGCTGGCTGGGGGGAGGGACGTGGCTGTAGGTCCTGCCTGGGGTGCGCAGGCCACGGGAGGATGGGGGGCTTCTGAAAAAAAAAAGGGGGGGTTTGTTTTCAATTAAAATATGAGCGAGGACAACTAGGGGGGCTGCAAGATAGCTAATTTCTTGTTTTGAAAAAGCCTTTTCCAGGTAGACATTGGCATGACATAGGGTGGTAGGTGCCGGTGTTCCCTGCAAGAGCGCACCTGGGATTCTGAGAGTTTGCACATTTGACACGCGGGGCAACTTCTCCCCACTTGTGCACAGTTTCAAAACTAAAGAGCTGAGACCCTGTTATCTCTAGGGCCCATTTCCTGAGCTGTTCCCCAAAACACTGGACACTCGGTCGTTGGCACAGAAGATCTCCTTGGAGTCATTATAGTTTTGGGTTAGGATTGGACTTTGAAACTAAAATTTCTATCCTTTCTTTTTGTGTATATTTACTGGCTACAGTTTGGCTCCTGATTTTGTTTTTAAACATGCTGTGAGATTTGTATGGGGAGGGGCTTGGGGGGTGCATGTCCCAGAAAGAGTTGTATTGTTTTGTAACCCAGCCAGCTGCTTCCCCTTCCCCAGGGCGGTAAACAGTCTGCTTTGCCCGATGTGAGCTGCTCATAGGATATCTGCTCCGATACCTGCTTGTCCTGCTTACACTTGTCTTTTTGATTCTATGAAAATTTCTTTTGTTCTGCCTTCTGGGAGCTGCCCGAACCCCAGTGAGCGCGCAGCTCCCCAGCATCGGGAACAGCCTGTCTGGGCACCACCTTCCCGCGCCTGCCACTGCCCCTCCAGGGCCAGTTTTGCCCTGGACTTGACACTGGGCACCCTCTCACCAGCAGCATGCATGTGCGGACCTCCTGCCTCAGTCACTTGGTGTTGGGGGCCAGAGGAGGGCAGCACCAGACTTGACCCCCTCCCCAGCAGAGAGTGGTGAGATCAGGGCTGGACCGACTGGCATCTGCCCGGGGAAGCAGGTCCTGTGGACTGGCGACTCCCCACCCTTAGCAAAACTGCCCGGAGCGCCCCAGGCTGGCAGGAGCGTGGCAGAAGCTGTGATGGGACAAGCGAGCGTGGAGCTTAGGTGCAGCCGGGTTAGCAAAGGGGCACTGCTACTTGGACAAAAATTTAAAGCTACCTTCAGAGGAGAAAATGGTATTTCGGGATTAATTTGTTTTTCCTTAATCCTTAGAGAGAGACCCCATTCCTTCTTCGTGTTTCCTGGATTTCCATTTGGCTACACGGTGATTCATACATTCTCCATCCCAGACGGCTGCGGGACAGGTGTGAGCTGAGTGGGTGGGATGGAGGTCGAGGAGGTGCTGATGGAGCCCGCAGTCCGTCCCCACTGAGCCCCAGAGCTGGGAGCTCCTGCTTGCTGGGCGTGGCCTCCTGAGTCCCCTGGGCAGGCGGACCTCAATGCCCAGGTTCAAACTCACTGTGTTCCAACTCTGCCCCTGTCTCTTCTTACTTCCCTCCCCCACCAAATGCCTGGGTGACTGAAACAGCCTCCTGGGGTGGGGGTCATCCACTCACAGCCTCTCCCTGCTCCACCAGCCTCTCGCAAGGCTCCTGTCTAAAGCACGTTCTGATTCTATTACATTTCTGCTAAAGTCCTCCCTGGTTCTTCAACTGCAGCAAAGACCCCAGATCCAGCTTTCCACCAAGAGCCTTTTATAAACCATCTTCACTCCCCCTCTGGCTTTTTATCAGTTCACCACTCTGGTCCCACAGCCACAATCTCTGTCCCAGCACCCCACCCTCAATCTTGGTGCGTGTACCCCTGCCATCAGGGGTGCCCCTGGGGGTGAGAACACCGCACAGCTTCAGGCCCCTTTGCTTTGCTGGTGTCGCTCTAGCTGTGTGGGATGCTACCGCTGGCCTGGCCTGAGAAATCAGCTTTGGTTAAACCCGTGAGATAGAGAAGCGTGCCATCGCCTTTCCTGGTTTTTCCTTCCCAGTTCCATCTAAGCCACAGCCCGACAGTGTCAATGGCTTCTCCTCCAAATCCCCTTAGCTCTTAGCAGGTATAGTCACCTGGCGCATGAAGACAGGGGCATGTCTTAGAAATACATCCTTAGGTGCTTTCCTGATGTGAGCATTACATAGGCTGTTACACAAACCTGTGTGGTGTGACACACCCAAGCCAAACACGGCCTAACAGACACCATCACAGGTGTGATGCTGTACATCAAAATGTCCTAAAATGAGGCTTGACTGTACTGAATACACCTTCAGGCCGGGGCTGGATGAATCAACAATTCATCTTACTTCCCAGAGCCTAGTTCGGTGCCTGGAATCCAGAGATATGGAGACTGTAGCGTTGAATGCAGTCTCTCAGGATCACAATTTTCCCCAGGGCCATACTCAAAGGCTGCTCCTCACCCAGCCTGCAATCTCTTCCTCCATATACCTCAGAGTGAGCTCAGAAGCAAAGGCAAAGTTAAATCTTCCCCACACAGTAGGCCCTGTGTTTTACTTTCACAAGGAAGAACATTCTCCTCTTGATTGTGTCTCTGAATAGCGCGTGACCTCTTAGGAGAAACGAGGCCGTCGTGTGGCAAAAGTCAGGGCGGCTTCACGCTGCCTGAATGCCAACCAGGCTATCTGCGTTCTGCTCAGCCCCACCAGCCCCACACCCGGGACGATGTTGGTTTGACCTCAGCAGAAATCAGATCTGCTCTACATGGTGATGATGATAGCAAACATATGGAATTGATTAAATGAATAAATAACCCTACTTAGTTTTGCATAAGAAAATGTGGTACCCAGGTCAAAGATAATCCCTAATTTTTCTATGCATAATAGATTCCAAAGTGTAAACATCACCAGTAGCCTGAACCAAACTAGATGCTTTAAGTCAACAGTCAAAGGTGTGATTGTAAACTCGGAAATATTGACAATGTTTGTGAATATCGCTTCTCTAAATTAGGTGAGAGGTCCACAGCTGATGTGGGTGCCTAATTTATCTTGACATCTCTGTGTCAGGTTTTGGTCAGCCTCAGAAAGTCGATCACAGGCTTCTTCCTACCTCTCAATGGTAGATTATTTCTCTGGATTTTGCCTGCCCTCTTCATTTATAAATGTAGCACAATATCACATAATCCATCAGAAACTAGTCATTCCCTGCCAAAACGCTTTGAGTTATTTCTCTCTTTCGAAGCCACAGACATTTAACAATAACGGTTAAGGTCTCAAGGTGACGTCTGCCAATGGAAATTTTATTTCTCTTTCATTTTCAAAGTTTTAAAAGTCAGTCACTCAGTGATTCCTGGCCCTGTGTTGTTTGACCCCCTCCCTTCTGTCTGAACCTAGTTAGACCAGGGTATTGAGGCCCAGACCAGGGTGGCTGGGGCTTACGTGGTCAGGAGGAAGGAGGCCAGAAAAGGTCAGTGTCAAGACACAAGCTGAGGGTCACCAGGCATGGGGTCAGCATTAGGAGGGCCAGTAATGCAACTCATCAAGACTCCCTATTGTGGCTCAGTAGCGGCCCCCAAAAGATATGTCCAAATCTTCACCCCTGGCCCCTGTGAATGGGACCTTATGCAGACATAAGTGAAGGGAGGCCTCAAGATGAAATCTCCCTGGATTTGGATGGGTCCAAAGCCCAATGACTGGTGTCATTCGTAACCTGAGAAGGTTTTTAGAGACCCAGAGATCCAGAGGGAAGGCTATGTGAAGGCAGAGGTGGAGGTTGGAATAGCCCAGCCAAGAAGCGTCAGGATTAGCAGCGGCCACCAGTAGCTGGAGGAAAGACCTGGAAGGGATTCTCCCTCAGGGCTTGCAGAAGAAAGACCTTGATTTCAGGCTTCTGGCCTCCAGAACATGAGAGGGTGAAGTCATCACGGTTTTTATAACTGGCTATGGCAGTCTTGGGAAGTAATTAACAACCCTCCTGGACTCTGCTCAGTTATAAGAACCAACCAACTCTTATTTATTTTTGCTTAGAAAGATTATTTTCTGTCACTAGCAACCAAAGATCTTAACTGACCTAGAGGTACTGTAAAAAGTGTGTCAACAATAAATGCCAAAGGTCAAGAGAGCAGATGGTCTGGGCTATAATGGAATGACAGAATACAAAGGCTAAAGGGTCTGTCCGGGGACTCAGCCAGGTGTGTTCAGGAGTAGGACAGGGCAGAGGAAGCTGCAGGTGGGAAACAGTGATGCCAGTTCATGGAATGACTGGACAGTGAGTTTGGAATTTAACCTGTGGCCCATGGAGCTTTTGTGTTGAGTAAAGACTTGGCGAGAAGGCAGAAACTGATCCTTCAGCATCAAATTTGTCAGTCAACTCTCTGTACCTTTAAGAGAGAGTAACAGGTCAGCTTAAAAGCAAACTTAATGTTTTGTTTAACTATCCTTCTGGAGGCTTTTAGCACATCAGAGGATACTTTACCTTGTGCTGTTGTCCTTAGTTACTGGACAGCAAACATAAGGGCCCTCACCTGCCACCGAAGTTGAAGAGCCAGAACGAGTTGCTTCTAAGCAAGATGGCGGCAGCCTGCCAATATCCAGCCAGGCTGCTCTTGAGAATGTCAACCACCACTGTGCTGACGTTAGATGAACCTTAGTCATGAATGTACATCCAAGACCAGGTGACAGCAGCCCCCCTGAGCATCTCAAAGGTCTAGTAAAGGATCCTTAAATAAGGGCTTCTTGATTTCCCAGAAGAACACAGAGGATATGCTTTAAGCATTTGACTGTGGCTCAAAAACGTTTGATTAAAACCAGGCCTGCAACTTGTTTCTAGAATATTCCTAACTGAGTCTACTATCACTACAGAGTCCTGCTTATAAATTAGGGACAGAAGTGGAAAAATCAAAAGGAATGTTTTTATTTTCTTTTCATAGATGTATAGACTCTCTGACTCCAGCATTGGGGTAATTATCTTTCAACAGCAATTAATTCCAAAGTTATAAAACATATGAATAAATAGTTCCATTGCTACATAATTTTCATTTTAATATACCATTACAAATAGTGAGAAAAAGGCCTCCTTGAAGATAAAATTCCAGAGGAAATTATTTCAGAGGGACCATCTAAAATTTTGTAGGGTTTTAAGGATAACATGAAACTCACAGTGGTATTATGTGAAAAAATGCCAGAACATCTGTTATGTTAAGTATAACAACAACAAAACCAAAATAAATCTCTAGTGAAGAAAAAGCTCATAATAGATGATTGTGAGGCTTCTGCCTCCTTTAAAGAGAAACTGGATCAAGCACCGCAGTGGGAACCTGAAGGGGCAAAAGTAATAGGATCTGAAAGAAGTGATGCCAACTTCTGGGGTTGGCTCACCCAGTCTTCTCATGCTTGGCATGCCTGTGCAATGCATCCTAAATCATGACAGCCAGCTCCCAGGGAAACCAGCTGTCTGTCACATACAACTTTGTTCTTTCCTATTTTCTTCATTGTTTTGAATACAAGCATTTTTCTATTAATAAGAAAAGTGTGACCTGATTGGTGACAAAAAAATAACACACACACACGTTGTCAAGTCAGTTTCCTTCCATTCATGTTAATGCGTAGCCAGGCCATTTGAGATGAAAAGACTTAGTCTAATCTGGCTAGATATTAAGAAATAAACAGATGAAATGCTAAAATCATAGCAAATGTTCAAAATCCAGATTGGCTCAATCTGACTTAGAAAGTTTTTAAATAATTTTCTAAATACAGCTAATGTAGGCAAACGTCCATATCCTCAGGAAATAAGATGGCCCTGGTTCTGGTTGCATCCGAGAAATCTTAGCAGCATGTAACATATCTAGAATTTCTGTGCAAATTTAAAAGTTTGGATGGGGAGAGGTCTAAAATTGGTCTAAACATAACAACTGGAAGTATTCTTTACATTTTATAAGCAAGCTTCATAAATAATTGATTAATGAGTAGCAAATATCTCCAAGTCATATGTGATGGGACATTTTACCACTTTTAAGGTAAAGATTGTCAATCCTTTTTGGAAAAAGAGTGGCTGAAATCTCAAACATTTAGGGAATCTAAATAAGAAGAGACTGCTAAAAGATTGCCAAAAGAATTTGTTTATTTATTTTGCATAGAAGAACTGGGGTGCAGGCCAGAGATGCAGGAGGTGAGAGGATTCACCAGAGACAGAGTGGGGAGCAGAACAGGCGGTTCCACTGAAATACACTGCTGAGGGGAGCAGTGGGTGAGACTGAGAGGCCTGTTGTGCCATGTGTGTAGCTCCCTTGCTGGGTATCCAACTCAGGCTGTAGTTTTGATAATGCTGAGACTTAAGCCCTAGGCTACCAGGGAGGCCCCGCCATAAATTTTACACATATTATGAAAAAGAAGAGTCACTCATGGATTCTGTGTCGTGGGCCTAGAATATTCTAACGATTTAACCTCCACTGAGCCCCTCTCCAGCCTCATCTCAAGTCTGTTGCCTAGGCTCACCACCCTTAGGTGAAGTGGTCTTCTGTTATCTTCTTTCAAGTCAGTTTTTCCTTCTGCCCTCTGTCTGGAATGTTCGTTCCCACTCAACTCTTTATGTGGTTTGCTTTTCTCATCAGCTTCTGATTAAGTTTCATCTTCTATGCTAGACCTCTGTTGGGCATGCCTTCTGGGTAATTCTCATTTCTTTAAGTAGCAAGATCCAAACTTTCCTTTGAATGAATCAACCTGCTCTACCATTCGTAAGTGAGATTTGGGAGGAAGAAGCTGACCCTTAACACAAAGTTCCAAGACATTAACTGGCTCTGACCTCTGTGATTGGTTTAAGGCAGGTGACTTATGACTGGCCAATCAAAGCAGCTCCTGACCTTGGTAGGAAGTGAGTTTGGCATTGCAAACTCACAGGGTCAATTCACGGAAGTGGAGCCTTGAATTTTGAACATTTTTGCAGGCCTTGAGTGTAGTCTTGGTGGTGAATGTCTTAGGTAGTAGGAATCACACTAAAAAGTCTAACAAATGAGCCTGGGGGATGACATGTAAGTGCATTTCCAATAACTCTCTTGCTGGTGGTCCAGTGTGTTGTAGACTTGCTTTAGTTTAGCATTTAGTTGGGTAAATCACTGCGTGAATCAAGGAGCAAAATGGATCCCATGGAAAGTGATGGATTTTCCATTGTCATCAACTTGGGACATTTAGGTGAGCTTTCCAAAACTGTTTGAATGGTGTGGGTGAGAGCTCTTACAGGTTCCTGAGTGGGGCTAGGAAGTTCTACATTTGAAATTCTACATTAGAGGGGAGCTGGGAATTTTTTTTTACTCCTGTCTTCTCCCCAGTTGTACCACTTGGGAAGAATGAATGAACTGGATAATCTCACCACCATCTTTCTGAGAGAGGAGTCATTCAGGACACTAACACTTTAGAACATGCCAGAATAACCTGGGGGCTGCCTTTCTCTTAAAAGGCTCCCCCTGCTTGCTTTAAAGCTCTCTGTCACTGTATTGAATTTCTCATTTTTTAACAAGGGGCTCCAAATTCTTATTTTGTACTGGTGCCTGCATATTCTGTAGTTGGTCTTGCCTGGCGGAGGTTGGGGGTGTGTGTGTGACAGGGATATTCAAATGCAGATTCCCACGCCCTGCCCCATGGTCCTTATATAGGTCTCAGAAGCATTTTTAACACAGATCCTAAGTGATTCCTCTACTGACCCCCTCGAGAAATGTTTGCACTGATGCGAAGGGTAGATTCCCTGAGTGGCCGAAGAGTTTAAAGATGTTTTCCCAGGAAAAGCTGAGGCCTGAGAGAACAGAAAGGGCAGGTGCAGCATTCCTGATAGACAGAACTTGGCTCCCTGTGCCCTTGACACAACTTGTCTGCCTTAGCTCTGTCGTTTCTGCAGTGATCAATACCATGGCAGAAATCCTTGCATCCCTGGCTTTTTAATAGGCTCCTTCTAGAGAACCCAGGCATCTGTTCTCTGAAATGGAGATGAGCTCAGGGTGCCTCAACGCCTGGGTGAAGGTGGTGGTGAGGCAGAGCCACGGCTGACACAGCAACAGTCTTTTCCAGGCCCTTTCCTTAGTTAACTTCACTAACCCCTCGTCAGTAGTGTCCCCCGTTTCCACCGAGCCCACCTGTGGCCCCAGAGCCCCTCTCCACCTGGGCAGCCCCATTAATGAACTAAACTTGACAGTGCAGGTGAAGTCTATTTCCCAGGTGTATCAGTTGGGACAGGGAATGGGAACCAAGGCTAAGTGAGTGTGAAAGAGTTACTTTTTTCATGTAAAGTAGAACCATTAAAAGGGTCATTCCTTTTGAGGATAAATTTACTTACCAGCTGCCTGTGTTGCAAATAAACAGAAACCCAACACTTGCAAGGGAGTGATATTATCACCGTCCTTCCTTCCCTCCAGGGCCCTCAAAGTCACTTGACCACTTTTAATAGGAAAAGTACTGGGTAATTTTTATTAACATATTTAGCTCTGTTTAGCCAATGTTTGGGGGACTTCTTTGAGTTTAGACAGGGGGCTCGTCTCTCCTGGTTAAATTTCTTAACTACCATGGCCTCCAAAGGAAATCAAAGAATTAGTATCCTTAAACCCGAGGCAGCTACTGCATTACCTGTGGTCAGATCTCGTGAAGACACAGCAGCACATCCTGAGGACCCTCTCAACCAAACAGACATTCCTCTGAACTTAGCTGTTGGCTCAAAAATGTCACACATACTAAAACTCACTTGAAAGTATATTAAATTCCTAGACCCTGCTGTTGGTTGGAGAGGGGGTGCATACGAGCCAGCTGATTCTGGGATCCAGAGCTCTGGTTCCAACCACCACATAATTGGCACTTCATCAGGGCACAAGCGATTTCATTCAAACACAGGCCGATGGGACCCTTCTCCCAACATGTCAGGGGTGGGGGCTGGGCAAGGCAGCTGGCAGGCCAGGCTTTCTAGGCATCCTCCAGCATGACAGCTCTTGCAGTGATGGTGCTTGAAATGGTAATCTGACCCCTCCGGCCCTGCAAACAACTACAAAGTCCCTCGGTCACGTTCTCTAATGTATTAAGATTGTCAGGTCTGTGTCAGGATGTGTTAAGAGCAAAGCTGGATGGGAGGTCACAGGGATAGAGACACGTGAGCAAGAGACTTTAGTAAATTTCAGGCAGGAAGTTGCTCAAGCTGTGAAATCCATCACCTCAATGGTGTTTATCTTTATTAGAAAGAGCAGACATTTTCCTCCAGCAGCTGCACCCAAAACCTGTGTGATAGATACAGATGCAAACATATAGAGGAAGAACGAGAACAGTCTCCCCAAACAGCGCCCTTTCTCCTACCCCCTCCACAACACAAAATAAAAGCAATCATCTGGGGGTCTGGATCTGGATTAAGAACCAGGCTCATGGAAGTCTTTTGTTGTTTTCACGCTTCTGTTGTTTCTGAAGGAAAATGGACTCAGGTATGCATAATCAATGACAAATGACTTTCAAAAAGTCATTTCTATGATGTCCAGATGGACAGTTCATGTCTAAGTCTGGCCTTTGCATGGCGTCAGAAAACGCAAATGATGCCGTGCCTACAAATTATGACCCAGTCAAAGAAAGGAGCCGGGGGTAGGGAGCCAGCGGCTCAAGTGGTGAGGCAGAGTGAAAACCACGCAGGTGCTTCAGCTCTGGCCTCTTCAGCTGTGTGGGTCCCGGGTGGAGGTGACGGATGGAGCCGGGGACAGTCCCAGGAAAGCACTGGGTTCAGGGGATTGCCCCCTGCTTGGGGTGGAGCAGGACGGACTGAGATGCCTTAACTAGGCAGCAGAAAGGAGGGGTGGGAGAGATGCAAGGTGGAGAAAGGCTAGGGAGAGGATATTCTGGCCCTGGAGCCCTGGCCACGCCACCTGTGGACCACCTTTGGCAGAGGACGAGAAGCTGTGAGAAAACCAAGACAGGAGCCGCTGGGAAACCTGAGGATATGAGTCTCCCAGCCAGGAGTCAAGAAAGGGGAGGGGGCTATTAGGAGCCTTCATCAGTAACATCGCAGTCTACAGTGCAACCACAGAGAAAAGACAGAGGAACATTTATCTTGGGATACTGGGGTCTGAATTCAAGCTCCTGGTACGGCAGCTTGGAATTAGGAAGGCCCATATTGGCTTCATCTGTCAGTTTGCCAATTCCCCACAGCCTCGTGGGTCAAGTCCTCCAAACTAAGATGGGACTAGCCTTTTCGGAAGTCAGGAGGACATGTGAGGAGGCCAGTGCTTCAGTCTATGTGAGAGTAAACTGGCCATTGGCTGGGTGTGAGCAGGAATGCAGGTGTCTGCACGTGCGCACACACACACATCTGCGGCGTGCAGGTTAATCACATAGTCTTAAAAAGTCACACACTTTCCTCTCCGTGAAGTAATAATATCACATATCTATACCATTGTCTTCAAAATTACCTACCATTTCCAGCTAGGAAGAGGAAGTAGGAAACGCCAGATAGGTGACATTTCTGCTTGCTCAATGAATAATTGAGAGATCTGAGAGCTTATTCAGATACTTCACTCTTATGAAATCATGGAGCTCATTGCTCAAACTGTCTGTCTGCCCGTTATGTCAGTATTTAAAAGGCTTAAATATTTATCAGTATTTTTATTGAGTCATTTGAGAAATGGACTTTTGCAGCTTGATGTCATTTGCTAAAGCTGCCCACCCCAAAGGAATCAGGACTCTCCCCACATATCCGCCTTTGCCCCCTCTCTACCATGACCCCCACCAAGAAATACTTGTTTCTAAAGAAGAGTCTTTCAGTGTATCAAATATGCAATTGTATGATCTCTAAAGATAAACATGCAAGGGAGAAATTCTGCTCGAAAGTCGAGGTAAACCAGCCAACAGGGGATTATTCCTCTTTCCTCTCAAGCAGAGTGAATCTCATGGTGAAGATAGCTCTGTTTTCATATATATTTATGTTTTATAAGTCTTTGGTAAATATGATATTATTTGAAATAATTTAATATATACCAGGTGATACAGATAGATCAGCAGCTACCCTATCCAGCCATTACTGCATTTAATGCAAAGATTACAGTGATTTTGTAAATCTCTCTGTGTGAGTACACCGCACACTTAAGGTTAAACTACTAATAAAAGCCTTCAGCAAAGAACATGGCCTTGCAAAAGGAACTGATATTTCTTGAGTGCTTACTATATGTCAGATGCTATGTGAGATATTTTGTATGGGCTACCTGGTTTCATTCAACAGCTATTTGAAGGTAGATGATGATGTCATTGTCTTTTTACAGACATGTCACCCAAGGCATGGGACGGTTAACTGACTCACCCAAGATCTTACACCTGCTCAAAGTCATAGCAGCGATCAAGATTTTGGGCCTAGGTGCCCACGGTCATGCTGCTTCTTATCCATCTCCTTGCCCCTCTCCATCAGGAATTTTCCCATCACTAATGAGCCTCAGACCCCCTGATTTTCTGGGAATCATCTCAAGAACATACATGTCCCTTGATCAGTGGTTTTGGGTTGATGCTCCCTAGAGTTTGTTCAACAAAGTATCTTCCCCATCAGAATGGTCTTCATTGTGAGCTGGCTGCAGTCCTGCAGGTGTAGTCAGGTAGGGAAGGTTCATGGAGACCCCAAACTAGTGGCTGTTCACAGATCCTCTTTGCTTTTTGACCACTTCCATAAGCCTAGCATGTGGTCACCCCTACCAAGAGGGCCATTTTCTTCTTCGTGCTTCCTGCAGAAGAAAGAGCATATCTACTTCCAACTGATGTTTATTTCTCTTGGACTTTATCATATTTGTGGAAGCACATAGAACTACACAGATGGCCAACAAACAAGGAAAATCTCCGTCCTTTATTACATTTGCTTAGTGACCAGATTCCTAACTAGACCTTTGTTTCTACATTGGTTGTGTGCATTGAATATGCAAATCTTCTCTTACCAGGCCAGCTTTGAATATATTTACAAGGGTGTTGCTGTCCATTAATTTCCTTATATATAGATTGAATAAAAATATTTGTCAGTATGCAAAGATTTTGATCATTTTCAGATTGCACTTTATAGAAGGACATAGCCTTAGTTGCTTTCCAGTAACGTTCAAGTAGGTGTTCCCACAAACCCAAGGTTTCATGAAAATGTACTAAATAACCTTAAAGCCCTTTATGAATAATTATGAGTTTTTAAGTTTTTGTGAATCTGCATATTAATTCTGTGCCATAAATAAAACATGAAGCAAAAAATCCAGCATGTTGAGTATCAGGGGGATAGAAGAAGAGAAGAAAGGATGATTATCAGTTTAATGTGGGAACATACTTAACCTAAAAGATTACCTCCCAAACTGGTGACATCCTAAGTATATATAATATAAAAGGATGTTTTCATTTAACTAAAAGGAAGAAACAATTTATAATAGAGTCTCTGCCATTTTCATAGACCTCTCTGCAGGTCATGGTTGAAAAAACAATCGTTAGAATTTTTATTTACTAGGGATGTGTCCTTCTCATATATTTAGTTTCCAAATACACTGATGTGTATTTGGCTATTGTTTATAACCACTGGTCTTCATAGATGGTGGAATTAATGAGTGACCACTGGCAACTAAATTGACCATATTTTGTGCATGATAAAGCAATATTCCAAGTCACTGAAGCTCATAATTCCAAGGATGGCAATATGTGAAGTGAGCCAGGGCCCATGGATCTCCAGAAAAACAGGCTTGCTGCTGCCATATTTATTGCGCCCCTGATTGTCTCATGGTAAGAGACAGTGATCAACCCAGGGCTGCATGGCTATGCTGCATCTCTCTGACCATGAAACCTGGTCCATTTGGGCTACCCTACCCTAAAAACTAATTTCTCATGCATCATCCCTGCTTCTTGTTTATAAACGTCATCTGAGAAGATCTCAAAGTCCTTCTTGATGTTCATGCTAAACACTGGCTTCCCAGCCACATTCACACTGTTGCCTGGGTGTCCTCTCTTGGGTCTCTAGGCCGTCCAATCCCCAGGATGTCCATGAGGCTTGGGTTTTGCTCAGGGAATTCTGCTGCTTAATTAGCTAAAACCAGTGTCAGAGACCTTTTGAGGACTTTGAAAAGGGCCAGCCAACTAATAATGGACTATGGACCCCCAGATTTAGTTACACTGTTCTCTAAAGCAATTTCTAATTAAAATGTTATTCTCCTCCCAACCTCCCATTTCCTTGGTGATCCCACAAAACTGCAGCAGTTACCAGGTGCTGTGGGTGGGACCACTGATGCAGGTTCCCTAAAGCCTGAGGATTTGAGCGCACGAAGGGCCTCCAATGATCTCATGCAGAGGTTTCAAGTTGATTGCACAACCACTGGCCACCTTTCTTTTCTCTTTCCATTTTCTCTTTCTCTTCCTCTCCTATTTTTTTTTTTCTTTCCCCCTCACCCGATTATAAGGAGTTGGCTGCATAAAAGTTTATGGAGAAAATAGTTTAATACATATCAGTGACTTAATTTCACAACTCTGCCTGTTTCTAATAGTGAACCATGTTCTTTGTTCAGTCCCACAAACAAATCAACACCCTTAAGGAACATCCCACAAGAAACCAACAAAATAGTTATTTTCTTATCCAAGTTCAACAAAATATACTCTTGCTTGGCAAAAGGAATCTGGAGTTTTGGCCTCTTTTCATAATGGGTTCTAATCCCACCATTGTCCCACACTCCCTGAGCACTAGGGGCGTGTTACTTAATCTCTTGGTGCCTCAGTTTCCTGATCTGAACATGGGGTTACCGTAAGAGCATTATGGGGATTAGCGATGAAGTGTGACCTCTGAGGAGCGCCATCACGTGGTCATGGTCGCTACACTGGAGTCCCCTAATGAAAGCCAAGGACTTGTCTGCAAAATAGAAGACCAACTCCGTTGTTCATTCCATTTCTTTCTGAAAAAACTTCATGGTCCAGGTACCATGTTTGGTGTGGGATATTCAACTTAGAATTAGGTAAGAGTCCAGCATTCATGAACTCACAGGGAAGTCAAGGGGACAGACATACAACGTCTCGCAAGTCCATGCACTAGAAGTTAAAGCCCAATGAGGATGGAAATAGGAATTCTTTAGGGGAACTGGAGAAGACTGGAAGGGCACAAGTCTGGAAGCAATGGAAGGATAAATGACTTTGTCCTTTTCAAGAGAGGGTTTGAGAAAAATTCTACATCAAAGAGGAGACAAGGGCACCACTAACTGATCCTGCCATTTGAAAGAAGTTTGTAATTTTAGAGAAATGGACTTTCCAAAAATGCCTCAGAAATGTAAAGCCACAGCTGATAATTTTGGTTGCCTTGGTCTCCTTTCTCACCATTTCTCAGCATCGGAACATGAGAAATGATCATTACTGGACGTGTCATAGAATGCACTTTTTTTTTCTTTTTTTTTTTTTTTTTAAGATTTATCCACTTCTATACAAGAGCTGGGGTATAGGCCAGAGGTGCGGGAGGGTGAGAGGATTCACCAGAGACAGAGCCGGGAGCAGAAAAGGCCGATGGACCAAAGGCACTGCTGAGGGGAGCAGTGGGCGCAACCGAAGAGGCCTGCTGCGCCATGTGGGAATCTCCCTGGCTGGCCGGGAATCGAACCGGCACTGAAGAGGCCTCGGACAGCTTCACAGTGCGGTGCTCAACTCGCTGCACCACTGGGGAGGCCCTAAAATGCACTTTTAAACTACTCATAGGTACCAATAGGTTGTAGTTGTTGGAAAAATGAGTCCCCACCAGTGGGATGGGCCTGAAGAGTGTCCATATTCAGAGAGCCGATCATATAGAGTGATTGTTCTTTCGAACTTCACTATCCCCATTCTCTGCTTCTTTTCTAAGCAAGACTTCAGTGTGGGTTGACACTGGTAACGCTAGTTCTCATCAATGGATAAGCTGCCAATTCATTGGTTAAAAAGGAAGGTCCAAAATCTGGGTTGAATAGAGCTCAGAATTTAACTGAGGAGGGGCCTCCCCACCCAAGTTAAGGGGATGGTAGTAGGTCAAGAAGCAAACATCTTAAAACCTTTTTAAAAAATGATGCTCTTGTTTGTCAAATCTGTGACTTAATTATCACTCGTACATAATATAATCAATAGTAAGATTCCTTTGCACTACCTCATTGACCTCACTGTCCTTTAATTGAATCAACATTTTATTGACAGCACACCCATCGTATTTGGGCTGATTTGTCTCCTCACTGAGATAAATCTTAGATGATGAAACTTTGGTTTCTGCTGCCAGCAGTTTCAAACTAAAATAGATTGCATAGGCTGAGCTCAGGATCCACCAGAATGCAACATTTTGATCATCTGCCCGCCACTGTCACAATAAGACAAATTCCAGAATGTACCACATTCTTCACTTAACCAGCAAGCACTGTGCTTCATTGGAAGGCCCCGGAGCTGCAGCAATGTTGGTATTTCAGCTAGACCTGGTCGTTTGCACCTTACATGAAGTCTGTCTTGCTCAGGACTTACCAAAATGCAGAGACTTTGTGTTACAAACGGAGCTGCAGTTTAAATGATTAGGTAAACTCTGTACATGGAGTTCCAACACTTTAAAATCCACAACAAAAATAGGCCAGCTGCCCACACTCCAAGGAGAGACCCTCATTAGATGTCATTTGCATTCCATTAACCACCAAGCAGTGGGTCAGTCATTGCCTGTCAGGCTCTCAGCTCATTCTTTTTGTGTTAATTAGCAGAGAAATAAGGAGTTAATGAAGATCTTATGATCTGTGATGACTCATCTGGTTGTGTCGGAGGCCTGGCCACTACGGACCACTTGAGTGGCCCCTCCCGGGTGCTCTGAGCAGGCGCAGAGGGAGGGGTAGGGCGAGCCCTCCTAGGGGCGCTCAGGGGCCTGGGGGGCTTTGTTAGCTCAAGATTAGAAGGAGTTAATTGCTTCAAGATTGCTGGGAGATTAGGTTACTGGGTGGGATGTATCTATGTAAGCATATGTCAGCGCTGCTAGTTAGAAGATAGGAGACGCTTATTTTAATAAACTTATGAAAAGAAGAATTAATTTGTCATTACATTGGAAATCTTATTTTATTAACTTAATTTGAAAATGTAAAGCTGTCTGAAATGCCGGTTTTTCACTCACTTTCCTTCTGAATATGTATGAATCACAGATTAGTTGATGTGCAACACTGTTCATTCAAGGCTTTTTTCCTGGAAGTTTTTTTTTTTTTTTTTTTTCCTACCCTGAACTGGGTTTGCTGATGGCCTTGGGTGGGGAGCAGGCTGGGTGCAGTCACCTCTGGCTTCTTCCTCTCCTCCCAGCCTGCTGGTGCAGAAATGCTCTTTACATTTGTACCCAGGCATTAGAACAGGAAAGGGAGTGGTTCAGGATGAAACTGCCAAGACCAGCCTCAAAGAAATTTCTAAGGAGGTGTAGGGAAAGGTAAAAGTATCAGGCTTTTCTGCCCTCCCGCCATTAGGATAGATGACAGAACCCTGCGGTCCTGAATGCATGCCTGATGGCGGGCACCTGGAGTAGGGTGTGGGCCTAGGTAGATGGGATTCACCTGGGCTAAGACTGAACTTTTTTCAATTTTTTTTAATTTTTTATACAAGAACCGGGGTATAGACCAGATGTGCAGGAGGATGAGAGGATTCATCAGAGACACAGTGGGGAACAGAACAGGCAGACTGACGAAATACATTGCTGAGGGGAGCAGCAGGCGAGACAGGAGAGGTCTGCTGCACCATGTGGGACCCTTGCCAGTGGCTGGGATCGAACTGGCACTGCAGAGGCTGTGGACAGCTTCACAGCACGCCACTCAACCGCTTGCACCACCAGGGAAGGCCCAAGACTGGGCTTTTAAGGGTAGCATCATGGAAGAAGAAGAAACCAGAAAAAGCAGCCAGCAGAAGAAGAAACAGAAGCAGAGAACCATGAGAGAAGCAGAGACTGCCCGAGAGCCCAGATAGAGTGAAGACTTGCTGGGAGCTGGGAGGCCTGTCAGCCTCCTGGCCCCCCAGCACTACTGCCTACCGTGTACCTGGCAAATCCCAATAAAAGCCTGCAAAAGCCACTGAGGGCTCCAGGAATCACTCTCTCCCCCTTTACCCAGTCTGCTGGACCAGAAAACCTGCTCAGTGGCCCATTCCTGCCCCTACAATTGGCGTAAGTCGGCAGGATGATCCATGCAGACGGGTATGGAGCCCTCCGAAGACCTGGAGGGACTAAGGAGTCGCAGACTGTGTGTGCCTGTGACAATGCTGGAGGCGTCATGGAAGCACAGGAGATGGACGAGGTCTGGGAGCTGCGGGATGAGACCTCGCCTGGAGGAGGAGACGCCGGAGAGGACCAGCCAATGACCCCCAAGCAGCAAGAATCATCGGGGAAGAGAGGGCCACGATTCGGAGCTCCCCATTGTGGACAAAGGGAGAAGCTTATGGATTTGAGACTGATGGACTAACAATCCCGTAGAAGGCGGAGGACCTTGCCAAGTTTGATCTGGTTTGGGGACCCTGGGGGAGGATTTTTTGTACGCCCCTGCAGATGGGAATCTGGGGGTGGCCAGTGGGCCTTGGTGGCCAAAAGCAGCCGGTGTATTGCCCAGCAGCCAGGCGGAGGAGAAAAAGCCAACTTAGAAATGCAAAAGCTGGTGCTAAGATTGAGAAGCCATGAGCGGCTGTTAAGCACTAAGTAAGCTAAAGGAGGCCAGTGGGTCTCTTAAAATCACCTGTGGGTGATGGCCTGCTCATGGTTGAGTGAGGGCGAGGAGCTGAGGAACCCGTCCTTGGACGGGTGGGGAATGTGGCTTGGGGTGGAGCCCACAGCTGAAGAGGGGACCCTAGAGAGGCCGCATGTGGAGCTTGCATCCACGGATCCCCGACCCAGGTGCTTGTGCAGTGGGTTGGCCAAGTGCAGGCGTCTGCGTGTCTTACTGGTGGCTATGACAGCCGAGTGTTGGAGCGACAGCAGACAGAAACCCTGAGGGTTGGCGATTACCCCCAATAGCAGAGAATCGCCAATCCAGGAGCGAGCGCATCCTGGGGGTAGATGCGGTGTGTGACTTGTGGTCGAGACTACAGCCAGAGAAGATCAGGAAGCCTGACGGCTCCTGGTGTGTGACGGTAGATGCCGTGAGTGGTTCCCCCCTTTGCACGAGCAGTGCCTTCGGCAGCAGAAGTGGTGGCTCATCTGCTGGTGCTAGTAATTGCCTTTTGCCACTAGGTTGGTGCCCTGCCTGGACTTATTTGTGTTCTGTTATATTGTGATATATTTCATTTGCTTTCGTGGGCCATGGCTGCAGTGTTCATATTCACCAAGAGAAACATGTATATAACTTGTGTAGAGTGTCTGGCAGAAAACCCTGAGGGGAGTATAGGGTAAGGAAAAAGTATCAGGCTTTTCCGTCCTCCTGCCATCAGGATAAATGAGGGAACCCTGTGGTCCTGAATGCATGCCTGATGGCGGGCACCTGGAGTAGGGTGTGGGCATAGGTAGATGGGATTCACCTGGGCTAAGACTGGGCTTTTTAAGGGCGGCGTCATGGGGACGCCAGCAGAAGAAGAAACATAGAAGCAGAGAACCATGAGAGAAGCAGAGAGATCGCCGGGGAGCCCAGATAGAGTGAAGACTTGCTGGGGGCTGGGAGGCCTGTCAGCCTCCCGGCCCCCCAGCACCCCTGCCTGCCGTGTGCCTGGTAAACCCCAATAAAAGCCTGCAAAAGCCACTGAGGGCTCCAGAAATCACTCTCTCCTCCTTTACCTGGTCTGCTGGATTAGAAAACCTGCTCAGTGCCCATTCCTGCCCCTTACAGGAGGGTTTGCATTTCATGAGGGCCAGCTCGTCCTCATCTCCTGTCTTCTGGGGTGGGCGTGTTTATCGGAGCGGACTATGTGCCTGTGAATTGGTGAACACTTAATTCTTACAAACTCTTTTTAATCTTTACAGCTGCGTCATGTGATGAGGATGTCTACTAGCCCCATTTTTCAGGTGAAGAAACTGAGGCACAGGGAGATTCAGTGACTAGCCCAGAGAGACTGTCAGAGTCAGCCACCCCTATGCCTTAGCAATATGACGGAGGGAGCTTGGCCAGGTGGTTGTAGGGAGGGGGGAAGGCGGGTGCTCACACCAAGCCTAGATGGAAGTAGGGGCTGCCCCAGCAGATGGGGGCTAAGGGGATGGAGGCTCATGTGAGCTTCTCCAGTCTGGGGTACCCCCCCAAGGAAGGTTGAGATCTGGAGTTATCAAACAAAAAAAATTTGTGGACAATAATTCGTGACCCCTGTGAAAGGTGGGAAGATTTATAAGGCCGACTTTCCCCCGAAGCAGCACTTGGAAAATAGTTAATGGATAAGCAGTTACATGATCCAGAAGTGGGGAGTGTGAAGAGTCTATCACATCAGCCGCCTGCCCTGACTTTCTCGGGAGAAGGAAGTTTGTCGGGACCATGGTGATTATCATTACGGGAGAAACCACTTGAACCTTCTTCCTGGGGAGTTTACTGGGTCCCACTTTCTGTCTGGGGTTGATATTAATTTGACCCAAAATATTCAAAGTATTTAACATCATGTGGCCTCAGCTGAACCCCTGAGGCCCTGCACAATACCTCACCCTTTCTGCTTGACCAGCGGCCTGCATGCCGTTGCTGGACATGTCAACAGGCCTCTGCCAAACAGGCCTAAACGTGAACAATTTAGAGTCTTTCTCTCCGTTTCTCCTTCCCTTCCTTTTTAATAGCCCCCAGCAGATGTCGGGACACGGAACACTTCTCTCCATCAAGGGAAGTTCGGGAGTCTCAGCCAAGTCCAAGGGTGCTAGGCAGTTGCAGGTGATGGCAATGGTGAGGGGGTTGAATCAAGACTGAACCCGCACTTGAACCAGACCCTGCACCCCCCTCCCTTGGGCGTGGTGCTGAGGGCGAGCTGTGCGGACTTTCTCAAAGCCGCTTGCCTAGTGTTTTACAACTCACTGAAAACCTGACATTCACTAATGTCAAAATTGCATTTCTTAGACTTCAAATTGGCAATATATTTAAAAATTCCAATTATCTCTTTAGCCTGCAGTCAAAAGGTTTGCAGAAGCGGGATGCGAGCTCTCTGCGGAATAATATAAATAAATGAGTAGAAAAAGGGAAGAAGTCAGACAACTGCCTATCACTGACACAGTTCACTGGAGGCTGCCAGCCCGGGCAGTGCCGGCTCCTTGTTCACAAACAAATCTACTGTGAAGAGAAAATGTGGCAATTGTGGAACCTCTTTTTTTAATTTTTGTTAAGGATTCAAGAATAGGTCTCCTCACAATTAAATGATTCTGGTCACATTTAATCACTTTTCTATACTATAAATGAGCCTGGACGTGGTTCATGAGGCAGAGCTGTCAGGTAGTTGGATGCCAGCTCTGAGACGACAGGGAGCTGCAGGCTGGAGGTGGGGAAGGTGCCACTGGCCACCTGAGCACCAGAGACAGGTATGAGGGAAGAGAATTGCCTTCTGGAATGATATTTAATTCCTATTTCTTGACCGTTGTCAAAGAGCATCACCCACAGGAGGTTATAAAAGCCCAAGAATATGATGCATGTGTTTTTCACAACATAATCCTCACTAAAGTACAGAGCAGCTCCTGTCAGCTACCCCCTCAATGGGGAGCAGGACAAACTTCTCAGACAGATTCTTTGGAGCAATAATGCTGGAGAGAGATCTTGGTGGCCGGAGTAGAGACAGGGTGTCCCCAGAGAGATGACAACCCAAGCAGAGGTTTGTGTTGGAACTCTCTGGATGCCTGGAGCTGGGCTGGGGGTTTGGGGGTGTGTGGGAGGTGGCATGGCAGGTAACTGCATGTGGGTGGTGTCTGTCTGAAGGGGACATGAGGCAGTGAAGGGATAGTTTAGGCCACATCCCAGCTGTGTAGATCCCACTACCTGCCCCCAGGAGTAGACAAGGCATGACTCAACTGGTGGTTAAGTGACTTTTAAAAGAACTCGATTAAATCCTTACTTTACTTGAGATACTATCTATATTCCAACCATTTCTGTCTAGAGTCCAATTTACACAAAGGCTGCTGGATAGATTTTCTCCACATTTGGAGAATATGTAAGGGACAGACTGTCTTAAAATACAAGCCATGTGGCGGTAGACCAAAAATAAAGTTTTCTGGGTCCTGGGGGCACCCCAGCATCACAGTTGTCTGCTGGAGCTGCTGAAACTGACCTATAAACCAGGGCATCTGCTTGACCAGAGAGATGTGTCAAGACACGAAGACGCCATGGAGAATGCATATCCAGCTGCTAACGGGCCCCAAGGACACGTGCTCCTTTGGTGCAGCTGTTTCTCAAGCGGGCCACTCTACCCAGCAGGTTCCGGGGTTGGCAGGAGCAAGGATTTGTTTCTGTGCTTCAGAGATGCTCGGGGTCCTCTGAGCTGCACAGGGGTAGGGAAGATAACTGGTTCCTGCCAGGCTTTTCCTTTACTGTGCAGGTGACATCTTTAGCTTTCATTATCCAAAGCCATGTGGCTCTTGTTCACTGCCTGGCAGGAGCAACATCCACTGGACGTACTGGGTTCTAAAGCCTGGCCGCTGGGAGGTCACCCCAGGGCCTCCCCCAACACCCAGGTTCTTGTAAATGAGCATAAATTGACATAATTGACCTCGGTGCCTGCTCAGGCACTTTTTGTTCTTAAGGTTCCTAGAGTTTCAGGCGCCGTTCTAGTCATGTGCAGAATTTCCTCCCTCAAATAAAACTTAAAAAAAATCTCACTTCCCATTGAAGCAACGTGCCAGAAACTCAGTGGGATGGTCCAGAGTCAGGGTGGGGGTTGGGGGAGCCTATTATTCATGGAGACCATCCAGCCTCATCCTGAATAGGTAACAAGGATGACATTATCAGAGGCATCAACCCCAGCATGCCAGGATGCCTGTGAAACAGTGTTGTGTTTACACGCTGCAACCTCCTCTCTCAGAAGGGGACGAAAGGAATGCTTTACATGTTGGGCAGCTAGATTTCCTCTCCCAGAAGTGCCCTGGCCTGGGCTGACCAGCCCAGAGAAAACAAAATAGAGCAAGAGGAAAAGAAAGACTCAGACACCCCCACCCTGACGTCAGCTCTGGTGCAGAAGGCTGCTGACATATTATGGAGTTAATGGCGCAAAAAACAAGCCGTAAAAATAATTTGCATTCTCTGATTATATATGTTGGATCCCTAAATATCTTGATCGTGTTCTTTTGCTAAAGATATCTTGATGGTGGATCTGTAGATGATTTACATAAATGAGGCATTTGCATAAATTAACAAATATAAATACACGCTTATAAAATGCTGATACCACTTACTACTCTCATAAAAATAAATGATGAGGGATGACATATGATAGGCCATGTGGTTTCTGGGCAATCATCGCATGCCCCTGACGCACACTTGACATTTCCTTGCCAAAAGAAGGAAGAAACGCCAACTGCAGAGCTTCTCAAGGCCTGGCTTTCCCAGGGAGGTTCTGGAACAGACTTCCCAGAGGAGATAATGTCCAAAGTGATCAGAAACCCAGTTTAGGGTAGTGACTAAGCTCATGGGCTCTAGATGAAAACTGCGTTGAGTGAAAATCCTGATTCCTTTATTAATTCCACGGGTGGTCTCGCACAACTCCATCACGCCCGGCTTTCTCATCTGTAACCTGGGCTCGGACAGAACAGCTACCTCAGAGGTTGTTGTGAGGGTAAGACAGGCTCATGTACTAGCTCAGAGGGAGGCCTGGGGCTTGGCAAGTCCACAGTAAGTTATCAGCTCCGGGGAGTATTTCTGTGATGCTCTCACTCGGCAGGTTGAAAGAGTAACTCCCCAGGGCCCCCTCAACCTTTGCTTCCTACCTGTTTTCTTGGTCTCTTGGCCAGTGAGGCTCAAATCCCCCCAGTCTTGAGCCCCCGGAAGTGAAAGGAAAATTCCCAGTCATCATCCCTCTTCCTAATATTCGAACCACAGCCTGAATTGAACACTGGGGTGCCCTCTGGGGCGAGTTCTCATTAAAGAGCTGCACATTCCCGCTGCCACGTCACACACTCCGTGCCCCGGCTGATCTGTGTGGCAGCGGAGGCCCAGCGATGCGGCTGGCAGAGTGCATAAGAAGGACCCCAGCGAGGGCCTAGGAACCCTCCCCCAGTTCTGATCAGGCCAGGGATGGAAGGAGAGGTGGTGGGAGAACTTCGTTCTTGAAGTCCATGTGTGCTCCTTGCGCCCAGCCCAGTTTAGTCTTGGACACAAACCAGCACAGGCACCAGGTGCAGCTAGTGGCTGCCGCGAAGTTCCCAGCCCTCAGCCGCCTGCAAACAGCGGACGTGCCCACCCGCGGGGGCTGCTTCCTCCCTTGCACATACTCCTGGACATCATTCCTGGTTACTTCTTTGTGGGAAATGCTTTCTCCTTTCTGATGCTCAGAAATCAAATTGCCAAGTATTTTTGATAGATTTTTGGAAAATCTATCAGTGGAAGAAAGTGTTTTTTGAGCAAAATTCAAATCTTCCCTATTGAGTCTGGACAGCCCAAGTATGTACTCCTGTTCATTAGCTGCTCTCCAAGCCACAAGTTACCTTCAGAAATTATAAACCCACCTGTCCTCCTCTCTCTGTCCCAGACTTCTCCCACTTGAGAGACACTTTCTCACAGTGCCCACACTAGTAATTAGGGCAGGAATCAGTGTGGCCTCCCTGAGACCCTGCTCCCAGCTGTGGGGTCTGAGGGCACCCAAGGGCTCTCTGCCCCACAACCATCACACCTGCTCTGCAACCTAACCTTGCATTGGGGTGGCGCAGGGTCCCCTGGAGGGCAGCACACACGTTTCTGGGGTCAGCATGGTAATTACCATAATAGCAGCCATCAGGAATTCGGCCTCCTTCATGGGGGTCAGGCCACGTGCTTCACATATGCTGCCTCCACCATGCTGTGAGGCAGCTTTGCAAGTTTTGCATTAGCAGAGGTGGAACTTCATTGATGGGCTGTTGGGCTGAGGTCACTGTCCTGGGAATGCGCCACTGCCGAGATGGTCAAGTCCAGAGCTATCAGCACCCCGACCTTCATCCACACGGGGCCTTCCAGTCCGCCCAGGGGATCACACGGTGACCCATCGCCCGAGCCAGCCTGCTGACCTGAAGTTCTTTCCACCTGTCCTCTCCAGCAGACTGTGGCATGGCCCCCTGGCCTGGGAGCTGTGATGCAGGGATTTGCTCACTGTCCTGGGCCTTGGCCCTGGCATTGTTGCTTGAGACTGAGTTCCCTACAACATCTTCAGAGGGCTCTTGCCAAGGTCAGATGATCCTGGGAGTGTAAAAAGTGCCGTGTTGGTTGCTGGTGGTTATCTTTCGACGTGACAGACAAGCTCTCGTGTTTGTACTTGGGCAAAGAGACTAGAGACTCTTTGTTTGTTAGAGACTTCTACATTGGAAGGAAATAGCCCATTCTTGAATTCTAAATCTGCATTTCTGGCCCTAACCTTTCTCTTAAGTCCTAGATTCAAATATTCATCCACATGCTGGAATGGTCCAGGGATAGGATGAAACCTCAGTGGTGACTCAGGGCGTGTGTGAGTGTGCTGGAAACGGCTGAGGCAATTGCCCACTGGGGACAAGGACAGTTCCCTTCTCCCCTCCTCCAGTCCAGGACTAAGCCCAGGGGGCTTCTCTAAAAGGTCAGTCTCTTGCTAATAACGTATGGAGGTTCTAGCCTAATAAGTAAAATCTAGGAGATTCCACTGTAGGTGTTAAGCTCTCAGAGCAGCATTTCTTAATCAGTTGTCCACCAACCACCCCCATCAGGACCTCTAGGGGTGCTTTCCTACAGCAGTCGATTCCTAAGTTCGCTCAAAATCAGAGTGAACCTGAAAACTACCTGTAGTAATTTTTGTGTGTGAATTTTTAATCCTTTCTCTTCCTTTAAATTTTACTTATTTGTCATCATTTACATAACTGTCATGGGGGTACATTTTCACCCCTCCATGTGTGCACAGGTTTCACTCAGCCTCCACCAAGCTCCTGTGCTGAAGCCCCCCACCCCTTCTCCCAACCTCTCTCCCCAACCCTTTCCACTCTAGTAAGCAGTGTATTTTCAGCCTAAAAATTATGTCACTGAGCTTTGCAGTTTGTTTTCTTTGGCAATTTATATTCCACAAAGGAGAGCCGTCCAGTATCTGTCTTCCACATTCTGATTTATTGCACTTAGCATAATCGCCTCCAGATCTACCCATTTTGTCCCAAAAAGCACTACGTTCATCTTTTTAATAGCAGCGTAGTATTTCATTTTCATCTTTTTTTTAAAGATTTATTTATTTATTTACTTATTTATACAAGCACTGGATGCAGTAAGAAGCGCAGGTGGGTGAGAGAATTCACCAGAGCCAGAGTGGGGAACAGAACAGGCAGACTGACGAAGTACACTGCTGAGGGGAGCAGCGGGCATGGCAGCAGAGGTCTGCACGCCATGTGGGACCCTTGCCAGCGGCCGGGCATCGAACCAGTGCTGCAGAGGCTGCCGGCAGATTTGCAGCCCAGCACTCAACCGCTGCGCCCCCAGGGAGGCCCTCATTTTCATCTTTTTAATAGCAGCATAATATTCCACTGAGTATATGTTCCACGATTTCTTTTTCTATTCAGCTGTCATTGGGCACTTAGCTTGGTTCCACAACGTGGTTATTGAGGATAATGCTGCTGTGAGCATGGAGGGTACAAGTCTTTTCTCAGAGTTTTCATGTTCTTTGGGTAATCCTGGAAGAGGTATCATTGAATTATATGGCATTTCCATTTTTACTTTAAGGTAGCTCCACACTGTTTTTCTTAGAGGCTGCACCAAATTACATTTCCAGCAACAGTGGATACCTTTTTTATTCTAAAGGTTGAGAACAACTATCAGAATTACAACTCTGCTCTTCTGTGCTGTTTCATAATGAACAATGGTGATATTTTTACTAAGCATTTAAGAGTGCATGTATACGGTGTTTCAATTCCCTTTAGCAGTTTGCAGTATATATTGTGGGGCTGGGCGGTCCCCAGGTGAGAAAGGGAGCCCATTATAAAAAAAAATGCAATATTTATATATTCTTTTGATTTTTATTGCCTTTGCTTCTAAGAGGATTTTTTCTTAGGCGCCCATGATGTTCATACCCATTGGCTCAGCATTCATTCACTCTATACATCCCGTGGTAATAAAGCAGGTGAGCATGGCATCAGCTCATCTTTTAAAAAATAAAGTTTATCTATTAGCAAAGATAGAGGACTCAGCGAGGCAGTGCACTTCTAAGTGCTGTCTTAGATTGTGCCTTCAAACGTCCTGCCATTTCACCAAAGTCTTTCTAGTTTTAATGTGGAACGGTGGGGATGTGGCTGATATTTGACAATAATGGCTTGAAATAGATTCCTTCCATTTGCCTGATGAACGTAATGGAGGTCCCGGCCTCCAGGGTCTGTACCGAAGCCAAATAGTTTTGCTGAAATAGTCAGCATAGTGGACCCAACCGTTTTGCGTGGATGTCCCGTTTTAAAGCAGCTTCTGTGCTTTGGAAATTATGGCTGGGACAGCAAAGCAGTGAGAGGACAGTAGGGACGAGGTGTGGGGCGAGGGGCTGGGCTGGGAATTGGTGATGAGTCTTCCAAGAAGCCGGAGCAGAAAGAAGGAGACATTTACTGGAAGAATGAAGTCAAAGTCAACAGCAGAAACAAAAGGAGAAAGGAGACATGTAAGGGGCAGTTCTCAAGGGCGCCAAGCCTGTGACCCAGAGGTGGGGCTGTGTTTCCCGCCTCCGCCCTGTCCCCAGCCCTCGTTAGGGTCAGTCCTGTGCTCCCAGGGCCGCGTCTGCCCACGACAATGACAGCGGCGCTGGGAAGCCGGAGTGGGAGTGTGCCGATCCCTCTCCCTGTGCCATCCATCAGAAAGAACTAGCTTTTGAGCACTGAGAGAGGGGGGTGGAAATAAGCAGAAGTAATTTATTCGGGATCTTTGAGAGGATAATAGCCAATTATTTGTTTATAACACTGGTTAAATTTTCATTAGGCAGATTAATGGAATATCATGTACTGTCAACATTGGGCTGAGGGGTGGTCTGTAAGAGATAAACGGGCAAACAGGCTCTGTGTCTCTCTGAGTAAATTAGTTTTTGCTTTCCTGTTTTTCATATGAAAATGGGAAAGGTGGGCAAGGTGGTGCATTTTAAAACAGGTCTTGAGATGGGCCAAATTGGTTAAATATGAAAGCAATCCTGGTAATAAATACATTATAATAACTTAGCATCATGGCCATAATTTTGATTTCATGAAAGTCTGGGATAATGTCGATTTTTAACCTGCTCTCTTAATACACATTTCCTCTCCCTGAACTCAAACGTTGCTTGCTGTGAGGTGAAAACATATTACTTTGGGGGGCCCGATTTGTCTGTAGGATGCGCTCAGCATTACAGCTGGTAAGTGCAAGAGGCTCCGGGCTTTCTTGTGAGCCTTCGCATTGTCATCCCGGGAGACAGGAGTGGCTGGTGATGGCTCAGAACGCGCAGGGCTCTGCGGCAGGGTGTGGGGCTCATCGTGTGGGAAGCAGCCTGAGAGACGCACACTCGATGGCTTCTTTGATGCTCCATCTCGGGGTAGGGTTGAATCCGAAATGGGCAGCTTCGGGAATCTTGATGTTCCATGTCAAAAATCAATGATCAGACTTGGAATCAAAAATTATATTAGCGAATCAGAATTCACTCACACACACACACTGCAATGGGTCATTTCAGAACAATTGATATTCCAGTTAAAAAGTAACTGGCAATTTAATTTTTTAATTTAATTAGCTGGAGAGTCATTAGCATTCCCATATATCGACTGCCATTGAGAACCTTCATTTGCAGCTCAACTCTGGATTAAGAAAGATGTCATTACTTAGAAGATGATAAAATGTAATTTATTTCTTAAAAAAAAAAAAATAAGAGGGAAGGAAGGCAGAGCCGAGAGGGAAGGGTGCAGGGAGGGACACTTGCAGTGTTACAGAAAATCAACTAAATGAGACCTGTTGTTCTTTTATAAAGCACCAAAATGTGCAGTAAACATGTCTCCTTGAATTTTTTTGCAAAGACACAGCACTGCTGCGAATACTCTGCGGCACCCATCTGTGTGTTGACCTCTCTTCTAAAAGATTCTAAGCCCCAGAGTAATTCCCAGCCTGAACTGGTTAAACCAGTACATTTGTTTTCTAAAAAAGAAAATAAATGTGGTGCTCCTGGTGGAGACTCATCACCACAGCTCCATCTGAATGCCCGCCTCTTCTCAGTCATGGATCCCAGGTCAGAGAACAGCGAAGGGACTTGTGTTGCTTGTGGGTAAGTTGCTCTTGAATGGGAGCGGTAGGGACGGAGTCACATCTGTCTATGAAGTCTCAAGGGTCCCTTCATGGCTGACCGGGAGACTAGCCTTCCAGTCTTCAGGGGCAGTCACTTTTTCAGTCCAACATCTATGCATTGCGCCTCGGACACAATTGCTTTCACAGTTGAGCAGCTTTGGCCAGAAATAATACAGCCTTTGGGAGGAGTTCGGGGAGGCAAAGGTGGGCAGGAGAACCATTTCAAAGAGTTTATGCACTTAGACCAAGCACAGGACAGCACCCCCAAACCGCAATTCTAGGGTCTGGGGTGTAAGAAGCCCCTGTAGCCCCTTTGGTTATTCAGAGCTAAATCCCAGACAGCCCGCGAGGTAGACTTGTGCTGCTTTGACCGGCAGTAAAGGGCAGTCACAGGGAAGAGGACTGTGCTGGGTTTTCCTAGTTTGAAATATGAAAGATATTCTCTGGGCTATTACATCCTTTTAGTGAAGCCAATTCACATTCTTTTGGTGGTTTATCCTACTTATAATGATCAAATCCTAGAGCCAGAACTTCTAATGCAAACCACTTTTACAGCTGTAATTGGATCTAAGGCAAATGCAACCACCAAGTGGCCTAAGACTCGCTGGCAATGTTCAATCAGGATATGATATCGCTTATGAAAGTGATATCTTACTATTGATACTTCTCCCAAGAGGAGCACAAATTAGAGACATACTTGAGCAATTCTGAGGCCTCGCAGACAGCATGAGAACAGGCCACTGTTAAAGTGGGGATTCTCCAACGTGGTACAATGCACATTTCATTGTGGTCATTTAATGGAAACCCTATGAAAGTCTTCTGCTGGGTCTGGGGGGAAAAGAAGTTCTAACATTTAGGGAACCACATAAAATGTGGCTCTGAAGAAAATTCGAGAACTGATAATGCTAACAGCATTAGAAAGCAGACTTGGGAGGACTATGGGATACATGGTCCCAAAGTGAAAACACATGGACTTCCTGCTGCACCCACCCCAGCAGGACCCTGCTCTAAGCCTCTGCACACTTGTGTGTGTGCACTAGTTCATTCACTTCCCACCCCCCAACACACACACACACACACACTTCAAACCCAGGGGCTTGCAGATGACCTCCAAAGGCACCAGAGATCTAGCCCTATCAAGGAATGGCTTCTACTCCTAAATGCCAACAGAAGTGGTAGGTGTGAATCTCAGTCCATAAATTCAAATATGCAAAGATATAGAATTACTGTATTAACTATTTACATTCCATGTATTTTTAAATAGGCATCTTGTGGTTTCTGTTTTCAGCATAATTTCTGACTTTAGCATTTTTGACCACTACTCTCCCCATCTGTGGAGCTAAATTACAATTTCAGGATCTGATGCAGTGAGAGGAGGTGTAGGACGTCTGGTCTACCTGCCATCAACCTACAAGATTAGAGCTGAGACATCTACTGGCCCTGCCTAGGGGATTCCTTCTGACCTAAATGCTATTGCTTTCCGATCATTCTTGCAATATGGGAAATTTTGCCAGGTTGGCTTCAATCCTCTCTACTGAGACATACCCTACTCACCTCTCTGGGGTCTTCTGTCTCTTATAAACATTGTCAGAAACTTGGGCCTGTCTCCTGTCTGCACAGAAAGTAGCCCTGCCTCTTATTTAACCTCTTTATTTTTTTATTAAAGTTTTTATTATTTTTTAAAATTTATTTATATTTTACATCATTGTTCATTTTTATACAATGTAGGTTTTCTCCTCTTAGGTATAGTCCCCATAGAATTCCACCACAAATTCACCCATGAATCATCACCGTAGTCCCTTGTGCTCTTCCCTCCCTTGTTTTATCCCTCTCCTGCAGAATGTCTGATTTATAGTCGTCTGTTAATAAATAAAAATCCAAAATTATTATTTTTCCTGATCCCTTATTTGGTTCCCCTATATTCCTCCTGATATTTTCTTTTTCATTCTGGCTTACTTCACTGGACATAGCCAACAAAACAAAGTAAGCAATCCAGTCAAATAAATGGGCAGAAAAGCTAAAAAGACTCTTGTCCAAAAAGGAAATGCAAATAGCCAACAGGTATATGAAAACATGTTCAACATCACTTATAATCAGGCCGAAATGCAAATCAAAACCACAGTGTGGTACCACCTTGCACCAGTAAGAATTCCTTAGCCTCTTTAAACCTCAATTTCCCTGTCTGTACAAAGGGAAGAATAATAGCTAGAGCAAACACTCAAACAGCACTGAAAGTATTATTGAAAAGTGAGTTTGAATGGCCATACATGAAGCAAAACCACTTAGTCCCATAGGGTCCCCTGACTAATGTTAAGGGGGTCACATCCTTTTATATTCAAATTACATCATCATTGGCATTTTCTGGAAACAATGGTGCTGATTTACTACAAATTCCTGGATATTGCTGTGGTTTTCCTTCATGACACTTTAACTTTGCACAAGTAAATACATAGCACAAAGCACACTCATGTAACCAAGCACCCAGAACAAGAAACTCAATGTAAGCAGCCCCCTAGAAACCCCCCTTCAGTTACTGACCTTCCAAAGGTAGCCACAATCTTGACTTCAAACAACATAGGTGAGTGAGGCTGTCTTCTTGTAAATGGGGTCACCTACTATGCACATTGAGGGGTTGACTTCTTTCAGTCTAATTTGTGGTATTCCCTAGACCAGGCGCTGTCTTTTACTTGCTATTGAAATCACTCAGTCACTGGCATATGAGAGGCATGCAACAAATAAGCCTATTATTGTAACTGAAGTGCACGAGACACTTGCAGAAAAGGTTGCAGAAATGATGGCAGTTCTACTGCTTAGAACTGGAACTGGAAGAAGGACCAGGTTTTAAAATGGATCAGCCTGCACATGTATACTCTTTCTTAACTTTAGAAAAATAACATGCAATAATTTGGTATATAGTCAGTATAGTCATCCAGATTCTTTTTGAACGCTCATGTACATGTGATGTTATATATATACCATATATGGCTGTGTGTCCGTATATATTGGCTCTGTATCTCACACATGTATGCATGTATTGCCTTGGTCAATAAGGCAGAAACCTGTCCACTGTGATTTCAAATCACGGCCTCTGAATCACAGAAAGCACAGAACTGCCAGTGGTCTCAACCCCCATAGGTGATGTCATGGAGATGATAATCTCCAAATTGCCTCTAATCCTATAATGGCTTCCAAACCACATATTACGCCACACGTGACAACCCAATTACTAATACCACCATTTTCATGTATGCAAAGGACAGCTAGCTTTTCAGTCCTGCGATTAGATGAATGCACAGCTACAAATTAACTGGCAATTTCAGTGCAATATGAGGAAACTTCCATTCTTCTTACATTCCTAAGAAAACCATAACCCAACAGCCACAGTGAAAGCTGGTGTCATCCGAGCATACTTGTCCATCAGCAAGACAAACATCACTCTGGGGCCCCTGGCTGTTCTCTGATGTGGGAAAACCAGTGAGGTTCTTTATTCAGTGAAGAGTCTAACATGGATACTCAGGCATCTGAATTCCAAGGCGCAAAGCTAAGGAAGCACTGACTTTCTGCACCGAGGTTCCCCAAAGGTAGCCACCCTGATAATTACAATAAAAAAGGATGGAGAAGAAACATGAGATTTGTGTCATTTCAGAACCAGCATGGTGCAGCCATGCTTTGATGGGTAGATGAGACAATCTAGCCAAGACCCAGAGAGGAGGGAGGCTTCACATGTGACCAGGTAGGGCTCAGACACAACCTGACTGGTCTTCCTGCTTCCCCCAGAAGGCTGACCAGACAGACTGACATCAATGAGCACATTCTGAAATGAGGAAAGGACCCTCAATAGGAGACTAGCTTTTCTAAATCCTCCTCCAGCCCATGAGCACCTGGATGCCTCTCACCTGGCTTTTACCAACCTCACCTTGCTTTCTGTTCAAATCAGCTACATCTCAATGAATGTTTCAACACATTCCTCTTTTAGGAATCATAGTTTTCCAACCACTCTTCACTTCTTATATTATTTAGTCTCACTGTTATGGCTTCTCCATGAAATTTCTCCTTTGTCCCCAGGTAGGTCTGTCCATCCCTTCTCATGGGCCCCTGCTCCACTCAGACATGGCACCACCCACACACTGCATCCCTCTTCCCTCAAGATGGCAGTTTCTAAGGCCTGGGGCTGTCTTTAACATGCCTTTGTAGTCACACAATGGCTGACACATGGGAGGTGCTCAGTAAATATTTGTTGAATGAATGAATGAATGAATGGGGGAATGAAGAATGAATAGATAGATAATGTAGGTGACAGTGGATAAATAAAAGAACTCATCTCACATTCCATTTGTATCCTGACCTGATTCAAGGACAAGTGAACACAACTGCTTGTTCACAACTATCTAACCTAGAAACTTCCCTCCAAAAAGAATGTCATGACCATAAATATAGGACATATTACTATGTAGCCACTCTTTAGATTTTAAATACGCTCTTCTCCCTTAGAAAAAAAATATGGTGGCTTCCCGCCTGCAATGAGGAGCTGTGTCCTTTGCACATTGGATGTATAAAAATAGATTTAAACAAGAGATGGATGGCCCCAGATGGATGTGGTTGGGTGTGGAGAACATCTTGAACTATTTTTCAAACATTTCAGTTTCGGCAAAAACCAAAACATGTTTTGCCAATCACTTTCCCTTAATTTTAAAACCCATGGATTTCAAAGGAAATTTAATCTGAACGTTTCTACTTCATTTACCCCAGCGCTTCAAAATGTTCTCCTGAAAAAGTGAACTGATGTCCCAGAAGTTTAAAGGACCTTTTAAAGTTTGCTGGTTGCTTTTAAACAACGAACCACTTAACAATTTTGGAGGGAATCAAAAGCCCTAAACCTTGAAATGAGAGGGAAAAAAAATAGGGCAAGTTAAAATTTGGAAGTCGGCAACATGCTAACACAAAGAAAAATGGTTAAAGTCAGAAATTAAGGGAAATAATTTTCTTTTTAAAGTGGATAAATTACACATGATCCATCAACAAGACTACAGCTAGAGGTTGCTCCAGATCCTGATTCCTCTAAAATAGAGATTATTGAAGATCATGGTTCACTTGCGATGGAGTCCAAATACAATGATGTTTTAAAAGGAAGGAACGAACAGAATTGTAGGTGCACAGCTCCCCCTAAGATCTTATAAGATGCCAGTGGCCCCTGCCTGTGACTTCATAACCTGATGGCTAGTGACACTTGGGAGAGTTGTCAATGATCTTCCCAGGTGTTAACAGAGATGGCTGCTCCCTGCAGCCTTACCTGATCTCCATTTGCTGCTCTGCGCCCACTGTGTAAGTTACAAGCTGGGAACAGCATGGGCCGGGGGGCATGTGTCCCTTTCATTTGAGTCATTGGGGGGAAATTTAGTGCACAGCAGAAATCCAGTCAACACCCTTGTTTCCTATAGTTAATATACTGTTTGACACCACTGTGGCCAGAAGAATTAGCCCATCTCCCCCAGACCACCCACGCTACTAATAGCTAATAACTAACACATGGGTAGACCCTGGCTAATGATATCCTTAGGCTCAGTGTGTTTGTATTTTTCCCCCGCTCTTCATTAGCATTCACTCATTCAGTGGACAACTGTTGAGCGCCCATCCAATGCCAGGTGCTGAGCTGGGCATTTTGTCAGGGACACAAAGAGAAGTGAACTCTAGTCATTGCTGTCAGGAGGCACATGGTTCTCAGAGAAGTGACTGTCACATCAGCACCTTCACTCCCACATGGCTGAGGTCAGGACCATCTGTGTTAAGGATACATTCATTCATTCATTCATTCATTTGTTCACACTTCACAAGAATTTTTTCAGGTATGTTTATGGGAGAAATATTTACAATGCTGTATGCCTTTTAGGTGTATAAGCTCCCGCTCCTACAGATGTTATCACCCATACCCATCACCTTTTAAATCAGTCCCTTCAACATTTGGAAAGAGACCCAAATGGAGCAGCACATTCTGCCTCCCAAAGGAGTGAATTATCCTGCTAGCATCCTGGGGCCAAACTGCATTGCCATCTTCATGTAAGGAGAAGATCTTGGCAGCAGACACGTTGTATGGCTACTTGGGGTTAAATGGAAAACTCGAGGCCATTCTGGAATATTTTCTAAAATGGCAGGGGCGTGCAGGAGATATGAAAATGGCCCCTAAGGAAAGACAGGAATCATAGACTGCTCAAGAAACTACCTCCAAAGGAGAGCTGGTAGAATTTTTCCCATCATTCAGTGCATCTGCCTCGAGACCAGAAGATTCTGACTTCTAAAAGCTTGCCAATCCTGGTCCTGCCACATTAATTGGCCTCCCAAAGAAAGATTCCAAGAACCACACGTTTTTAATTATACAAAGTAAAGGTTGATGAATGATTCATACAACTAATCTAAACTTGGGCCAGGTTAAAATAATACTGTGTAATAACTTATATTTATATAGCTCATAAGCATTCTTTTCTTCAGAGCTCAAAGTGGTTTTCAGATACTATCTCGTCTCTTCTCATAACATCCTTGTGAAATAGACAGGGTAAGGGTATCTTCACTTTCTGGCTATTGCCACAGACAGGGGAGTCAAGGACCAGAACATTTCAAGACCAAGTCCAAGAGCACACGGGATGGCAGACTCAACTCCAGGACCGTACCTGCCCCCAGGGGAGAAGTCATCTGAAAGATCTGCAAATTAAGGTTCAGGGACATGGCCAGCAGCCTCCCCTTCTGATGACAAATGACCACATTCATGGTAACGAGTGGGTTGGTGACGATTCTAGGCCATAGCATTCCCTCTGAGTAGCTCTGGGGCATCAGAGGTAAATGCGGATTTGAGGTGCACAGAACATAAGAAACGCCCAGTTAAATCCATGGCCTGGGAGCTCTGAGATGACTCCTCTCAACTAGGACATGAAGGGTGTTAGGAGACAGCAAGACCGTTGCAGTAGGTATCTGTGCCCTCCCTCCCTTGGGCCTTAGACATGCAAATCTGAGCTCCTACCCCTTTGGATGGAGTAGCCAGTAGGGTAGGGGGTTCCTAATGCTCCCAGGATCTCCCAAGCACTCAACTCCAGGTGCCTGTGGTGCTGGCTGGCCAGTAACACCTTTCCATCCTTCTCCTTTCCCAGAAGAAGACTTGCCTGGGGTCCTCATAGCAGCCTCTGTTTCTGGGGAGGCAAGTGTGACCACTGGCCTCTCTGACATCACTCTCCCCTCCTGATAACAGGGGAGGAGCCACGTCCATGGAACAAGCCTCTGTGAGTACCTACATCTGGCCAGGCTGTCTGCATCCCCAAGCTCCCTGCACACCCTTGGAAGAAAAGGACGCTGTTAGGTCTGGCGCAGGACTTGAGCAGAGAGAAGTAAAGCTGGAGTCCACTCAGCCTGCAAAATCATCTCGGACTCTGACTGGCTTCTTTTAAATTCTGGTGAGACCAGAGCCGAAGTTAGAAGCAAGTAGCATTTTGAAATGCGCGCCCTAATGCTTTCATGTACCTTAGATGAGTTTTTAATGCCACCTATTTCGTGGCTGATGGCACACGTGAAGTGTACAATGGCGCACGTGAAATGTACAATGTGGTTTGAGTGTTTTCTGGATATGTCAACCACATGTGGCAGGAGCATTTGCCCTCTAGTGGCTTCATAGGTAGATGCAGAATGTAAATTCATTCCTTCATTCCTTCATTCCTTCAGTCAAGTCACTGTCAAGCCCCCGTTTTGCTCCAGACAGTCCTCCAACTGAGGACTGGTGAGTAATTGGTTGTGGTTCCTGGCCTCTTTGAGCTTACAACTTTTCTTTTTTTAAAGATTTATACAAGAACCGGGGTATAGGCCAGATGCGCGGGAGGGTGAGAGAATTCACCAGAGACAGAGCGGGGAACAGAACAGGCAGATTGAAGAAGTACACTACTGAGGGGAGCAGCGGGCGAAACCGGAGAGGTCTGCATGCCATGTGGGTTGCTCCGAGGCCAGCGAGGATAGAACTGGCACTGCAGAGGCTGTGGACATCTTCACAGTGCTGCGCTCAACCGCCTGCGCCACCAGGGAGGCCCTCGAGCTTACAACTTTGTGAATGAAATAGGAAAGCAAATCAACACTGATAATCCAATCATCAAAAACTGATCATACTTATAAGAATGAGAAGCAATGAGAGAAAAACAGGAGATATTGAATTTGAAGAGGCCGAGAGTCACAGACATGCTCCATGAGAAGTGATACTGGGTGGAAATCCGCAGGGTGGATGGAGAAGCAGGCATGAGAAGCACAAGACAGGCCGACGGCCAGTCCAAGGAAGGTTCCTGAGAAGGAAAAGGGCTTGAGACACAGCATGGGCTCCAGAGGGACTGCCTCTGTCTGGGACTTTGGGCAAGAAACTTCTCTGAGCTTTCTCTGCTAAGTGGGGATTGCAATCACAGCACCCCACAGCCCCAGCACTACCGGAGAACTCCTTGTTTTGGTTAGTCATCATATGCTGTGTTAGCATAGAGCAAATGTAGGAGCCCATTCACACATGCATGTGCACAGACACACGTGCACACACGTGTAAACACACACACTTTTCTTAATGGTCCAATGCTTCATTCAAGACAATGTTCCTTTGAGCCTCACTACTCAGATCATGGCTTGAGGACCAGCAGCCTCTGGTCCTAACAAGTACCAAAGAATTTGTTAGAAATTCTGCACCCCTGGTCCCACCCTAGACCTTGGAATCAAGCTGTGTTTAACTAGACCTCCAGGTGACGCTGGCCCGTATAAGTCTGAGAGGCTGCATGTGCATCTTGAATGCCAAGGCCACACAAAGTCCAAATACCAACAGCACATGGCACCGTTGTCAGTGCTGCCCAGTGATCGCCTTCCTACTTTGACTTCCATGCTGCCACCTTGACACACAGATAGAGCCCGGGTCCAAAGGAGAGGTTTTCCTCCCTTTCCATAGGGGTGGGGGGTTGGGGACAGCTGCTTGGTTGGAAGACCAGTGCCCTGAATTGCTGAATGAGCAGGGGAAAGTGGTGATGAAAGTAGAGAGAGAATGGAGAAGAAATAGTTCTCTTCTTTTACAACCCCAAATTTTAACACCATTTCTCTTGAATATTTTTTTGTTGTTGTTTAAAGATTCATTTATGCATATAAGAGCCGAGGTGTAGGCCAGAGATGTGGGGGGTGAGTGGACTCACCAGAGACAGAGTGGGGAGCAGAACAGGCAGAGTGACTGAAATCCACTGCTGAGGGGAGCAGCGGGCAAGACAGGAGAGGTCTGCTGCACCATGTGGGTAGCTCCCTGGCTGGCCAGGGAGTAAACTCAGGCTGCAATGGCTGGTGATAGCGTCATAGTGCTGAGACTTAACCCCTTCTACCACCTGGGAGGCCCCTCTTGAAATTTATTTTGAAAGTTACAGGTCGCCCTTCTCTGGCATGTTCGTTCACCATCAAAATAAAAGTTCTTTCTACCCGCACCCACCCAAAACTTAGGATTCACATCACTGTGGAAATGTTCCTATGTTTGATTATGTTACTATGAAAAAGAGATGAGATAGGTTAAAAGCTGATAAGCATGTGAAAAAGCAATAGAGTTCTATAAAGCAGGACTGAAAAGTAGAACTTTATTTTTTTTAACACTCAGATTTTTGATCCACAATAATCCAGGACTTTGGGATACTTCTAATATCATTTATAACACAGAACTAAAACACAAAGGCTTATAAGCTACTCGTGTTATCTGAACATCAAGCGAGAATTTTTAGCACCGTTTCAAAGGAGAGAGGTTCTCTCCTCCCTTTCAATGTAAACTTTAGAGTTTGTCACATTTATAATTACTTTGAACATTTCCCACACACAGCACAAGGGATTCTGATGCGACATTTCCTTTGATAGCCTATTGCATTCAATGTGAATTCTGAATCAAATCTTGTTGCCAAATAATATTGCATATTACAGTTTTCATACTTATTTGCAAAATAAGTAAACCTATAATCTCAAATGAAAGCAAATCAAGGGTGCATTCCTAGTAAATTTTCATGTTTGATCATTGCTGTGATAAGATTTAGGTACACTTAGAGAGAAATTGACTCAAAAGTAGTTTATCCGTTGAATAGGTCAGTCTCTGTTTAGTCTTTTAAGCACATGTTTTAAATAACATCCATTTGATGATGGGACTCTGTGTTTAAAGGACACTCAGAAACAAAGATTTTGGAGGAGTTCCTGAGGAAGGCTCACTCCATCTCACCAGGAAAGAAGCCCAGAGCTCCATTGAGAAGATAACAGAAAGTTCCAAATTGCTTAAATATTCAGCCGTCCTTGACACGCCTCCCCTGACCTCAGACGGGACTGATGTCGGGCAGTGCAGTACAGTATGCATCATGATTCAGTTAATAGTCATGTTTTCACTTTTCCTTCAAACTTAAGACTTAAAGTCTGACCTACACAATGCCTTAGTAAGTCTTAAAATATCAGCACCTGGAGATGTTAAGACACTTCCCCGAAGTCATACCATCCCATTTATACATTACTTTTCTAACTACTTACTCCTATAGGATAGTGGTTGTTTCACCAGATTTGCAGTTTTGTCAGTGTGCTTGTATTTCCCTAGGAAAAGTTGCAGGTTTCATTCCTCTTTGTGAGTGTGCTGTAGAGTGAGTGTGAGTGTGCCTTAGGACTGGGTGTAAGTCCCCAAGTCCCCTTTGGTTCTGTTCTTTCATATCTGGTTCCATGTGGATATCTGTTGAATGAATAAGTGAATGTATGGACGGATGAATGGATGAACAGACATACCCAAGTAAAAAGGTTGGATGGCTAGATACTATGCTATTGATCCAATTAAGTTTGAATTGTGGAAGAGCAGAAATAAAGGGAAATAATGTAGATATTATTTTAGATAATACTGTTTCAATTTCATGTAACAGAAACCCAAAGTGGGGGGAAGGATGATGGATCATATAACTTTAAAGTCCAAGCAGTTGTGCTGCTTCAGGTAGGGCTGGATCAAGGTGCTAGAATGACATCCCTAGGATCTTGCTTGTTTACTCTCTTCCTTTCTTGCGTCTGCTTCTCTCCATGTTGGCTTCTCTCTCAGAGGCACCAGGTGGGGAAAGAATGACAATAGCTAACTTATACACAGGAAGGGAACTGGAATGGGCAACCTGTCAAAAGACTTGTATAATTCATACCAATTTACAAATACTTAAAATGTCCACCAATTCCAAGAGAACAGACCAAACTAATTACACAGGGGTAGCCTCTGCCAGGGCCTCCTCTTCCGGTGTCAGGCCTTCTCACAGGCATCATTAAGAAGCCCAAAAGCTTCCCAGCTCCCACTTCCTGACAGCTGTCCCATGACATCTTTGTCATCACAGGCAAATGCCAACCTGAGGTGCCGCAGTGAAGGCCGAGGTCTCACACTGCACCTTCCATTATGATAATAGCACCTACTTCTGGGCTTGTTGAGATGATTTAAGATGATTATTAAGTAGGTACTTAATAAATGCAGGACTTGTTATGCTCTCCAGCCTTCCTTGGTGGGGTTCTGAGCAGGGCTGGAGGAGAAGGCAGGAAACCATAACTGAATTGAGTGTTCTAATTAGTAGGATTCTGGCTCACTGATATTACACTGCAGTCAAGTTGACAAAGGTCAAATATTCCTCTAAAAGCTCAAGCTGGCACATGTTGAAGGAACTGTCAGTGTCTTGGCTGTTTCATCAAGAGCCCAGGGTCCTGAGAACGGGGTCCCGTCCTGGGGACTGCCTTTTGGGAGATATATCTTGCAGCCAGGGAATTCCAGTTCTGCTATGAAAATCAGATAAGAGTTCTATGCAAGAGAATTTCAAATACTTAACTTTGTAATAATAATAACAACGGCAGCAACCAGAAAACAAGCATGTGACCCTTAGGGAAAATTTCAGACACCAAAAACAATGTAAAGACTTTGAACTTCAGATGGATAGCATCTGAGGCTGAGATTCCTTCTGCATAAACTCTCCTCCCACCTCAGAGGATTGACACCTGTCCTTACTGTCTGCTGAGCAGTAGACTCTAGCCCACAGATGAACACCCACACAGCAGCACAGCCACAGCTAACCTCCCCAAGCCATTTCTCCTTCCACAAGAAAGCATCTTTCTAGTGTCAACAAGCATTCTACTACACGTGATGGATCCGTTCTGGAGAGGCAGACTTAGGGGTCTCTAGCAATGCAAGGTCTACTACAAACTTTGGGGCATCTTTCTAAAGAGGGCACAGCTGGTAGCTGACACTGACATGTGTTAGCAAAAAAGGCCAAAGCTGCTGTCTTGCTTTGCCGATTCAGCACAAAGGGAGGATTCAAGCATTATGATAACAGGGCCATTCATATGTCGCTATAGGCTAGAGTTGTGTGTTCACACTTCCATAATAAACCTATTTTCAGGGGCTTATAATTCAACCGTAAAAATCTGCTCCCTGCACAAACTTGGCTGAACCAAATCTCAGACTCTGAGCACAGAATCCCTCCCTGACTTAAAATAGTTTTTAAAGATGTGTTTTGGATGGGTTTAAATTTACAAAGTGCCAAAAAAATATTAGGGATTTGAACTGCTATTTTTCTTCAGTTGATATCTACAGACAGCTAATCCGTTCCCATGTAAAGGAAGCTCCGGTTTTTTTGATCAGTTTTGTCTGAAAGGTTGTCAAGTTGGAAAGAAGTTAAACACCAATCTGAAATGAATTAGAGAGCATTAGACAATAATTAAACTGAAATTAGGGCATCATTTATTCATCAAGTCATCACGAAGAAAAGAATCCAATCCTCATAGATACCTTTAAAATATTTAGATATCTTAAACACCTTTGCAAGTCGGGAGAGCATGATGGGATTGTTTCTGCTCCGAGGGGCTTGCTGATGACAGTGGCTGAATTTTAAATGCCGTTGAGCCCTGGGGGGAAGTGGAGGCTGAAGCTGTTCTCTACTTGCTGACAAACGGAAGCAATGGCTGATTGCTAAGTCCCTGTTGTCAGAGGATGACCTTGGTCCCAGCACTCCCAGGGTCATGTGGGGCAATACCAGCAGGTGGTCCAGAGACACTTCTAATAAGGAAACTATTTCTAATAAGGATACATCCATTTAGCTGCAGGGCTTTTGGGGGCTGGTCTTGAATTTGTGTGGTGCGGGGAGGGGAGGAAAGAGAGGATCCTAATAACTATTGATTTCGAAAAAAAAAAAAATCAAACATTTTGCCCATTTGTCTCCATCAGCCCTGCCCACATCTCTCCATGGGGCTCAACTGTTTCTTTCCTGGTGCTGCCACATCTCTGGGCCTCAAGTCATCACACAGTGCACACTGAACCTACCCAGATCACTGACCTCTGAGCTTTACACTCTACTTTCAGTTCAGTCACCTCCTCCTTGAAGCCTTGCAGACATGCCCCCCTCTGGAAGAACTGACCACTGGACTTCCATCAGAACCACTGGACCCTTCTTGGAACTGCTGCTGTGCCAGACAAGCAGCATCTTGAAGGTGGGACCGAGACTTTTCAGTATAGGTCCCATCTTTCCAGACACTCACTACTAATGTGTCAATCAACGAATGTGTGAACTCTTCCCAAAGCTGTTCCTCGTTCAACCCCATCTCAGACAAATGTCAGGATAAGTCAGGACACGTGCAGGTTGGTGATGGACAAGGTATAATGAGGAGCACAGAATCGAAAAATGCCCAGGAAGTCTCCCTGCTGCTCGGTCGCCCAGTTATTTTAGAGCATTCTAGAAACTATGGACTCTCCTCCCACAGGCTTTGCTGATTTTAACAGCTTCAGAGTATGAGACCCAGGAGGCCCTGCAGCACTTCATCAATCCCGCTTTGTGAAGAAGGAGAAACTGAGGCTCCTGGATGAGGAGTGACTTGCCTTCACTTGCAGCCAGTGAAGGCAGGACTGCTCCTATTTAATCACATCCCTCCCTTACTTTTCCCTGAAATGATGCTGAACCCCTTAGGGACTCAGAACTGAAGGGACCTGAAGTGAGCTGCCCGCAGCTCTGCCCTGGTCCTGGGGGCTTGTGATAGAGGTGCAGACCCTCAGGCCTCCTCCCAGCCCCTCTGAGCCCAAATCTGCTTTCTCACAGTGCACCCCAGGGGTGTGTGTGCAGGAAAAGTTTGAGAGGGCTATGGGGGGGTGCTCTGACAGGGCAGGAAGGCTCTCACACAGCTTCCTAGCCCACAGGCGAGTCCAGGCACCTAGGGTGCTCTAAAAACTACACATGCCCGAGTCCCATCCCAGAGAGAGCAGCCAGCACAGAATTGTTCTAAGCTCCAGGGAAGGAGCTAGTGGTCAGCCAAGGCAGAGAATTCATGGCCTGGTCCATCATGTCTGAAAAGGGGCTTCTGGCCCTGCCTGATAGTGCCAACGCAGTAGCCTTCTAGCTCTGTGAACAGCTGGTCCATCATCCAACACTCAGATGTTCCAGGTGGAGCAGCAGAAGCGTCTTCCTTGGAGGTGCTCTAGCCACCCAGGCAGGGGCACTGGCTGCCTGACTTCTGGTGGCTGCGTGGGTCTGTGTCATGTCGAATCAGCTGCACATGAGGTTGCACACCTAACAGGTGACGCAGGTCTAGTTCACTTCAGTCTCATGAGGTGCCTGGCAGGTGTCATGTTGTAACTGACATGCATGTTCTGTTTGGGGTTACTATTCCGCTAGAAAACAATTTTTTCCATTCCGATGCCTGGGACGGCACTGTCTTGTAGAACAGCCTAGAATAATGCCGGTGGAGGCATTTTATCTCTGGTTTTAAATTTAGTGTCGTGGATGGCTTCTTTACTTTGAAAAATATTATTTAAGTAGGTGGATTTCCTAAGAGAATCTTTAAATATTTTTGCGTAGAACCTTAAATCTTCTCATTATGTCACTTGACTTCCCCGGTGTTATTAATCATTAATAGGATTCTGGCTTTGTGACTTATCTTGAAACTAACTCAAAGAAAAGCTTATATGCTGGGGAATACGTACAGCGAGATTCAGTTACGAGTGAAGGTGGGTGAAATAGTTGGCTCCGTGGCCCCCTTGCTCTTACTCTGGCTCATCCTTTCTCTCCGAGGGTGAGCTGGCGGCGTCTCCATCCCATTTGTCACTTTGATGGCTGAATCGTGTGCGTATCCAGTTGTGTGAACCTAGAAAGGGAAGTCAGTCCCTTCTGGTGAGCTGAGAAAGTTCCCTCAGATGATTAACAGATGAGTGTTAGAAAGTGTAGCATTTCAAAGCTGCCCAAACTTGGTGGAATATTTTACATTTCGGGGATTCATCTGTTTAACAGCCATTGTTCGCCTCGTGTGTGCCCCTGCGGGACATGTGCTTTTGGTTTGGTCTTTATTGGTTTTGTTCTTTATTTCCAGCTCTGCCTTTACACGGGCACATAGGAAATCATGACTCACTCGTGTTCATAAAGAGGTGTATGGTGTGAATTGAAACAAATATTCCCTTTCTTTCAAGGAAGACATGAGCCCCAAAGAAGGTTGGGGGTGATTATTTCACTGCCGATGCTGCTTTTGATGGGTGTGGATGGACGGCAAGGCAGAGCTCTGAGGTGAGGCCCCTCCCAAGGTCCCAGAGGGCTGAACGGTGCAGATACCCATGTGTGGCCACAAGGGCCCAGTTGGTGGAGCTTGATGCCGCCCTCCATGTGAGGGAAACCTCCACTTCCTCTCCCCTCCTAGAAGTGTTTTGGCCACGCAGAAACCTTGTCTTTGAACATGCTCATCTATGCCAGAGTTGGCATCTGTTTCAATGGTTTCCATAGAGACATCCAGGCCCCTGTGTCTTTTGCTTGACCAGCTACAGCCAGTGGAGGAACCTGTGGGAGCTAGGAGGTCACAGAGAGCACGGTGAGAGAGCACCCCAGTGTTGTAGAGGGAGCTAGATAAAGGCAATAGTCTCAATAGCTTCGGTGGGGGGGGGCGGGGTGTGTGTTGGTGTTTGACAGAGAAAGACGATACTGGGGAAGGAGCTCTGATGACAATTACTCAGCTAAACTGACTCATTTGGCAGCAACAAGAAGCCCACAAGCCAAACTTGTGTTGTTTCTCCATCGTCACTCCACATCACACAGACATCTGCACTATAGATATGTCTATGTTAGATGCCCATATATTGTACACTATATATACACGTACATGGTCACATACAATATAACTTACATGCATGCTGTACTTACACTATCTACACACATGTATATGCAACTATATGTTATATGCAGAAGTTGTGCTTGTGACTCAAGACTGCCTACAACTTCCCTTTCCCCATTCACATGGGCTTTGAACAAGTGCTACAGTTTCTAAGACAAAGGTTGGAGGGTGGGAGTGGGCACAAGAAGGGGGCAAGTGGGGAGATTTCACCTTAACGTATGAAGGCTTTTATAAAATAAAAAGCAGAGTTTAATTCTGTCTGTTTATAGTGCTTGGTATTAAGTAGCTTCTCCCCCAACTTATCTCTACCACCTGAACAGGCAAAGCGCCTACTGGGTTATAAACATACAAACAGAAAATGACACCAAACCAGATGTACAGTGATGAGGTTTACGCAGGTGGACACCCTGCGTTAGGACAGGTTAGGACACAACATTTTCATCCCTGCATGTTTCTTCCTTACTTCTTCCTGGTAATATTCACACCCAAAAGCAAAACCAAATTTGCTTTGAAACAGCAAGAAATTAAATATCCTAGAGAAAGGCAACCAAATTTGATTTACTAAAGTATTAGAAATCATTTGTTGATCATTTGCTATTTGTAGGCACTGTTCCAAATACTTATCTTCATATCAACACTAAGAGGCAAGTGTCGTCCCCTTTGAATAGATGAGGAAACTTCAGCTCAGTGAAATGTCATTGACTCAAAGGCACATCACCAGTTGAGAGTGGAGGCAAGATTGAAAATGGGTTCATTTCTGCAAAGCTTGGGACCTGAACCAATGAATATCACATGGCGTGTTGGAACGGTGGTTTGCAGATTATCATCCCATACCTTCTGAACAGAACATGCTAAAACTTATCTTAAAATTCTACATCAGATATGGGTTAGGTTGAATCATATGAAATTGTTAATCTACAACTTTTTATATCTGAAATGTCAGTCTTACACGGTTTAACCTCATTCTTTAATGAATAAGAAATTTCACACCTAAATTTACAACTAGCTCCTACTAACTAAAATTCCTGATTGGTTTGGATTATTGCTATTCATTCGTATATGTTCTTTCAACAAATATCCATTTCACCCCTCCTATATGAGAGGCACTAGGAATACAGAAGTAAACAAAATTTATAATAAAGTCTATCCACTTTTAATAGACTGGTCAAGTGGGAAAACACCTCTGTGAATCAGCAATTTGTTCCTTAAAACAAAAATCACCTTTTCTATACAAAGGCTATCTTAATTTTTACAAAGCACAATATTCTCAACTGTCAGAGACTGAGCCTGTGATGTTTGTTGTGCTATGCTTGTAAGGTTAGAAAAGTAATTAATACATTTTCTGAAGCTTCGTCACAAAAGTTCTTCAACAAAAATACTCCATATGGTAAACCTTCTGTTTATTTGGGGTTTTGTTAAATAGTATAAACAGTAACTCAATGTTTCTTCAAAAGGTGTCTGAGTTCTTGACCCTCCACAATAGGATGTAATTTTACATATTTTTTTGCATTTTAATATAATACTCAAATTAACTGAACTCAGTTTTCACCCTAGCGCCCACCTTGTAATCTTTGCTTTTTCTGGTTCTAGTGTTCTAACTCAACTTGAAAAACCAATTATGAATTGGGTGTCTTTCAGGGAGATTCAGCTGAAAGTACAGATTTGCCAAATGGTAGCATTTTTTAATTGATTTTCTTTAGAGCAGTTACAGGTTCACGGCAAAATCAAGCATAAAGTACAGAGAGTTCCTATATACTCCCTCATATATATATATATATATATATATATATATATATATATATATATATATATATCTCCCCAACAGAGTACTTTATTAGGATGTTTGGAACTAAAATATAAAGGAAGTATTGACAATTAAGTTGTTTTAACAAGGTCACAAATCCAAACTATAGAAGAAAACTAAGACCATTATAATTTATTTTATGAAACCAGAAAAAAAAATCTTATAAAATTGTACTAAAAATTAAAAGCTAGAGGCCTAATCCCCTTAATGTTACAGGTGCAAATTGATGCAGCAACATTTAAAAAGAGTGTATTGTGATTAAATAGGATTCCTTCCAGGAATGGAAAGAAGATCTAACATTTGGAAATATGACAACATAACTCATTATATTAATAAATTGCAGGAGAAAACACAATTATATTAGCATTTGATATGTTAACAGACATTCTGGCCAACTGAAAACAATTAGTAAAATAGTAGAAAGGACTGACTTAACGATCACAAATACCATAAACTTCAGGCCCACAGCAACCATTATGTCAAGTGGCAAAATACTGAAATCATTCAGAGCAAATAGACAAGTCAAAATATTTGTTATTTGAAATAGTTTTAGAAATTAAGCTATTGTGATAAGACAAGAAAATAAGATAGTTGCTATAAATGATTAAAATGAAAAATAAAACTATAACTTGGTATGGGATATACATAGAAAACAGTATTTAAAATAAATCTTTTCCAATTAATAGATTTTGCTAATGTGACAATATGAAACACATCTGCATATATCAACTTTATGATTAGGCAAAAGTTTTAGGAAAAACAGAATATGTATAATCTCAACGTATTTTACCTAAAATATCTATCTATAATGAAGAGAATTTTAAAGTAGAGAAACCCAGAAGTCATTCGCCAAGCGATTAAGAATACCAGTGATAAAATATCATGTACCTTTTTATAGGACAAGGATGTGAAATATCTTTTCTTGTATTCCTACAAAAAGATGCATAACCTTTATCTAGTTATAGAAAATATCAAATGAACCCAGTGAGAAACATTTGACAAAATTGATCAATAACTTTCAACAATGTCAAGGTCAAGCAAGACAAGAAAAAAACTTCCAGATGAGACATTTTACAAAGTCTAAAATTAAGTTAAAAAAAAAAAAAGCTTTTAGTGGCTGCAGAAGTAGATGAATCAGTCTTAGAGAAAGGGAACTCACTATGATGCTCCACTTATCAATTGGTGGTGTAAGAACTAGGGTGGCTAGGGTGTGGGGGGGCAGCTGACATTTTCTGTCCTTGTTTAGGACCTTTTTGTAGTGGAGACTCAAGGTGGACACTGGTGTACATCACAAGTTCTGCATATTATGTGCCTAATTCCTGGAGTCCATCCACATGCTCCTCCCCCAGACCTCTTTTGCCTCTGGTTTTCTAATCTGTCAGTACTGCCCAACTGGTCAGGCCATTGACAGCTTCCCAGGAGTCTTATCCACCTGGATAAGGTATCCTCACCTTGAGTCAATTGTCCCTCCAAACCAAACTGGTGACAAGTGTCCTCCTTGAAGCTATGCCCACTGGGGGGACTTCCCTCCCATGGTTTCCAGGGTCACCCCTGAGTGAGGGGGCAGTGTGGCAGCATTCACTCCTAGCTTGCAACATGCTGAGTTGACCCATCTGTGAACCCCAGAACTGGGGGGGGTTTTACTCCTCCACCCCACCCCCCAATTGTAGGGAATGGCCATAGCTGTGAGTTAGGTGAGAGGTATCTGGGGAGTCTACTAGTGAATGTTAGTTCAGTGCCTCTTCTGGCACTGCCAGTAGGACATTAGCCTGGGACCACTTAAGTGGGGGCTCAGGGAGGTGGGCCAGCACCCTAGTGCTTGCCATGCTCGCAAAACCAGTTACAAAATAGAAATGAAAAAAGGTCCTATTCAACATATTAACCAGGAATAAATTTAATAATAAAGGCATAGAGCTTATAGAAATAAGACTATAAAATCTTATTGAAGATCTTAAAATAAGTCTCGAAAAAAGTGGAGGAACGTATCATGTTCCTAGTCTAGGTATGTTAATACCATAAAAACATCAGTCCTCAAATTAACTTTTAAATGCAATTCAGCCAGTATATTTTTGGGGGTGAGGGGAGTGGAGCAGGGGTGGGTGCTAGGAGTGCTTGAAACTAGTTTAAAGTTTATATAGAGTAATAACTATCTGAGAATGACCGAGAGAAGTTTGAAAGACAAATATTTGGACTGGTTCCTTTACAAAATAATGAATTTCATTATAGTATACTATGTAACATACATCTACACATGTGTATATCATATACTATACTACAGCATAATCTGAACATGACAGAATAGATCAAAATAGAGAACCAGAAGTAGATCGTGTCTATATGGCACATAATACAAGTAAAAGGTAGCAGCTTTGATCCAATGTGAAGAAGATGGTTTCTATTCTGAGTGATGCAGGAATAACTTGTTGGCTCTTGGGGTGGAGGGAATGCTAAATCTCAAACCTCACATCATAAACAAAAATAAATTCCAGATGAAATACTCATACGATGGGTTTGGAGAAAGTTCCTTACTTTCTACCCGAGACAAGCGGGGCTCTGCTAGGGAGGGGGCAGTGATGAGAGAGCCACGTGGCCACAGGCTTGGATGCTCCACCTCTGGGGCAAACCCCAGGGACTGGGTTGGTGAGGGGAAT